>NC_045621.1:27711250-28407500 GCF_009829155.1 Mustela erminea
CAAAGTGGACACGGCCTTCCATACCCGGCCCCACCCACCTCCACAGCCTAATCTCACCATTTTCAGGCAGCGCCTGCCCCAGACATACTCATGCACCAAGTGCTCATGCCCCCATATAAATACACCACAGCCTCTCTGCCTCCATGCATTCGCTCACTCTGTTCCCACTGCCCGGATATTCTTCCATGGGTCTGATTTTGACACTCTTCATCTGCATGGAAATCGCCAACTTATATTCCAAACCCAAGCCAGATATTACCTCTTCCCAGGAGCCTTCTTTGAACTTGCACGTCATACAACCTCTCCCCACGAGGCTGAACTGGGCACCTGTCTTGTAATTTCTCCTAACACCCTATGCTTTAGGTCTGGGTTTATCAAGCCCCACACTGTGGACATTTGGGTTGAATAATTTGTGTTCTCAGGGTCTGTCCTGAGTATTTTAGGTTGTGTTTTGTTTTGTTTTGTTTGTTTGTTTGTTTGTTTGTTTAGCATCCCTGGCCTCTGCCCACTAGACCCCAGGAGGATTCCACCCTCCGCTATGACCGATGTCACCTGGACGGGCAAGACCACCACTGGCTGAGAACCTAGGGATTCGAGAAGCAGTCAATAACGTCCTCTTTCTACACCTGAATTCAGAAACAACTGACTGACCTGAAGTGGGGAAAAGAAAGGTCAAAACATTAGTGACAGAGCTGATGGGACAAGGCGACTTTAGAGCAGGGGCCACACTAACTTGCTTCTGTGTCACTCATAAAGTGAGACCCTCCCATACCAGGGATGAGCAGCCCGGGGCAACCCCAGGGCTCCCGCAAAGGCCAGGCCCCCAGCCACGTGGCAGAGGAGACTGGAATGCAACCATTCTAGGAGCAGGCTGCCTCTGAGGGGGCAGAGAGAAGTGCAGGGAGCTCCATCTCTCCTCCCAAACTCCCCAACCCAAGAAGGGTGAGGAGAGAGGCCAAGCCATTACGGCGAAACCCCTCCGGAGAAGAAGAGGTTATGCTCCTAATATTGTGTCCCTCCACCCTGGACATGGCTGCGTGCCGCTCAGCTGGCCTCTCCATGGGTCCCGCAGGGATGGTGGAGGGCATGGTCCAGCCTGCTCATCTCTGGGCCCCCGGTGCCCCGCACAGGGCCCGGCTGGCCCGGAGAGCTCAGTACAGTCCTTCCCACAGCTGCTGCTCTGTGGTGCCTGGAGCCCTTAGAGCCCCACGTTCCTCCGGAGAAAACCACTCACAACAATGAAACATGAAAGCCGCCACCGTCTGACACGTACCCTGCTCCTGGATATCTCCCACAAAGGGAGCCCCAGGCCCAGGAGGAACTCAAAATGTGTTTCAACTGTGATGAACTGTGGGCTGGCTGGGGGCTGCCCTTCCTCTGGTCATCTAGCCTTGTCGTTGTAGAACCACGGCATGGCCATAAGGGGGCGACATCCCCTTTCCTAAGCCTCTGCAGCCCCGGTTCCCAAAACCAACGCTTTCCCCAGGTCCAGGGAGGTTGGAATGAGGCAGCTTGCCCATTTCCCTCTTCTAAAGGAGGAAGGGGATTCTGGGCCAGGTAATTGGTCTCGTGGCCACAGCTGGATGTCCAGTGGACTCGGACTCTAACCATGATGTCCTTGGACAGGAGCTGTCTCTCTGTGGCTTTTCTTTCCCTCCTCCCCTACATTCCCGGAGGTTCTCTCCCATTAAGCCCTGGAGCATCCCCAGCCCCACTAGAGGCAGGGAAGGTGACCCCTCTAGTGTGGTCTCGGGGATCTCCCAGCTCTGGCCTCATGTCAACCCTCCGTCTTCTACCACCACCACCACCCCCAGCACCCTTGTCCACAGTGTCACTGCTGTCCTTTCTGCCACCCATGGTCAGGCCCTGGAGTCTCCCCAGAAGCATCCCACAGACAACATCTGCCTTCTCGGTCTCCTGAGGACCATCCTAGGTCTTTCAGTCCCTGAACCTTTGGACCAGCCAGGCTTCATGAGGCCAAGTGACCTATGGAAAGTCCCTTCCCCTCTCTGAGCTCAGCTCTCCTGCTCACAAAGGGCACAGTGAGATGAGCATTAACCAGATCTCATGAGCCCCCAGTCTTCCTCTCCCTAAGGCCCATCCCTGGCTGTCTTCTTCCCTCCCTCCTGTCTGGCTCTTCTCTGGTCTCACAAGGACTTCCGACTTCTGGGACGCTGCCCTCAGGAGGCTCCGGCCTCTACTCCACCTGTACTTTCCTAGCTGAGTCTTTGGGAGCAGACAGATGTGAGTTCAAATCATTAGATGGGCTCTTATGAATTGCTACTTCTCTGAGCCTTGCTTCGTTCATCTGTGGAATGGGGGTGATAATGACCACCTTGTTGAGTTCACGGAACATGAGATCCTATGTCTCTCACACATCGCAGGCAGTCAGTAGATGTGACGGCCCTCCCAGAATTCCAAGCTGGACACCCTGCATGAAGGATTCCTTTGTCATGACTGCCCTCTGTTACAGACAAGGAAACTGAGGCATAGAGAGGTCAAATGCTTGGCCTGGAGTCAGGGACTAGGAAACCGCCAAGCACACTGGAGGGATGGCCCACCACGCACTTCGCTGCCATGTTCCACGTGCAGACCACTGGAAACGTCTCACCTTTGTTTTTCAGCTGGGGTATCAGAACATCAGTCCTGTTTCTACAGAGGCGCCCCCTGTCACTCCTTTCGGGGGGGGGGGGCCTGTTCATTTATTTATTTTCATTTTTGGTCACATTCGGCTTCTCTTTCATAAAGACCTGGGGCCGTCTGGTGAGCTTAGTGGCCTGGGAGTCTTCGAGAGGAACGTGGAAGTTCACGCTCACTCTCACAGGCGTCACTGACCTTGAAGAGGAGGGAGGGAGGAAAATGACCATATGACCACATCCAGGGACTTCACATGCTTGCCTTCCTGGTTCCTAGACCCCAGGCCCTGTGAACGGGAAGCTGCTGGAGGGCCGGACCCTGCAGAAATGAGCTCCCATGGGGGCAGAGGCACAGCGGCGAGCAGAACGGAATCTGCAGAGCATCCGGTCACCCCAAGGGGCAAGTGGGACCAGCTGCGTTGCGTGCCTTGAGAGACCCTCACCTGCCCCCCCCCCCCCACGAGAGGAGCGACAAAAGCAGGCTGGCTGCTGGGGAATGGGCAGATGGGGCTTGTGGAACCGGGGGATTAGAACACGGGGCTGGGTTGTGCAGGGCTGCAAGAAGGCACCCAGACCCATCGACTGGCCCAGAGGCCCAAGTTAGAGACGCGGACGCACAGTTTTGAGAGGGGAATTCTCTTGGCCAGCCCTCGCGTACCCAAATCTCTTGGCTGCTAGTCCAGTGCCCCTCCACGGAGCCATCCCCTGGTCAGGGCCTCAGTGACTCCTGATGCCACCAGCTGCCTGCAGGGTCTCTGACCCTGCCCCCAAGCAGGTCATGGAGGGGCTCTGGAACAGCTCCAGTCAGCCAGGAAGGAGGATTGGTGATGGAAACAGAGGCCTCCAGGTCTCTGTCCCTTCCACTCCCCCAGAGCTTTTAATAAACACCTGCCTCGAAGTACCCAACGACTGGCTTCCAGCTCTAAGTAAACGGGTCTCTCAGGACCTTAGAAATTGGCTCTACCCGGGGTGCACGGACACCTCTTCCAGGAGTGCCTGCAGTTCCCCCTGTTGGCCACTGGGGGGAGCCTTGGGCCTGGGACGGCACTGGGAAGCTGGCCAGCTGTGGTGTGGCCCTAAGGCTGGAGGAGAAAAGCTTAGGTACCAGAATAGCAGCCCCGTCTGGACTTCCAAAGCCCTCCCACTGCACACCCCCAACCCATGCCTAGTTTCCTCCTGTTCCCTGAGGTCCCTGGTCCATCCCATCCTAAAGGACCACAGCCAGGAGCTGCAGCTTGTCTACGAGTGACCATAGGGAAGGTGGCCTAGGGGACAGAGATGGAGCAATGAGATGCAAAGTGAGAGGACAGGACCCAGGGAAGAAAACAGGAGGAAAAAGCAGCTAGGAAGGGGTAGGGAAGGCGAGAAAGGCAGGAGGGGAGGGAGGGCCCCCTCGGGAGGAAACCTTGAGCTGAACGTCTTCCCTGGGCCTCCTCCGTGGGGCTGGCCCTGCAGGGCCCAGACACCCCCTCTGCATCTGCCTGGAGCCCGGTCTGCCCTCCTCAACACCAATCCAGGGCTTGGGTTATCAGCACCCCAGGGAGCAGGACATCCGGGAGGAAGGGCTGGGAGAGAGCTGTAATGTCACACCAGGTGCACACAAAGGCGGCCAGCTGTCACCTGATTTTCACCTCCCTTATCTCCCCTACTTGGGGTAGAGTCTGGCAGTTCTAGTGATCTGAAGAAGCTTCATTCAGAAAAGGCCTCTCCCTCCCCCAGCTCACACCTGCTGATACCACAGCAGAGCAGTGAGGCATCAGACGGCTCCTTCAGCAGGGCTAACCCCAGGGGGCTTCCAATTTCCAGGGCAAGTCACCCCCTTTCTGGGTCCAGGCCCTGAACGCAGGCTGAGCACCTGAGAGCAGAGAGCAACACTGGGGAAGAGACATGAATCGCGGTGGGGAGAGGTCAGGGTTCTTGAAAGAGCTGTCCACACTGGCTGTCTCTCGCTACCTCCTGTTCGCTCACAGAGTCACCGATTCTAGAAATACCATGAGCTGTTTGGAGCCAGACACTGTGCTAAGTCACTTCCTCAACCCCACGCTCTGCTGTCTGTCCCCAGAGGAGGAAGCCAGGATGACCTCTTTGTGCTCACTTCAGTGACCTTCTCCCAGGGCTTTTGACGCAATCTTGGGCGGGGGTTGGGGGGGCAGCTGGATTGTCTGTCGATTGTCCATTTCTTCCACAAAACTCTCACCCCTTGCCTGTGGAGACACGAGCTCTTCCTCCCCTTCTAGAGCTCTGGTCTTCTCCACAGGGCCATCTTCCTCTACCTCCTCCCTACACCCTCACGTGCCCTGGTCCCATTCACAACCCTCCCCATCCCTATAATGCCTTTAGAACAGGATGAATCTCTACCCACAGGCACACAACAATCCTTCTGTGATTCAGCTCAATTTCTCGGTCACCCAGCTCTCTGGACAGACATAGTGAGGAATTTCAGCAGCCGGGGACCTGAGCCTTAGGGAGCATTGCAGCATCCTCTGGGAGGCATGGCCCTGGGTAGGCCGCTCTCTGCAGTTTCTGGACCACACCCCAAAACAAGGACCCCTGGTCCTTGTCCTCTGTACTGAGACCCAGGACCATCCTTCCCCTGTGTCCTGTCACCTCTCAGGAGGTAAAGTTGAGATGCTCCTACAGCCATCTGCCACCCCAGAGCCCACCTGGAGTTGGATCCTGGCCTCTGGGCCACCCTGCAGCATCCTGGGGAGGAAGCGGTCAAGGTACCCCAACGCACAGACATGGCTGCTGGGGGGCACCCCCAGAGGCGAGGTCCTTCCCCTGAAAGAGGGTGACCGCTGACCTGCGCGACTATGCCACGTGATATCACTGACTCCAGGATCCTGACCCCTCACTCCTAAATGCCCAGTGACTCTTTCCACCAGAAGTCCCACGGCACTCCAGAGTCTTCAACTTCTGCTCAACACATGCACCTCCAGAGTCTTCAACTTCTGCTCAAACCCATGCCTCTCAACTCGGCGTGCTGTCGCCAGGCCCAGTCCTTCTCCACAGGCCTTCCATCACCTCTGCGTTGGGTCAGGGATGAAGCTCTTCCATGTCTGCCTGCTGAGCATGGTCTGAGTGAGGCCACAGAAGGAAGCACGGCGCGGACACTCCCCTCAGAGTGTCCCCACAGAGGGGTTCTCCCTCCCACAGCTGCAGGTGCATGAGTCAGAAACTAACAGTGACTCCCAGCACCCACTCTCCTCTTCTTGCTTTAGTAAGAAGTCCCCAGACGTATGGCCAGGCTCTTGTCCACACAGCATAAAAATAACATTTCCCAGCAGCTAGTTGAGGCCATGTGGTAGTTTGAGTCCTTGCCTTCTGAGCAGAAACAATATATACAATGGAAGCAGTGTATTGTGTCCTTAAAGAGATAGGCATGATCTTTCCTTCCCACCTTTCCTTTCCACCACCTGGAATGCAGTTGCAATGGCTGGAGTGGCATCAGCCTTTCTGGCCACATATTGAGGATGGCAGAGCGACAAAACTAAGTTCCTAAGCAACTTCATAAGCAGAGCTCTGATAGGAGCTAGAGCCTTTACTTGAGAGAGAAAGAAACTAGGTACCTATCACATTTATCTCGAGCACTTTCCAGCTATGAGATCTCGGGCAAACTACTGAATCTTCCAAGCTTTAGTTTCCCTAGCTGTATTACCTATTTCCTGGGGTCGTTTTATAAATAAATGAGGTAACATCAGAACATCGTCTAACGTATAGCTGGGCTGAGCTGCAAGAGAGATTGAAACAGAGAGCCCAGGCATCTTGGCCAAATACTAATCTGACCCCACCACTCCCTTGATTCGCACTTTTCAAGAAGTCTTAAGGACTTAATAGTCTGAGGGGATCTGAGGTCAAATAAGCAGATAATAAACACAGCTCACATTTATCAAGCACTTACTATTTGCCAAGTGCTGCTCAAAATGTTCGTACAGGCAGAGACTCTCAATTGCTACAACAACCTGAGTCAGAGACGACCATTACCTTCCTACACTGATAGCAAGGTCGAACAACTCAGGGTGTTCAGGGTGCTCAGGGTCATACAGCTAATAAGAATGGAGTAGCTTTTGAACCCAGAGCCCACAGTCTGTGCGTTTAACCACTTTTCTCTCTGGTCTGCAATTGAGTGTGAAATTAACACTATAATACACACTGCCCAGGGGAGGCACCCAAGGTTCAAGCATACTATGCCCCTCCTGCCCCTGGACCTTAGCACGTGCTGTTCCCTCCACCTGAAATACCCTTTCTCTCCTTTCTGCCCAATCAACTCCTGTTCCCTCTGTGGACCCTAACATTTGGATAGAGTCACATCCTCGAGGACACCTTCTCTGCTCTCCCCAGACCATCAGAATCTGCTTAGAAACTTTCCACACCGTGCACCTGTCCTCCAGGGCACTTATCATATTGTAATTACATACTAGCTGCTTCTTTATGTTGTCCCCACTCCCCCTCCCCGCTGTCATGAAACCCAGAATGCTGCAAGAGAAACAAACACACCAGTAGTGCTCAGGGCCCGGTACAATGCCTGCACCTAGTAGGTATTCGAGGGCTAGTACAATGCCTGCACCTAGCAAGTACTCAGGCCTAGTATAATGCCTGCACCTAGTAGGTGCTCAGGGCCCAGTACAATGCCTGCACCTAGTAGGTACTCAGGGCCTAGCACAATGCCTGCACCTAGTAGGTATTCGAGGGCTAGTACAATGCCTGCACCTAGCAAGTACTCAGGCCTAGTATAATGCCTGCACCTAGTAGGTACTCAGGGCCCAGTACAATGCCTGCACCTAGTAGGTACTCAGGGCCTAGTACAGTGCCTGTACCTAGTAGGTACTCAGGGCTAGCACAATGCACCTAGTAGGTACTCAGTACATCTCAGGCTTATTCACGGGCTAATCGATTTATCCCAAGGGAACCCCAAGGTCTCCACCAGCTCTAGGGGGTGTCTTTTCTCCGTCTCTCCCTGGTGGTCTCCTGCCCTCCTCCAGGACCCCTGGCCCACACAGGCTCTGTTCCTGAAGTCCCCAACCAGTCTGAGTCCCATGAGGAAGGGGTGGTGGTTTGGCAGCTCAGGTCCGCTCATGCAGGATAAGAGCCAGGGTAGGGGGACAGAGTCTGTGACCCTGTGTACCACCCCCCACCCCTGGTTTCCCAGGACCAACCCAGAAGTCAGGCAATGGGAAGGGGCTGAGAAGAGGGGTCCGGAACCTAGACATCCTGTCTTGATGGCCAGAGATGATCTTTAAACCCCCAGAAAAGCTGGAGCCACAGAGGCGGCAGTACCACCCCCGCCCCGAGCCTGTGGTCGGGAGTCAGGAGCCGGCTAGATCAATATCATTAGGGAGGCGTTCAGCCATGAGTCTGTTCTGCTGCCAAGTCCCCCCAGAGGCCTGAGAGATGATGGGGAGGAGGCAAGAGGCACAAGAGGAGGAGCGAGGCTGCATATTCCTTAAGGCCCCAGAGCCCAGCTGTAGACGGAGGGGGGGTGGGTGTCCTACCTGCACACACCCCCTACCCGGGGTCGGCATTCTCCCATTTTACAGATGAGGAAACTAGGGCCCAGAAAGGACAATGCTCTCCTGAGGCCCTGGCAAAGCCAGAGCCAAATCAGCTGTGCCTGGTTCAGAGGCCAGCTCTCCCAAGGCAGGTCAGAGCGGACGAGGCTCATCTCTGGTCCAAGGGCCTGGCTGCATGGGCACTCCCGGCTCAGGCTGGAAGAGGGGCCTTTCCTAGGTTGTGCCTGCAGCCACACCTGGGATGGACGCAGTCATCACTCCTGCATCTGCAAGGTCAGGGGCTCACTGGTCCCAGGGCACACTTTGCAGTAGTTCCCCTCCAGTCTGTGCTCTCTGCGGCACTCCCCTAGGAGGTGTGAAGCCCAGAGAGTGTGGGCTCCCTTGTCTGCAAGAGGCCACAGGACATGGCACAGCCATCCTCTTGGCCTCCCCACGCCTCTGTGTCTCTAAGCTGAGCTGTCCCAGTCCTTGGGCTCCTCGTGGCTGCAGCCCACTGGCCCTTTTCCACCGACTCCTACTTGCCCATGTCCTGCGTCCACTCTGCACCAGGCCCCTGACCTGACCTGCAGAACCCAGGGGCAAGGGGCTGCTGTCTCTCTCCTCTGACTGCACCGCTCTGCTGATTAGCACAGCCAGAGGTCAGCTCGCTGCGGGAGTAGCCCTGTCCCATTGCCAGCTTGTAACCCTGGGACTGAGTCTCCACGCCAGACTGCTGGCAGCAAGAAGGTAGCAAAAGAGATGCCTACATGGGGACTCAGTACATCCCAGTGGGCTAGGTCTCGTGTGTGTGTGTGTGTGTGTGTGTGTGTGTGTGTGTGTGTGTGTCTGCACGCACACAGGTGCATTTGTAGTACTCCTGCTGCCATTGTTTAGAAGCAGCTGATGCCTTCCCATACTTTGCCTTGCTTAGAAATTGCTGAGACTAATCATTAGTCATTTTTGCCAGGGAATGAGGAAAATCCAAGTCTTTGAAAGAGGAAGGCAGAATTTAACCCCCAGGAGGGGGGTAAATCCAGCCCCGCTGGAACTGGATTTCCCAGATCCTACGCTTCTACTCACATCTCGAGGGCCTGGGCATGGCCGCAGGGGACAAAGACAGCTTCTCTTTCCTCAAAGAGCTCTGGCTCAGGAGGGTTGGGTCTAAGAACCCCTCTAGATGCAGGAGGAGGGACATCGGGCTCAGCCCCTAGAGGGGACAAGGGAGGCACATGGGGAAGGAGGCCATGGGGACGCCCGAGCCCATCCAGAGGGGATTTCGTCCTTCCCTGCCCCTCCTCCAGACTGTTCACCAGTGCGCGTGCTTCTGTGTGTGGACACATGCCCCTGCCGTGGAGGATTCCATTTGCACAACGGTCTTCCACGCTGGTTCCGGCCACAGAGTCCCCGGCGGAGGGGTAGAAGATTCCAGTGCCCCCACAGGACTTCAGACTCACTCAGAACCTCAGGGGGTGACCCACCCAGGCTTCAGCACTTGTCAGCCAAGTTTGAGACCAAGTGAGAGACAACTCCTCTTTGGCCCCCAACCCCAACCCTCTGCCCCGCCTGCCCTCCTGTGGCTGTTCCTGCCTCTTCCAAGGGCAGCCTCTCCAAACACTGCCCACAGTCCAAACGCCTGCCCACAACAGAGCCTGCTCGGCGCCAGGCCCCGCCCCCGCCTAGCTCCCGCCCCGCCTAGCTCCTGCCCACCGACACTCCCTGGTCCGCCAGCTGGTAGGGCCTAGGACTCCTGGTGTCCAGTGGAGGCCCAGACAAGAGCCGTCACGGTCCTCATCGTTCAGGCAGGGCGGAGGCGAGCCCTGAAGGGCATTTGAGTCCCACCGGGCCGCTCAGGCTTCAGCACGCATGCAAGTCTCCTGGGGGTCTCCTGAGGGTCTGGTCTGCAGGCCTCTGCCTTTCCTATAAGCTCTGGGCAATGCCAACGTTGATAGCGCGGGGTCCGCACTCACATAGGAAATGGAGTGTCTTCTGTGTAATAAGGTGTGTCGGGACTCAAGTCCCTGCCTCAGAGCCCTCCAGCAGCAGCCCGCTCTCTCCCTCCTCCTCCTCTTCCCGGCACCCTGGGAGCACAGATGCACCCCCCACCCGCCACCTCCCTGGTGGGACCCCTCAAAGCCAGGCCTCAGAGCCCAGCCACAGGTCCCAGCCTGCCATCTCCTCAGTCTCTCTCATCCACTAGCCCAGGCCCAGCTCGAGGTAGCCACATCCATCCACACCTGGGTGGCACTGGAGGGTGATCTCCTGCTCACACACCTGGAGTCCCGGTCCACTCTGTGGGAAGCTGGCCAGCCTGCCCAGTTCCCAGGCCCCCCATCTGGCCAGTTCCCCCCCGTTGGGTCTTCTGCCTGCCTCTCACTCATCAGAGTCTGTCCTTCCCTCGTAAACAAAATCCTAAGGGCCAAGGAAGGGGTGTGAGCTAGGAAACGCATGGGCTTTCAGGGTTCACAGCCTGCTTGGCCGATTACCCAGCCTTAGGATTTCAAGCAATCTCCCCACGTCTTTGAAGCTCTGTTTCTTTCAAAGAGAGCCTTCCTCTTTCCAGGAGCGCGTGTGTGACAAAACACACAGACACACTCGGCATGGCCTCCAGAACTTAGCGGGATTGTTCAATGCCAGCTGTCACCAGTGGTGACAAGTTCCAGTTCCACCTGTTAGAAGCTAGGTGACTTCTCACAGACTCAGTTTCCTTCTTTGTCGCCTCAACGTAACGACACCCTCTTTCGCCGTGGTCCAGAAGGCTCCAGAGGCTGTCCCGAGAACCAGCTCTGCATACACTGGTTGGTTCCAAGCTGGTCCTATGACCCAAGCAGGGCCCATCAGAGTTAAAGAGCACTTGCCCTAGCATTTAATACTTGCACAAAATACTGGGGAAAAGAGCTCCTTGCGGGGGCTGCCGCGCTGGTTGGGTATGAGCTGGGAGCGCCTCGTGACCCAACGCTGGGGCACAGCCTGCCTGAATGGGAACCCAGCCCAGAGCTGAGGGATGGAGACCAATTCTGGCTCCGCCATTGGAGCTGTCGGGTCCCGCTGGGCCTCGAGAGCCAATAGAGTGCTTTTTTTTTTTTTTTTCTCTTAAACCAGTTTGAGCGTCGCTCCTCGCTGAAAGAGTCCAGATGAAACTTTCATGGCAATGAGAACCGAGACCTGGACGGCGGGAAAGCCACTGGGAGAATGATGGGGGAGCCGTGTGCGAGAGGCACCCCCTGAAGCCCACCGCACATCTGGAGCCTGGAGGGGGCCCCTTTGTGCTCACCGCTGAGCCCTGGGCAGACCCCTTCCCAAAGAACACAGCTAGAGAAAGACACAGATTTTTCTTTCGCTTTATCATGAATAAAGCCATACAATGGGCGCAAGGAGACAAAGCAGCTGTACAGGAGCGGGCGGGCAAGGGCTTCGATACATTCATATCCAGGGAAGTAGCGCAGATTGGGGTTTACACAGGTGGCAGAGGCTATAGGCACGATGATACAAAATAGAAAGGATATTTCCATCTATATAAATACACAGCCAGGGGGTCGGGAGGAGGCTGGGTTCTTCCGTCTCTCCTGCAGGGGCCGGGGAGGCCGGGAGGTGGAGGCAAAGAATCTCTTACATTTGTTCTGGACGGCATGACAGAGGGAGGAGAGAAAATGGGGGAACACGGCGTGTGAACACCGATGTGCTCACTCTCACACACAAACCAAACACGGCCACCCAGGAGAGTCTCCACCTGTTTAACACTGATCAGAAACCAAACTTGGGACATCCGTCGGCAAAGACCCCACTGCCAGGAAGAGGCCAGGTGTGGGACGTACATGGAAGTCCTCCAACAGTCTGGACATCGGAGGACAGAGAAGTCAGGAAGGAGCCCATCTGCCAGAGCCCCACACAGGGGAGCGAGTCATCCCCAACAACAATACTGCGGTTCCTCCCATCAGGGGCACTCCTGATTCTTTTCACGGCTGGGTGATATTGAACTGGATGTCCTATTGCCCACCCACTCCCTTTGACGCTAACCCCACGTTTCCTAAAGAGATCAGCAAAGTATGCACCGTATACCCCTCGCGCACGCGCACGCGCGCAGGCGCACACACCTACATCTAGCCTTACACTGGCCAGGAGCTCCAGTCTCCAGGTCCTGGGGCCTGGACCTGGATGAGGCATGGATCCTGGATTCTGCCTCCAACTTCTCCAAGGACCCTGAGCATGGGGAGATGTAGGGGCTGGAGGGAGCCCCCAGACAGGGCATGGACCTACTTGACCTTCCCAGGGCCTGAAGTTGAGAAGCTCCAAAGAAGCGCGGTAGACCCGGGAGGGCGGGTTGGTGGACAAATGTCCAGGGCATAGATGTTCTGCTTCTAGATGCCTCCACACACCTTGTGTGGCAGGAGGAGCCTGCCCGACCTGGACTGGGGCACATCGGAGTATCCTCCCTCTCCTCCTGAGAGCCCCCTTTATAAGGATCACACTTGTCCAGCTGGCTGTGGCTTCTTCTGGCCACCAGGCCCCACTGTTCCTGTCCTGCCAGTCTCTGATACACAGAGGGATTCCTCAAAACCCAAGGGAGAAGGGGTCCACGAGTTTTCAGAGCTGCTAGGAGAGACTCCGATGAAGAGGGGAATCAGAAGGCCCATCCTAAACCTCGGACACAGCGTACATGGCCCTCAAGCAGCTGACTAGGTAAGGAAGCCAGGACACCAAGACTGCTGGGCAGGGGCATTTCAGGAACCCCTGGAGGTGGACCCAACAGCTCCCTTCCTTCCTCTCTCCCCTCTGGGGTCACCTCTCCATTGTTCCCGTGCTCTGTCCTCTCCTCCTGGTCTACCGGCATGAACTCCCCTGTACCTCGTTGACCCTCTCTCACCGAATCAGACAGATGTCACTTCCCTGCCCTCTTCCCTCCAGACACCGCTCAGGCCAGCCCCAGGGAGGCCCCAGGCCGACCTCAGACGCCTGGCTGGAGCACAGGGGGGGCCATGAGCCTGCCTGGCGTCTGCACCCCGCCCTGTAACCTGACCCTGCCTCTCCCGTTCCTCCTTGCCAACCTCCCCCGGACCCTGGCCCTGCCAGCCTGTTTTCAAGACCAGACAGCACTCTCCTGGCTGACAGACAGATTCAACAGTAACAGCAAAAAGGGGTGCGGGGGAGGGAGGAGAGAAAAGGTTAGACATTTACACAATAATAACAATAATGATTAAAAGTGCTTTCTCTTAAAGGAAATCTTTGGCAAGAATATACTGCGGTGCTGTGTGTGTGTGTGTGTGTGTGTGTGTGTGTGTGTGTGCCCGTGCGCACGCAGGGGTGCACAGACCTAACCTGTGAGACATGAGAGGGCCACAGTGTCCTCCCAACCAGTGTCTGACCCCAAAGTGGGGCCACTTGGAGACTGGGGTACCCTTCCCCAGCATTCTTCTGGAAACCCACTCCTTCCAGAGGGATGCAAGGGAGTGAGTGAGGAGTGAGCTGCTCAGCTTCCCAGGATGCCCTGGTCCTTCCCAGGGTCACACTGGGCTCAGGCCTGAGCGGGGCAGGCTGGCCGTGCCTGGGAGGCAGGGGCTGCCGGTGGGCAGTAGGAAAGCGTGTGTGAAGGCCCAGGGCTGGCTGCTGAAGGGTCTGCCGCTCCGCCAGGCCCCGAGTGAGGAGAGGCCATCCAGACCAGGAGGGGCAAGCGCCCAGGGCCACGTCCAGCGGGAGATGTAAGATATTTACAGAGGAAGTGGGGAGGAAATATCTCCCATCTGGGGAGAGAGTTGGGGTGGGTGGGAAGGAGGAGGGGAGGATTTCTGGGTGTCTGGCTTGAATGCCTCAGAAGGAAGAGCGCTTTGGAGGAACCTTGGTCACCAAGTACAAGGCTGCAACCTTTAGGAAGCGGGGGCCTGCTCCCCACCGTCAGACACTCTCCTTTCCAACTCCCTGAAAACAGAACGTCCACACAGATACAGCTTCTTGGAGGAGAAAAAATGCAAAAGACACACACGTCCCCATCCACCACACACACCCTTGTCCCGGCAGTCCCACAGGGAGGAGGGCAGCCCCCCCCCCCCCCGCCGCCCTCTCTGGGAGCTGACTGTTGTGCCCCGGGCTTGCCAGAAAATAAGGGGGCCAAGGGAATGGAGCAGGTGCCACCACTGAGCCCCTGCTTCCTCCAAGAATAAAGGGCCCCTACATTTCAGACTTCACTTAGACATGAAAAAGGGATGGAAATTGGTTTATGCCCCGGGAGGCAATAAAGCAATATGGGAAAACAATAAATACTTCTCGTCAATTTACCTATTCTTTTTTTTTTAACCTTTTCTTATATTTTATTAGCTTACAGATTCTGTCAGTATGTCCCACATATATATTATATATATTTATATATCAGTACAATGCCTCTCTCTAAGGGACCCCATAGGCTTAAGAAGCCCCCCAAGAATGGAGTCCTGGTGAATTTTCCATTCCAGCTTAGAGTCCTTGGGTGGTGGTATGAGGGGTCCCCAACTGCCCAGATGGCCTCTTGGCCCTCTGACCTCAATGCATCCCTTGGCCCCTCTGTTCCGTGGGCAGCTTGGTTCTGCCAGGGAAACCAAGGCAGGGGGGGGAACAGCAAGGCTTTGGCAAGGTAGGCAGGCCATGTGGGATGCACAGACAGCAGCAACAAGAAATCTGCTAAGGACATCCCAGGCAGTCCGGTAGAATCAGACCCCAAAACACTCACAGAGGGAGCCACGAGCCCTTCAGGGGCCTTTCCTGGGGATTGCTGGGCAGGGCTTCTGAAAGCAAGTTCCCCAGGACAAGCTCCAACTTGAGGACCCTGAAGGACAGGGCAGGGCAGGGCAGGAAGGCTCAATACCCCACACCCAGAAGGGCAACAAGCAGATAAGGAAATGAGGAAAGGCTAGTCTGGGGCACAAAACCCAAGAACGGGCTGAGGGCTCGGGGCAGTGGGAGCGACCTGCCCAGGCTGCTGAGGGACCACACATGTCCAATCTGTCCAATCCGCTGAGCTCCGAGGCCAAGGCCGCCCCTCCTGGTGGCTCTCTTCCCCAAAACTACGCACATGTGTGTCTGCACCTCCCTCCAAAACCAATATTCTGGCCTCCCCTGCCCCGCCGGGGTCTTTGTTGAGAAGGGGCTGACAACACCCAGGGCCGCGAGAGCACAGGTAAAGGGACCCACAGTCTGTGACCCAGAATCCTGGGGAACGGGGCTTATGTCCCCTCGGGCTGCCCTGTCACCCCCTGCTGTCACCTTCTCTGGACAGGAGGCACATGTGTATGCACACACACGGGCACAGACAAGGCTAGGTGATACGACCCTGGCTAAGAGGCACGTGGAAGTCAGTGTGTGAGGACAAGGGTGTGGTCCCACGACACACCCTCTACACACACCTGCACACTGCACGGCGGAGGCACAGTCCCGAGACCCTGCAGTACCCCAGGACTCAGAAACTTTCAAAGGCAAAAGTTCGGCCACTTGATGTTCCGTGCTGGCTCTATTTGGTTCACCCATCTACCCCAGAGGCGGCCAGAAAAGGATGCTCTCAATCTGATTTCTCCTTGCCAAGCAGTAGGGTTAGGGAGACAGAGCTTTTCCATCTACTCCCAAATGACAGATCCCCAAGGAGCTGGTCGGTCTCCTCTGAGGAGCCCCATCCTCTCAGAGGGGTGGGGGGAGTCAGGTGGACCTGGTGGGCAGTGGAGGCTTTGGGGGCTCCACAGTATCCATCTACCCAGGGGAATCCGAGTTATTCTCCTCCATCTTTTTCTTTCTCTCTCTCTCTCTCTTTCTCTCTCCCCCTTCCCCTCTGCAATTCACTTCCCCCTCCCCACGTTGCACTTTCTTCTCTCCTTCTCCAAAATTGGCCCAAAGTCCTCCTTCTGGATTCAAGGGTGGTCAGGATTCATGGGTCCCCTCCCCACATGCCCCATCCCCACTGCCCTGGCCCTGGGCGAGGGGTGGCGTTCATCTCTTCTGGCCGGCATTCAGCATGACCTTGGAGACGAAGTTGACGATGGCAGAGGCAGGCTGGTTGGGGTCAAGCTCAGCGAAGAGGTGGCAGGCGTTGTCGGTGGTGCTGCCCTGCTTCCGGGCCACGAAGCCGAAGAGCCTGTGGGGGGTGGCGGGGGCAGGAGAGGGGGTGACAGGCGTGAGGGGAGGGTTGGGGGGTGGGGGACGCCCGAGACCTGGGAAAGCTGCCGGTGTGAGCAGGCCCACCCTCAGCTCGAAGCCCCTCCCCGGTCTTCCTACTTCCCCCTGCCCACAGGGACGGGAGAGAATCCTCCCTCTGGTCCAGCCCCAGAAAGCCAGGTCCCAGGGATGAGAGTGTCCCTGGTTTCGGGGTAGGCAGTCACTCCCCTTTGAGGAGCAATGGGGGAGGAGGAGCTGGAAGCAAATGAGGAGACTGGACAGCAAGAGGTGGGGAGGAGACCAAAAATAAAACGGGGACATTCCTAGGCAGGCTTCTCGCGGCACTTCCCAGCCCCACCCGGCGCAGCCTGTTCTCGCACACAACACAGAAGCACGTGAAGGAAACACAGACGGCCTGTCAGAGTGCTTGGCCTCCTCAGACACAAGGAGAGGATCAGGGAGACAAAAGGATAAGGGGTTGCCACCCCCCTCACACTCACACACACACACACACACACACACACACTTCTCCTCGGCTCGAGAGAATGGGAGGGGATGGGGGACCCCACACCTGTTCCTCCCCACCCCCACTCCCTGCACCAGAGTGACCTGGCATTCTCTCTGCAAAACAGAGTTAAAAATATGAGCAGAGAACAGAATGTGAGGCCGGGTCCCCTCCCCGTCGGCACATTGCTAATTAGAGCGAGATGGGGAAATCGGACAGCTGGAGATTCCGATGGAAACCCCTCTCCCCAGGACTGGACCACAACAGCTAAAATTAGCAAAGTTGGGTCCTGCCTGCCACCACCCGCACGCATAAACACACACACACACGCACGCACGCACACACGCACACGCACACGGACGTAGGACTTCCTACAGCTTTGCTGTCCCCACCTTTGTTTCAGGAGCCTGGAGCAGCTAGGGCCCGAAGTCCGGGATAATGACCTGCCCAAGTGCAGGGGATGCCTGGGTCCATGGCCCAAGCGCCAGCACCTCCCTTCCAGGCCGCTCAGGCTCCTTGGTGCCCAGGAGGGCAGTAAGGGCGGAGGGAGGGAGTGGCTCCGAGCCACCGCAGGACCTCGAGCCAAGCCTGGCCGCCTGGTTCTGCCAGGGTGGGGAGCCAGCCAACCTCACCAGCCTAAACATGGCCCGCCTGCCCTCCCTGCTGTTTATTTCAGCTCCCCCAGCCAGTTCAATGACTGCCAGGTCCTTTCTCTGCTGGGGGGAATGGATCCAGGCAGGAAACCTCAGCCCCAGGGCAGGGAGGAGCACTTGCAGGAACCTGAGAACACGCCTCCCGAAATCTGGGGCCTCAGGCACCTGGCACACCTACCCCCACCCCCCACCCCCCCACCCCGGCCCCAGTGCTGTCCCCTGACTGAGCCAGGCTCTCCTGGGCCTCTGCCCTGCAGAGCAAGGTCACGTCAGCAGGAAGCTCAGCACAAACCCAGCTCCAGAATGAGAAGAACAACTTCCGGGCTTGGGAGCAGCCCACTTCTGTCCCCCACCCATCATCTCCCCATCACAGGGCCCGGTGGTGACCAAGGATGAACTCCTTCAGACACAGAGCTTGGGCCTGCTTGCTTGGGTCAGGGACTTGGAGACCCTAACGGTCCTGGGAACTCAGAGAAGCCTAAAGCAGGTGTGAGGCATGCTTTGAGATGGCTGGACACCTGGGTCCTCCTTTCAGCTGGGCCGCCCATTCTTTACATGGCCTCGGGCATGGCGAGGTCCCCTCCATCCCACACAGCCCCTCTGAATGCTCCCAAGGGCGTTCATGGAGCTTTCCACTGTGGAGCAAGATTCCCTCCAGACTACAGGATTCACAGAGGCTCACCCAAAGAGTGAGAATAGGAATCAAGGAAGCCAGGATTTGGGCAGAAAGACCATTCAAACAACCCCCTGCCCCGTGGCCACAGCCTCCAATATGTTTCCAGCTCCCTGTCCACTTCCCCAGCTCCCTGACAGTCTGGTCCTAGGAGAGGCAAGGTGACAAGACCAGCTCCAGCCTCAAGAAAGGAGAAGGCAAAAGTCCTCGCTGCTTGGCCAAGCTTTTCTCCCAAGTGACTGACCCCAGCACAAAGGCCTCTGTTACCCTTCACCTACCCCTGGCCCCAGATTCTAGGCCTCCCCCTGAAGCAGCCCGCTGGGGCAGGAGAGAAGACACTTACTTAGCGGGGACACCTCCCTCTGTTTTCATCCACCTGTGGAAAGAAACACACCATCGCATAAAACACTACACCTTTTCACCCCCTAGAACCCAGCCCCTCACATGACCAGGCCTCCTGGGGGAAGGCAAGGGAGACCCCATTCCAGGTGGATGGAGGCCTCCAAAAATCAAGCAGGGGGAGGCACTGAGGGTGAAGAGAACCCCGCAGCCTGTCTCCCAAGGAGCTCTCTGGTGTGCAGAGGAGAAGCAGATTCAAGGTCAAGGATATGGCAGAGGGCATGGAAGCAAGCATCTGAGTCCCTGGGAGGGTCTCCAAATGTGTGGTGGGAAAAACTCAGACAGCTACTCAACACAATTACTCACAGTCTCACAGACACAGGCAGACCTTCAAGTTGAACCAAGAATATTCACCCACAGCCACATGTGCACACACTTGCACACACGGAGACTCCAGTGTTCTAAAAGTGTGCAGAAGGCAAGGTGTCTGCAAAAGACTTACTTTCTCTCCTGAGGATCCAGGTCACAGAAGGTGACAGTGTTGAGTGGGTAGTGTCGTCTGAAGAAGAGCCTGAGGTACAGATACCAGGTAAACAGAGAATGAGCGTGGAAGGGACCACTCTCTTCCAACCTCCCCTTGCAGGTCAGGCCACCACGTGTAGCTGTCACGGACTGACCTCCACCTTATACACAAGATGGCCTGGGCCACTCATAGAAGTGATGCCCAGGGACAAACAGACGTGTCACTGAAACATGTCCCAAGTGCTAGTACGTGGGAAAAGAAGGAAGAAATTGGTATTGAAGAAGGAGAAAATGAGCAGACCCTGGAGGAGGAGAGAAAGAAGTAGGAGGGAGAGTCTGAGAGGAAAGGCTCTGCTCTAGAAAACAGGCACTTTTGTCAGTTGTATTTATGGCTATGTGCTCAATCCAGGCACAACTGTAGTAGGAAAGATGCAAGGAAGGAAGGAAGGATGGATGGATGGATGGATGGAAGGTAGGTGGGTGGGTGGGTGGATGGAAGGAAGGATGGATGGACAGACAGAAGGAAGAATGGATGGATGGATGGATGGATGGATGGATGGACGGACAGAAGGAAGAATGGATGGATGGATGGATGGATGGATGGACGGACAGAAGGAAGAATGGATGGATGGATGGATGGATGGATGGAAGGTAGGTGGGTGGATGGGTGGATGGAAGGAAGAATGGATGGACGGATGGATGGAACGGTGGGTGGGTGGATGGATGGATGGACGGAAGGAAGGAAGGATGGATGCATGCATGGATAGAGATAGAAAGGGATGATGGGATAAATGGGTGGGAGAGGATAAATGGAGGATGAATGGATGCAGGAATGAGCAAATCAACTGGTGAGTGGATGAGTAACCGGACGGATGGGTGCGTGGGTGGGTAGAAGAGTGGATAGGTGGCTGGATGAGCAAGCAGGTGGCTGGATGGATGCATGGATGGGTAGGTGGATGGGTGGGTGGGTGAACAGGTGAGTACAAGGAACAAATGGTAAGCGGGTGGGTAAGTAGATGGATAGACGGTCACCGGGAGAGAGCCCGACATGGAAGCAAATAGAAGAGGCTTACTTTCTCTGGTTGTCAGTCAGTGTGATTCCCTGGGCAGAAACTTTGAAGTGAACGATGGTGGCAGCTGGTGTGGGGTCAGCAGCCAGCGTCTCAGAAGTGGCTTTGGAGATGGCCTGTGGCCCAGTGAGCGACTCCATGTCCACGGAGTTGACGAAGAGCACATTGCAGGCTGGAATAAGCCCGCCCAGAGAGGAGTCAGTGGGGCCGCAATGGGGTGGCGGGGGGCGGGGTGGTGGATGACACACCACGTCAGCTCTTTGGGGAGAAGGAGTGGATGAATTCTAGGCCAGCCCCCCAGCCAGGCATCTGCACAGACATGTGGACTGCCTGGCGGTATTCGGGTCTGCAGGGAGGGACAGGGCAGGCCAGAGGAGAGGGGAGGAGCCCGCGCGGGGACCCAGGCTGGGGCGGCCACTCACCTGCCCCTTGCTTCAGCAGATCAGTGGTGGAGTTGGCAGAGCCCGAGCTACCTTTCGACTCATCTGTGGGGTCTGAAACAAAAGTTTAATTCAGCCGGTAATTAAAACTCGAGAGCTGGAAAGCAGCACACGTCTGGTTGAGCCTCAGGCAAGCTCTGCAAATACTTTGTGCAACGGATACCACTTTTCATAACAGGCCCTGGCAGGTGGCACGTGCGTGTCCAGTCGGAACATTCCAACAGTGACGGCAAGTGTGCTGCACGCGGGGGGAGCGCTCTGGAGTCCAACAGTGTGGGGTTCAGACTCTCGCCCCAGCCATCTGCCAAGGAGCTATAACACGGAGATGCAATTGTACCCATTTTGCTGGGTTTTTGAGATGTTCCACGCACAGGGGGAGCCCAGTGCTTGGCATAAAGCAGGTCTTTGAGTGGCAATGGCTGTCGCTCTTGTCATTGCCCGTGGGTATGTCTTTGTGTAGCTCCATGAAGGCCCGAAGCCATCAAGCCCTTAATGCGACACAACTATAATTTCAATATTAATAAGAACTGAGTATTGTCGGTTCTTATTGACACGCCAGACTCTGGTGTGCAGGCTTCCGAAAACCCAGATGGCCGAGCCCCAACCCCGAGTTCCTGAGTAGGCGGGGCCTGAGAGTATTTGCATCCAAGTTCCCAGGATGGCCGACCCTGTGGGTCTGGGAACCATACTTTGCAAAGCGCTGTTTTCTACAATGTAAATATCAAACAGTTTTATAATTGCTCAACTACTTTCATAAGTTTCACAGAACTATAATTTAGTTGGTGTCCAAAATGTGGGGTTAATAATGCTACTTAAGTTGTATTTGAACCTTTAAACCAATAATGTTGGTCAATTATCATTAATAATTCAATGAATTGAGTTGGATACATTGAAAATATCAAATAATACTGGGGGTTGTGTGTGTGGGCATAACTGCAGGAGCTCCAAGAGAAACTGGAAGAAATTCCCAGAGACACTCCTGAATATTCTAGTTTTGAACAGAGGATGGGGAGAAGGGACCCAGTCTCTAGTTCCTAGACCTCGAGGTCAAGGCCAAGCACAATCCCCCACGCTTGGCCCTTGTATGTGGGGCCGGGTGGCAGAACCCCGTCCAGTGTCTGTCCTGGATGTCTGTCCGCCCTCCTCCAAAGCTGAAACACTTCTCTGACAAGGGCTAAACTCTCCTTCGCTGGGCCCATGGTCCCACTCAGATTCTCACCTATAAATTCTGAGGCTCTCGGGTTCCATTTATACTTCCCACAACCAACAAGCCTTGCTCTTCTCATCAGTTCCGCAACCCCCTCAGTCAGAGGACACCTTCACAGCCAAGCAGACCGGAAACTCCAAGGACATCTTGGCCCCGTTTCCTTCCCACGCCAGGCAGAGCCTGGCCACCTCTTCCTCCGAGTGCACTCCCTCCTCTTCCCTCATGCCAACCTCCAACCCCCGGGGAACGTCCCCCACCACATAAATCCTCCTTCCCCTCCCCCTCCCCTCAGCCCCATCCACCAGTGCCCATCTCAGCCTCTATACATGGTCCTCCCCATGACTGTTTCCTACTTCAAGTGCCTCCCCTGGGCGTATTCTGAAGATTCGTGAAAGAATTCCTTAAAGCCACCAGAGAATTTTCCAGAACAATCTGGCAAGTCAATTATGTGTGCTCCTGGAGTTAAGTTTTTTAAAGAGCTTTTCCTTCTTCTGTATTGGGTGGGGGTGGGGGGAAGGAGAGAAGTTTTGAATTTCCCCAGACTGGCAAAATGACCCATGTCCTCCAACCCTGGCCTGTGTTCTGGAGCAGCTGGCAGAGCGGACACAAGAAGGAGGCCAGCTCGGAGATGTACTTGGAGAGCAAGGAGTCTCACGTTCCTACCTCGGTTTGGAATGACCAGCTTACAGGGCAGAGCCAGTGGGATGATGGAATGCTGGTAGACGAGGGCAGAGAGAGACCCTGTGGGAGGAGACAGCACGTCAGGACCGGTGTCCCTGGGAGCGGGCCAGGGCGCTGAGGAGCCGAGACACCCCACCCCATTATCCATAATCTCTGGCTTCTTTATCACCTCTCCCTCAGCCCAACAATGAAGCTGAAAACCCACCCCCTTCTTGTTAGCAAGATCTAAGCGAGAAGGTTCCAGAGGTTCCCTCTAGCTGCCACAAAGGTCCTTTCCAGAAAATTCCTCCCAACATCTCTCTTCAGTCCTTCCGGCTGCTGGGGCCCCTCTCAGGGCAGTGCAGCAGAGGTAGCAGAGAATCGTGGGATGAAATCCCAGCTCAGTCACTTATCAGCTCTGTGTTCCTTGGGTAAGTCTGGCTTCTGTGAACCTCATGTGGGAAATGGGGCCATAACACTTCCCAGGCAGAACTGTGAGGAGACCAGAGGTAATAAAAGGTTCCCAGACGGTGACTTTCACATCGTAGGGGGCCGTCTGTGGTTGTTAATTCAAATTC
This sequence comes from Mustela erminea, assembly GCF_009829155.1. Classification (NCBI taxonomy): domain Eukaryota; kingdom Metazoa; phylum Chordata; class Mammalia; order Carnivora; family Mustelidae; genus Mustela; species Mustela erminea. Next base: position 27,734,129 of record NC_045621.1, read on the forward strand.
CAATGATCAAGCTTTTCAGGCAGTGGGACAAATACGAAAAGGCCTGTGGCTAAGCGAAGCAGCCACGGTACAGAGGACGAGGGCCACTGGTCCCTGCACCCATGACAAGGGGGACCAGGGACCACCTGCGACTCTGCGGGCAGGCTGTGGAAGTGGGGGACAGCTTACCAAAGTTTGGCTCATTGGGGCACCCCTTGAGCTTGACTCCTCTGGGGCCGGTCTCGATCAGGAAATGTCTCACCAGCTCGTGGGTCATGTCCCCTGGGATGAGAAGAGAGGAGGATAGAGCACTTTTCGTGGCACCCTCCCTCCGCCTGCCAGTGGCACTCCATCACTTCTCCCCACCGCGGCTCTGGGAGGGGAGCAAGGCTGGGATGGGCAGTACGGCCGGAACCCCAGAATGGAGAGACCACCACTCAGGCAAATACAACCACAGGGTCCCCATAATCCTGCTTCCCTGTGCTCCGACCCCAGCCATCACCAGGCCCAGGGCTTGCCCTCCTGAAGAGTCTGACTCAGCAGGGACCAGGCCCCTGCTGCTCTTGGGGTCCTCAGGCACCTCAGTCTCTGAGGACACAGGACTGACGACCATGTTGTCCAGAAGCCCTGTTCGAGGAGGGGGAGCTACCTTTTTTATTCTGCTGCATGATGGTCGGAGGGGGAGAAGACACCTTCATGGCCAGCCCATAGGCCCCTCGGAAGGAGTGGCTGTCGCGGATGATGAAGGCCCCTGGCTCCTGGTCCTTGAGGAGTGCGATGGCTGGGAGGGAAGGAGAAGAGGAGAGAAGGGGGTGGGGAGGACAGAGATGGCCGTGATCTTAGCTGTGACTCGAGGCCTATCGAACCTCGTTCTTTAGAACCGAAGGTTCAGAAGGGTCCTCCTCTGCTACAGGAGACAAGTGTCTTCTATGAAAAGCCAGGTAGTAGATATTCCGGGCTTAGCAGGCAGTGCAGCCCCTGCTGTAAGCACAGGGCCACCACGGCCGCCCGACGGCAGCCACACACAATACGGAGGCCAGTCGACATGGTGCGTTCCCCTCAACTACAGTTAAACCAACAGGCAACAGTTCGGTTCGAACCTGTCGCCAACACCTGCCTGCCTGGGGAGCCTGAAGTGGGCCTCATCCCCAGCCCCACTATCCCAAGTTTGCTCTTTCTGTAAAACGTGCACAAATCTTCCACTTTGTGTAGACATGGGGCTGAGATCTGCTATTATGTTAGCTGGCCTTTTACTTTACTTGGAAAACCCAGACTTCGCTGATTTTAAGGATCCTTCATGGGTCTACAAACCCTGCTTCTGCACCACCCCCACGCTTCACCGTGGGGAGGTGCCTCTTACTGTCTGACCTGTGACTGCCACGTGTGACAAAAAGGGGGAAGTCTGCTTGTGTTCCATGCCCAAGGAAGACACGGTGGGCGGCAGGTAGCAGTGACCTCCGATGGACCACAGGACCCTCGTGCCACCTGGGACTCACCCTGCTCTCTGGAGATCTCAGGCTTGTACCAATACTTGGAAGTGTCCTGAACAAACTTCACTTTAGCCCGTGTCTCAGGGCTGTTGTCTACAAGAGAGGAAGAGAGAGAAACAGCGTTAGGGGTTGAACTGTAGCCCCCTAAGAAGGTCTGTTGGAGCTCTAAGTCTGGGTACCTGTGAATATGACCTTATTTGGAAATAGGGTCTCTGCAGATGTCATTAAGGTAAGGTGAGGTCGTGCTGGGTGAAAGGGCAATGCCATAGGACTTATGTCCTTATCAGAAGAGGGGAAGACACAGAGACACGTGGGGAGGGTCATGGAGACGGAGGCAAAGACCAAAGGGTGTATCTATAAGCCAAGGGACACCGAGGATTGCCAGCCACCATGAGAAGCCAAGAGGAGTCCTGGTGCAGAATCTCCCTTGAGCCTCCAGAAGGAACCAAACCTTCGAAAACCTTGACTTTGGACTTCTAGCCTCCAGCCCGGGAAGGATTAAATTCTGTCGTCTCAAGTGACCACGTGTGTGGTACTTGGTCACGGTGGTCACAGAAAACTAGCACAGGAAGGCGGTGTCCTCGCTGCTGGAGGGGACCCTGAGCAGCCTGCCCATCCTTCCCCTCTCCGGCCAACTGTCACGCATCATGAAGCTGCTCTTCTGTCTAAGAGCCTGGCACTGCATTCTCCCCAAGCTGAGGAAAGGCCTCCTCCACTCCATCCCCTCCTTTCTCCAGAAGTTTTGGACTAAACCCTTCCTGCAGCTTCTCTCCCACAGGCTAAGGCACCCCACCTTTTGGCCTCTCTCTCCACAAGATGGACTTCCCAATTGTGTCATAACCACCGCAAAGATGAGGGAAGAAAGAGACATTCCCATCGCTTCTTCCCCAGCACCCCTCACACCCTATATGGAGAGCCCGTGTTCTGCATCACAAACAAATTCAGCCCTGCCCTGGAACAGAGGAGGATCTGCCCTGGAACAGAGGAGGGGGTGGCCTAGAGGCTATCTACTGTGCATCATATACCTACCCCACTTTTCTGGCAAATGAGCCTCACTCAGACCCTCCACAGACCAGAGACGCTTTATGGAGCATTTAGATTCTGGAAGATGCTCAGAGAGCATCAAGTCTGACCACTTAACTTTACAAATGAGAGAAGTGAGGATCAGAGAGGGAGAGGGACCTGCCCAAATCACACAGCTGGTTCTCGGAAAGGCTCCTGTAAGTCCTTCCCAGGAAAGGAAACACAGCCGCCAATGCGTGGTCCTCACTCTCCAAGCTCCTCCTTCATGTTTTGGCACCAAAGAAATAAACGGGGGGCTGGAGGAAGAGGGAGAAAGGAAGATTCCAATTGTATATGTGTTTTTGCTCTCCTTTCTTGGAAGAGAAGCTGGGACAGAGGGAGCCTGGGCTGATGATGCTGGGAAGCTGATGGTGAGGACCGAGCCACGAGTTAGATTGTGTGTCCAACACTCAGTTCATTTCGACTTGTCAGTTACACTGTGCTCGACCCCTGGGACCAGCCTCCGGAGGACAGCAAGGGGGTAGGACAGCTCCCTTTCCTGGCAGCTGTGCGTGGAGGGGGGGGTGCTCTGGGCTAGGCATCTGGGCCACAAGGGCTGCCTGCTGCCTCTCTCTCTCTGCTCAGAAGGCCCAGGCCCCCACTGCTGCTGGGGCCTAATGAGCTGTCAGAGGCGGCTGGAGCCCCATGTGCCTTCCTGTGTTGACTCCAATGGCTATTTTAAGCAGGGAAGATGGTGGGAAACAGGAAATGTCCCAACTACTAGAAGTTTTCCATCCTCCAAGAAGAGGGGCTGGGAACCAGATGTCCCTGGTGGGCAGCAGGAAGCAGGGGTGTGCAAGGTCATTGTAGGTGTCCCGAGTTGGCAGGCTCAGGGCAGGACCCAGGAGAGTCACACTGAGCATCAAGGCATCTGGGCTCCACCCTGGGCTGCCGGAAACTGTCTAAATCATCCTCGAATGCCCCAGAACCCCGGGGCCACTCTGCAACAGTCATGTTCCAGGACTGGCTGAGAGCTGCAGATCAGCTGAAGCCTCGACCTCTGTGTTTTAATAATGAGCCCTCTCCACAGAGGAGAAAAATGCCTAGTTCTGATGATGAGTGAAGAATTCAGTGTGTGAACACACATGGGCTTCTGCAAAGCCGGGCCGGTAGGAAACAGACTCAAGCAAAAGTGCCCAACCTCTGGCCTCGGCCCACAGGGCAGCTAGCTTCTTGATCCGTTATTAGTGACATGCACACAGGGGGATCAAAAGGTGGGGACAGAGTGCCGTGAGTGGCCAAACATAGGAGGTCCACGTTGGGAAGGCAGATTTTCAAGGGAAGGCTAAATCACAAGTATGGAAACATGATCATTCAACTCTAATCACACTTTAAGGCACAAACTTTAGGGTACGTGGGCCCAGATCAGAAATCATTTATCAAGTGTGTAACCCTGGATGAATGACTGAGCCTCCCTAAGCCTCGGTTTGCTCCTACATAAAATGGGGGTTGTAAGGGGGGGCACCTGGATGGCTCAGTGGGTTAAGCATCTGCCTTCGGCTCAGGTCATGATCTCAGGGTCGTAAGATTGGGACCCGCATTGGACTGTGATCAGCAGGAAGCCTGCTTCTCCCTCTCCCTCTGTCCCTTCCCTGCTTGTATTCTCTCTCTCTCTTAAACAAATAGTAAAAAATCTATAAAATAAAATTTAAAAATAAAATAAAATAAATAAAATAAAATAAAACAAGGGCAAGAATACCTACTGTGCCATGCAGCCGTGAAGACTAAGGAGCCCATGAGTGGCTCAGAGCCTGGCACACAGCACGTGCTCAACAGGTGGCAGAAGCCAGGTTGGGGGAAAGGATCATCATTCACAGTAAGGTCACCATTATTACTCTCCTCCTCATCATCCTCGTGGGCACCCACATCCTCATCATGGAATCCGCACCCAGCACACTTACTCTGAGGACACCTCCAACTCCCATTGTACAGACAAGGAGACTGAGCCCCAGAAGTCAGTGATCTGCTCAAGGTCATATGCCCAAAAGACAGAGGCGGAGACAGATACCTGAACTGGCAGATGACCCGTCACAGTAGAGGCAGGGGCGGCAGGAGGGGCTCACCTGGCATGGAGTACTTGGAGAAGTCGGGCAGCGTGTGGGAGAAAGAGACAGTACTGCCCCCGCTGGGACTGGACATGCCGCTGGCCACAGGCGAGGAAGACACCTTCCCGTTGACGGTGGCATAGTTGGGGAGGCTGCCCGCGCGGTCTCCCACGGACATCCTCCGCTTTTCCGGCAAGGCTGGTGTGGGGCTCCCTTGACGGAAGGCTGCTGAATCCGGCGACGGGGAGGTGGCAGGGCTGCTCAGGCCCGGGTAGTAGGCAGGGGACACGGGGAAGGAGGGTGTGGAGGGCGCCTGGTAGCCAGAGGCACTGCTCTGCCGGGACAGTGTGGGTCTTGGGTCCTCGGGGGTGGAGTGACCACCATACGCGACGTGCCGGTCCAGGCTAGGGCTGCCGGGAACCACAGATCCAGACCCTCCCATGTGCCGGCCCATGCTGGGGCTTCCCGGGCTGGCTATCGTGTTGCCATGGAGACCAGGAGCCAGGCTGCTTTGGTGGGCCCCAGGGTGCCGGCCCAGACTGGGGCTTCCCGGAGTTGTGGCCACACCACCATGGAGGCCAGGAACCTGGTGCGCCCCGGGATGCCGGCCCAGGCTGGGGCTTCCCGGAGTGGTTGCTGCACTACCCTGGGGGCTGGAGACAGTGCTGCCATGCAAACCAGTTCCTGCTGGACCCATCACCTGGCGGTGACTCAGACTGGGACTACCAGGGGCAGCCAGGCTGGGGTTGATGGCCCGGCGGCCAAAGCCAGGACTGGGGGGGGTGTTGGTGCCCACTGTCCTGTGGCGTGCTTGAGGGCTCCCAGGCACCGTGTGGACACCGGCCACAGTGAACTGAGACCGCGCCTGGCCTTCCGGGGAGCCAAACTGCTGAAGGGAGTAGTCGGGGCCGCCGTAGCTGCTGCCCGCAGGCGGGAGAGGAGAAGAGCTCTGGTAGTTTCTCTGAGCCGAAGGGCTGGGCTGGCCCAGGCTGCCGGGACGAAAGCCTGAATCCAGCAGAGGCTGGGTGGGTGTCCGGGGGCCCTGGTCACTGCTTTCCCCGGACGGGAAACTCCCCACCGAAGTGCTAGAGAGAGAGGAGGCCGAGTGAGATGTCAAGGTGAAAGACAAGCTCTCCGTGAGCACGCAGCCCACCCTCCCACCACCAGTAACAATAAGAGTTCCACTGGCATGTGTGCCAAAACGTCATGACTTTTGCACATCACCCTATGGAAGCAGCGGAAGAAGAGACGGAGGCTCAGAGAGGTGAAGCACTGAGCTCATGATCACACAGTAAAAGACCAGGCTTCCAGCTCAACTGCATCTGATTTCAAAGCCCGTGTTTCCCCCACTGTCCCTGTTGACTCCTAAATAGCAAGTCAAAATGAGGGGGTCTCCCTAGGGACACTGAAGATAGCTCTCTTCGTGTCACCTCCAATAGCACCAAAACTGAACACCAGGGAGGGGTCGACCCATCTCGCTCCTGTTCCTGCTGGGAGCGTCCCCACCTGGACTCACTTTTCCCAGAAAACTATGATCGTCTTTGGACACAGAGAGTGCTGGAATTGGGCTTTCATTCCTGGTTAGCTCCAAAAGGCAAAGACAACAAGTCTCACAGAAGGAGATTTCAGCTTATTGTAAGGTCTGCTTTCCAGCTGTTGGATCTGGCCCCTAATTCAACAAGCTGCCTTGCATGGTAATGAGACTCCTATGGTTAGCAGTATTTAAGCAGAAGCTGACCCGCTTCTTGACCTGAATGTTGTTGGGGGGATCTTCTCTATTGGGAGGTTAGATTAGATGAGCTCAGAGGTTGCTCCCCATTCTAAGATTTCAATAAAATTCATTTCAGAGGGGGCTGGCCCTGGGGGAATGGCCGCAATCATAGATTCTCCTCTGAATTTTTGTGCAACTATCTGTACAGCAGGGCAATGCAGCGGCCACCAGCTGGGAAACCTAGGTTCTGAAAAACCTGGTTAACTTTTCTCCCATGGCAAAAAAGGGGGCTGAGTTAGATAACCCTGATTCCTTCCAGACCCAAAGTCCTACCCCTTGATGATATGGTAGGAGAGGCAAAGGTTGACAGGGACCCTGTCTGAGCTGTGCAGGGCGGTAGCAGGCGAGGTCTGCAGCAGGAGCCCCTGGACAGGGGCCAGGGGTGGGGGGGCAGTCCTTACACAAGACGATGGGTCGAAGTCGAGCTACAGACTAGAAGGAGTCTTGAGGCCAGGAAGGATAAGCTCAGGTCCCCGGGGGGACCTGGGGTGGTGGGTCAGGCAAGAGCCAAGGGCAAGAAGCAGGTCACGGGCCAGGCCAAGAAAAAGTCTACCTCGAATCCCAGAAGGAGCTAGAGTGGAATGCCATTCCTGGGACGGAATAACACGGACTCTGAGGAATGGAAGGATATGTCAAGCTGAGCGGGGCGCGGTAAGGGCCAGTGACATGGAGTTCTGGAAGACTAACCCCACAGCAGAACCGCTAGCTTCCTGAGCCCTGAAAAGAGCCAACTCTACAGCAGGAGGAATCTGAGTGAGAACCAGTGAAGACATCCTAATATCAGGGTGCCCTGAACAGGAGCCACGGTGGCTGGCCAGGTTAGGAAAATCCCCTTAAAGGAAGAATTCACCTTCTGCCCAGAAGCAGACTTGCCAAGAAATGGAGCCATCTGCCCTGGGCAGAGGTTGGAGAGGGGGCGAGATGGACCAGGGTGCTTGCTCGGCTTGAGGTTCTCAATTCTCAGAACACAGGAGAACACAGCCTCTGCCCCCCCGGGCCACTCCTACCCTAACCTGGAGGGGCACGCTGCACCGGGCCAAGGGAGGGCATAGGGCACACAGCAAACTCAGCACTGGGCCTGGCCTGTGACAACAGGAAGGGATGGCTGGAGAGTTTCTGGGCCCCATGGAAGGCCAAGGCAGGAAAGGGGGTGGACATGCAGAGGGATGCCTAGCAGTCTCCCCTCCTGGAGGAGAGCCCTGGTCGGGGCAGGCGAGCCCAGTCAGCAGCCCCAGGCCTGGCACCCTATGGCAGGGCTGATCTTGAGCTCCCTCTCCCATGTCAGATCCCGTTCCCCCTGTCACAAAGCCTCCAGCCCCCTCCCCCTGCAGTCCACACATGGGGGCCTCCCTCTTCACAGCCCTTCCCGGCCTAATTCCAGGCTCTCCTCTCTGTCTGACCCACTGAGAATGCCAGCTGTCCAGCCACGTTCCCACCTGCATGTGCATGCCCTCAGCCCCACGCATCAATACATCCACACCCCAGCCCTCTGCCCTGGCTGCGCTGTTCCTTCTAGAATGCCCGTTCCCTCCTCCTCCTCCACCTTTCCACAACTGCTCATCCTTCTGGCCTTACCACCAATACCTCCAGCCCCCAGAAACCCTCTCTGCATCCCTAGCCAGAAATAGCGGCCCCTCGCTGGGAGCTCCAAACCCTTATATGTCTGCTCTGGGCACATCTATCACCCTGGGACAGGCAGGCACAGAGACGCAGGCCCAGGCGAGAGGAGAGACGGGGGCTCTAGAACCAGACGCCTTTGGTCCGAATCCTATTTCTGCTACTGTTTAGCTGCAGGACCTTGAGCAAGCTATGTAGCTTCCCTATGCCTCAGTTTCCTCTTCTAAAAAATGGGATCATAAGAGTACTTACTGCTCAGGATTGCTGAGAGGACTAAATAAAATAACCAGATAAAGCATTTAGCAAAGTGCCTGGCACACCAGAAGCACTCGCTACAGAGTGATTGCTGTTGGCTAAGTTTTGAACTTGTGGGAAGGACTGGTTCCCCACGATGGCCCTCATTCCTTCCAGCACAGTTCCGGACAGTGGGATCAGATTCAGTCTGGGAATTATAGTTCATCCACGCTCATGCTCCCCGTGGGCTTTGGCACCCAAGGTGCTCTCTTGATGCACCCCTGCTTCCAAGGTACAGCTATCTGGATATGATTTCTGCCCAACCATGCTCTAGGCAGATCCAGGCCTGGGTCCTCCTCCCCGCTTACCTGTCAGCGCTGAGGATGGGGCTGCTGGTGGAGAGGGGGCTGGGGGAGACAAAGGAGCCTCCCAGGGTCCCGTTCCTCAGGGGCGTCTCATGGCCATAGGCCTGGGCAGCTGGGGCGCTAAAGCTCTTGGGCTCGGGGTCCTGAGCTCGGGGTCCAGCCACTGCTGTCCTCACCACCGACTCCACATAGCTCCGGGGCTCTGGAAGGGGGCAGAAGAGAGACTGAGATCCACGGGGGCAGAGTGCAGACCCCTCCCAACCTGCCAGGGAATTCCCCAGCCTGTGGGGACAGCCCCAAAAAGACAGCCAAGCATGCAAAGGGCACTTCTGGGGTTCTATCAGCCAGCCCATGCCTACCCAACTTCTCAGTATCGTGGAGACGCTGTGAGAGCCCCCACAGAACCCTACAGAAGCTTCCCAGAAATGGACTCCAACTTTGCCTCTGAACACAGTTATCATGGAATCTTCCCTCCTATAGTTAAGCGCCCCTTTTAGCTGCTTCCTCCCTCCTAGGTGCCCCCTGGCATGGCTGGAGTCTGCTCCGGCCCAGCCTTGCCCATGTTCAGAACAGTGCCAGGCTTCCCGTGGGCTCCACCCACGCCCAGAATCCAGAAACAGGCTTGCTGGCCTAGCAACAGGCCTATGCCGGCGAGACACGCCCAGTCCCTTCCACGCCAAGACACACCCACCCACCGTGCCTGACACACTTAGCATTCCTCTAGAGACTGACATCATTATCCCTGCTTGGTGTTTAGAAGAGCCTAAGAATCTGGGGAGTTGGGGGACAGGGGCCAGAATGGGCATTCTACAGGTGAGGACACGGAGGCCTGGGGTATGTGACATCTGGAGGCAGACCGGGAGATCTGATTCCCAGCCGGGATCTGCCTGACCCTCCTCCCAGATCTGTGGGGCCAGGCCTGAAAGGCACTCAGGGTGACACAGGGAGAAGCAGCAGGACACTCCTGGCTTCTCCTGGGACATGATCAGGGATAGATGATGTTCCCATCACCTCCAAATCCGGCCCCGCCCTGTCTCCCCCAAGTAGGACGTGATCGGAGCACAGCTCATGCACTGACCCCAATCAGGGCATCTGCTGAAACCAGCCCGAGAAAGAGAAGAACCAGAGGGTTTGTTCTGCCCTGGGCAGGCCAGGCTCCGGGAACTTTTGCTGGCCAGGGCACGTGGGGGCGGGGAGAGACGTCAGCAAAGGGACAAACAAGCATGGCGTGAGGCAGAGCCAGCCAGCTCCGTGCCCGAAACTGGTGTCCATATAGGCGGAGCCCAGCCTCGCAAGAGGCCTCCTCCAAAGTCTCCTCAACCAGCCGGGGGCCACCCACCCACCTCCCAGGAGCCTCAGACCGCTTTCCCTCCAAAGGCCTGGATTCTGTGCTGCCCGCATCTGAGGGTTGGAGCCTGGAGACACTGCAGAGACCCTCTGGCCCGGTGCAGGCACACATTTTGTTTTGTAAAAGATTCCACAGTAAATATTTCAGGCCATTTAGAAAATGGTCACTGGAGCAGCTAGTCAAGTCTGCTTTTTCAGCAATCACTCGTAAACAAAAAAGCGGGGCCGTGTTACAATAAAACTTTCTTTACAAAAACAGGCAGGAAAAAAAAAAAAAGGCAAGAAGCCAGAGTTGGCCACAGTTGGCTAACCCCTGACCTCACCCCTCTTCTCGGCCCAGAGAGGTAGAGAGATCTGCCTCAGAACACACAGCCAATCAGTGGCCACCGTCTCCTGACCCTCAACGCTGGCTCCTGGTGGCCTAGAAAGGGCCCCAGCATCCTGGGGATGCCGAGAACTGGCAGCCACCCAGTCCGCCAGCATGTCGGCCTCAACTATTAATAATGATAAAAATAGCAAACAATTACACGAGGAAAGCAGGAGAACGTCAGTAATTGGAGAATGTAAGCAGCTCACCCCATCACACAGCACCAAGGGGCAGAGTTGGCCCAGGAAAGCAGGCAGTCTGGCCCAGAGCCTGCCCCCTCGCCTACGGCACATACGCCAGCCAGCTAAACATCAAGGAGCCAGATTCGTCTTGGGGGACCAGCTGCATCCTTGCCATGCAACAAGGACCCCATAGAAACAGTGGAGACACGATGCCAGGGCCGACCATCCCCTCCCACTCCTCGCCCTTCTGGGTCACTTCCTGAATACTCCTCCTACCCTTCCAGGCTCCAGGCTTCACCCCCGTGCCTGCAACACTTGCCACCCAACTCCCACAGGGAGACAGTGAGGGCTCCATCTGCTCCCCGGCCACCCCAGGCTGATTGCTGATCTCTATTCGCTGCACCCCACACACCCCTGGGGCACACAGCGAGCCCCCAACAGGCATCTACCCTACAAGCTAGCAGATGCCTGACTTTCACCCTCCAGCTCCCCCCACCCCCATGCAGAGATGCATCAGAACTAGGACCCAAGGGGCACACGTTCACTTTACTCATCCCCTGGAATTCGTGCTGACCCCAGAAGTTCAAGCTACAGCCCCCGTGGGTGATTCCTGAAGTCTGTGCCCTTCTACCTGTTGATGGCCCCCCTTCCACTGGCCAGCCCGTTCTGCGCCCCTGGAGGCCGCTACTGACCGCATCACCCAGACCCTCAGGTCCCAGGGTCCCAGAAGGCTTTGGCCTTTAGCCTGTGAAAGAGACTGGCAGGAGATGGGAGAGAGAGTGAGGAGCAAAGGTCAAGGTGCCAGCGCCTGCCTCCCTCTACCCAAGACCACAGCTCCGGTCAGGGTTCCTCTCCGCCAGCTCTCTGCTTTCCCTGAGGTCTGGTGTGGGAATGGCTCCCTCTTCCTGCTCGAGATCACCCGGGGGTGTTCACCATCCATCACTGCTTTACCCAGACCTTTTAAACAGTCCATGAACCTCTCTGTTGTCCCATAGAATGAGCCATCCATTTCCTACCACGACCCGGGCCCATACACTGGGTAAACAATACACATTAGCCTATACCCCACCTATAAAAACAAACAACAACAACAAAAAAAAAAACAAAAATACTACATATATCCCTTCCACCAGCAGTAAAACAGATAAAACAGGCCTCACCACCCTGTCGCCTCGTCAGAACAGAGCCACAGCAGGGACCTGTGGACACTGATTCCAATCCCACCTGCTCGCCGGTACCCAAGGCTATGTCTCCACTCACTGCTCCTGGCCTGAACGTGACAGCCTGAGCTCCAGGCCGGGGGCCTGCACATAGTTGGCACAGGGTGGCGGTGGGATGGCGGATCAGAAATTCTGGGCTGTCGGGAAGCCCAGCGTGGTCACATTCGTAAGGCATCAGTGTCATCGTCCCTTCCCCAAGGCCACCGGATTGTAAGCCACAGAAGCCAGACGAGAGTTCTGCCTGAACTCAGGGAACAGGATCGCTTCCCCAGGGAGAAGCAGCATCTGCCTTCCTTCCACACGGCAGGAAACAGTCCTCAGGCTCAGAGGCCAACCAGCCCCAGGGCTCCGCTCCCAGGCTTGCTGGATTTCAGCGACCCAGCCCACCCGGCCCTGTCCTCACCTGTTCCCCTCCCTTCCCCGGTCCTGACACACGACCATCCTCATCTCTGCTCGGCTAGTCCGCTACCATCTGTCACCCCTTCCTGGCCTGCCAGGCCCACCCGAGGGGCAGAAAGGAACCAAGTCCTCTGTTTCTCATGAGCCCGGAGCAGGACGGACCTTCGGGAAGTTACTTCCTTTCTGGAGTCCATCTCCAGAACTGTTCAAAACCAATCTTTAGGGCCAAAAACAGTTTCCCCAGTTTCAGACTCAGTTATATTGAAAACACCTCCTTTTTCTGCTTATTCTTTGGCTTTTTCTCTCTTCCCAACCACAGGACAACATACGAGTCGCAGGATCCCCCTTCTTTCAACTCCTGGAGGGGGTGACCTGAGCCAGGCTACTGAAACTTGCTGGGACTCAGTTTCCTCATCTGTACAAGGGGAATGAGACTACTCACCTGCGCAGCCAGGATCAAGTAACAGAGATGGGGAAGCTCCCTCTCGTTCTTTCCTGCTTCACCCCACCCCAGCATTTCTAAGCAGCCCTTCCCGGCGCCTGCCTCTGTCCTGGCCACACCCGCTCCTGCGTCCCCTCCACCCTTCCCTCCCACCCCCTCCTGCTACTTTCCTCCTCTCGTCCAGTCCTGGGGCAGCTGCACCCAAAGGAGATGGGAAGAATAGGAGAGGTAGGGCCTAAGGGTGCTTCACATGGAACATTCCAGAACTCAGACTTACTCTAAGTGGCTGTTGGCTGCTGAGAGCAGAAGGAAGCAGAAGAGTGACTTGGCCCCACCAGGCCCAGGGCGCGGTCAGCTCTTCACCCCTACCCTGAGGTGCATTTCCTGCCACTGCACACCCACCCCCAAGGATCTAGTCACCTGGTCATCCGTACAGAATCTAACCAAAAGAAGCTTCCACACCTTCTTTCCCTGTTTCATCTGGGAAGATATTCTTGATGCTGACCTCATGTCTTTACTGCTGCAGGCTTTCTTCCTCTCCTTCCTTCATGGAGGACAGTGCCCAGTCCCCAGGCCCACTGTTTAGAGGTTGTGCCCAGCACAGTCACATGGAAAAGGGGGCAGCCTCCACAGATCTGGCATTCGCTCTCAGCCGTGCCCCTGACTGACCGTGTTAGGCCTTAGACAAGACATTTAACAGCCCTAAACATCATCTCCTCATTGGTAAAATGGGGTTCCTACCACTTTCTTTTGGATGCATCTGTGATTGCTAAACAAGATGATGTGACGATGGTCCTACATGGTCCTACTCCTGCCTGCTGAACCTCATCTGGACCACATTCCCCCTTGCTCCATCCTCTAGCTCCCTCTTACTCTCAGCCTCACTGATTATATTATTCCTGGGGGGGAAAAATGCAATCCTCTCCAACCCCAGGGCCTTGGTACATGCTTTTCCTCCAAATGGAATGCTCTTCTCACCTGCCAGTTTCACCAAGTTAAAGTCACTCACCCTCACATCTTACTTCTTCAGCCAAAGTCAGGTTCTTGGCTAGAAAGTCTCCTAAACTATATCCCTTCCCTTTGGAGCACTCTCTCAATATGTAATTCCAAGTAATCTAATTCTGGCTTCTGCTCCTGCCTATGCTCCATGAGATGAGGAATCACAGTCCTGCTTATCACTACATTCCCGGAGCCAGGCCCAGGGCACAGGTAGGCACATAAAATACTGAATAAATGAATCAGTGAATGAGACAATGAATGCATGACAAACATTAAGTACAGTGCCTTGACCAGAGCAGATTCCCTTAAAGTCTGCTCTTCCTCTGGCTAGGTAATCCTGCCTCTGATCATTTTTCCTCACAGGCATCTTTTTCTGAATTTCTCATCAAAGTCTCAGCAGGGAAATCAAGCCACACTTCAGAGGGTCAGCAAAGAATGTGCTTTAGTCTGACCCGGGAGGTGGTACATGAGTCAGGAAAAACGGAACAGGCTGCCCACAGCCTTGCTCCCTGCCGCTCTCCTGCCCCACCCCCCAGGCCGCAATAGCAATTCCAACCCCACGCTGGAATCCCAGGGCACGGTGCCTGGAAGCAGGAGGAGGGCCTTGAAATAGCCCCTGGATGAGGAGGAGACAGAGAAGAGTAGGTCCAGTCTGGGTCCTGCTGTCTCCTCACTGTGGCCTGGGGCAGAAGCCCCAGACTCCCAACCCCACAACACAGGCCTCAGCCCCCCATCCGTGAAAATGATGGGTGTAGCTGAGGAGATCTGCAAGAACCTTCCCCTCCAAACTCTGCGGCTCCAGGACACAGGGAAGAGGGCCCGAGGCCTCGGGGCCCTGAAGGCTGAGAGGCATCTGTGAGGCAAAATGGGCAGGTCTCAGTTCATAACTGCTAATACTCACTTCTCTGAAGCATCGTCCCCAAGGGGAAAACACAGCATCCAGGGCCTGTCAGCTCCTGGGATAATCTCCCCTCAGACCCTCCCACTAAGAGTGTTTGTGGGAAAAGAAAGAAAGAGAGAGAGAGAAAAAGGCTGATAGAACCTTTAAGGAAACCAGGCTGCAAGAACCAGGACCCAGGTGGGAGGTCAAAACATCTAACACGTCAGAGCTGGAAGGGACCTCTGCCCCCCACCCCCCGATCCAAGGCCCCCTGGTGAAGGAGAGGAGGACACAGATGCCCAGAGCCACACACAGAAGGCCTAGGCTGGCACCCTCTTCATTTCACCTCATGCTCTGACTTGTCATTTGAATTCTGTCCCTAATAAGTTAAAGGCCTCCAACCCAATCAAGTCTCCTCTCCGCTTACATCCCATTCCCTGCTTCACGTACAACACAGAATTCATCTAAATCGAGGGTTAAGCTGAGCCACAAATATGCGAACTCCAGGAAACTATCAAAATTATGTGCATGGGTGTCCCGACTCACTCATGTGGGAGTGGACCCATCGCTGTTCTAAGAGCCCCAGAGGCATCCAAGCTCCCAGAAGGACAGACTTCCTACCATCTGTGTTGATAAGCCCCAAGCACGGGCTTCAAGAAGCCTACTCTCGGCTAAGACTGCTGAGAAGGCCTGCTTTGAGTGACACATAAGGAGTGCCCCCAGGCAGCAGAAGAACGTGCATCCCTTTGCCCATCGAGGGGGCTGGCAGCACCCCCAGGCAAGCTAGCGGGGGTGCGGCTGAGGTGGGGGTCGACACCAGATGGCACCGCCCTGGCGCCTGGAGCTGGCTATGCCTGAACCCCAGCCCAGCTTGCCCGTCAGAACTCAGGCAACATCCAGGGTGAGTGACAGCTCATCAAGGGGTGGGGGTGGGGGGGACAATAGGCTATGTGCCCAGTCATCTGAGACCTGTCAGGAAAGAGAGCTACCCCCGAGCCAGCCCGGGGAAGCTACTCAAGAATGGCCATTCCCAGACCCAGAGAGCAGGAAGCGGCCACACAGCAAAGCCACACTTACCTTTGGGAAGCTCGGTCACCCCCTTCCCCTCATCCTCCTCTGAGGGAAGATGAGAGGAGAGGCAGGAAAGAGAGGCAGGTGAGGAGGAGAGGAAAAGCAGAAAGGAGAGAGAGAGATCGATTAACAGAGATTATTTCCTGAAAGACAATCCGCTGAGAAAAAAGAGGCAGGAAAGCAGGGGTGAGACCGGGGCAGAGGAGCCCAGGGTAAGAGGTGAGGTCCACCCTGACACGGCCCTGCAGGCTCAGGACACATAGTCTAAAGAGGGCTTCGGTCTCAGGGACAAAGCCGGCCCCCACTCCCAGCCCCTTTGCCTGGGGCTTGCATCTCAAGCAGAAGTGTGCTGGCTGGTGAGAGGAAGCCCCAGGCCCCTTGTGCTCCCCAGTGACTCAGGGTCCCCGGCCATGCAGACACCTCCCAAGGGGGAGGCTGTGCCGGCCGTGTGTCCATGTGGGTCACACATGCGTGTCATTGCCCTCCTACCTGGCTGGATCAGTCTTCTGGCGACTAAGGAAGAAAAGCAAAGTTGGCCCCAAGAGCCCCAGCCCAGCCCTAAAACCAGAGACAACCTTCTGGTCTCAGCCTGTTCAAAATGGCCACTCAGGGACCAGCGCCCTCTACTCTCCCCTTGCCCACAGGGAGGAGGGGAGCTGGGGGATGTGGTGAGGAAGTGGGAGGTGGGAACTGGGGTGTGTGTGTGTGTGTGTGTGTGTGTGTGTGTGTGTGTGTACGGGGGGATAGAGCCAGGCTTCTGGCAGGGAGCTAACCAACTCCACGGAAACTGAGGCCAAGCGTTCAAATCTCCAAGTCAGAGCCCCTTTGGAGCGGCACTGACCCTACCTGTCCATGGGCACGAGGTTGCAGAGGGACCTATCCCCCTCAACCCCTGCAGAGAGCCCCCGTCCTCAGGACTGACCGCACTGTGGGCACAAAGCCAGGCTTTCTTGTTTCCAGAGGGTCCTGAGGACCCATCATCTCTGGGCACTTTTTGATGAGATCCCGAGGCTCGGCCCAGGACCACAGGGGTCCTCCAACCCCTACTCCTCCCTCCGGCCTCCCTACCGCCTCCCTTCCAGCTGGAGTCACTCACCACCTGTAGGGTGCAACAGGATGTCCGCTGGGTTGTGGGGTTTCAGGCCGAGCGCAGACAGGGGTGTCTTAGCCAGACCTGGAGGGGAGCGCACTGTGCCAAGAAGAAGAGAGGAGACACGGGGGGTGAGCCTGGTGATGAGGGAGGAGTGGGGAGAGGACAAGGGGGGGCAGGAGCGGGGACCCCTTTGAGTGAGGACATGTCGGTGAGGGGTGGGCAGCAGCAGGAAGGAGGGCAGAGGGGCCGGCCCCAGTCCCAGGGGTTCCTCCCTTGCTCCCACGGCCCTTTCCTGTTTCCGTGTTTCTCCACAGCTCCAACGGTAGAGTGAAAATGTCAGCAAATGCCCCTCAAGCCGGCCCTGGCCCTCGACCTTGAGCAAATAACTTTTATCCTGGGGCCCCCAGGGGCATCACTGCGGTCCCCTCACGTCGCCATAGCTCACAACATACACACGGCGTTCCTTGGCTATCTCTGACTTCCTCCGGATTATATTCTCTCTTCCCTCATCCTTCCGCTCCCCCAACACACACACAAGTCCTTCCACACGGTGCACTTGGGTGGGCTTAGAGAACAAAAGGAAATGGGAAAACAAGAAGGCACGTCCTGTAAAGGATGGAGGGCGTAAGGGATCATGGGTGGAACCATGCCAACCCTGAGACCCCTGGGCAGCCCTCGGCTGGAGGTCTTTGACCCCCAGCCAACCATGCCACTTGTAAACCCCAGGAAGAGAGAATTTCTCAGTGTGGGGCTCTCTGTACCCCCAAAACCTCGGTGTTCCTCTGGCAAGAGCACCAACTCCCTGTGCAAACCCCAGGGCCCTTCCAAGCTGCCTGGCTGGGCTAGAGGTGTCATGGAACACGCAAGGTCAGAAAGGGCCATCCAGCCTTGTCCCACCAGCCAAGGACGTGCTGAATGGCACTCCGAGCTGAATGGCAGGGTGGTTGGTATGCCCAGTCACACGATTTCTCGGGGGCAGCTGCCATGTCTCCTATCATGGCTGCTGGGAGCATGCAGAGGCCACCAGCCCTGAGGACAGGCAGCCACACAGGTTAGCCAGAGCCCAAGCCTGCCTGCCACACACCAATGGCCTCAACAAATGAGCTATAGCCCTCGAGTGCCTGGTCCCCACACGGCAGCCCCAGGACCCTCCTGGACCCCTCCTCCTTTCCCCAAAAGACAGAGAGACCCACTGGAAACAAAAAGCTACAGTCTCTCACTATAAGCAACATATATAGCTTCTCTGTGCACATGTGGGTGTATACACAGGTACACACAGAAATAGTGAGAAATCACAGGGCCCTGGATGGGGCAGACTGCGTCTGCACACCGTCCTCAGATGTCCAGTGGACATAACACAGCAGAGGGGACAAATGTGTACAAATGCAAACATCCCAGTAAAAAGGTAAGGCTAAGCTTGCATGTCTCTATCCCTCCCTCTCCTTACACACACACACACACACACACACACCACACAAAGATTCAATTTCTGCCCCCCTCCCACCCCCCTGCCCATTACTAAAAATGGCGTCTTGCAACAGACCCTTATTAATGTTTGTCAAATGAATGAATGAATCTGAATGTAATTAACCATGGAGGAATGAGCCCAGCCTCAGAGACCACAGTCCCTTGAACACCCATGGAGCATCTCCAGCCCACAGGCCAGCATGTGTTGGCAAAGGAGGTGCTGCAGAGGCACAGGACGACCACTGAGACAAGACGAAGAGGACAAGAGGCAGGGGGAGGTTTCTCTTGGTTCCACCTCCAGCTCCTCCAGCTCCCTAGTCGCTCGTGCCCCCGGCCCCTGGCATCGGGCTCTTCTGCTGAAGCAGACGAGTGGGCGGCCCCGAAGCCAGGCAAGGTTTTTGCTTCCCGAGAGAGGAATTCCTTGCATTTCTCCGCCCCGTCCTCTCTCCCAACCCTGTGCACTGATGAAACCTCTGACTTATTCTCCCCGCTGGGGCAGCAGGGCTGGCCAGGGCAGCGAGTGAAGAAAAGGAACAGACACATATGACAAAACCTAAGCCTGACTCTGCCCGGATGGCTTCCATCCCACATGGGGTGATGCCCAAGATCCTGGCTGACTGGACCAACAGTGAATCGGAGCATGCAGGAGGGTGGCGGGTTAAGACCAACCCTCAGGAGGGAGAGCGATTCCAGGGAGTCACAAAAGGCCATGGAGTTGCCTCTTGGGTAGCCCACCCTGGGCGGCACTGTCTGAGATGGCAGGCAGGATGGTGACGGCTGTACAGCCCATCAGAATTGAGATCCGCTCCAGGTGTGACACATACCAGGTCTCAAACACTTGGTAGGAAACACGAATGCGATGTATCTCTTTATATTGATTCCATGTTGAAATTATAATATAATAGATTTTTCGAATTCCGTAAAACGTCTTAAAAGTAATTTCACCAGCCTCTTTTCACATTAAAAAAATTTTTTAAAGATAGAGCACTGGGCGTTAGAGGCGACTGATGAATCATTGAACACGACATCTGAAATTAATGATGAGGTACGATGTGTTGGCTGATTGAATCTCAATAAAAATTTTAAAAAGTTTGTAAGATATCTTATTAATATTTTTATCTTGATCTATCTGTTGAAATGATAATGTTTTAGACGGTTGGGGTTAAACAAAAAAATATTACGGTTTACTTCTCCAGTTTTCTATGATGTTTTTCAATGTGGCCACTAGAAAATGCTCCATCACAAACATGACTTGGGCTGGATTTCCACTGGGCCAAGCTGCCCTGGGGAGGGTCATGGCTTCTACTCCCAGCTTTGGCTTCCTGCGTGCCCCAGACAGCAGCCCATACAAGCCCTCGGGAGAATATACATACTGCCAGCTCTGGTCTCCGTCCTCACCCTCCACCCTCCCTGGTCTCTCCTTCCTTGGTTGCCCCAGGCCTGCCACGGGGACCCTGAGTCCTTCTCAGGCACGATCCATCGCTGTCATTCCACGGCTACCCCACTTCCAGCTTCCCCATCTCGTCTACCATAAGGTACACGACCCCAGCCCTGCACACATCCAGATCTTCTCTTTGGATGGAAAGGCCTCTGTCCATCAGGGCTTTGCCTCTCCCATGAGTCCATCACGGGCTAGAGACTGAATATTCCTGCCCGGACACTGAGGACAGATGATCTGGGGACTCCTTTCTTCCCCTGATGAAAACTTAGTAGGCTGCGTGAAATGGAAGAGGTGCCCGGATGTAGATAGAAATGGGGCTCAAGAGCCAGGAGATCAAGGGGTACAGAAGATCAGAGATACACAGCAGGTCACCGAGAGTCACTTTAGGATGGGAGGGTGGAGTTTTGCACACAAGATGCAAAACCTCTCAATGATTAGGAAAATTCTAGACTTTGGGAGGCCAGAGACCCCACAGAAGGGTGGGGGGTGGCTACTGCACCCCCACATGTGTGCATGTGGACAGTGGAAGGAAGGGGAGCCGGACAGGGATGCTGAACTGAAACGAGCCATCTAGACCCAGAGCGACAGATCTCAGCCCTGCCCTCCGTCAGCATCTCCCCACAAACCCAAGGTGCTTACTCAGGCCGGGGCTGAGAGAGAGCCTTGTGGGGACCCAGGGAAGACAGGCTTAGTGAGGAGCTCTTACCCCCACTGGACGGTGGGCTCGTCGGGGAGGTTCCCTCCATCTCCTCAAAGGCCTCCTTGTAGCTGTGCAGATGCGGCTGCGGGAGAAGAAGAGGGGAGGTGGAAGGGGAGGCCCACTGGTGGCTGTGACCCTGAAGAGCACGGGTTTACCAGGTAACAAGCCCACATGTCCCCTTGCCAGCCCTACCACCCACCCCTCCTCCTCCTCGAGGAACCACAATGTTTAAAGGGAGATCCTGGCCATTCATGGCCCACCCCCCAACCCCAACTCCTTTGTCACTGAGAGAACCAGAAATTCTATTTGCAAAGCCATGATCCAGCACGGGTGGAAATCAGGAACACTTGCCTTGGAAATATTCCGCAACAGGGCCAAAGAGAATGGGGCTGGGGGTGGGGGACTCGGGTCCTGCCAGAAGGCAGCAGAGAAAAGATGTCCAAAAGCCATTTTTAGCCAGAATGACTCGCTAGCCTGGATTTTATGGGACATGGGTCACTCATATCAGAATCTTCCAGCATGGATGTTTAAAACGCCTATTCCTAGGCCCTGCCCCAGATCGAATATGCTGGGATCTCTGGAGGTGGACTTGGGAATTAACATTTTTCTCAAGCTCCCTGGTGGTCTTTGAAGTGTGAGAGCTACTGCCTCCCATGACAGACTGCCTCCCATGACAGACAGACATTTTGGCATTGAAATTAGATCTCCCAAGGAAACCCCACACCTAGAAAGAATTCAAAACCACTCTTGTCAGTCTATAGGGCCTGGCTGGGAGCTTAGAGACTGTGGTCATCTGTGTCGTACCCTTACCATCCTACTAAACAGGACTCTTTAGGAATCAAGGAGGGAACTTTGATCTCAGTGTTAATCTAAAAAAGAGGGAGCATATAAGCTATTTAGGGAGGAAATGCCAGATTCCATGTGCAGGGGAGGGACAGGGGTGAGGACTGAGTTTCCTGATAGGGCAGGGCCACACAGGTGACACTGTGACTCCTAGACCATTGAGGCAGGCTCCACTCCTCTCTCTCTGGCCACAGGATGCAGCCCAAGGACTCACCTCTTTGGGTCGCCCTCCAGGATTGAGGGCGATGGTGAGAGCCAGCTCAGGGGAGACACACTGGACAGGGGAACGAACCCCAGGGCTACGGGGGGACGCGGGTTCTGGAGACTGGTTCTCATACTGTCCATCGCTGGCTGCCCGCCTCCGGAGAGGGGCGGGAGGCTCTGCAGGCTGCTTCTCCCGAGCCTGCACCCCTGGGAGGAATGCGGGGCAGAGAGGGCAATGAGCATTGTAGACGAGAAAGGATCGATCAGGCCCAGTTCCCCAGAGGAGGAGGTGTGTCTCAGCCAGGGTGCACACTGGAGCTGGGCCTGTCTCACCTCCGGACTCCCCACTGCCTCCTTCTGCCCACACCCCAGGCTCCCTCTGCAGGGTGGGGGATCCACTGAGGTGGGGCTGACCTTCCCCAGGATTCTCCGCCCTGCACAGGATTGGGGCCCAAAGCACAAAGGGCTGATACGAGAAACAGATGTCAATGCCTTTCAAACCCTGGAGGCCGAGGGCCAGGGCTTCCAGGCAAGTGAGGGAAGGTGGGGAGAGGAGAGACCGTCTCCAAGGTGACTGCATCAACCAACAAGCAACATCGGGCCCACGGGGAAGAACTCGGGAGAGAGCAAATAATGCATCATCTCGCAGATGGCGCTCCCGAGAAGAAACAAAGAAATGACTAAGCCTTGTCATGAAGTCCCCAGCCCCAGCTGGACCCTAGAATATTGCTGGCCTTCTCTGGGGTTCCTCAGCCTTCCTCCCGTGCACCTCTGACAACCTTTACCAACCGCCTTTATGTTGGCCTCTCGTCTACACTCCCCTCGTTGGGCCCCAAAGATGGTCCAGCTTCCCGCCCCGCCCCTCCGCTCCCCTCGGAGCATCAGGCCAAGGGCCTGAAGTCATGCGCTCCATCTGCCTTTCTGCATTCCCTTCCATTCCCCAGGCCGCGGCAGGCTGTTAGCCTCGCCCGCCTTCCTTCCTACTCTGTCTCCCCGCAGCTGGGCTGAGCCTCTCTGAGCTGGCTCCAGAATCCTAGAAAACGTACTCCCCACGGCCCAGAAGCCAAGACAGGCTTCTTGTCTTCAGGATTTTGTGTGAGGACATCCGCAGCTCTGTCTTCACCACACCCCCTGCAGGGGTAGGTTAAGCGAGGGGAAGTTCTGGGCTGCACCGGAAGGCACGTGGGACCCTGGCTGTGCCGGCCTTGTGGCCGACACATCAGGACACCCTGTCCTGTGGCACTCTGTGCACACACACACACCTGCATGCACACACACACACACCACTGGTCCCCCTAGGATGTGCCTGTGAGGCCCGCTCCAGACTGAATCACCTGCCCTCCATGGGTGGGGTCTGCTCTGGCTCCTGGCACAGCCGCTTAGGCTGCCATGAATATCCCAGGCTGGGAAGCCTTCTGACCTGTCATGAACAGCAGGCTGCCGATTCCAGACTAGGGGAGGACACACACTTGCTCATGCGCACACGCACACGCACACACAGTCCCTCAGAGACACACACTCATCCGATCACATAGCCGGGGGCCCCATCCGGATGGCGGCAGGACTGGTGTAGCGTCTACAAGGCAGACGGACCCAGGGGGCATGGGGGGAGGTTTCAAACCTCCTCTTGGGACTCTCTACAACTCAGGGCAGCCTGCCTGCTGTCTCAACCAAGAGAAAAGAGCCCTGGACGGGACAGTGAACCAGACTCACAAACCGCTTGACTTAAAGCAAATAAGCCCTCCTCTTAAAATGCCCTGATTTTCCGAATAGAAAAATGGGAGGTCACCCATTCCTAACAATGGTCTGTTAGGACCAGGATAGGACCATCAAGCCAGATTAAAGACGCAGCAGGCTCTCCCAGGGCTGGGCAGCTCCTGGGACCCCAGGCCACAGCCACCACAGGCTCCCAGCCATCAGAAAAGGGGCTGCCCTGAGCACCATGCCACGTTTGCAGGGGCTTCCTGCCTGCACCCCACTTTTCCCAACTCCACCGAGTCCCTGCCTCCTGGGCGGCCTGGTCCAGAGCTGCCGCGTGTTTCATTCCTGGCAAAAACATTAGAAAGAAACAGACATAACCATTGATTTTCTAATAATAATTGTGACAAAGGAGGCCCATTTGGGAAAGGCTCTAGGGGTTTGGAGCTAAGTTCAGCTCCAAGGTTAAAAGAAATGCATTAGGGCTGGTTTCAGTTCCGGCTCACCCAGCCCAGCAGCCTCTTTCTGGCAGATCCCTGTGCCGGGTTCCCTGGTTGGGGATCTGATGTCTGCCCTTGAAAAGTGGGTCTGTTTCCATTCGAGGCCCTAAATCTCCCTGAGGGACAGAGAAAACGCTCTCCGGTTTGCCCAGAAGCACCCTCCAGTCAGGTGCTGAGCTGAGAAGGGGCCAGACTGCCCGAGAGGGGCTTCTCAACGGCAGAGGAAGCGAGATCCTGGTATAGTCAGCTATCTGAGAACGACCACACCTCCTCAAGTCCCGTGGCGGGGGGAGAGATAGACAGGATGACCCCCAAAGAGCTGGACTCTGCAGAAGGGAAAGACCCCACATTCCACTCCCACGGAGATGGCCGCTCCCCCTGCAGCGTGCCCCATGGCACCCGTGGCCAGTCAGAGTCTCTCACATTCTCTCAACACAGTATCTCACTGTTGTTCCCTTTGGCAGGCCCAGATATGCCCCAGAGCGCTGGAGAGCCATGTCCCCTCTCTCTTGTCCTTCTCTACAGGAGGGGAGACAGGGCATGGCAGCAGGGAGGGAAGAGAGTCCTATTGTTCCTCAGCCAAGCTGGGATGGCTGGACACAAGCTAACAGCCAGTGTCACAGAGAGAACACCCCTCCCTCAGGTCCCAGAGACTGACCAATGCTAAAAATAGGTTTAGTCCCTGCCACACACCTCCACACCACCACCCTCAACCCCAGGACTTTCTCGGTCACTTGGCCTGGTTCCCTGTCTCTGTCGAGGCCTCTGTGTCCATGTACTCCACTCTCTCCACGCGTGCGCGCGCGCACACACACACACACACACACACACACACTGACCTCTGGGGGCTGCAGCCCTAGCACACACCCAAACACCCACTTTGGCAAAGCACAGGTGCCCCAAGTCCCATAGACAAACGCCTGGAGTCAGGTTTCATCACACGCCGCCCCTATCCCCCTGTGGCCCCCAGACTGGTCACGACCACCCCCGCAGACCCAGCTCTTCTTTCCAGCCTTCCGATTTCCAAAAGCCTGGATTCCTCAGCTCCAGGCGACGGGGCTGGGTGTCCAACAGCATGCCTGAGGCTCCGAAAGCCAGGGTCTCCGGGAGGCCACCTGCTGGGCCAGGGCACCAGAAAGCCACACGGCGATCACACTAGCAGCCCCAGGGCAAGCCAAGCCAGCTCCCCTCGGGACAGGCCCACTGTCCCAGATCTGCCCCCAACGCCCAGGTCCGACTGAACACAGCGCTCCCCACCACTGGGCCGAGAAGGGGTGAAGGGAGGGGAGAGGAGGCGGACAGGGGGCATTCTGCTAGAGCCATCGCCCCATTTTCCATGGACTGGGAAGAGGAGGGTCTAGGCAAACACCAGATACTGCCCTTAGGATTCAAAAATCCCCACTACCCCTACACCTTTTCCTGGAAGTGCTCAAGGCCATGACCTGGGGGGGACCTGAGCACCGCCTATCTCTCCCCTGGGCCTCCAGGCTTGGAGGGGCAGGGAAAATGATGGGGCTACTCCCTCCCAGAGCTAACAGCCTATGGGCAGACGCTAGTGGGCATCACCCTCCATGCGGGCATATTGGGGCACGTCAAGCCATCATGCAAAATACACATGGTAGGCTATGATGACTCCCTTTTCCATGGTAGGAAATGGAGCTCTGAGTAACTATGAGACTTGCCCAGGGTCACAGAGGTGGTCACTGGCAGAGCCCGCACCACGCCCTGGTCTTCTGACTCTTGGACATGGGTCCTGGGATCAGAGATTCGGGATAAGGTCAGAGGGGGAGCCGTGTCCCCAGAGGACCATGCTCAAGAGTAGACAGAACAGCAGGTGCCAGGGCGCCACTCTTCGTCGTGAGCCTGGTGACCCATGCAAAGCACAGCCTGGCTCCTGCTGAGACCCTGGCCCAGCAGCCTGGGTGATCTGGCCAGGGTGGCCAGAGGGCTGGACTGTCCCCGCCCTCACCGAGCACACTTACTGCAAAGGCATGTGTGTCCGTGGGGAGCCTGAAAGTTCATCTAGTCACCCAGGACCCTGTTCCTAGCAAGTAAGGCCGAAGCCAAAAGCATCAGGCCTGTGTCCATGCAGAGGTGGGAGCACTCGCTCATGCAGAAAGGAGGGGGAGAGAGTCTTGAGAGAGGCAGGAGGGAGAAGTAGGCTGTGGCGGGGGTGGGGGGGTGTAAGGAAGCGGGGGCGGGGGGGAGGGCAGCAAAGAGAATGGGAAGAGACGGAGAGAAGAGGACAGAAGGAGGAGGAAGAAAGGGAAGGCGGATGGGGAAAATGAACCAGGATGAGAGCGGGCAAAGACTAGAAGAAGTAGTCCATGAGAAAGAAGGGAAGAGAAGCTGAGAGCTACAGTGAGGGCCAGAGACTGGTAAGGGGGAAGGGGTGGAGGGGAACCAACCGGAGAGGGAGGAAGATCGGAGCCGGTGGAGAGGACGCAGCTGGAAGCCGGTGTGTCCCATGCCCTGCAGCTTGGCGTTGTATGCTGCCCACCCCGACCCCGGGGAGCCGGCAGGGAGGGAGGCAAGCGGGAAGAGAAGGCGGGGGGTAGGGAGGGGATGACACCAGGCAAGGGAGGCCCCACGGCCACGGCACAGAGGACAGATGGACACCGAACACACGGAGAACGCAAGGGACGAGGCATTAAACAAGACGAAACAAAACAGAAACAAAGAGAAAATCAAGATTAGTTGGTGTTCTGAGTCTGGGATCTGGCCACACGCTTGGAGGGAGGTGGGAGGGTGTGCGACAAGAAGAGAGGGTGAATCCGGGGTCTTGCTTCCCCAGTGGGCAGGTGGACCTCCTGCTGTCCCTCGGGATGCCACATCTCTCACTTTTCTAACCCCAGCAAGGGGCAAGCAGGTGCTGGCCGGGGACCAGGCGAGCAATCCTATTGTCCCACAACTCACCTGTCCTCACAGTCAGCACGGCCCCGTCCTGGGACCTCTGTCCTCTCGTGGTCACCTGCCTCCTCTGGACCCAGCGGTGACCCTACCAGCCTGAGCCCAAGGGCCACAGTCCCTAGCATCCTAGCATCCCCCTGCCCTTCATCCTTCCCTCACCCCCACCTCTGTAATCCTCTTCCCTGGAGTCCCTTCCACTTCTACTCCTGCCCAAGGCTGCTGGGCACCACCAGAAAGTCCTTAAAATGAGCCCGTCTTAATGCACTATGAAGACCTGCTACACCCTCCTTTTATCCGCATTCACTGACTCCCTGTCCCCACGGGGGCTGCACAAGAAACCCTGCTCCCTCCCCAACGCACCACCTCACAAGCTAATCCACGCCAGCTTCTTGGCCACTTCCCTCTCATGCCTCCAACTGCCAAATGCAAGAGGCTCTGGGACTCAGCCCTGGGACCTCTGCGGCACGTGTGTTCCCCCCAGGTGCAACCACACGTGTCACACTTCACATGACACCATACACTGGCAACCTTACGTCCCGGCATCACGATGCCCACATTTCTAAGTTCCAACCTTTCCCCGTGGCAGCTTCGAGGGCATCTCCCAACTATCATGGCCAAAATCACACTGCCGACGTTCCCTCCAAGTCTGCTCTTCCCACATCCTTACCCATCTCAGCAAG
This sequence comes from Mustela erminea, assembly GCF_009829155.1. Lineage (NCBI taxonomy): Eukaryota > Metazoa > Chordata > Mammalia > Carnivora > Mustelidae > Mustela > Mustela erminea. Next base: position 27,761,135 of record NC_045621.1, read on the forward strand.
GAGCAACTCCATCCTTATGTTGCTCAGGTCCAAAACCCTAGAGCTGTCCTTGACTTTTCTCGTTCATTTCCCACGTCTAGCCTTGATGGCTCTGCCTCCCAGACTGTCTACAACCTAAGCACTTCTCACCATCTCCACAGCAGCTGCCTCACTGTTTACCTCCCTTCCATCCTGGCCACACCGATCTTTTAGAACAAGTCAGATGACATCACTGCTGTGCACACAGCACACAGAGTAAAAGCCCAAGCTCTTAGAATCACCTATAAGACCCCCTACAAGCTGGCCTCCAGGCCCATCACCTCTTTGACTTCGAGCCCTACTCCACACCTCACATCAGGTATACCCCAACCTCAGGGCCTTTGCACTTACTGTTCCATCTGTACATCCCCTCATTGCCCAGGGCAGCCTTCCCTGATCCTATGTCAAGTGCAACCACCTACCCACTCTCAACTCCTGACACTTTCCTGCTTCATTTTATCTCTGTGCCCCTTACCACCATCTGACAGATTATATATATATTCGCTTATGTGTTTATTGTCCATCTCCCTCATGAAGGCAAGGGTTTTTACCTCTTTTGTTTACCACCATTTTTCCAGACCCTAGACTAACACAGACGAGGAATGCACGCTGAATGAATGACTGAATGGACCTGGATGTAATCTCCTCTTTCCATGATGAAATGTAAAAGTTGGGTTCTCAATTCGAGGTCCCAAAGCTTGACACATATATTTCCCTGTATCTGTATTCATCCTTCACTCTTACTCCACAAGGAGGTATCTCACCTCCTCATTGAGCCTTAATCATCCCCCTGGGCTCCTAGGCCTATATCCCCTCATCCTTCCTTATTGGTCTTATTCTAGCAACTTCTTTCTTTCTCTTCCATCTTTTTCTTCTTTCTATTCCCTCCATATTCAACGTCTGCTTCTCCTCTAAAATCATTCTCATGGCTTCTATATTTAGAGGGGGGGAAAAATAGGCTCTTCATATCAGCCTGCATTCTTCAGCTACCATCTTCTTTGCTTTTATCATACAATCACTCAAAAGAACAGTGGTCATCCTGGCTGCACTGCCTCTCTGCACTCACCCCTCAATCCTGCCAACTGCTTTCTACCACTACTGCTCTACTGAAAATATGTCTTTGAAAATCCCTGGGGCCACCTAACTGGAAAGCCCAGTGAATTTTCCCCAGTCCTCCAGTGACACTGATGATCTCATGATCTCTCCAGTGACATTGTGAACCCCCCTACCCCTGCTTCTGGAAATCCTTTTCTGTCTTGACTTCTGTGGTGACCGACTGTCCCTGTCTTCTCTCACTGTCCTGAACGTTTCTTCTCAGTCCCCTTCCCCTCCATTCCTCTCATAGCCATTTCATCCTAAGCTCTTTTCTCTCCATGCCCTCTGACATAGAGAGTTCATTCATGGCCAGTGCTTTAACCCATGTCTTTGTGAGGATGACTCCAAATTCTATAGTTTTTTCTATTTTTTCAGGCTCCAATTCCAGATGTTTAGCTGCTTACCATACATGTCTATGTACAGGCTCTACCGCCACCTCAAACTCAAAATAAGGAACACTGATGTCTTCATCTTATATGAAATCTGTTCCTCCTAACTCCTGGCTTATTAATGGAACTAGCATTCTGTTCCTATTCATGGAGCCTCAGAATCCTCTTTGATGTCTTCCTCTCCTTCACCCCTACACCCAATCAGTTTGTAAGTACATTGGCTCTACTCTTATAGTATCCTTGGCACCCATCTCTTCTTTTTCATCTCCATGGTCAGCACCCTAATACAATTGCCTGACCCAGTCTACTTAATAAACAATGACATCTCCCAACTCAGAGTTTCTCCTATTTTGCATTCTTCCTGCCCAGATCCACCAGATACATCTTCCTAAATTACAGCTCTGATCATGGCATACTCCCAACTAAAACCTGGCCACAGCTTCCTACATTGCCACTAGATAAGATTCAAGCTCTTTAGTCTGGTATTTTAAGACCAACCAGAGGCAGGTCCCAGGCTACCTTCCTTGACTCTCTCTCACTGCCAGTATGCTCTCAATCTACTATATTCGTCAAACACTTATGCTTTCCTGTGTTCTTCAAGAACCCTGTCTCTCCCATGACCCCATCCACTTCCAAACTCCTATTCCTCTCCCAAGGCTCTTATTTAAAATTCATACTCAACATGCTCCTCAATCTCTTCCACTGATCCTGATCTTTCCTTTTTCTTCACTCCTGCAGAACTTTCTCCATATCTCACTATTGGGAATGACTTCATTTTAAAGTTCAAGTTCTTTCTCCTCTTACTAAACTCTAGACTCCTTAAAGATAAGATGCACATCTGATCACCAACATGCATAGAAATCTCTACCTCTAGAGACATCTGAGATCAGTCCAGTCACAGACTCAGGATCATAAGATAACATGGACTCAACAACTCTGGCTCCTATTTCTTTTTCTTGTCTTATTGCACTGGCTAAGATAGCCAATACAATGTTAAGTGATAGTGGTGATAACAGGCATACTTATTTTGTCCCTGGTGTACCAGGAATGCTTCTAATGTTTCACAAGAAAGTGTGACATACGCTACAGATTCCTGGTACCTACTGTTTATCAAGTTAAGAAAACTACCCCTATATTCTCTGAGATCCAAGCTGAAATAAGAGATAAGGAGTCATTGGATCAAAAGGGAATGAGCCAGGGATCTAGTATTGAGGTATGGAGGAGGTACTGAGCCAAAGAAGAAAAGGCAGACCTGCAGGAGAAAAGCCAGGAGAAACCAGATCCAGTTCATGGCCATTAAAGGGTTCTCCCTCAGATCTGAGCTTCCTGGGTTACATGCTGAAGCTTATGTTCAAGCTTCTTGCAGAAGAACATAGAAGCAGCAGGAAGAAGTGGTACTGGCCTGTTGCCTGACTCCCAGGTTGTTGTACACAATGATCCTGCCTTTGCACCTCTGCTTACACAAGTACAGCAGACACTCTGCAGGGTTACTGAGGAATTTGTGCAAACAGGACCTGCTGACCTAAGAAATACTTTCATGACAGAGCACGGACCAAAGAGGCCCCTTTATAGCCCTGGGGACCAAATATATCTGTCCCCTCTCTACATCTAATCCTTTCTCCTGACTGATTCACTCACAGTTGGGGGAGAAGATGATAGCAGGGTTGGGGACAGAGACATTGTACCAACATCTCTCCCTCCCTATGACTCCTTGGCAGCCAAAGCCTGAGCAACTAAGGATATGGAAGTTGACAGTCAAGACTTCAGAAGTTGGTAGGAGAGGAAAGGCTGAGGGGAGATATACATTAAGATGGGCATCCTTCTGGAGCTATTAAGATACGGCTTCCTTTACAGCAAGCTCCAGGAGAGCTATACAGAAGGATTTTCTGGTAGGGAGAGCAAATTCACTCTGCTTCCTCAGAGAATGTGTCCATCATTAGGTTAGAGTGTTACTATTCCCCAGGCTACCTCAACTCTATAAAGTAGTAAGAGGGCCCCATTCCTCTCCCTTGAATAAAACCTCTGACAAAGAAGCCAAGGGTCCTTCTCTCAGGAGCTCAGAGGTGGGAAAAAGCAGAAGATGGCAGCCCCATGTGGACCACATCACAAAGCCTTTCACCTCTAGAATTAGAGAGCTACTCATCCTGTGTTTTGACATTCAGTTAAAAGCAATGATGTGCTTCTGGACCAGCTCTCCAGGCGAGGTGAAACCCTGATGGCCAATTTCCATGCCATAAATATTTTCATCAGAGCCAATCTGAAGTTACTGAGAGTGGAACTAGGGACCATGCTCTGCTCCGAAGTACAGCAGAACATCCCTGCCCCCACACCAGGTCCTGGACCCAGCCCAATAGCCAGCCAGCCTGCCCTCAGCTGCTTCCCCAAACCCAAAGTCCAACCTCAGGGAGGGGTCTCCCTCTCACCCTGCAACTGGTATGATGACTCAGCTTCCCTACATTTAGGGGGAGGGGTGGAGGGCAGAGTCAGCTGCCCAGGCTCCTCTTCTCCTGTCCACTGAGGGGCTTGGCAAAAAGTCCCCTAGCCCCCATCTCTAGCCCACCTCTGCCTGGCCTGACCTCCACAGTTAAACAAACCCACAGGATTTCCCACTGAGTGTGGCTGCCCCCATGGAATGGTCATGGCCTTAGGCCAGCAAGAAAGGAAGAGAGCCCTTCCCACCCCTCCCAGCGTGGCCCTGCAACACTCTGCCATTTCTTGTCTAGATCTCCCCAGTAAGCTCTGTGGTTGCCCCTTCCCCTCTCCTACTTCCAGAAATGAAGCCCATTCTCCATAGGAAATGGAGCTATGTTTCTCAGCACCTGCTGCTCATACACAGACATCCAAAAGCAAGCACTAACAGGAGAGCTGAATAAGGGGAACCTTGGCCTCCCCACCAAAATGAGACATACCTGGAGGGGACCCACCAGAGGATGAGCACTCAGATAGAGCCCTGGCCTTAAGGACACCCTCCTTTCTCTGTTATGCCTCTGGGAGGGCCCAAGGGGGAAACTGAGTCTATAGAAGCCTCCCTCCCTCCAGACTTCTCCATACCTTTCCCCAGAAACTGAAGCCTGAGGACAGCAGGCAGTTGCAGAGAGCTTCTCTCTGCCTAGAAAATCTGCACTCTGGCCCCAAAGTTACCACTTCCAAGCTTTCCCTGATTGCTCCAGTTGGTAAGCCTTGCTTTCGCTCCAGCTCCAGGGCTTTGGTCCCCACCCCTGTCATAGTACAGCTTACGCTCCTGTGTACCTGTCCCTTTACTATAAGACACTGATCTTTGAATCTCAATGCCTGCCTTGGAGCCTAATGGACGAGGAATGCAGGGAGGGATGGCTAGCACGTGACAACCTCTTCCCCAGTCAAAGCAGCACCTGCCATGGGGTGAAGGCTACTCTTGTACCTCCCCCAGCAAGATCATCCAAGACCAAAGAGGGCGGGCATGGAGGGAGTAGGAAACAAGTCCCAGGGCTGGTGGTCCCCACGGCTCTTACCTGCTACCCGGTGGGCTACCAGCCCCTCCAGGTTCAGTGGCTCCTCGTCTGGAGTGCGGGATGGGTCTGAAGTTGCCTCCTTTGGTGGGAACTGAGGCTGAGTGGGGAGGCCAGAGAGAGAGGCTGGGGGCTGCTGAGGCCCTGGAGGGCTCTGGGTGGTTGGAAGGAAGGTGGACGAGGAGGAGGAGGCTGGGCTTTTCGGACGGAAGCTCTGGCTGGACCCAGCAGGACATGGTTGATAATCGTAAGGTGAGTATGGCCTGCCAGAAGGGAAGGACTCCAGAGCCAGGGAGGACCGTGGGGCCGGCTCAGGGGTTCCCAAGGAATGCCCACTGGGGATGTAGCCAGACCTGGACTGGGTCAGGGGATGGGGCTGGCAGGGGGAGCCAGCGAGAGGCTGGGAGGATAGTGGGGAAACCCCCGGCCAGGCCCCCGGCACGCTCTGGGACTTGTGCAGGGGGGCGGCTGCCGCGGCGGGCTCCAAATCCAGCATCAACATGTTCAGTGCTTCGATGGACTGCTCGATCTCCTGCTGGGAGGCTGCCCTTGGGAACTCAGGGAGGCCGGGGGTGGGGGTCTCTGCCAGTGGCTGAGGGCTGGGCCTGCTGTGCCCGAGACTCTCCAGGTGGGCTCTCTCCTGCTGGCGAGGAGGGGGACGAGGCTGCTGCTGCTGTTGCTGCTGCTGCTGCTGCCAGGAATTCAGACCCCTCTGCACAGCCTCCCGGCTGCTGCCACTGCGGGCCGGAGCTGGGGGCAGCTGGGGCTCGCTCTCCGGAAAGGACTGGGAGCGGAACATACCGCTGGGGTCAAGGCCATAGTGGGAGGTGGTTACTGGCTGTGGCCAGGCTGGGTGGGGCCCCTCCCGCTGGTAGCCAGCTAAACCCTCCTGTGCCGAGTAGGAGGGCCGCACAGGGGCAGGGTGGCCGACATGGGCAGGCGCCGCCCGGCTGGCGGACTCATAGGGGTAGCCCCCGCCATTGACCATCGGTTCCGCTGGGTAAGACTTGTCCAGACCGTTGGTCAGTGAGGACAGGGCCTCTGGGTAGCCCCCCTCACTGGTGTTGGTGACCCCGTCCAGGGAGGACAGTGTGCCCATGCTGCCCACGCTGTGCCCGTCCTGGTTGGGCAACTCATCATCCAGGATGTCTGTCTCCCGCTCGGATGCCAAGGCCCCGCCGTTGACATGAACCTGGGCTGGGACGATGTGGCGGCCGGCGGCGGGTGCAGCCGGGCTTCCCGCGGGGCGGGACCGGAGATGCTGCGTGTGGTACATGGGCGCTGGCTTCTCTCTCTCGACGCCGAAGCCACTGAGCAGGCGGTCCAGCTCGCGCTTCTCCTCAGGACTCAGGGCAGCAGGGGCGCTGGTGGGGCCGGGGGCCGGCTCATCGGTCTTGTCTGTCTTGGTGGAGGCTGTGGAGTTGCCCGAGTCGCTGCTCACGGAGAGGGTGTGCTCCACGTGGTTGGGGGTAGCCGACAGGGCAGGGCGCACGGCGTTGACAGCCCCAGTGCTGCCATGCAGGGAGTCCTTCTTCTTCACCTTGGCGTACAGGCTCCCATCCAGAGGCCCCTGAGTGTGTCCCACCACTTCTGCAAGACAGCCAGAGGGCAAACGACAGGTGTCAGTGAAAGGCTGGCTCACCCTCTCATCTCCCCGAGGGAGGGAGGGAGGAGCTGCCGTTCCCCGAGTCCTAAAATCTCCTTGCACCACTCAAGACAGAGCTGAGGTCAGGGATGTGAGGGACAAGGACAAAAGGACCCCTACCCAGGCTGTGGGGCCCTAACACCCAGTTCCAGGGCTGTGAAGCCAAAGTGGGCGGGGAGGGGGAGCCTGGGAGCAAGGGGCCCCAGTCCAAAGCATGGCCATGGCATTTCACCAGCCTCCCAAGGACCCAAAAGTACTGGGTCAAGATGGGGTTCTGCAAAGCCAGCAGTCCCCGCATCAGAGGCGACGCGCCTTCACTCAGAGCGCTGGGCTCCTGGGATTCTGGAAAGAGCGTCCAGAGAGCAAGAGGGCAGGGGAAGCATTTTAGGGATCCAGAACACAAAAGGAGATGTTCTCCTCAAGGAGGGGTGTCCCCTGTGTCATTCTGTCTGGGGACCCCATGAGCAATACTTTCTCTGAAAGGAAATAGTGAGTGCTGGGTGGCTCAGGGCCAGAGGGCTGACTCAGGAATGAAGAACGTCCCCACCCAGAGGGACTCAGTGATTTCACACCCTGTACAGTCAGCAGCCCAGCTTCCAGCCCCGACACACACACACACACACACACACACACACACACACACACACGCCCCTCCCCTCCCTTCACTCCAAGGCAGGCCCTCAGTTGGCAAGAAAAGAAAGCCCCGAGTTCTAATAGGGCAAAGTCCAGCCAGACACCAAGAGTCACACACACACACCATCCACACACAGGAAAACCAGACACAAAGACGTCCCGAGACACACACGCCAGCTGGTAATCACCCAAGTCAAACACCCACAATTCACCCAAACTGAACCCCTGGTGCACTCTCAGGGTACGCTCGATAGGTGTCCCTGAGGCACTTTACACAAACTTCATTTCCAGTCCCACAAGTCAGGGAGTATCATGCCTCCTTCAGGAACAGGAGAAAGTGAGATTCACAGAAGTGAAGCCATTTATCTACAGACATACGGTATCTGGTAAAGTTCTGATTTAAAATCAGAACTAATTTAAGATTTAATTAAAACAAAACTAAATTAAAGGCAAAACTAATTTAAAATCAGAACTTCAAAAATCATCCCATTTTTATTATTTCACACCATCCGTCATATAACACACACGCAGAGTAAATGAAACACGTAAAAGGCAGCAATACCCCAAAATAAATACTTAAATCTAAAGCCACAATCATTTCAGAAAATACAAGCGCCTACCATGCCCAAGGATCAGCCCTCAGGCCAGAAGTGGCAGCCTCTAAAAATAAACACTCGTACAGAAGCCCACAGCCAAAAACAAGGGATCAGACAACCACAAAACAGGAACATCGTGATCAACAGACACACACACAAACCACAGGCCGACCAAATGACGTCACCGGGAGCAAGCGCAGCGGTGCCCAACGAGGCACAGCGTCCACGCACACCCCCCCGGGGCTGGATGCTCTCTGCCCATTCACCTAACTCTCCAGACCCATCTCTCTGTCCCCTGTTTTCCCCGGGGCTTTGGGACCTTGGCCAGCAGCAGGTCCCAAGGGACACTGGGCCAGAGAGTGGCCACAGCCCCAGACTTCAGGGGATGGGGCTTGTTGGGATCGGGAATGGGTCTGAATCTGGTCTTTGTGCTGGGGCCCCTAAGGGCTGCTGAGATCAACTGGCCTGTCCTCGCCTCTGAAGGTGTCAAAGCTACTGAAGGAGAGAGGCTGCCTGCATGCCGGGTTCTTCCAAAGAGCTGGGCTCCTGCCACACAAAGAAAGAGACCCCAGCTAACGGCTTCCATGGGGGGAAGCGTCGAAGACAAGAGCTCTGCTCCACTCAGATTTCTGGGGGTGGTTCCCAGGAAGGGGGGGCCCCTTAGACCAGTCAGTGGTAGGCCGAAGAGCTGTCCTTCCTTCCCACTGTGCCTGGAAAGTGGCTGGCCCCAGAAAAGGAGGCTCACACTGCGAAGCCAGCAAGCTCCTCCAGCCGCGGCAACCCCTAACCTCCCAAGTTCATGCTCCTGTGGTCTGGGAAGTGGGGGTAACAACAGCAAAGCAAAGGGTAGAGTGTCCAGCTCCCCATTTACACTTGGGGGGAATGAGAACCACTGGGTACAAACCAGGGTAAACCAAAAACTATTGTTTCCTTCAGGGAGAAAGGAGACCCACTCCCGCATCTCACTTGGGTTCATAAAAGAAGAGCTTTTGGCAAGAAAGCTATGAAAGCATCCCTTGAGGGAGACAGAAAGGAAGAATTCACACTGACTACCAGTACCTGATATCTTGCCCCTTTGGGCCCCTTCATTGATTGCAACAACATCAATATTAAACCTATTCTGCCGTGTAATTAACCCCCACACGGACCACTCTTTGCAGCAACATCGGAAACAGTAACTGCCAGGCCACTGAGGCTGAGTTAGAAAATCGAAGAAGTGCAGATTGTTTAACTAAATCTTTTCCACACGATATGAATGGAAATGTCTATTGCTGTCCTCCAAGAAGGAGCCGGCTGCTCCTGACCACCGAGCGCCTGCCCCACACTCCAGGCTGTCCTACACCTTCACTGGTCTCCGTCTCCCCATCAAGAGGGGGCTGTGAGGACAGCCAGGCCCGTCCCGGGTCTGTCTAGCCCCCAGGAAGGCTCCGCTGAAAGCCCAGTGTGTTGGCGTGACCCCAGCATGGCAGGTAGCCCTGTTCCCCCCGTCAAGAGATGAGCGCCGCCCCCCTCAGCCCCCCACACCGGTACACACATGCTCGTCCTTCCCTTCTGGCCGCCACTGTGGCCACATTAAGTGCTACTTAGCAGGACCACAAGAAGCCGGAACACAATGTCGGTTTCACTCTGTTAAGGCAGGAAGAGCAAGAGAGAGAGGCAGGCAGAACAAGGAAAGAAAGAGCCAGAGGAGACAGTGGGGGAAGAAGGCTTTGGGGCTCTCAAGCTGGGGGGTCACGAGATCCGACTCAGTCCCAACAGCCTCTGGGGGCACAGCCAGCTCAGGCAAATCCTCTCGGGTGAGAAGGCATTGGACACCCAGTGTGGCAGGGAGCGGGGACAGAGGAGGAACCTGCCAGACCAGGGCCATCGGTAGCGGCACAGGTCACCACGGAGGAGAAGGACAGACAGCCGGGTAACACAGGTTGCAGGCAGCCCAGAGTGCGAAGCTCCCAGCCCTGCAGGTCGGCCAGCCGAAACGTCCTGTGTTGTGGGCCATCTCCCTGGCTGCTTCTCTAGGGAAGCCGAGACACCCACAGTCCCTTTAAGGCCCCATTTGCTTTGTCTGAATATGTCTCCTGGCTCCCCCGGCAGCTGCCCAAGCCCCAGCCCCACCCTCGACATTGAGCTTGATTGCACCAAGAGGCCCTTCTTCCACAGCGGCCGTAATCCAGATGTGCGAGTCATACTTTTGGAAAGCTCTGAGGAAAATCCCCAGCTGACTTGGACATGGACCTACTCCTAGGCTCCCTCCAGCAAGCCACGGAGGTGTGTGTGGTGCTAGAAGCCCAGTACAGGCCAGGAGGCAGGGAAGGAGAGACATGTGCTGCCTGCATGCTGCAAAGAGAACGGAAGGACTATGGGAGGCAAAGGTGGCCCGGGTTCAGGATAGTTGTTTTCCAACTTCGAGGTTCATAAGAATCTGCTCCAGAGATTCCTGAAAATGGAGATGCTGGGGTCCCGCCCCCAAAGACTCACCCATAGGCCTGGGGGGAGGCCAAAAAGCAGTATTTTAACTCTCCCAAGGCTCTGGGGCTCACACAGGTGGACGATATCTTGAGAAACGCTGACCCCAAAAGTCAGCGCTTTGGATCTGAAAAGAAGGATCCCCACTTCTCTAACGTCTAGCGGAGAAAGTCTGCTTATTTGGTGGTCAGGAGAGATGGCCCAACCATGGAAAATAAAAGGCTCAAACCTGGTCGGCTCTAAGAAAGAAGGTTCCTCTAGTGGTCAGCAAGCAGCGACCCCACCTCGTCCGACCAGCAGGCTGGTTTTGAATAGTGAGTGACTTACTAAGGTTTTCAGGCTGGGGCCCTTCAGGATAAAAATCCCTTTGGGTCCATGTCCAGCTGAATAGCAATACATTAAAATATACTACCCAGAGCAGAGTGACCAACCAATGCGGAGGAAAATCAAAGCATGCCAGTAGGAAGAGGCAACATGCCCACCCTGGATACCGGTAGTTTGGAGGTAGACCTGGGCCCGGCACACCCAAAGGGAATTTCAGATCCTTCAACAGGGAGTGGAGCATCAAAGGCTGTGAGCAAACGTCTAGGAAGTAGGTGGCCTTTGACAAGGGCTGAGGCTTGGCCAAGAAGAAGCAAGGTCTGAACATGTGAACCGGAAATTTCATCACAGAATCTCCCTCAGCCATGGAGGGAGCCAGGCGGGGCTACTGAGGGGCAGCATGTGGGAGCCAGAGGATGGGGCTGGGTACCAGGGAGGCCCCAGGGATGTGGTTCTGGAGAAAAGCCAGAGAGGAGAAGCGCCCCTTCAACCCCACCGTTGTGCCAGATACAACCGTTACTCAGAAGGACGGTCCCCATCTTAATGTCAAGTCGCTTGCCTCTGCCACTTAACCACACAGAGCCTGGCTTCCAAGCCTGGGGGGGTGAAGATTCAGATGCTTACCTGCAGGTTTGCTGAGTGACAGGACTCAGGAGCTAAGTACCTGAAACTAGGCATGGCACATCCTGGCATGCTATGTTCTCCTCTTTCCCTCCTGTTTCGCATGTTTTAACAGCTCCTATCACCCACCCAGTAAAGCCCATACCACCCCTCCACTGCTGGACAAGCCATACCTCCTATCATCTGGCCCCCATTTGCCTTTTGAAGCCTCACCTTCACTGTCCCCAATACCCCCAACACCCTTCACTCCTCTTACTATTCCTATGCTTTTCCTACTCTGGGCTTCCCATCTGTTGTTCCCTCTCCTAAAAAATCCTTCTTCGTGTTTTCCCCCCACCCACCCACAACTCTCAAACTCCCTGGAAAACCCCTTTCTCCTCCTTCAGGTTCAGCCTGAACTTCTTTGGGAAGCATCCCTCAACCGAACACTTTCCACAGCCCTCCAGACTGAGCTTAACCTCTTCTGAGTTTCTGTCGCCCTGGGCAGACAACTCCTGGAACGCAAGTCACCCGGAGGCTGGTCATGACTGCCATCCGTATTTGTCCTCCCACTAAGTGGGGGCTCCTTGAGAAAGAGCCTTTGTCCCCCCGCCGCCAGCCACCCTGCCAGTGCCTGGTTCCCAGACGGTACCCTTCACAATATGGTCTATGCCAACAGTGCCTCTTAGAGCTTAATGCCTAACCCACACGGCTTACAGCACCGCTCTGCAGAACGCAGGGCCTGGCACACATCGCATGTTTCATAAATGTTTCTTGCATCACATTAAATAGTCCAAGAATTTATATATAGTCCTGTCGGCCCCTGAGGTACTCTTCTTCCACTACCATCCAGAGACGTGACAAATCAGAGGTTCAAGGTGGACCCAAGCTTCTCCCGAAGGAAACAGAAAAGACAAGCCCTGCAGCCAAAACATCATGAGAGAGAGGCATCTACACAGCTGGTGGCCCAGGTGAGGCACAGCAGAGGTCCTGAACCAGAGCCCACCCCAGGAAGTCCCTCAGATGACTTGGAGCCATACTCCAGGCAGGCGGATGTTAACTTTCATAGCTAAGGACACTTTGGGATATCTGATGAAAGTCCTGACTAATTGCCCTCAAAATGCATAAACACAAATTGTGCAAATAATTGCTGGGGTCCTCAAAGACCACCTATGGATCTTCAATGTCGACGTATGAATCTACAGGTGCTGCCTCTTGGACTCCTTCTCTGTTGCCTGGGATTCCACGCAGAATGCCAGGCTGCCTCTGAGAGAAATAGAAGAACACACAAAAAAGGACGATCTTCCGGCTAGAGGAGCGCAGGTGGGGCCCAGCCCAGAGGAGCCCACTGAGTCGCAGCCCGCCCTAGGGAGGGGAGTGTGAGGCGGGGATGAGGATGGACAGCTCAGACATGACCTGGGGTCCTCTTGACACGCCATGGCAACAGTGGCAGGGATCTCCTGTGACCCCGTCTGTGACAGTCTTGGCCCCAACCCATGCCAACCTCCCATCCCACAGCAGCCGGAGACTAAAGCAGTCCTTTGTTCCTCCCAGCTGCAGAGAGATCTGGAACATCTCCAAATGGGAATGGGCTTCATTGGGGATTCTGAAGGTCAGCAGAATTCGAGGTGGAGGGAAGTCCCCAAGTCTCTGAAGGGAAAGCACACAGCCTCTGGGATGGAGAGCAGGCAACAGGTGCAGCCCAGGAGACCTAATAAGGTTCACACTGGGAGGTGCCCACTCATGGGCATGGGGCCTCAGGCCCTGTGGGCAGAGACAGATGAGGCCAGGCATAGCCAACAGACACCTGTCTATCTTCCTGCTTGAGAGCACTCAGAGGGAACCCCCTGCCTTCTCAGAGACTGGACAAAAGAGAAATAAGATTCTTCCCAAGGCTGATGTCAACCTATTCACAGGTGGTTCTGTGCCCGTACAAGTGACCACTCTAGAGTCCCCCACAAACTTGCCTCTGTCGACTTGGGGGTGGGGCGGGGGGGGCACAGGAAAGAGAGAAGGTCCAATGGCCAAATGGGACCCTGGTCTAAATGTCAGCCGGAGGGCCCCAGGACGGAGAAAGCCAGCATGCAAACAGAAATGGGAACTAGAGCCCCTCCCACGGGCTGCTCCTGTCTCCCGCTGCTCCAGGAAGTCAGCCAAGCCAAGACGGCTTTCTAAATCCATGGAGATTTTAGCTGAAGGGTCTCAGGGGATCAGTTAATCCACTGCCCACCCCTCATTTTACAGAAGGACAGTGCCACTCAGCAGGCCCAGGGGATCCCCACACCAAGGTCACCCAGCACGGACAAGTTCAGTGCTTTCTCCTAATGGCCTTCAAGGTGAAGATGGCTGGAGTCTGGGGAGGGCGGGGCGGGAGGGAAGGCCTCCAACCATGGCCATAGAGCAAAGAACGGCCCAATATAATCCATGGGGCTTCATCAAGGGCTGATGACGGATGTGTCCCCAGGCCTTCCTCAGGAAGGACCCACAGTGCTTTCACAGATACCATCTGATTTGAATTCCTCCAGAGAGAGGGAGCAGGGACAGAAAACTCAATTCTGACCTTTATTTCAGACCCAAGGGACCAGGGCCTGGAGTGACCTGCCCAGGTCACAGGACGACCCACGCCTGTGGGGCAAATGTGAACTTGCAAGACCAGCCTCCTGACTCCGGCCTGGCCTTCAGCTCCCACGCCAGACACTATAAGCAGGGCCTGGCACTCCTACTCCGCGCCCGCAGCCTATCCGGGCACCAGATATCACAGGCGCTCGGGACAGTAAAAATAGTGCCCGAGTCCACAACAACCAAAGTCCTTCTCTGCCAGGCCAGGGTGCCCGCCCGGACACTCGGGGATCCCTGGCCAGGAGGATGGTCGAGCCACTCTAAGCCCTGCCAAAGTTGGGGCAAAGCCAGGAATGGGAGCCCGCGGGTGGCCCGCAGAGGAATGGTCAGCACTGGAGGGACCACAAAGCTCAGACCACAGAACGGGAGGGGGGTTGTCCTGGACACACATCCCACTAGGGGTGTCTCAGGGGCTCGCCAGGCTGCCACCACATTTCCTTCACCCACCACCCCATCTTCATCCTCCATGAGTCATTACTCCCAAAGACTGAGGCCAGCTCAGACACACTGCCTCCCACAGACTCAGCCACCCCCCCCCCCCCAGACCTGAGGTAGCAGCTCTTCCCTGTCCCAGGGCAGCGGAACCAGGAGGGAGGTAGCCAGGTCCACCCCCACCCACCTCCAAAGGCGCTGGCATGGGCCACAACCCCATGCAACCCCCACACACTTCCCGGGTCCAGGTCCACCGCAGATCCCGGTGCATAAGCCCAGCAGCCTCACAGCCCCAGGTTCTGTGGAGAGCCACCCAAGGACCCACACAAATGCCTAGCAGACACTCACCCTCTGGACAGAGAGGCAGAAAGGGGAGGAGGAACTGCTGCTCTGATTTGATCTCTGCTCCTTGTGCCTCAAGTTTCAAATAATTCCTCCATGGCTGCAGCCCCAAGGCTGGCTGTGTCCTGCTCAGGCTCCTGCAGACTGTCAGGGGTGGGAGGAGCCCGTGCCGCCTGCCTGCCCGGTCTGCACGCACCACCCCTCCCTCTGCTCACTCCCTCGCTCGCTCTCCCCCTCTTGGCCAGCTCAGCCCGCCTCCCTCTGGCTTGTAGGAAGCCAGTGGGATAAAACTCTGTCTGTAATTTCAGCCAGCTGGGTCCCCAGGGTTTCACTTATCATCCTGTAGCTATGCAGCTCTTGAATGACATCACAGTGGCTTCCCAAGCCCTCCACACGGAGTGAGGAGCCCCGGCCAGCCCAGCAACCGCCCCGGCACAGCCCGGCCCAGCCTGCCCCCATCCCAAACCCATCACAGCCCCCGGTGCCCAGGGCGGTGGGAAGAAAGAAGAAAGGGCCGGGGAGCGGAGCAGTCGGGATGCTCGCCGGAGAGAGGGAAGGGCCAGGGTTCCTACGAGGGTACTGAGATTTATTTCCTCAAATTTTTCCACATTTTTTTTCCATTCTCAGCAAATGAAAGGCAGAACAGATGACA
The DNA here is from genome assembly GCF_009829155.1 of Mustela erminea. Taxonomy (NCBI): domain Eukaryota; kingdom Metazoa; phylum Chordata; class Mammalia; order Carnivora; family Mustelidae; genus Mustela; species Mustela erminea. The sequence continues at coordinate 27,776,428 of NC_045621.1, forward strand.
ACAATTTTCCAGCTGCTGAACAATAAGGTGGAAATCTTTTTTCCCCTCCCTCTCCCCCTCCTTCCCCCACACCCCCACCACGGGGTAGAGTCTTGGAGCCATGACACTTCCTTGGCTCAAAAAAGGGCAAGAAAAAAGAAAACCCACAAGCCCCTGTACTTCCCAGAGGTGACAAGAGGCCTGAGGAAAGGCACCGAGCTGTCACCCAGGCAGTTCTGGGGGGGAAGCAGGAGCCTCAAAGTTACATTCTCAGGGCAAAGCTTTGGATTCTGGCCCAGCAACCTTGACAATTCTTGAGGCCTGACTCTGGGAAGGCCAAATGGGACTCTGGCCCAGGACATCGATCTACCAGGCCCCCTAAGATGCCTCCAACTGACCAGCCATCGGGACTCAATTTGTTCCAATCTATAAAGACCAGGAATGGCAGAGAGGATAACTTCTCAGAGTGTCAGTGACCTCCACCTTCATCCCCAAGCACCCAGACCTGAAGCAGGTGCGTCTGCCAAAGCCGTGAGAGCTGCCCCAAGTCGCCGCCATGATCTGGCATGCCCTAAGAAGTGCCAGAAGTCTCTGGGAGCAGGACACCAGACTGTAACTCTTAGGCGCGCGATGTTAGTGCCTTATTTTCACATCGTGTGAATGTTCCACGCCAACTCCCAGAGTGGGTGAGACATGGCCTGGCGTCTGCAGCCAGCCCAGGGGGCACTTCAGGGCCTGCGGTCTCCTCAAGGACCTCAGTTAGTTTGAAACCCCAAAGTGCTTCTGCAGCAGCCCAACCCCAGTGCCCAGACCCTCCACAGCCAGGCCTGGGCACTGCAGGTTCAGCAAGGAGAAGCATGCCAGGTCCAGACCCTCGGCTCCTCCCTCTCCTGAGCTGACACCTCAACCCCGGCCCCCTCCCTGGCACCCACTCTCTCACTGCTCTTTTCTGAGAGTAAAGAAGAAAATAAGAGGAAGAACAAGTATGGCACTGAATGTCCTGTCTTAACCACATCTTTAGGGACAAGATGGGCGAGCACCCCCCACCCCCACCCAGTATCACAGACCTCACAGGAGTCATTAAGAAGGGGGAAAGGAGGGGCGCCTGGATGGCTCAGTGGGTTAAAGCCTCTGCCTTCGGCTCAGGTCATGATCCCGGAGTCCTGGGATCGAGCCCTGCTTCGGGCTCTCTGCTCAGCAGGGAGCCTGTTTCCCCCTCTCTCTCTGCCTGCCTTTCTGCCTACTTATGATCGCTGTCAAATAAATAAATAAAATCTTAAAAAAAAAAAAAGAATAGGGAGGGGATAAATGGATTTCCAGAACTGGGGACAGGAGGACTTTCGATCTTCCCAGCGCCAGGATGTTGGGAGATCACAATCCAGACAAACTCCTATGGTTTTCCTCCTACCTCTTCAGAGCCTCCTGGAACTAACCCACAAACCCCAGTTCACCCAGTTCCCACCGAACCTCTTGTTTATCTGTACCTGCGAATCCCAACAACACTGTTTTTATAAAATTTTGTCATTTAAAAGAAAATTAAAAATACAATAAAATTTCATGATTTTTAAAATAAACTTCAGTTCAAGTCGTTCTAAGCATCCGTATATCCATATACACCAACCAGGGTAAAATCTATACTTTTTTTCCCACTATGCATTAAAATAAATGCACCTAAAATCCTTTTACATGTAACTGTCAACGTGGCCAACATACTTTGGAAACACCACCACACCGCAGTCCTTGGAAGAAACAACCCCGTCCTATGGCGTTCTGCTCCCGTCCTGGGATTGGCTGCACCAGAAGCCAATTGAGAGACTCTTACAAAAACCCTGACCCCCTGGCCCCACCCAAGACCTTCAGAAGCAGAACTGTGAGAGGTGGAGCCTGGGAAATCTGAATCATAAAACACTCCCCAGCTGAGAACGCAAGGCACCCAGGTTTGGGGGAAACTGATGCTAGATGTGCTTAACTATTTTCAGTTATGGGGAATCTTACTATTGCCCCAAAATACCCATTTCATCTTTCGATGCTGTAACAAGTAGATTTCAGCACCCTATTTTTTTTTTCCACTAACTGGCTGTATGGTGCCCCATGGGATGGCTCAGACAAGCCAAATTTCTGCCACATGAGAGCTCTTTAGATACTAAACGTGGTGTGCACGTCCCTCCCAAGTCTCTCCTGGACCCAACCTGGAGTCCTTGAGCCCACCACACCATACCCTCCCTTTGCTTCTCTTTCTTACCTGAGCCCTTACTTCCAGCAGATTTTATCCCTCTGAAGCAAGGGACCCACAAACAACAAATTTGGCTCTCGGACTGGTAAGGAGCCCCATAAGCCTATCACCTCCCACTTTCTGGACACCATACCTTTAATAATGAGGCCTAATGTTTATACCCAGCCCTACTTGCTCACATCACTTTAGCACCTGTCAGGGACACAGTGGCTAAGAACACAGGCTTAGGCTGTCAAGCAGACACCGCTTTGAATCCAGACACTACCACTTACTAGCTTAGTGCAACCCTGGGCCTATTCCTTAATTTTTCTGAGCTTTAGTTTCTTTATCTGCAAAATGGGTACATTAATATTTTTATTTCAGACGGTACTGCAAAGACTGATAAAACGCAGATAAAGCATGGAAAGATGCTCTAAATGAGGCGGCCACATATATACAACTATGCCCACGACCTCTGTTTCCCCCTCCTTGTTCCCGAGCCCAGCTCCACCCTGAGCTGCACGTTGGTGACCCTGTCACCCTGGGATACAGATGCACACACCCGATGCTTCAACTTCTGGGCGTATCATTTGCCTCACCCTTTCCCTTTTCGAAAATCACAGCATCAGATGAAACAGCCCAGACTCTGAGAACATGATGCTTCTCACCTAATAAATACCAAGACTTTCCAGCTTGGTCACTGCTAAGAGCAGGCCAGATAAATGCCACCGCCTCTCCCACCTCCAGGGATGGCTTCCGCCTAGGACCATAGCGGGGGTGGGGGCACGGGGGTCCTGTACACAAGTAGGAAAGTACTGGGCACAGGGTGTGGTAGATCTGGTTTGAAAAAGGATATATGCAATTTAACCACTTTCTATTTGAGAAGAAGAAAAAAAATTTTTTCTCAAATACCTAGGGCGAAAATCTTTCTACATGGGAGATGCGTGAGGCTAAGCTTGAGAGGTGAAAATATTGTTCACTCTTCCCAGGTGGCTGGATAGGCCCTGTCCCCTGGGATAGCCCTGGGCAGGGCAGTTTCATGAAATGTAAGATCTAGAGCAGGGATATGACCTGGTGACCTTCTGGAGCCCCTCAGGCTCAGTAGTACTGGAGCCCCAGATTTGCCACACAAGGCCCAGCTGTGGACTGCTGGCCCAGACTGATCCCTATAGTCTCAGCATGATCAACCCAGAGGACATCCGGAGTTCATCAAGCCCCCACCACACACACCCCAATGTGGCCAAGACTCAGGGTGGAGAAGTTTCCAAGCCCTGCGTATTGGGTCAGGACTGGAACAGAGACTAACCACCCAGGAGCAAAATGGCGGAGTGTTTTGGTTTTCAAGCGGCGGACCCTGGAACAGAAAGAGGAAGCGGGATAAGACAAAAGGGCTTGGCTTTCTCACCCTACACACCGCAGAGCTAAGAACCCAGAGGCAAAGGGCTGAGGGAACAAGGAGGCCAGCGGTCCTCCCCCAAAGTGATGTGTCCCCCCAGAGAACGTGGAACCATGTCTGGAAATACTTGGGGCTGTCTCATCTAGAAGAAATGCTATTGGCATCTGGTGGGTGGAGATGTTTCTAAACATCGTACAACACAGAGGGCGGGGTCTGGCAACAAGCAACGACCCAGTCTGAGTTCAAGTGTGCCACCGCTGAGGTGTCGTGAGCCAGCCTGAGGGCAGAGGGAGTCTGGGGCGGGAGAGACAGAGCTCGGCACTGTGACTCAGGAGTCCCGGTTTCCGGTCTCCGCTGCGCCACTAACGAACCACTTGACCTTGGGTAAGTCATTTCCTTTTCCTGGTCCTCGGTCTCCAAAACGGTAGGGATGGCGAGAGAAGAACAAGACGAGCTCTGAACTCTAAAATAGCTGGTTCTACGCAGAACCACCGGAGGAGAAAAGCAAGGGTGTGCCGGGTGTTAAGGTGTTGAGTGAATGTCCGGTGGGCGAAGGGGAGCACGTGGAGACGCCGCTCCCCGGCGGGGTGGGATGCTGTGTGTGGGACCTCCTTGGGACCTCCTCCCACCTTCCAGCCCACGGGAGAGGGGAGGCAGGGCTCACCAGAAGCTTGGGGAGATGAAGAAAGGGCAGGTTCTGGGCACCCCTCCCATGGCCTGGGCCTTCCAGGGTCTCCAATTGTCCCCCAACCCAGGGCCCAGCTCAGAAGAGCATTCCCCAAGAAGGGGGCAAGGGCCAGTGTGCCAGAGGATCACTAAGGAAGGGAACTGTCAACTTCCAGGCAAATTTCCGGGTGGGACAAAGGTCGGGGGCATACCCACACACCTCCTCCTATCTCTCCCCACTCACCGCCTCCCGAGGCTCGGCCGCCAACTAGAAAAGGATGGAGGGAAATGGAGAGAGGGCTGCGGACCTTGACCCAGGAAGGGCCCAGGAAGAACGGGAGCCTGTCCCAGAATGGGGACAGCAGGTTCTATACTATGGGTCTGCCCTTCGACGAACCCTCTCACGTTTGCTCCCACAAGTGCCTTTCAAGGGCAATACCATCATGCCCATCTTCCTGATAAAGAGACTAAGTCTTGGACGTTGCAGCTTGCTTCAGAGCACACGGTCAGAGTCTGACTCTGACATTCAGGCTCTTTCTGCTTCCCAGAGAGGAAGAAGGAAGGAGCACGAGGGGCAAAGGGTCAGAGCCGGAGCTGGTAGAATCCAGCAGGAAGAAGGGAGTGAAGAGGGGCAACCAACCCCGATGCTGGCTCAGAACTTGCCCAAAACAGGTGGTCCCCTGGGGCCGCTGTTCCCATCTAGGTGGTCCCCTAGGGCTTTTATGCACATATCCTAATGATGCTTCCAGGGCTCCAAGCATGTCTGGCAACTTGTAGGGAGCTGCTATAGGGCTGGTTCAAAACTCATGCAAAGGAACCCATCTCTGCACTTACGGGTCGATCCCCATTCCTGACCCCAAACAGGCCCATTAGGTACCACACATAACTACCAGTTATTGGACTGGCCATGCAGTTTGATAATTGGAGCCTCCATCAAACACCACACACTGTGCGGTGTGCAGGGGGGTAGAGGTCTGTGTGGGTCTATGAATGGGTGGTGGGTGTCTGTCAAGTGGGGGATCTTTGGGGTTCTCTGCACAGGTGGTGAGTATAGGCAGAGGGGTCCATGTGGTTCTACACCTGAATGCGTATGGGTATGAGTGGCAAATCTGATTGAGTCTCTGCTTCCTTTCCCAAATGGGCCCATCCATGTGCGTCAGTATAAGGAGGCTCACATGGGCATCTCCATGGGGGTCGGCTAGGCAATGCACATGAGCTCACGCACCTGACCCGGCATGGGCCAGAAGCTGGCCATCCCCGCTGCAGAGGGACCAGCTAGAAGTGACCCTCCTGACCCACAGAAGCTACAGAACCAGGGGGTACAGGCCCAGACAGGACCCAGAAGCCAGGGCACTGCCCCCAGGCTTCTTTCTCTCCTTGTGTCACATGAAGAGCGCCTGCCTGGTTCTGGAAGGTTTGCAAGCAATGCTCAGACAGAGGGAGCGGGGGCAGGGAGGCAGGAAGGGAGAAGAAAAGATCTGAGCAGCTTTGAGCTTTCATATCAAAATCTGATCTCACTGCCCCTAGAGAAGGAGGAGGACAAACATCAAAGAACACTTTGCTGCTCGACAATTTTTAAAGCTATCAGAGCAGCCCAAGGCAAAGTCTCTGACAAGCATCAGGGCATTGACAAGCCATAAGGATGTGAAGGGTTGGTTGGTCCAGGATAAGCAAGGAAGTCGGAGCTCCTGGAGCCCACCCACTACAGCTCCTGAGCTGCTTCCCAGAAGAGGGAGTCCCACTGTGGCCTGTATAAAGCCCCCCAAGGTCAGACAGGCCCTGGCCCTGGAAGGTAGGGGAGAGACCCCAGCAGGTCTACCACTGGAGGCAGGAGGACCCACATCCCTGCCAGAGAGTCCTGTGCTAGCAAGTAAGGCTTGAGCACAGAAAGGGAGGGGCAGGAGAAAAGGGCGCTTGGGGCAAGACTCCAGAGTCCCCTTTGCACACAGAACCTTGCTGGGGCTTTGTTGGAACGCTCTAGAATTTGCCTTTTTCCCCCGCGTCCATCACTGTGGTCACTCATCCCATTTAGACAGATGTGTGGGGTGGAAGGAGCCTCAAAAAAAAAATCCAGTCCTGCCACCAGTTCTCGTTTCTCATGACCCTCCAAGGCAAGACAGTTCTCCAGGATGTCGGATCTCTCCATCCGGTCCGCTGCAGCCAAATCCCACTCTTTCCCACTCAGTCAGTCCTCATATCCCTAACTGGCCACCACACAATGAACAGACCTAGAAAAAGGCTGTCTGGTAGCAACAGCAGTTGCCTGGGAGTCAGGGGGCAGAGTACTAAGGAGTGCTCTTAAATGGGCCTCAGTGTACTCCTCTGTGCAATGGGAGAGCACAACCAGGTGACCCCTGAACTCCTGGTCAACACCAGATGCTCAAAGATCCACCTCCGAGAAGAGGCTCAGCCAGGCACGGAGCCTGGTTCTCCTCTTCTGCTTGCTCCAGCCTGGGGGGCTCCAGGCTCCAGGCTCCAGGCTCATCTGAGGTTCTTCCTGCGGCAGCCCCAGGGCCCCCCCGGGGGCTAGAACAGAAATAGTGCCTTACAGGAAATCTGGAAGTACACGCCAGGCTGCAGAGCTCATGAGGACCATGCTGGGCAGTAAAGACGTTGATTTATTTTCATCAGTGAAATGCCGAAACCCAATCCCCAGAGCAAGCTGACCCAGCAGACAGCAGCAGCGGGGAGCGCCCCACCAGGGAGCAGAATTAGCCGGATTGCAGCCTGCCAGGTCTCACCGCAGGGGCTGATGAGGGGAGGGACAATGGGGGGGGGGTGCAGCTTAGACCTGTGACTCCAGGTCCCTCAGGAGGGCCTCCTCCCAGCCTGCTGCTGGCAGGCGGGGGTCTCCGGGATGCAGGTGCAGCAGCTGGCAGAGTTGGGCAGGCAGACTTTCCATTTTAACTCTTGTTTTCAGGAGCCCCAAACCCCAGGCTGTGAGGTCCACATGCCTACTTGTGGGGGGCAGAGGGCAGGGGCCAGAGCTCTTCAGACCCCTGCCCCTGCGAAGCCATGGTGAGAAATGAATGGTGGGCATCAGAATCCCAGCTCTATACCTAAATGGCTGTGCAAACACTTGCAGGTTACTTAACCTCTCTGTGCCTGTTTCCTCACCTGTGAAATAGGAACAAGACTACTCAGCTCACAGTAGGGTCCTGAGGAGTAAAGGGAATAATGGGCACCTCAAAGTGTCCCACATACGGAGGGTACATATAGAAGGCAGAGGTGGCTTTTCCTCCTAGTCCCTAACCAAGTCGCTGGTGGGGAGTGTCAATCACTAGAACCCTTACAGAGGCCACTTTGACACTATCAGAATGATACACACATATATTCTTCACCCCATAATCACATTTCTACAAATTCCACTTCCACAGATAGAGTTGCACAAACAAAAATGGTGACATACAAGGTTATTCTCTGCAGCATATTTGAAAATGATGAAAGACTAGAAATAAATGTCCACATTACTTAAATACAGTGAAATAAAATACCAGTTAAATAAAACATAGAACACCCGTGCACTGATGCATCTGAAGGGGGTAAAACGGCTCTTTATAAGCTATTATGGAAGGATACCTATGCCACACCTTTAGATGAAAAAGTTCAAGATATGAGCCAAATCCTCGCAATGGCTACCAGACCCCGCAGTGACCTGGTCCCATTACCTCTGACCTCACTGCTTATAGCCTTCACTGCAGTGACACTGGCCCCCTCGTGCTTCCCAAGCCTATGTTTTGGGAAAGCTGCTGCCTCAGGACCTTTGCACTTGCTGCCCTTCTGCTGCTGTAATGCTCTTCCTCAGATATTTTCTTGGCTGACTCTCTCACCTCCTTCAAGTCTTTGTTCAGATATCTCCTCCTCAGTGAGGGCTGGGCTGATCAGCGTTTTTAAAAATTTCAACTTACCCTCAATTCCCCCCAATCACACTTACTCCACTCTATTTTCTCCCAGAGTATTCATCACCTTCTAGCAAGCTCTGTCGTTTACTCATAATGTCTTTAAAAAAACTTTTTCATTGCCTCTCTTCTCCCACTAGAATAGAATCAGACAAGGGCAAGGATCTTTGTTCACTCGCTCATTGCTGTATCCTCAGTACCTAGAATAGTGACTGACACATTGTAGGCCTTTGGTGACTATTTGTTGACCAAGTAAATGTTACTAAGGCTAGTCCATGTACCAAAGAAAAAATGCGATTTTTTTTCTTTTTTCCTTGTTTGTCAGTGGAGCGGATTCAAGGTTACCCTTACCATCATGTTATTCTCACTCTCCTATACTCTGTTTTCTCCAAAAAGAAGAGAAAGAAGAAACATTAGGGCTGTGCCAGCAGTCACCATAACCCATAGCCTGGACATTGTGGAGGACTGGTACCGGGGTGGGGGGCAGGGCCCATGGAGGGGAAGACCCTGGAAAGACCCTGGGAGCTAGGGCCAGCTCTACCCCCAGCTATCAGTGTGGCCTCCACAAGTCCCCCAACCCCAGAGCAGAGGGAGGAGCTCCCCCACGGGAATGCGGCCGGTGTTTGGAGGGAAAAGGTTTGGACACCTGCTCCATGTGGTAGGAAGAACCCTGGACATGCAGTCAGAGGCCAAGGTTCAAAGTCCAGTTCCATAACCACGATCATCCAAAAATGAACTGACTTGCACTCTGGGAAGCATTTTATAAAGTAGCCCCCAAGGTCAGGTCATGGTATCAGTAACAACAAACATGAACCGCTGACTTAGTGTGCATAGACACAGACACAGGCACCTGCAGGTGACCTCATGTAATTCTCAGCCCCAGAACGACACGTGCCATCCTTGTCCTAACTTACAGGTGAGAACACTGAGGCTCAGAAAGTTCAACAAAAGGCAAGAGGGACTCACCCACTGCGGGATTCTGTGTTTTTTCTGTGTGTGATTTTGTCCTGTCTTTTCTCTGACTCTCCTGGTTCGCCACCCCCTCTGCACCCCAGTATGAGGCCCCCCGCCGGGCGCTCCCCTCACCCTCACCTCTACCCCTTCCAGCATCCCACCTGCCCACCCCAGGATGACAGAAGTGGTGAGAGTGAGGTCAGTCTGAATCCACCGCTCCTCTTTCCCTCCGCTAGCTAGGCTTGGAGCAAGGTTGTTTTTCCATTTCTAGATTGGAAAACAATTCTGCTTTCCATGCCATACCCCCTCCCAGACTCGGTACAAACGCAGCCCCTCTGCAGAGTGCCACCATCCCCAGAAGATGCTTCTCTCCTGAGAAGCCGTGGCCCCTGGCCACGGAGCACAGTGGCTGGTGCCACAACCCCTCCTGCCTTTATCGGCAGGCACGACTTTCTACAGCGTCTCCAGCACTAGGAGCCAGCACAGGGCCCACCACCTAGGAGGCGATCGGTAAGGATTTGGGGGGAAGAAAGGACACAGCAAAGGAAGGGAGAGAAGGAAGAAGGGAAGTAAGCCAAAAGGGATGATGGGTGAAAAGCAGCCACCTTTGGGGAAAAAACAAGATCTGATTAGTGGAAGCATCAGTGTCTTTCCTTGCACGTGGTTAGAGTCGGTATCTTGGGGTCTTGTGGGCTCTAGCTACTTTACACTTGTCTACAGGTCCAGCGGGAGGGGGAGAGGGGAGGAGAGTGCCCTCCTCCTGCCCTGCCTAGAGCTCGATATTTGAGCCCGGCAGGAGGGCCGACATGCAGTCCAGGCCACTGGCCAGGAGCTCTGGTCTGCTCCGAGTGCAGCTCCGGCCTTCCAACCTCCACCTGATGGCAGAGATTACAGAGGACCAAAGGCACATTCACTCTGGTGGGTATTGGTTTACTGAATGTTCCATGGGCAGACACTACTCTCCTGGCCTGCCAGCTGCCTTGCAGAGAGCCAGCGCAGCGTCTGAGGGCATCAGACAAGCCCCGCCTCACCCCGCTAAGCAGGTGGCTGGCAGATGCTGGGTCAGTGGTGTCATCTTCTCTGCCCACAAGGTCAGGCCGACCTTGCATATGGACTCCCCCCACTTGGGGTATGAGAAGGCACCAGATCCTCCTTAGGAAGCCATTTCCTCCCTGCCTCTGTTACTATGTCTGTGCAGGCCATCCCACACAGAGACCCATCTCCCTTGCTTCTTGGCATTTCTGCCCAAGGATGCCAAGAGGACAAGGATCCAACCTCCCCACCACAGTTGATCCACTCTCTCAAAGCCAGGAAGTTCTACCAGATGGATAACTCAAACCCTTCCTGCTGCAGACTAAACCCTGGGTCCAAAGGACAAGACAGAACAGTGACAGATTTCTGCAGCAGCTGTGAATTTCTCCCTTTCTGCCCATCTCTGTCGCCCCAGCCCCTGCAGTCACATGCCAGAAGGGCTACCCTCTCCAGGTTAGAATTTCCCAGCAAGAATCATTCTGGCACCGAATACCAGCTTCTTGGTCAGACGATCACCCCTTAAAGCCCTTTGCTCAGAGGTAGGGGCAAAGGCATCACTGTGGGCCCCCGAGAACCTCCTCGTGAGTTATTTGGGACCACCTGTGACCTTGCATGCCTCTTTTCCTGCTTGCACTCATGTCTCACCCGAAAGGTCAGAAGGCAGGAAGGCCAAACCCTATGAAAGTATGTCAGGGGCAAATATACACCACAGGCCACACGTGTCCTTCCAGAGTGGACACAGGGGCTGTGTTCCCCTGCTGCCCAGCTGCCTCACTCCCAACACAAAGGGCTCACTTTCTGGAGGAGGCACTACCCTCCCTCCTCCTGCCTGGCCTCAGGGAGATGAAGGCACACGGGGACGTGGGGGGGCTGAGCCCCTGCCACCCAGGGATCCGAGACGTGGCCTCCCTCTCCGTGTCATAGGTAGCTTCTCTAGGCCAGCTGAAGCACCGACTCTAGGGCTGGAAGGAGATCAGACCCAGCAGCCGAAAGCATTTTGGGCTGTAGATAAATTATCTTTTCGATCTAGATCATTAAACGATAGGAAGCCAAATCAATCCCTGACTCTGGGCCCAGGGTCCCCATGCTGGAATCCTGCCTCCATCATCTATCTACACGGGACACTATCTTGGATAGAGCCCCTCGATCTCTCTCAACCTCTCTCCTGGCTCAGGCCCAAAGTCTGGAGGGTGAGAGGCAGGTGAGGGGACAGACAAAGGGGCTGTCTTGGCCAACTGCATCCCAGGCTTGGCTGAGGCCAAGAGCACGCAGGCCGGCCGGGGGCCCTCTCAGATGCTGTTCGAGAGGGCCACCTGTTGGGCTGAACCGACTTCTATGCTACTACCTGTTTTGTCGTCTATAAGGTGGGACCCCGCATTGCTACCCGATGTTAACCTGGAAGTATCGGAATCTCAGCTGTGATAGAGGCCCCAGGAAGACGAACGCCCCATGCCCGGATGGAAGGCAGGTAATCGGCGCACAAGCAATGCAGAGAAACACCGCCGGCATCACGAGCGGGAAGAGACGACACCCCACGGAACGGGAGAAAACACCCGCAAATCACTTACTGATGAGGGACCTGTTTTCAGAATAAAGAACTTACAACTCAATAGCAAACAGACAAAAAAATATATATATTTTTTTGTTTGTTTTTTTAGTATGCAAAGGTTGTGAATAGAAATTTCTCTAAAAATGGATCTCTAGTGCTCAGTTACCACATGAAAAGATGCTCAATATCACGAATCCTGAGGGAAATGCAAACCCAGACCACAGTGAGATCCTCACTGCGCCTCACGCCCGCCGGGACAACTTGGGTCCTGAAGGCAGGAGGCAGGGAGGACACGGATATACGGGAATCCTCAAGGGAAGGGACACGGTGTGGCCACCTCAGGAAACAGTCCGGCAGGTCCTCAAATGAGTAAACACATCGCGACTCTATGGCCCAGTAATTCCACCCTTAGATTATCTACCCAAGAGAAACCAAAACCTGGAGTCCACGCGAACACCAGTCCACGAACGTCCACCGCAGCTTTCTTTAAAATATCTAAAAAGTGGACACACAAAAAACGTTCGTTGACTGAGGTACGTAGGCCCAAAATGTGGTGTGGCCGGCAATGGGGGATTACTCAGCAATCTCAAAGCCCAGCCCTGACCCACGCTCCAGCAGGGAGGCGCCCTGAAAGGAACATGCCTAGTGACAGAAGCCGCGTGCGGGATAATTCCATTTACAGGAAATCTGCAGGACATTCCAATCTGTCAGGACGGAAGGGAGACGAGGCTGGGGGTGGGGGCAAGAAATGAGCGGGGAGATGGCTGCTGATGGGAGGGGGAGGGGACGCCCACGGCAGGGGTGGGGGGATCGAGGGGAGGGGATGCCCATGGCAGGGGGCGGCTGCCGATGGCGCAGGAGCGCAAAGGTTCCACAGTTATAGGTTATGGTGATGGTTGTACAACCCCAAATTTAGTAAAACCCACTGAATCGTGCACTTTAAAACAGGTATAGTGCCAGTATTAAGATATATCAACGAATACAATTTTATTATGTGATATTGGGAATATATGGTATCAGCTGTTATTTTTTTTTTTAAGAGCGAGAAGGCCGAAAACTGTTCTGCGGCTCTAAACTACGTCACACACATCCACGTCAAGGAGGAAAAGGATCAGGAGGGGGAGAGGCCAAGAGGAATTTTACAGAGTCTTGTTTTGCTGCTGGAGGCTTTTCCCATGATCCCAGGGAGTCTTGCGGAGCACGGAGCAGCGGGGAGGCAGAGCCTGGCTCAGGCCCAAAGTCTGGAGGGTGAGAGGCAGGTGAGAGGCAGGTGAGGGGACAAACAAAAGGGCTGCCTTGGCCAACTGCGTCCCAGGCTTGGCTGAGGCCAAGAGCACGCAGGCCGGCTGGGGGCCCTCTCAGATGCTGTCTGAGAGGGCCACCTGTTGGGCTGAACCGACTTCAGCAGGAGGCGGCTGCAGGGAGCAAGGGACACGTGGGCCCAGAAGGGTTGTGACAGTCTGCCTGAGCAGCAGTCCCCCGCCTGAAGGAAACACAGAAGGAGTAACTTGTGGAGAGCTCAAGGAGGGCCCCCAAAACACCCACAACAGTGCTGCAGGAGAGACACAGTCAGCATCTTTGACACTTCCAGAATCTTCCATTGGCAAAGAGCTCAGGAGTGGTCATCCACATCCACATCCACACACAGAGTGTGCCCAGTGGGCAGGAATCCCCTCCTGATTCCCACCCTCATTCCCTCAAGTCAGGAAAACCTAGTGAGCTGCCTCCCCCACACACATATACACACACCACCAGTGCCCAGCAGGAGCTGAAAAGGGGGGGAAAGAATGGGCTGACTGAAGTGCCAAGTCCACTGGCACTGGGCGCACTGTCAATGGACCAGAGGGTGGCCCCAACAGGCATGGGACTTGCCCTGGTATCAGGCAGGTGCAGGGACAGCACAGGACAGATTTAAGGTCAGTGGTAGACAGAGAAAGGGTCTAGATAACACCACCCTACAAGTTCTGCCTAGCAGTCACGAGACAGTAGAGCCTCCCGGTGAGGTGTAACCAGAAGAACGTGGAGTTGAGGGTGCTGGGCTCCAGGCAGGGACTAAGGCTCCCTATCATCTAGTCACTGGCACTGGCCTCATTATCATCTTTAGGGCTTTCGCTGAATCCCCCATTTGGAATCCATCCTCCTCAGTTCACTGATAAGGGAACTGAGAACCAGAGAGGAGAAGTAAATTTTCCAAGGTCACCCAGCAAGGTGATGCCAGAGGCAAATCTCCTGACTCCCAAGAGTGGGTACCCAGAAAAGGGGCAGCTATAGATGGCTCCCAGAGAGCAGAGGGGCCAGAAGGATGTGGACTCCTTCTGAAAAAGAAAGGGCTCGTATACATTCAAATAACCTCTCTCCTTCTCTCCTCCAGCACTTCAGTAATAATGATGATGATCACAATGACGATGACGATGACGGACACAAATTACCATGAGCATCGTACATACTGGGCACTCTGGATTTCACCTTCCACGTGCATTACCTCTTTGAACTGTAACATGAATCCCATGAGGAAAGTACTGCTATTTGTACCCATTTTATAGATAGAACAGTTGGGTCTCAGAGAGGCAAAGTGTCTTGACTGAGGAACATGGTTATCAACAACAGGGCTCGGCACCAGATCTTCTGACTCTGGATCCCACAGACTTCATCCCTGCCATAGATCTTAATCTGTTCCACATTACTTCTACTTTCTGTTTTCCAGGCACCATTTCTCTGCCCCCTTTGAAGCGTGACTTGCTTTGGCCAGTGAAATGTCACCAGAAGGAATGTGTGTCATGTCCAGGCAGAAACAGTGCTCACATCACAGCATCCGCTCCCCACAGCGGCAGCAGTGGTGGAAACAGCTATGGGTCGAAGCCACCGCCAGCCCGTCAGAGTAAATACGATGATTGCAGACCCCTTACCGACCCCACTGGACAGGCAGCATGGGCAAGAAATAAATATATATTTTTGTTTGTTTGTTTTTGTTTTTGTTTGGAGTAAGAATTTGGGGCTGTTTGTTACCCAGCAAACCAAGCCTCTCCTGACGCCTACAACCACCACTGAGCACACCGTACCCCACCGCTGCCCACCGCCGCTGCAAGCTCAAAAGATGGGAAGGTCTGAGAGGGAAATCAGTCGGTCCATCTTAACGCCTCCCAACTCACAGAAAGAAATAATGATTAAGCTCAAAGAAACAGAAAGAACCACTCCCCCAGTCTCCTCGTGTTATAGGAAATAAGGGCGCTCTAAAGAAAAGGAGTTACCAAGGGCACCCAGAACACACATCTCCAAGCCAATGTCTGTCTGGGCCTGTCTGTCTCTTTCTGCACGTCTCTTGGCTGTTTCTCCTTCTCACTCTCTGACTGTTTGCTGTGTCTGTCTCTCCCCTTCCCTCTTTCTTCTCTCTCAAAAAAAATAAAATAAGAATCAAACAATTCTTGGACAAGCCCAGCTCAGGAACAGTCACCGCAGACCAGCGGCCCCTGGCTGCCATCATGAAGGCTTTTCCCCAGCTCAGACAACAGACCTTGAGGAGGCGCTGGGTGTCTCACAGAACTAGAAGCTCGCCCCTGAGGAAGGGAAAGCCTCTCCTCACAGAGGCTGAGAAGCTTGGGCACAAAACCACACCCCCTTGTCACCAGTCCCTGGCTCTTGGGGGCCTTCCCACAGGGAAACAAAAGAGGGCCTGATGGGCACCACACTTAAGAAACCCAGAAAGGGATGGTTCCTGGTCACCCTTGCCATCCGTAGCCAGGCCCGGAGGCTTGTCCTGGTCTCCATTTTTTCTTTTTGGCCCTGAGCTGTCCGCTGCTGTGCCCAGCACGCACCCCTCTTCCCCAATACCCATTTAAGTTATGAGAGACCTCGAACAACTCAGTGTCTGAGGAAATGAGGGGACAGGAGAAGTGAATGGGGGGGGGACAGTGAGCAACTCACGCCTGGCCCACCCTCTGGGCTGCTCGGAGGTGGAAGGCAGCCCACAGCTCTTGGTATGGAACTCGCTTCCGAGAAGGCTCACCCTGGAACACTCTGGAGGAATTTGGAGGCTGCTCTGTGCAGCATAGGCAAAAAACACAGCCCCGCTCCCACCCACAGGGAGCTGGGATCTGGGCACGGGGCTTCAGAACTCGGGCCAAACAGCTAATGGGGCTCCTGGAGGCTGTGAAATGTGGTGTCAGCCAGAGCGCTGAGCTGGCAGGCTCAGACCAAACCAGAGAAAGACAGAGACAGCCTGCAAGGAGGCTGGTGGGGGGCCAGATCGCTTGTCCCCCCATCCGCCCTGGACCTTCTCTTCCCCCCCACCCCACGCCTCCCCACTCAGGACCAAGGCTCCAGGCATCCGACTACAGGCAACCCAGAAAACTCCCTTCTCAGTGTCATGGGCTGACGTGTTCCCCCGACCCAAGTTCCCCCCCACCAAGCCCTCAGAAGGGGGCTATATTTGGAAATAGGGCCTCTAAAGAGGTAATTAAGTTAAAACACAGTCACATGAGCGGGCACTGTCCTTATAAAGGGATCAGGACACAGACACACACACAGGGAGGACCAAGTGAAGACGCGGGGAGAAGACCGCCATTTACAAGCGCCAAAGGGACCATTGCTGCTGACACTTTGCTCCCAGATTTCCGGCTTCCAGAACTGGGGGAAAATACATGTCTGCTCTTGGAGCCCACAGCAGATTTTGTCGTGATGGCTCAAGCAGCCTCAGACACCAGCCTGCGGGGTTCCCAGGACAGCACTCCTCCCGAAGTAAGGAGTTCTGGAGAGGGCAGGTGCTCCCCTGCTCCCCAGCCACAGGTCCCAAGGCTCAGGCCCTCCTCTAGTCAGAAGGTTCTTGATATTGAGCTTCCATCTTTTATCACTTCCCCCTTCCTTCTGACCTGAGTATAGGGAGCCGTACGGGTCCCCGAGCATCCATGGTCCCAGCAGCCTTGGTCCACCACACACAGGCAATACTCCCTTTTCCCTCTATTTCTGGTTCAGTTTCTGGACTCGTCCGACATGAAACAGCCTGCCCCATGTGGCGGTGAGCTCTCTGCCATCCAAAGGTGTGAGACCTCAGAAAAGCATCCACAAGGATCACCCAAATTAGGGGGTTTGGGGCGCTAAATACGCTGAGCTCCAAAAGAGGTGGGGAGAAGCCAGAGTCAGAGCCCTGGATGCAACAGCAACCCCATGCCCTATGTCATGACCTCCTCCCCCCAGCACGACCACCTTCTTCACACATTGGTGTGGCCACTGGCACAGTGGGGTCAGTATGACAAGGAAGGAGCTGAGGTCATGCATAGTGGGGCTCCATGCAGGAGGGTTTCCTCTCCCTCTGGCAGGTCCCCGGACTCTCGAGCCTCGACCCTTGCTGTGACAGTAGGGCATCAGACAGGCTCCGTGACCAGCCCCAGAGAACAGAAGTCCCGTGGACTTTCTTCCCTCACTTTGCTGCTGAGACTGATCAGGGATATCCTGGGGGAGTGGGAACTTGATCTGGGAATGGGGGGCTGAGGGAGACGGGTGCGGTCATCAAGGAAGGGGTTAAACACACAGTAGCACAGACAGGGAAGTCAGGGGTTTCCTGCAGGAGCAGGAGGAACAGGGGGTAGAGGGCTGATGGCGCTCGCTGCAGGGAGGGGGCGAGGAGCAGCCAGGCCAGAGATCATCTCTCTCTGTTCCCCAGTGCCTGGCTCAGCGCCCCCAGCCTTCCCCTCGGAATCACCAGGCAGCCTCCAGAGGGACTGGCCTGGCCTTTCCCATCCCCTCCCTCACCAGGCCTGAAATAGAGGCGTGCCATTTCCAGAAATGGCCTCACCTCACCTCAGACACCCGCCCTATTTTGAGAGGCCATCCCTCACCAGGGCATCGCGGTGTGAGCATCCCCACACCCTCCTGGGGCGGGGGTGGGGGGAGTGGGGGGGCATGTAGGGACATCAAGGGATGCGCCTCAGCTGTTCCCTGCACTGGAGCCCAGCTAAGCACCTGCCACAGGGCCAGCCTGGTGGTCTCCGGGCTGCTGCGCCCCAGGTATTACGGCGTCCAACCCCTCCCCCACCCTGAGACTAGAGACAGGGCTCCTCTGGTCCATCCCGTGGTGGGAGGTGGGCACGAAAGGGGCAGATTCATCCAAGATCAGTGGCACCCGGGTGTGTCATGGGAGCCGGTACCCGGAATACAGGCATCTGCGGTTACCGAAATCGTGTGGGGGTTAGCACTGGTATTCCACACCCAGATTTGCTCTTTCCTGGCGAGGCGACTTTACACAGTTTACTGAACCCTATTGTGCCTCAGTTTCCCTACCCAGGCATGGTAACAATGCCCACCTCACAGGTGAAACAGTGACTCGCAAGGGATTGGCACTGTGGCTGGCGCGGAGCAAAGCCAGAGCGGCCTCCCAAGGCCAACGAGCCTCCCCCTTAGCTTTGTCTGCAAACGTCTGAGATGCTGGCCACGGTCACTACCGACAGGTCAGAGACTTCTGAGGAGCCACGACAGCTGCCGCCACAGCTCCTACCCCCGCAGAAGGTGCTCAAATTGATCTGTCAACTGAATCTCCCGTTCACAGCAGAGCAAATCGAGGCCCTGAGAGGATGGTATCTTGTCAGAGGATCTGAACCCAGGCAGTTTGACTCCAGAGGCCACATTCTGGACCCCAACACTAAACCGCCTTCCATGAAAATTGCTGCATTAAGCCAAGGACACCCCACGTCTGCAGAAGAGGAAATTAAGACCACAGGAAGGCTAAGTCAGGCCTTCAGTGGTAGGGGGCAGGATCCAGGACCTGGACCACACCCAGGCCAGCACGCCCTCTCCACCACTCTACTACAGCATCTCAGGCTTCGCCTACCTTTGCCCGTCTGTGACGTCCTCGGGGAGCAGAGAGAGCCCCCCCACCCCTGCCAGAGCCCATTCCCCTAGCCCTAGGGCCACTCCAGGGAGCTCCCTGGCACCTTGAGGCTCCAGCTGGAGTCATCTCTCGGGCACCCCAGAGTCTTGGAGGTTAGGCGCCCTTCCCCCAACTAGTGCCTGGGGAAACTGAGGCATAGGACTTGCCCACAACTAAGGAGAGAAGCCCAGATCTCCTATTTCCCTTTCCAGACCAAGAAAATTCGCCAGAAAAAAGAGCTTTTCTCTCTGAGCCCCAGAACCTAGAACCTTCCAGAAGTGCCTCCAGCCAGGAAGAAAAGCAGGACTGGAATAATGGTCACTGCTCCCGCCCCACAGCTGGCTTTCCTGTCCCTGTGGGGGAATGCGGCCTAGCAGCGGACATGCAGGCTCGGTCCCGGGGACCACCCCAACCACGGAGCTCCCAGCCCAGGCCAACCACAGCTGGGCCAGGCCAGGTCACGGAAGAGGACAGTAGAGCCTCCGTCTGCTTCCCCTGCCTGCCCTTCCCACCCTTCAGGCACGGGTCCAGCTTCTCAGCCTCCAGACAGCAGCCCCTCTGTCCCTGCAGGATGAGCTGACCTTTCACTGGCCAGAAAGTCCCACGGGTTCCATCCCCCTGCCTGAGGGAACGGATGAGGAGAGAGGAGGGAGGCAAGGGGCAGAGAAGAGCCCAGGGCTCACTCAGCCGCTCCTTCCTCCCCCGTCCTGCCTGTCATGGCTGCGGTCTCCCTCTGCCCTGCCGTCTGCCCCTTGCCTTCGCTCATGGCAGCGGGCCTGCCCCAGCCTCTCTTTTCCCCTTAACTATCTTACCTTTTGCTTGCCTGGCACTTTATGGTTTACAGAATATTTTGACATTTACCATTGTACGGAATCCACAGAAGGGAGAGACGATGGGGACACACCGAAAATACCTTGAAATTGCCAAGTGCTCTTGTTAAAAATGCAAACATCCCCAGGATGATGACCAATTAGGCTGGCAGCCACTGGTGGCTCAGAACTAATTCATTTCATCCTCTGCCTTCTCCCCCAGGCACTCAGCACAGCAGAGGGAGGGCCGGGGTGACGGGGAGGAGCGCTGGGGCAGGTGCGTCCGCAGAGTGGGGTATCTGAGCCCCTGGAGGACAGGGAGGAGGATGGGGAGGGCGGGGACTAAGGTAGACTTGAGGACAAGCCATTCACTTTGCAGGGCTGCCTGCCTGTAAACAGCATGCTCTCATCTAGGCCTAAATTCTAGCCCAACCACAGCCCACGGCCCACTCACTTTGGGAGCAGGGGGCAGCCAGTAGGCCTGGCTGTCCCTCACCCAGCTCTGCCCCAGGGCCCAGAGTCCCCAGGATGGCACACCCCCACCCACCCTAGGACCAGCTGCAGCCCGGAGCCTGGGAGCTGGAGTCCTTGAAAGGACATATCCTGGGCCGTGGGGTTAAATCAGAAGACCCTTCCTTCAAGGGGGCGTCTCAGTTATCCCCAGCTGAAACCCAGGGGATGGGCCGAGAGTCCAAGGTTCCTTCCAGCTCCCGCATGCTGCAGTCCCAGGACCAAATCAGAAAAGCGAGTCTATGCCAAACCCCAGCCAGGCGTCTCCAGGGCTCCTGGGCCCCAGGCACACTCACTTTTGGAGCCCCGCCCCGCCGCCCACATTCAAATGAACCACACAAACATATACAACCCACAGCTAACCGTCAAAGACTGAACTGAGTCGCTGCTGCCCACTTGACATAATGCTAGGTTTTGTAGCTAAATTAAACACGCATTAATTTCGACTGCGGCTTACTTTTCAGATTTTGGAGCCTATCGGTTTCCAGCTCTCAAACATTTTTGTTGGCTATTGATGAAAGCTTGCAGGCCCTACGTGCTGGGTCCGATTCCTAGTGCTCCGACCCAGGGGGAGTCAGGCCGCAAGCCTGGAGACATCTAAGAGCAGGTTTCAAAGACATCTAAAAAAGTGCTGCGTTTGCTGCACAAGAATTCTGTCAAGCTCCACTCAAGGCCACCTCCTCCAAGGAGTCCTCCCAGGCCACTCCAGGGCCATGCCAGCTCTTGAGAATCCCTCCCCTGCCAGTCTCAGAGTCCAGGCCATTTGTTCCTTAGTGGTTGTTCACCTGCATTCTTTAGCTCTGTCTTCATTGTTTCACACATTCCTGTTTTGTCTTATCTGTTTTGTCTTATCATCCCCCACGGGACTGGGAGCTCTCGGAGATGCCCTGGACCTCGCCTCTGCCTCCCCTCTGAACCTGGTACAGAGCCATGGCCCACCAGCAGCACGGAGACCACAGGAGCAGGACAGTGCCGCGGGGAGGGGAGCTGGAAGTCTGGGTGCCACCTACCCTCCATGCCGTCCTCTCGATGCCCATCGAAGTTGTCATAGGAATCCCAGCGGATGAGGGGGTCAGAGGTGTTATAGTCCACGGACACACTTGGCCCATTCTCCAGGTGTTCCATGCCTGAAGGAATGGGGCAGGAGTGCAGTGAAGAGAAAGGGAAAAAAAAAAAGGATCAGCAGCTGGAAAAACAGAGGCAGCCAGCAGCTCTCCCAGGGCTGCTCCCTGAGGGGCTTCTATTCCTGACCACGGTGGGGTGCGGCCAGTGGCACAAAGTGGGCAGAGAACCCAGGAGTCTGGCTCCTTGCATTCTTCTTTTGTTTTTTTTGTTTTAGGATAGAGGGCAGAGCAGAGGGAGAAGGAGAGAGAGACCCCCAAGCAGGCTCCACGCCCAGCGCAGAGCCCAACACGAGGCTCGATCCCACGACCCTGAGATCATAACCTGAGCTAAAATCAAGAGTCAGACACTCAACTGACTGAGCCACCTAAGCACCCCTGGTTCCTTGCATTCCTGAAAAGGCTCATACCCGGTTATAGAGGTAAATCAAGACAGGACACTGAGGAATGAAGACCCACCCCGAGGAGAAACCTGGGGGGCCCTCTGGCTAGGTGTCTGCCTCTTCCTTTGTGTGTCCCAGAGGCCCTTGTGGCAGTGCCAGGAGACCAGAAAGGCTACCCCTGGAGTCAGGGGGGGTGTAGAAGAGGTTGGTGATGAGCGGCATGGGGTCAGGACAGCAGGGAAGTCATGGCCATGACACTGAGAGGATACAAGGTCATCTGAGCCATCCCCCTGCCTCCCACTTAAGGTGTTCCCAGCTCCAGGCAGAAATCTGAGGGGAAAAGCAGCCTCTCCTATGTACCCATAGAAACATGAAGACCACATGAGCCACAAGCCTCGCCTCCTGGGGCAAGTCCCTTTCCTGACCTGGCAGGCCTTCCTTGAATCTTCCCAGAGTCCCTCCTCCGCCTATAGCCTAACTTCATCTTGTCTCATTCTGTTCTCAATAGGATAGAGAACAACTGGTCTCCACATATAACAAGTTTAAAGGCGTCACAACTATTATTAAACCAGGCTTCTCATCTTCAGGTTGAGCCACCTCAGTTTTCATAAATACTACTCATGCAGCTAGTACCCCTGAATGTGCCTTCAGCCCCTCCTTCCATCTGCCACAGCCCTCAGTCTTGGAATATAATGGGATGGTGACCTAATGGGACCAGCAGTATACCCAGCCCAGCACCTCTTGGTTGGCTCTTTTATTTTTATTATCCAAAGATTAAGTCACTGGTTCATGTTTAGCTGGGGGTCCACTATGATACCCAGATCCTTTACTGTTGGCCTGCCTCCCATTCACAGGCAACTTGATAATTGTAGAGCACATGAGTGGGAGAACTGTGAAAGTAGAGAGAGGACAGATTAGGATAGAGACAACGGGGTAGAAAAATGAACTCTAATAAGCTTATACCTTGAATTTTCTCTGGTCCATAAGAAAATACAAATTCTACTTTGCCATATTCTGGAAATCGATCATCTGAAAAGGGGGAAGGAAAAACAAAAATGAGCAATTAATTCCCAAAAAGGACTCCAACTTTAATCTTTCTAGAGAGATTAAATAATATGCACATATATGGTTAATAATACTATAATACTATATACACATATATATAAAAAATATATAGATAGATAGATAATGAAATAGGCCTCTTGCCCACCTTTGGCCCCAGTCTTACTTGCCTGAAATAACCATTCCCATTTCTATTTCTTGTTCTACAAGCTGTTACCTTAAGACTCTAAATCACCACCACTATTTTTATGCCACCATTTCCTGATACACCAATTTCAAGTAATCTCCCTTGATTTACCACTAGGAAGATAATGAACTTGGCCCATTATTTCACTCCTATCTCCCTTATTAATTCTGATAGTAGTAGGAGTAGTATTTATTCTGATTGCCTTCGAAACTTTAAATACTACAGCTAAGCCTCTATTTCTTGAGCTATTGTCCATGGTGTCCGCTGACTCCCTTGTATAAGAGGAGAAAGTTTGTGCCCCCACTTTCCCTGCCTCTACGGACTCCACCCTTGATGTTGTCTGCTGTCCCTTTATGTTTCCCTGTTAAGACTGATAACGCTAACATTCCGCTCTGTAATTATGATGGCATCTTCTGTTTCTGCCCTCCCGGCTCCTGTACAGAGGAAACTCATCACAGAAGCATTCTTCTACTGCAAGAACCAGACTACATTGTGTGTGTGTGTGGGTTGGGGGGGGGTCAGGCTCCTCTCAGCTCCCTTCCCCCACCCTCCAAGCCCCAGCTCTATTCTCTGCTCTTGGCCTAAGTGCAGTCTGGACAAAGATTCTACCATCCACCACTTGTGGGAAGAGAAATTCCAGGAGGGATGGTGACCGCCTGTCATCCCTGTACATGTCTCTATCACTGTATGCATCACTTCATAGTACCCCACTTGTGTGTCTCTTTCTCCCACGGAACTGCGAGCTCCCTGAGGGTAGGGCCTGACTTCTTCCTCCTTGTAATCCCAGGGTCTAGCACATGCCTGGCACATATAGACCCCCAGGTATTTCTTGGAGGATGGATGGATGGATTTGGATGGATAGGTGGATTGATGAGTGGGTGGGCGGATGGACAGATTTAGATGGGTAGGCGGATAGATGGACAGACGAACGGGTGAGTGGATGGATTTAGAAGAGTGGATGGATGGATTTGGAGTGGATGGGTGGATGCATTTGGATGAGTGGATGGATGGATGGGTGAGTGGATGAGTTAATGGGTGAATGGATATGGATATTGTCCCAAGTTTCAATGTGATACAGACAAAACCTTAAATAGATAAAGAAGCAAAGGAAGACACCTCCCTAACCATTTCTCCCTCCCTCAGGAAATGGTTCCCTCTTCACTGCTGCCGTAGTTCCTCCATTATCACTCTTCTACCTTATGGCATTATTCTCTGTTGGGTCTATGTCTCTATTCAGTGAGCTCACCTTTGAAGGCATCATCAAGGTCTTCCTTCCCAAAGACAACCCCCAGGTCATGGATGGCACAGGTGTGGAACTGCACACGGAAGATGACATCGCGGGCTGGGCTCCGGAACTTCTTGTGGTAGCACTTCAGCTGGTGGGAAGGAGAGCAGAGCCCATCAGGGGCCCGAGGAGGGGAAATCAGATCTCAGGGAGCTCCTTATTAGCTCCATGACTAAGACCCCAGGGCTCCCCCAAGCCTAATGAGGGAGAGGTCACCAATACCATATAGAATCTTAAAGCTATCTGGGGAAACTTCCAGAAAACAGAATGTTGGAGGCCAATCTTGTCCTTTGGGGACAACACTGTCCTCCCAAGAAGTTCCTGCACACAGAATGGAAAAAGAAGGAGCGAATTTAAATTGCAGAAGGAAAGACTAAAGTTAGAGTTGAGGAAGTCCTGTCACCACAGGAAGCAAGACGGTAACAGCTCACACAGAGAGATATTTCCCTGGAGATATTCTAGAACAAGAGATAAGCACAGGAGAAGGGATATTCAGCTCTGAGGCAGGGGAAGGCCTTGCAGGAGCCCTGAGGACCTACGGCCCCTCGGCTGGTGTGACAAGAGTGACAATCCTGTTAGGAGGGGAGCAGGAAGATGGAAGAAAGGAGAAACAATAAACAGGGAGGAGGGGGCTTGAGACAGAGGGGCAGCGCTCACCAAGATGTCTCCCTTCAAGAGCAGCCCAGGCTCGATGGTGATGCAGATGCTGGTCTGGCTGTCTCCTTGGACATTACTGGGGGAGAGGGGAGCGGAGAGAAAGAGAGCTGCTGAGGGGGGCAGGCCTTGCGTTTACTCCCTGCTCCCCCTGCCAGAGGGCTGCTGGGAAGGCTTGCTGCCTCTGTCTCTCTGCCAGATGAGATCCTCCCAGAAGTCCTGGCCCCATCTCCCCACACTCTTGTCCCTGGGCCTGGGCCTCAGGCCCTGGCCTCGAGCATCCCCGGCCTCTCATTCCCGCGGAATACCTACTAGATGCCAGATGTGTAGACAGGCTGCATGGCCTGGTAGATCCGGAGAAAGGGCCGACACCCTGTAAGGGAGGGTGGTGTTAGCGGGCATGGTGTGGGGGCAGGGGGAGTTGGGGAAGGAAGGAAAGGCTGGGGAGAGCAGAAGTAGGAAGGAGAGATGAAAAGAGAAAGGAGGAAGAAATACTAGCTTTTCATCTGGGAGGCATTTCCGAGTTTAGAAAAACCATGGCCACATGCAACTTCCCACACCAGCCGGCACCGCCAGAGTCAATCCCATGAAGCGACCCGGAGCTCGGAGAAGGCTCAGGAGGTGGTGCGGTCCAGACTCCCACCCAAGCCCACGTTTTAATGCCTTAAGGCTGCCTCTTGAGAAAAGAAGGTGGGAGCCAGGAGGGGAGGGAAGCCAGAGGGCTCGGGCAGGTACCTCCTTTAGACTCAAAGTTGGGGATGCCATGCATGATCACGTGGTGCAGAAACAAGGGCTTGTTGTTCATTTTGATGGAGCCAGAGAGCAGGCCACTGAAGTAGTGCACGTACCTGGGGGCAGGGAGAGAGAGGCAGCGTCCGCCTGGAGCCTTGTCCTAGAGCAGGGCCATCCTCGTCTCTCTTCTGGCCCTGCCCAGCCCACCCACCCCCCACTCTCCTAGGTCACCTGGAAGCTGGGGTCTGCGCCCCAGCACAGTCCTTCCTAGCTGCCTGGAGTCCCAGGTAGGGAGGACAGGCAGGAACTGCTCAACTAGGAGCTGCATCAAACCCATAGGACTGCTGGGGGGGGGGGGGGGGGGTCCTCTGGCGCCCCCTGGTGGTCACCATGAGCATCTCGTTCCAGCTTCACTCCCAGCCCAAAAACCTCCTGCTGGACCAAAACTCTTCCCACACACCCCTGACATCCCTCACATCATTAAGCTGCGTGCTACTGCACACGGCGGCCTGATCAACCATCAGACATCTCTAATACTCTCACACAAAGCTTAAACCAAACTTACATTTACACCCAGTGCCCCAGTTCTGCCCTGACAGACCCACCAGCCACATGACAGTCCAGCAAACAGTAAGAGCTTAATAATTAATTATTTTACATCGCACTGAAGTGTATGAAATCTCCCTCTATATATGGTATTGAAAGACACTTAACTTCCACTAGCATTCCTATCCCTAGGGTCAAGACTCCCCAATACTTTCTGGATCTTACTGGAAGAATGCAAGAATTAACGCATCTCTATTCCTTCTAGAAGAGAGGGGCAATGGGGTCCAGAAAGAGTTGCTGACCCTTAGCAAGAACACACAAAACTGGGGTGGGCAGGGAGAGAGGAAAAACCGTCTGAATTTCAGTGCACCTGCCAGAAAGAAAGGTCGGTCCTTCTGCTGGGGCTTGGTTGAGGCGTCCTCCTTGTCTGAATGGCCAGAGGACGTGAGCTGGGTCAGCCAGACCAATCAGAACTAACCCTAAGACTCCGCGAGGGGCAAGGGGGCTCTCTGAGGCTGTTGGAACCAGAACCCCCATGACCATGACAACAGCCCCCTCCTGTCTCTCGGCTCCTTGACCCACCAGGCCTGCAGGCCTCTGTCCCTGGGCCTGGGTGGGGCCGCCTCGCACTCCCCAAGCCAGATAATCTGATGGGCACCACCAGTTCCTATTCAGCCCCTGCCCAGCCCCCAGCCCCGTTACTCAAACCGGAAATCTGGAATGGCGGTTCCTATCAGATCTCCAGCCCGTGCCAACAGGATGTGTCTGTGTGCTGAGGACAATGAGTCTGGGGTGGGGTGACAATGAATGGGGGAGTTGCAGGCAAAGCCACTCCCCCCTCCTCTCCTCCAACTGATCCATTCCCTACAAATGACACTGCCCAGAAGGCGGGAAAGTGGCAACAAATACGCACTGAAGCCAACAGCCGCACTTTCACACGGGCCCAGACAGAACTGCCCGCCCATAAGCAGATGCGCTTGCAGATACAAGCTGCCAGGCAGACAAATAATGTAGATGCCCCCGCCCCCGGCCACGTGCAGTGTGAGCGGGTGCGGCACACTGTGGACTCGCCAGACACTCCTACTGCTGAGAGGGGACACAGAGCCCAGTCCCCAGGCTTTCAGCTACAGGGACATGGCTGCTCCACCCACTTCCTCCAAGCTACATGGTGCCGTTGCTCCTTCTCGGCGAGACTCGTGACCAAGGCCACCAGTCTTATGCGGCAAGTGGGTACTTGAACGACAGCATCTTTCCTCCCTGGGAAAGACTCTCTTCAATCCACAGCTGCTACGTCTGGCAGCCCAGCCAGAATTTTCTGCATGTGGACATCCGGTTTCTGATGGCTGATCCGGAGACCGGGTCTGGGGACTCACTTCTGCTTGGACTCCCCGCTACAATGGCAGACACAGTCACTGGCAGAGCCAGCAGCCTTCTAACAAGGCAAGCAAGGTGGGGTGATGGGGGAGAAGACGGGGAACCCCAGCAGGGAGAGGCCAGGGGCTCCTGCTGGCCCCGTCAGCGTTCAGAGGGGCTAGAAAAGCCAGGGGGATGCTTTGGCCCCAGGCCAGCCTGCTTGCTCTTCCCTCTTGCGTGGTTACCGCAGACCTGCCCCCGGATGCTTCCTTCCTCCCCTCAGAACTCGCCCACCCCACGCGTCACTTTCTTCCCAAGTTTAACCCCTGTGCCCACCGCATCGCTCTCAAAGCCATCATGTTCTGTTTGGGATTTCCCCCCCTTCCAAGTACTTCTCACGACCTGAAAGTACATTGATGGCTCGTGTCCTGCTGAAACAGCCAGCACAGCCGCAGCGCATGGAGCAGTGTAGCCCATCATGGACACGGACTGGTGGCGGGCCCCCCTCTCCGGCTACACAGTGGCTGCACCCCATTCCCCATCTCTAGTTCTCCCCTCTGGGCCTGGGCTTCTGCCTCGCCCTCACCGGCAGCCTCCCCACAGCCCACTAGCCCTGACTCTACCTGTGCTCACCTGTGGACCAGCCACCATCATTACACAGCGCGTTATCCACAGAGCAGAATCCAGCCCTCAGGACTGGGGGTGGCATGAGACCAGGGGGATCCCCGGCCTGGCCTGACTTACAGGCCCCTGAGTACCTCCCAGCTCTGCGCCTACTCGCTACGGATCCTGGCCATGTTGAGTCCCCTCCCTAGGCTCAGGCTTCTCATCTGTAAAATAGGGATATGCCCTGGATGGTCATACGGTAGCTCATCATTACTCAGGTTTGGCCTCAAAGCCACCAGCTCTGACCGGTGTTCCTTGATCCCCTTCACTAAATAGCCCCAACCTCCTCCATCAGGTCTAACCCACTCCGTCCTCTTCCTCTCCTAGCACCAGCCATTACTGAAATCGTCCTGTCGGTCTACCTACAGTGCGAGGTCCATCCTTCCCAATGGGATATCAGTTCACTGAGGACAAAGCACTTTGTCCTGTTCAACTAGATGTCTCCAGCACTTAGAAAGCAGCAGAGAACCTGAACCTTGTCTGGTGGATGAATGAACCATCTCTGCCTTACTTTCTGCCTAGGCTGCCACGGACTCCAACGAGACCACGTGCTTGAGAGCCCCTGGGTAAATTTTTAAAGCTCTTCCAGCAGAAGATGACCTTTATGGTAAGAATCTCTGACCTCTCCAGGGCAGGTGGCTAGGACGTCTGCCTCCTGTAGGCTCATCGAAGCCCGGAAGCAAGAATAACACCGCCTTCTTATACAAGCTGCCTTCTGGCACCCAGACCAATGTGTCCCCCACCAATGGCCCCATTGCTCTCCATTACTGGCCTCAGGAGTCAATGGCCATGCCTACCTATGGGTGCACACAACTGCCCCTGGGCTCACCAGTGTCCCTGAGCTCACACCAGTCCAGGATAGCACCTGAATATGCACGTTCGGTACACGACCCCCCCCCCCCCCCCGACGAGGCATGGTTATTCCAACCCCAGCCTGGATAGCAAGCTCACACAAACACACACGCAGGCACTGGCTGTGAACCCTGGAGACCCACCTTCTCTGGGATGGCTGGCCAATGGGCACAATCTTATCCTCATAGAACCGCTTCATGGCAAACCGGTCCAGGGCCTGATCAGCGCTGCGGGGAGAGACAGGTGCTCAGAGGAGCCAACTCCTATGGCCGACAGCCCCTTGCCTCCCCAGCCCTGCTCTCCCAGACCTATAGAGCCCTCCAGCCACCCTATACTGAGCAGCATTCAGGAAAAGGGTGCCCCAGCATCTCTCCATCCTGTATGCTGCAGGCCTCAGCATGCGGGCTTTGGAGCCAGACAGCCTGGGTTCCCATAGCAAGTCTGCCACTCACTCCTCAGCCCTGTGTCCTGAATCAGGTTATTTAACCTTTCTGAACCTGACTGCCTTTCCTGTCAAATGCGAGTGACCAGTGTCTTCTTGAAGCTTGTTATGGCAATTAAGTGAAATAACATCTACAAAGAACTCGATACACAGGGACACACAGTGGGTACACAGGAAACGTTCACCATGAAGGGAACATTAGACTGGGTTGAGTTTCTTAAAGTCACAAAACTACCATCTAAGCCTCCATAGAACATTTTATCTATCTGCAAAGAGATCATAAAAAAAAAAAAAAGACAGATGATGTAGCCCCTCTGTTCCTAACTCCCCAAGGACATCCCATCCTAAACACCAAAGTCCTTATTGAGGCCCACAAGGATAAGATCACTTCTAGATGGTTCTGCCAGACCCAGATCTGAGCCAGCATTTCTTTCTGACTCCCTCACCAGCTCACTTGGGAAAACAGAAAACCTTTTGCCAAGGAAAAGTGGCCCCGACATGGTGGTGGGATGGGGTGTCCAGAGATGGGCCTGCCTCCCAAAGCTGCTCCCACCAGTGCTCCCAGTAGAGGGAGGAACTTTCCCTTCTCCCGCCCCCCAGTACGCACAGCCACCTGCCTCAGAGCTGTAGACTTCGTCTGTGGGCTCCTCCACCCCATCCCCAGCACCTGTGAACTCCAAGGAAGGGAGAGGCCAAGGAAGGATGGGCAGAGGGGGTTCCCACTGACAATATGCAAAGAACGGGGGGCTCTTACCTGGCAGAAATGTTGCTGTAGTGCATGTAAGCCGCAATAACAACGCCTATCCTGCCTCGGTTTCCCTAAAAGAACCCCAAACACAAAGTCTTTATTTGTAAGTCAGCCCTCCTGCCCCAGAGCCCATCCGGAAGCCTGGAGAAAAGGGGGGCAGTGGCTGGAGAGAGGGGTGTGGTTCTAAGGGAGAACTGGATGGAGGAAGGAAATGCAAGGGAGGAAAGCAGGTCAAGCTGAGTCTCAAAGAGAAGAAATACAGCTGATCATCTACTACCCTTGAGGGCCCCACAAGCTCATTTCTTGGGGTGCCCCCTGGGACAGAAGCTACTATCTCCTAGAAAGGAGAAAACACACAGACTTGCACACTCACACAGTCCAATGATACAGTCAGGCACACACACTCATCCAAGGCCACATCCACGCATGTGCACATGTATGACCACATAGGCACATGTGTACACATGCACACACATAGGCGAACACGCACACCCGGCGTACCCCCTACTCTGACCTTATTGTGTAGAACAACGACGTTGTGAGGGTCTGCGTTGAGCCAAGTGTCCATGGCCTTGCAGACACTGCAGATCTTCTCCAGGGCAGGGGTGTGAAGGTCAGGCCAGCCAAATTCCAGTACCTACAGTCCAAGCCATGAGTGAGAAGGGATGGAAGTCCCAGAGAGTGGACCAGAGCTAAGGGGAGGGGGCACATACCCCACACCCAGGGGCCACAACAGCAGCCACCCACCTTGCTTCCTGCCCTGCCCATCAGCCGAGAGGGCAGGCGAGGGTGCGGATGCAGAGGACACCCACCCAGGACCAGAGACCCAGGGCCCGAGTCTCAGCTCTCACATTGCCTCGCACTAGGGCCTCTGGCAAATCATGGCCTCTGTCCTGGCCTCAGTTTCCCCATATGTGCTGTAAAGTCAATGACTGCAAGATCCCTTCCACGTGATTCTGACTCCAAAACGTGCTGGGGCCCCCCAGTACTTCCCCCAAACTCTCCTCCCACAGACAACCCCAAGGCCTGGCTCAGGGACAAAGAGGGGAAGTCAAGGGCCCCCAGCCGGTGACACCTCTTTTCCAGCCCGGACACACAAACCATGGGCTTTCCAGGCCAGCCAAGAGAAGCCTGAAGGGGACAGAGGGCAGAACTGAACAGCAGCCTTCAGGCTCCTCGAAACTTTTAACTCACACATCATTAAACGGAGAGAGAATTCTTGCTCAGAAGAGCCAAGAGAGCACATCTCATCTAGCCTGTCCACTATCAGAGGTGCGAACTGAGGCCCAGAGAACTGTCACCTGCCCAGGGTCACAAAGTAAATGGGCGCCAGAATCCGGGAGCCCAAGCACATCTGTGCAAAGCCCTGCGCTCAGCCTGCTGAGCAGTAAGTGAAAACAGGCCGTAGGCAATTCCCAGCCAGTTTAAATGCAAAATGCATTTCAATATGGCTAGAAATTTCATAGCTCCAGCCTCACCCCAGAAATACTCTGTGCACCCCAGGGGGCCAGAGCTGGGTAGGAAATCACTGCATCCAGCTTGGCTCTCAGCAATTTGTACTGCAAACACAACAAACACAGTCTTTTCCTTGTTCTAAAGAGAAGATGACACAGACCCAGAATAGGATCGGCAGAAGGGTCTCAGCACTTCCCCCCAGATTCTAAAGCGGGAACCACAGGGAGACAGAGCCTATCTATTCTCCTTCTCTTCCAGGCAATGGGAAGCCCCCACCCCGGATCGGCATCGGCTCACCTTGGCGTGGAGCTTTGTGATGTCCGGCCTCCGCTCAGAGAGGTTGAAAAGCTGGGAGGAAAAGGAAGAGATTGTGAGATAGTATCCGCTGTCTTCTGTCTCTCTGTCTCTTTCTCTCCTCCCCCCGCATGCCGCCCTCGGTGAAAATTCTACCCGTGCAAGAGCTTGCAATGGCGTCCCATCAGACACACCCACACACACACCCACACACACACACACACGCTGATCGACAAGAGCTCTACAGGTTCTCAGGGTAAAGAGGGGGAGAGGGAAGTATATAGACACAGCCACTCCCCTCAGGGAGCAGACAGACACCCAGAACTGAAGACAAGAAGGGGACGGACGCAGCCTGTCTCGGGTCCCACATGCCCCCTGCAAGGTGAGTGTCTTCATACCCCGAACGGGAGTCCAGGAGGGTTAACTGACAAGTATTTGGCCGTCTCTCGTTTCCACTTCCCACGTCAATGTCAGAACCTCATCACCCAAAAATGCAACAGTTGTGCAGTGGGACACCCTCCCTCAGAGGGGGAAAATCGCCCCGAGTGGGCCCTCTCTGACCCTCAACACCCCTCTCCCCGCAGATGCCCTCCAACACCTCACCATGTCCCACAGGATTCCCCCCAGTCCCTGGAATTCCCTTTTCCACCTCCAAAGGAGAGGCACAGAATTGCCATCTTCCTGGGGAGAAAAAAGGACCCACAGCTGTGGGTAAGACAAAGGGAGGGCAGCACAGCACAGAGACCCACAGGATCCTAGACTCCTGACTGGGAACAATCTCAGAGGGCTACCAGGCCATTCTTGGACCCCACAAGAGCTCACACTTTAGCACATTAACAACAGGTCCCACTCCAGTGTCCCCAGTCGGCCAGCCCACGCTGAGGCCTTTACATCTAGCAGAGGGCTTAATCCTCTCAACCACCACAAGAGGTGGGTGGTGTAATTAGACCCATTTTACAGATGCACAAACTAAGGTTTTGTGAGGTAAAGTGCATCAGAGCAGAGCCTACATTCAAACCCAGGACTCTTCCAATGTCTGAATCAGAGTCCTCAACAATGCCCACCATGGCTGACGGACAGACCTCTGTGGGTTCAGCAGCATCCCACAAAGATTCACATCCACCTGGAACTTCACAATGTGACCTTATTAGGAAACAGAGCCTTTACTGATGTAAGTACTTAAGGATCTCAAGATGAGGTCATCCTGGATTTAGGGCAGGCCCGGGATCCGATGTCTGGTGTCCTTATAAGATGAGATGAGGAGGCACAGAGAGAGCCAGGAAAGAAGGCAGGCCGTGTGTGGACAGAGGCAGAGTGATGGGAGTGATAGAGCTACCAATCAAGGTCACCGAGGATTGCTGGGAAGCACCAGAGCCCAGGAAGGGGTGTGGCCCTCCCAACATCTTTATCTGGACTTCTAGCTTCCAGAACTGTGAAAAAATTAATCCTATCATTTATAGACCAGCCAGCTATGGTCATGTGTTATGTGTCAGCCCTAGGAACCGAATATGGCCTCCCACTGCCTGCCTCGGCTCACATCGCATTGAGCCTGCCCCGTCCCGTCTGTGGGTCCAGCCCAACCCCACAGGTGCTTCCCTGTAAAGTGGAACCGAGCCCTCCTCTGGGCCTGATCTCACAAGCCAGCCCTCTGACATCAGAGAACACCACTGGCCCCCTCCTCCACGTCCATGCGGCACTCCTCCTGGGCCAGGCCCTGCCCCAGTGCCAGCCACATGAGGTCCCACAAGATGGCCGTGCCACAACTCTGCCCTCAGACCTCAGCTCTGTCACTTCCCAATGCTGTCACCTGAGGCAGACCCCCTTACCCCCACTGCGCTCCAGCTCAACCTGATTTCTAGAGCTAGCTCGAGGTTAAATATGTGGACACCAGTTAGAACAGGGCCCGCCTCAGAGGGAATGCTCGATAACATGAACTCAGTGCACGTGCACACACACACACACACAGACACACACAGAGGCATGCATGCACACAGGACTCGGGTCCAGGTGCCGCATTCCAGCTGTGACACACGCCTCCCAGCAAAGTGGGGCCGGAGAGTGAGTGGAGATTCGGGCCACAAGCAAGGCACATAAATCACGGGAAGGAGAGGGAGTTGGCCCTGGGGGACACCTGAAGCAAGGGGGTGGCGAGCAGAAAGGATGGGGGCACCGGGCCCCTCCTCACCAGGTAGCTGCCGCCATGCTTGGACTTGAGCATCTGGGCCACCTCTCGGAGGTTGCTCCGGAAGTTCTCCTCATTGGCCGTGCTGGGGAAGGAGACGGCGATGATCCTCTCGGTGACGTACACTAGGTCCAGCTCACAGCTGTCCTCCATGGCCCGGGTCACACTCATGTTTCTGGAGAGACAGGGGGCAGAAGGGGGTCCAGGTCGGGACCCAGGTCCGCAGGGCAAGGTTCAGGTAGCTGTAGTCCCTGCACACCACGTGGGGCCCCCAATTCCATCCCAGGAGACTTTGATCTCCCCTGACCCAGAGCCAAGCCTGGGGTCTCCCCTGGCCAGGCCCGTGCAGTCAGCAAGGCCAGCCTGGGAGCCTTGGTGTACCCGGCCGGGGGCTGGCAGGATCTCGGGCCATTTCTGTCATGACAATAGTCCTAAGTGCCCATCCACCCTGTCAGCGCTGCCTTCAACCTGTGAACCCAGAGGTCAGGGCCAGGACAGGAGGTAGCCAAGAGTGCAGCTCAGCCTCCCGACACACCGTGGCCACCTGGTCTGGCAGCCATCTCTCAAAGGATCCCGGGACAGATCTTGAAGAGGAAGGAGAGCCTGAGCTGGGTGCTCTCTAGCATCCCAGGGCTGAGTAGCAGGCTGCCCTCCCCTTGCTCCCGAGCTATACAGAGGGTGGGGAGTCTTCCTGGGGAAAAGAGCAGCTCAGGTGACATTCTCACTGGGCTCCAGGTAAGCCAGACCACAGTGCCCATTCCAGCCCTCCCCAGAGGCAGGCCAGTTCCCGCCCTTTGTTCCTCGGCTGTCCCTCACGTCTGGCAGCTCCCACCACCTGCCTAGGCTATTTCTTGGCAGTGGCCTCTGTGATCTTGAAGGGCCCAGGGAGCAGAGGGCACTGAGTCTTTGCTGCTGCCATGGTAGGGGGTCCCCAGAGACCCCAGCACCATCTGAGCTCTTCAAAGAAGTGGGAAGCCCTGGGCTGGGCTCTGGGTGAGGGGAGGTAGGGCTTCATGCCTTCATAGCTCACGGAGCTTCTCTTCCAGTACAAGGGCCCAGGAAGGGGCAATGGGTCTCCGCACACTGAAATTCCATCCCGAGGCATACCTGAGGCTTCTGGGGGCACCTCGTACCTTTCTACCCCCACACTTTTTTACCCTATCCCCAACCCCCTACTGTCTCACTTGTGCTCTCTATCCTATGTAGGCCACACTCATATTTCCTTTTGGGAATCTTCCACTACAGCAGTGTAAAGGAAAGACTGGGAGAGCATCGAAGAAATGCCAGCAGGATATTTCAAGGAACAAGACAGCACTGGCGGAATCCAGATGTCCATCAGGATCAACTCTGAGTCCAAGCATGTATCTAGGGCTTGGAGCTAGGGGAGCCAAGGGTGATGTATGACTTCTCCATGGTAGCAAGGAGAGGAGCCAAGTGGCAGAGGTGCCAGTGGGCTGTGGCAAGAAGCCCAGTTTGAATTTGACCTCTGAGCCCCCACCATCCTTTGTCCCTAAGATAAGGTTCTCACTGCAGCCTTGGGGGTGGGGTGGGGAGTCCAAGGCAGAACAGCACCACCGCCTGGACAACTCCAGCATCGCACCCTGCACCCACCCACCCCAAGGTGGTTCTCAGGGCAAGGGAAGAAGGGGATCCTCTAAAAGGCCCCCCTGTCTGTGGGCCGCCGGGCCACAACCGGCTGAGGGCTTTAGCTATACATCAGCCCTCTCTGCCTGGGGCTCCATTTCTCCAGGGCCAGATTCTCAGTCATTTCGGGAGCCTCAGGAGTGGAGGGGAGGCAGAAAGGGAAGAGCCTGAGCCAGAAAACCACAGAACCCGGACACAAGGAAAAGAGATTCTGGATCAGCAAGACCCCGAGTCTTCACGCATCCCCTCCCCCAGCCCCTGCCAGCCAGCCAGCCAGCCAGCCAGAGAACTTTCCTTTTAGAAATAGCCCTCCAACACCAAAAACCCCTGCCCACAAAAAGGACCTAGACCTAGCACAGGCCTTGACGCCTGCCAGTCCCGAAGGCACACCCAGGTCTTGCCTCTTGGTAGCTGCGTGACCTTTAACAAGTCACCTCACCTCTTTGAGACTCAGTTTCTTCATCTGCGGAACGGAAACAAAACACTTACCTTGCAAGATTGTTGCAAGGACTAGATGAGATCGTGCAGGGACCATAAAGAATCCAGCTCAAGGCCTGGCTTCAAGCTAAAACTCAAAACATGAGCATTTCCAAACAGGCAGCTACTGGCATCCTCTCCCTGTGGCTGGCATGTCTCCCACACCCCCTACCTGTGGCTTTATGACTTCGGTCACAGAAACCCAAAGGCATGACTTGCTGGAAACACCCACAGTGACCTCACTGCGGCACCCCCGCCCCTGGCCCCCCACAGGCCAGGCATACCTGATAGGCTGAGGATGGGGCTGGACGCTCAGGGTGACTCTGGCAGAGCCCTGGGACAGAGAAAAGAGAAGCGGCATTACAGAGGGGCCCGGCAGAGGGCCGGCCACGGGAGCAGTCAGGGCTGTGGACAAACACAGATTCCCTTCTCCTCTCTCTGCCAACATTCCAGCCCAGGCACCCTAACACCCAAGCAACACAGCGACCCAGAGCCAAAAGCCATCAGCGCCATTTCCTCGGGGGTGTGCACGCAAGCCCTCAGAGGGCTCAGCTTCCCCTTCCCTGGGGAAGGAAGAAATCCCAAACGCTGAGCACGGTCTGGGCTGGTGCCGTCTGCACGGAGTCCACACTCACAAAGAAACAGTCACTAAGCAGATGGAAACACGGTTCGTCTTGAGTCCCTGGACAGCGTCACAGCAAGTCCGGGGGGAAAAGATGGACCACAATCCTCAAAGAAGGAACATCTGGTCCAGCAGCCCTCCGCCTGGCTCTGAGCCTTTGTTGGCGACCACCACCCCCCCACATTCCTCCCCGCAAGGTGCTGCCACTGGTGTGGGGTCCAGAGTAGCTGGAGGAGGTGTGTACCAGCCGAGGCCAGTGTGAGGCAGCAAATCGCACTTTAAGGACCCGCTGCCCATTGTCTGTCACCTCCTCAGCTGCTCCCATCCCCAAGGTGGTTCCCTGGCACAAAATTAGGCAAATGGGCCCACACTGGGGTCCCAAACAACCCAGGACAACCCAATGGCGCAGGGAGGAAAGCTCAGGGCTGGGACCCTGCAGCACCCCACCAGGCCATCTTGTGCTGCTTGACGCTCTAAGCTTCCAGAATGTCCCACAGAAAATGAGGCAGTCCTTACCGAGTGGTTTGATGATGAAAAGGAAGTAGGCATATGGGTCACTTATGCAGTGTTACTGTTCTTACATCTGACCCAATTAAAGGGTTAGAGATAGAACCATTATTCACCTCTACAGAAAATCAAGGCCTGCATCGCCTCTGCCGCAAGCTGCCGCCCACCCCAACAGCCACCTCACCTGATGCCCAAAGGCCCAGTTTCTAGCTCCCAGGCCCGGCCAGAGCCCTCAGAGCCCACTGGCATCTTCCAAACCTCCCCGTGCCTCCCAGCCTCTCCCAACCTCCAAGCTGCAACCACCTCTTGAAGGAACAGGACCACAGTCTGCCGGGAAGAGGGGAAACTGAAGCAGCGACTCACCACCCCACCCCAAGTCCCGGGGAAGTCGACAACTGGCAGGATTCGCCCTCAGTCTCTGGGTTTCGCCCTCAGTCTCTGGGGGCCCGGAACAGAGGAGCGCCTTCCAGCCTCTGCCAGGGCCCTGCGGCACCTACCAGGCAGGGGTGCATGGTAGGCTCGAAGGCCTGCCTCCCGGCTGGGCCCGAAATCAGGGCAGCCCCGCAAATGGGAGGGCTCTCCATCCGGCCCCCAGAGAAGGCTGCAACCAGAGCCCCCTCTGTGTGGGCTACAGCTGGCCCACCACTGCTCAGCCTCTGTGACAGCAGCGGGAGGAACAGAGAGCCAAATGGGACTGTCGGCGTGGGAAGTTTCTGTCTCCACAACCCCCTGGCCCTGACGACTTGGGTTTACATGAGTCAGGCATGGGGGCGCGAGTAGAGGGTGGTAAGGAGGGATCGTGTTTGGTTTTCAAGCCCCAAACCGGGCTGTTACAAGACGACCTACCCAGAGGAACATAAGAGACCCGACACTCCATCCGTCTTGATCTCACTGGTCCCTGATGAGGAGTCGCTGAACCTCCCCAGGCCCCAGGCCCTGCTCCAGGCCCCAGGGATTCCTGCTATAAATAGCCCCTCACGTCTCATCTGCTGCCGACCCACAGCTACGTTTGGGGGACTCAAACACTGGAAGCCACAGCAGTAGCTGAGGCTCAAGGTGTGACTTGGGCCACAGGTCCCTACCCATGAAGCTGTGGGGAGACAATGCGATATTGAGACTGGCTTGGCGTGGGGACTGGGGAGCCAAGGGGTGCCAGGAGCCTCCCGGGACCCGGGGTGAAAAGGAAGAATGGGGCAGGAGAGCTGGATCCCGTTTCTCCACCCCCCCTCCCAACGTTACAACACTCCACATTCCTCAGCTTCCCCACCCCAAAAAAGTCAGGAAAGATAAATAAAAACTTGGCCCCAACAGAGTCTGGCCATGCCGCCTCCAGAGGTGATAAGACAAAGTCCAAGCCGCTGTGCTCCCCCAGGCTGGCCAGGGCAGGAGAGGCAGGGGAGGGATCTGCCGTGGGCCATGACCCCACCAGATGACAGGGATGGGAACAGCTGGATGGTCATCCCCTGTTGAATCACTGGGCTGTCCTCTCACAGACGGGGCTTCCTGTTTTCCGCAGAGTTTGGGGACATGTGACGCTTGCTGGCAGAAAGCAGACAGAGACGGGTGACAAGTCTGAGTCCAGTGGACATGGAGACTCACACGCCGTTGCGGGGCTAGGGGGTGCGAGCCAGCACGGCCTAATGCTCCAAAACGCACAGGTGACCTCACACAGGTAGCCAGAGAAAGGCCCCCCACTGCTGCATACCTCCGCATGCAGGCTCTTTCTGGGAGGCTGGGAGTGAGTGGGACACACAGGTCATCTCTGCTACCCATCAGAGTGCTTAAGCCCTCTTCCTGAGAGCCCTCACTGGGTGCCACCCACTGTGTGCCAGGCAACATACAAGGCACATACAGGGACCAGGTGAAGTCCCTGACCTCAGAGAACTTCTATTCCATGAAGGAAGACACTATTATGAACCAACCCATCTGTAAAATGGGTACAGCCCAGCGCTCATGGGATTTCACGAGATCTACCTGTTCCACCTAAAGCTTCCAAGGAAAACTACCAGACGGCTTTACAAAGAGTCCTACAAAGATTTTATTTTAAAAAGAAAAGTAAATTCTCTGTCCTCGGGTAATCTCATTTTTCTCCTGTCTGGGGCTGTCCGAACCCTTTGGCCCCCCAGGCGTCCACTTCCTCCTGGCCCCTCCCAAGACCGAGATCAATAAGACAACTTCAATTCAACTCCCTAGGCACCAAGAACTCACTCCCTGTAAAGACCCAGATCATGGTCGCTGTCTCAGGGAGAGAACAGCATGAAAGGAAACTCCACCCCAGCCCCCCTACCCCTGCCAAAATAGTGGTCTTGCTTCTCTTACTCTCGGGAAGTTCCTCCTGGTGTCTCACCCCCACCCCTCCTCCTGCAGATCCAACCAACTCTTTTTGCCTCGGTCCTCCTTGCCGACCACCACTCAGACACTCCTGAGCAGCTCAAGGTCTGCGGCCCTAGGTTCCAATCCTGCCTTCTCCACTGTACAGCAAGGAGCGGGAACCTCAGGACTTGGGTGGGGTCGGTTTAGAGCAAAATCAACTGTGTGGGAAGAGTCCTGCCTGCCTTTGAGGTCCACAGACCAAACACAACAGCTCAGGACCAAAAGAAAAGGCGTTTCCTGAGCCCCAGTCCCTAGGGGGCCCAGTTGGGAGGAGGGTCTTTATGAAACACCAGGGGCCATGTCAGGCAGCCAGAAACTGGTGCCCAATCTATGTCAGGGGCCCATCCCCATTCCTACCTTTCCTCTGGGGGCTGTGGCCACCCCCTCCACCCCCGCCAGCCCCTCCAGCCACACCCCTTCCTCTCTCCTTCCTGCCCACCAGCCTGGATTTTTCCAAAACAAAGTGCGACACAGCACACTGTCCACAAACCTCTCTAACACACCAGCCCTGCTAGAGGAAAACAGCCATTCCCGCCTGTGAGTCCTGGGCCATGGGCCAGAGCCAGGAAAACAGCTCAACAAACAGGCACACAAGCATGCCAGGAGGCCCAGGGTTGCAACGGCTCAGCCTCTGAAACCGGTCTCCTCACACGGGCCAGACTGCAGGGGGGCCCCAGGCTGGGCAGGTGTGGACTAATGACCCCAGGAGCACCCAACCTGGGACAGGTGTCTGGGAACTTCAAAAGTGAGGTCTTGCCTCCTCTGCAGTACACAGGCCATTCTAGAATCTGCTCCCTTCACTAGACTGGCTAAACTAAGATTCATGTTGTCCCCCACCCCACATCCAGACAGGACACAACCCTTACCCACCATGGCACACCCAGACACACACACACCCTCATCCCAAATCAACAAAATTTTCTTCTAAAATAACGTTCTGTCCCAAATAAAGGGCCACTTCTTTCTTCCCCAGGACCAAGGTCATACCCACCATAGTGTCAAAAAGTCCTTCATGATGTCTAACTTCCCTCTCTCTTGCTATAGCTTTCCCTGACCAGCTACGTCTGGCCCAGGCTGGAGTTGTGGGAAACAGCAGCATTAGGACTTGGCTTTTAAATGTGCTCAGACTACTGTAAAAGGTTTGGTTCACACAGCATCCCCGGGTCAAGGGTTCGGAGAGCCGGTAACACCAGATCCAAGCAGCAGACCCAGAAAGGGATGCAGAAGGCCCTCACCAAGTCACTGAGCCCTTTCAAGTCTCTATTTTCCCATCTAACAACTAAGACCAGAGCATGTGCCATTGGGGGGGAGGGGGCAGGAGGGATAAATAAATATATAAATAAAAACCCAGTCCACCTCCCGGCCCTTAGTCAAAAGAATAGTAATAAGAATGGCTAATATTTATTGAGCACATATTATATGTTCTATGTGCATTAAGTTTGTTCGTCCTCAGTAGCAGGTTCACACAAAAATTAATTTCTGACCCACACCCCAGCCCCAGAAATATCACAGACTTGGACCAAAGTCCCTCCCGACACTTGCACTCTGAGCCCAGGGGACCCATGCATACCTTGAACAGAGATTTCCCCACTAATTTAGGAGGCATGCTCCCACTCCGGACAGGCTATGCAGCTGGGGAACGCCTTGGCCTCGCAGGGCGGGCCCCAGGGCAATGCGACAGTGGCAGGCTCCCCACAGAAGTGTGGCTGCCTACGGGAGCTGTCTCCTGCGGCCCCAGCACCTCCCTCCGGGGCCCTCCCCACCATGGGTCAGGCAGCTGTCAGATGATAGGGCCTCATGCCATCAACAGCTCCCCCCGTGCCAACCGCCAAAACCACTCCCTGTTCCTCTGCAGAGCAGGGCGGGCAAGGATGGAGAGGCCAACAGAGGGGCAAACTGTCAGAGGAGGGTGGGGAAGAAAGAGCAAGGCCCAGTGCTGGGGGGTGTCTCCCCCAGGGATGTGAGGACAAGCCCAGACACAAGCATTGCTCAAAGTAAGGTCCTGAAAGAGCCCCTTCTGCCCTTCCCTGGGGTCTTTCCATTGTAGGAATCTGCCCCTTGACCTCTACCAAAAATGCATGGCAAGAGGAGCCCAGAGGGCTCAGCTGGCTTGGCCCACCTTCCAGGCTGCTCCTGAATCGAAGGCATTGAAATCACACAGAAGACTCTGACATTTTCAAAGGCTCCATTCTCCCAAGAAGCCAAGCCTGCAATACCCCAAGGTCTGATGACCCTGAGAGCCCACAAGTCCTTCTGCACCTTGGCCCTTAGTCCTTTTGCCCATTTCCCTTGGTCTTACCTTGGTGACTGCTCACCACCACGCCAGGCCTCCAAGAGCCCTCCCTCTCCGCCTTCCCCGCCACCCACCCGGCAGCACAGAGGTCTGGCAAAGCGGTGGGCAAATGAGCTCCAGAGCCAGCCAAGCTGGAAGCCAAAGCCAGACGGAGGCCCAGTGCAGAAGTACATGGGGCCTGTTCACCATCCCAGCCCCTCCTCCCCTGCTCGGCCACAGAGCTGAGTGACTCCAGCCCGCCCTTCTGGAAAGGAGGCAAGGGATGCTCCACCAAATGGGACAGGTACGGGACCTTCTCCCCTTCCCCATCCCCACACTTACGTCTTCCTCAAGACTTTTCCGTGTGTTTCCACCCCGGAAAGCTCCTTCTCCCTGGAGACAGAGAAAAGGCAATCAGAGCAAGGAAAGTATTCAAAGGGCACCCTGGTTTCTGACCTCCTGGGTCTGGCAGGGGTGGGAGGGTGAGGGGGCTGGCAGAAGGGCCTTGGAGGAACTTAGCTGTTTCTTTAGCATTTTTTAAAAAGATTTTATTTATTTGACAGAGAGAGACACAGCAAGAGAGGGAACTCAAGCGGGGGCAGTGGGAGAGGGAGAAGCAGGCTTCCTACTGAGCAGGGAGCCTGATATGGGGCTCGATCCCAGGACCCTGGGATCATGACCTAAGTGGAAAGCAGACACTTAAGGACTGAGTCACCCAGATGCCCCTGTTTAGCATTTCTTTGTCCACTAAAAGCCCCTCAGAGCTAACCAACCCTCTCGCCTGTGTCTCCCGACCGCTTTCCCGGGAGATCTTCCTGTTCCCATTCTGCACGTGATATACTGAGGCACACACAAGCCCAGGACTTGCCAACAGTCGCACGATTAGAAGCCTGGCAGAGGCAGGATCTGAACGCAAGCCCTCTGACCGGAAGCCCACTACTGAGCCCGGGCCAAGGCCAGGAGATGTCCCTTGGCTGCCAGCCTCAGCTTCTCCACTGCAGGACCCGCCCACTCTCTTCCCTTCCTCCTCCACGCAGCCCGGAGGAAACGGGGAAACTGCCTGTCTTTCTGCTAAGTCAGAAAGATCTGTTTGGAAACATCTGCCCGGCTTTCTCGCACTCTGCATATTTGATAAAGAAACCCACATTAAACCACGGGCCTCTCCCACCTGCCTACTTCCCGAGCAATCCATTTCCGAACACACGAGTGAGGTCACGTGCCTGGCTCCCAACGTGACCCACATCCTCATCACTCTCCCCCAAGTTCCCCAAATCGACTCCAAATGGGTATCCCCAGACATCTGTGTTCACCTTCCCCCCATATCGCCCTTCTGCCTTTGGGCCTCCCCACGTTGGCCCAGGGTGTTCCCCGCCACCCAGCCCACCTGCTGTCACTCACCGTGTCGGCTACATTCTTCGGGGCGCTCTCAGTGTTGATGGGCTGTGAACACAGGGAGAAACCAGTGTGAGGCCTCAGGGCGAAGAGCCATGGATTGGCTCTCTCCCCAGGGCTGGTGGCCGCATGGGCGGAATGCCTCCTGAAGCCGGCCCCATGGCATCAGCCCAAGGCTCAGACTTAACCTGGCTCACCCCAAGCTTGGGAGGCAGTTGGGAAAATGAAAAACAATCTTACTGGTACTAGAACCACCCAGCTCGGCAAATCTCACCAAGGCCTCTGACTCAGTGCTGACCCCTCAAAAGGGAACCCAGAGCAGGTAAAAGTCACACCTGTACCTCTGGGCCAGACACCTTCACCCACACCGGCTCATTTATTCACGACAAGAACCCAGGGGGGTAGGTCCCACGAGCTCCCCTGAGCCCCACTTCACAGAAGAGGAGGTTAAAGGAGTGGTAAAGTCATCGACTACTCCTGGTGACAATAGGATTTATACCCCATCCTGGGACTTCAGGCTCTTGCTGTGAAATCACCACAGCCCAGGACAAGGCCTGCCAGAGTCTTAACTTCTGTGGGCTTCCAAGGCCCCCCACCATAAGCCCTGGCCACTCGCAGACCCCAGTGCCCCAGAGCTTGGCCCCATCCAGACCTGTCCCCAAGATCCCCTTGCTTATTCGCCATCCAGCCCTTTGCTTGTGGGACGGCTCCCCTGCCCATGCTCTTTTCTGACGAGCTGTCATCTCCCCCCACAAGGCCATTCCTGGACACCCAGCAAGAAGGACTTCCTCCCATCTTGGGACTCCAGTAAGCCTGCCCTCTGGGCGACGTATCTGGTCCTTAGGGTACAAATACTCTCATCGCGGCAATACGTCTCGTTCCCCAATACGGTTTGGTGAGTCTTATCCCACCTGCCTAAACAGATTCAAAGCAGCACTGTAGGAAGTTCCGTGGTCATGTCCCTCACGCCAGGGACTGGGGTGGATGTGTAGAGGCCACCAATAACCCCTGTGGACTGAGCCTGTCCCACAAGCCAGTGCCACCCCTTCCCAGCCAGGACCAACAGACGTGCTTTCTACTAATGGCATCCTGAGAAGCGGGCTCCTTGGACTCTCCCGTAACGGGAGAGAAACTTCCCACTCCAGGTCCACTTCGTGCCTCCAGTCTCTGGGGCTCCATTACCAGCCCAGTGAAGTGGTTCCATGGTCCCCTGAGTCACACAGAAGGACAAGAGCTTGACCGTGAAGGTGAGGAAGCAAAGCCTTTGCCAAGATGAACAGGGGCC
This sequence comes from Mustela erminea, assembly GCF_009829155.1. Classification (NCBI taxonomy): domain Eukaryota; kingdom Metazoa; phylum Chordata; class Mammalia; order Carnivora; family Mustelidae; genus Mustela; species Mustela erminea. Next base: position 27,820,827 of record NC_045621.1, read on the forward strand.
AGCTCAGGAGCCGGTGACTCAGAATAGAAATGCCCACCCTAACCCCATTCCTGGTGAGCCCCTCACCCCTGAAGAAGACAGGGTAATGGCCAGAAGGGCCTCTGAAAGGCTTTGCCATCAGGGAGGACAGCAGGGCCAAGATGGGCATGGAGGAAAAGAGCCAGTGGAGGTCAAGGTAGCAGTACTCTTTCAGGAAACAGCCTGGACTCCTTTCCCCCTAAAGCCTGGAGGATGGAGAGCTGAGGTCAAAACTGCTTTCCAAGGCAGCTTAGATAGTGGAGGAAGACAAGACCCGAGAACAGAGCAGGAGGTGGGAAGGCAAGTCAGTGGGGCCCTCCCAACCCCCAGGTCAGCCCACCTGGAGCCTGAGGATGGCTCCGGAGAGGAAAAGATGCCACGTTCCACCCTCTTGGAAGACCCCAGTCCTCCCCCAATCCCCTCCTAGCCCCCACTCCCGAGCCACAGGCCACCGGGCAGGGACCTCTGACCCTAGGCTCGTGTCTTCTCTGGGCGGCTCTGGCCTCCAGGTGAGGCGGAGAACCAGGAGAGCAGATCCCAGGAGCCTTCTACATGCAGATTCCACACCGTAGGACTGTGATTTGAATCCAGATCTCTCAACCCCAAACCCCTCTCTCTTCACCAGCCTGCCTAGATGGGGGTGGTCAGAAAGGACAGAAGTGGGGTGGGAGGGAGAAACAGAGACAAAGCACTGCCCCAGGCCCACGACAGGCCCTGAAGAGCCCCTCATCCTGCTCTGGGTGAAGCCTCCTAAGAGGCCCGGACTCTGGGCAGAACAGAACGTGAGCCAGCAGCCCTGAACAGCCCTCAGAATCACCTGGAGGGCTGTGGACACACAGGGGACAGGCCCTGCCAGGAGGGTCTAACCTAGTGGGACCTAAGAACGTGCCTTTCTCAAAGGTTTCCAGACCTGGGAATGACACTTAGAAAACCACGGGTCTAAGCGAACAGCGTCAGCCGTAACGTCCGGGGCCGAGTCCTAACTCACTCTGATTCCTGTCCCGTGTGAGCTCAGGCAGGTCACTTTGTCCTCGGGGCCCCTCACCAGGCCTGCAGGGTGCTGTTTTGTGAGCACCAAATGGGACGGAACACATGAAGCGCTTAGAGCGGGGCCTGTCCTTAGGAAGCTCTCATTAATGTCAGCTGTCATTTCTCACCCACACCCTGCTACAAGCTCCAGAGGCCCAGGCCGCCCCACCTTGACCCTCCTGCTCTGTCCCCCCCCTCCCCAGTCTGGCACGACGCAAACCGGGGAGACGGGAGCCAATATTAGAAAACACAGGCCTCCGCCCAGCTGGAGAAACTTCCCTCCCAGCCAGCAGCCTTTGAACAGCAGCTCCCCTGCCCTCACCCCTTCCCCAGGACAGCCCACAGATGCCTGCAACTTACTGGTCAAGGTGCTCCCTGGGAAGGCAAACATTTCCAAAAGCCCATCCAGAGTGACACGCCCCGTGTTTTCCCCCACGCAGCGTTTGCAGACAGGGCCCAGCATGCTGGCCAAGCTCCCCACCCCTCTCCTCCGGCCCAGTCCTCCCAGGATGGAAGCCCTCCCTGCTTCCCTGCTTCCCAGCCACTGCCAGCTCTGGGGCTACTGGGAATGAAAAGGGCAAGAGGCAGGTTGCATGAGGGCAGGCTCTCCCGCGACGCTGCCCCCACCTTGCCCCAGGCCCCCGGCGATGCTGTAGGCAAGCTTCCAGAACACCCGAGCTGTGGGTCCAAAGCCAGAGCCAACGGTCAGAGAGCCCCACTCGGCCTGGGCTGTTACCCACCTTGGACACACCCACGCAAACATGTCCTTTGTCCCCGTGGCACGGTTTATTTTTCTCCTTAGAACTCCTCACTCTCTGGCACACGATGTATTTTGCTTCCTGATCTCACTTAGGGTCTTCCTTCCCTGCTAGCACGTAAGTGCCCACAGCCTCCAGAGCCTAGGACTCAGCCTCGCACACTGTAGGCCCTCAGCAAATACCAGCTGAGTGAGCCGACCAGGAGAGCCCCTCACTCTCTTCCCCAACCCCCTGACCTTGCTCACCGCTGACGACGCGGCACCCCCGGCCCTTCTGGAGCAAAGGTCTCTAAGTTCCATCTTTGCTTGGATCTGGGCCAGGACACAGCCCATCCTTGCATACCACTCCTCAGAACACCGGCTCTGGGAAGAGCCATCTCCTCCCTCCCTGTTTCACAGATGCGGAAACTGAGGTACAGAGAGGCACGACGCCCCACCTCTCACAGTGGGGTCTGTGGCCAGACTGGGGTTGGCACCCAGGTAAAGGAGAGCCCCCTGCTGAGCTCACCTTCTGCCCCTCGCCTGCGTGCCTCGTCTGCTGGCCCGGTTAGCGGAATGCCTCCCTGCGGGCACTCCTCTTCCCTCCCCCTTAGGCTCGGCTGCAGAAGGATATGGCCCATGGAACCCAGACAGAGACAGCACCCCCACATCTAGACCAGGACACCTAAGCCCAGGACAAAGTCTTTGGCTTTTTTTTTTTTTTAAAGATTTTATGTACTTATTTGTGAGACAGCAAGAGGGAGAAAGCCAAGGAGAAGGCAGAGGGAGAGGGAGAAGCAGACTCCCCACAGAGCAGGGAGCCAGAGACGAGGCTCGATCCCAGGACCCTGAGACCATGACCTGAGCTGAAGGCAGACTCTTACTCAACTGAGCCACCCAGGCATCCCAACAAAACCTCATTCTTCAGGACCCCAGGCCTTCCAAAGCTGAGGGCAGCCAACGCACAGCCCCACCAGGGGTCTTCCAGAATACTCTTGGCCCTCAGGCAGGACAACTCCAAGCAGGAGGCAGGGTTTGGACCTGGTGTCCCTTGATGGCCACACCTTGTGCTTCCCAGTTCACTCTGCTCTAGGGTCTCAAAACCAGGGACTGGGGTGAGGAGCTTTGGGCAGGAAAGTTCAGGAGGCGTTCACTCTCAGTTTGCTGGACGTGCATCCACACAACGCTGACAGCCAGGCCCCCTCAAGTGTCCCACCCTGCGTGCCTCCCCTGCCTGGCCTCTTCCTGCCCAGCTTTGGGGGTGGGGGGGGTACCTTTTCATAACAGCAATGTGCTAACAATCACAGTTCCCAAAGTGCTAATGATCTGGGTACAATACCAAGTTCTTTACTTCCACGATCATAGGTCCTCGGAACCGCCCAGGGGAGGTAAGCATGACCCCACTTTGCAGTTGAGATGAAAGGCCCAAGAGGTTCAGTAACTTGCCCAACATTGCACAGCTGGTCTTTGACCTGGCCTCGCTCCATACTGGGTTCGTTCTCCTCTCCCTGACGAAGACCCTCACTCACTAAAAGTTCCTCTCGGTCAACAGCCCTCCCATCGGGAGCAAGCTCTCTGTGACTTAGAGTGGAACCTTCTCGGGGCCTCGGGAGGAAGAGACTCCTTCAGTCCACTGCCATAGGAAGAGGAGGAAGTGGACGGCAGTAGGAGACACTGAGATCAGACATCAGCGAGAACTTCCTGAATGTGAGGGGTTGTGAACCACAGGGCGGATAAGGGAAACTGCACATCCTTTGCTTAAGTTTTTTTTTTTCTTTTCCAAAAAAAGACATGCACGCCCCCTCCGTGCATGCATACCCACCCCTAACCGTGTGGGCTCAAGGGGCTGGGTGGCTGGGAAGATGCCCAGAGGTTCGTGCATATGACACGTTGGTGGCCTTCAGGGAGGGTGGGCTGGGAAAAAATGTATCTGTGGGCTGCTGCTGTGGAGGACGGAAAAGGCAAGGGCCATGGCGGGGGGAGGGGTAGATGCCCAAGCCCAGGCTAGGGGGAGGGGTCTGGCGCAGAATGCGGACTCAGCCTCCGGAGGAACATTCTGTCCAGAAATTCCTCACACCCTCCTCCCTTCCACCCCTCCCGTCCTCCCCAATCTTGCCCCCTGGGAGGCCTGGAATCCAGGCAGTTTTTCAGGCCAAAAAAGACCCCATGACATCACATCTCCTGCCAAGGCAACCCACTGTGAGCTCACAGGCGGCGCTGCCCGTCAGGACGGAAGGGAGCCAGTGGGAGCCAGCAGGTAGAGCTGCGGGGGGCTGGAGCGTCCTCAGCCTGGGGACCCACAGCAGGTTATCCGAGGCTCACTTGCTCCACAAATAGAACCCTAAGCAGATGAAGGGAGGGACTGGAAGCAAAAGGGAAGAGCAGGGATGCACCATTTACTGGGCACTTAGAGGGGGCATGGCAAGGCTGGCACCTGACAGACCCCCCCAGTCTGCCCAGCGGGAGCGGGACCACAAGGATAAAACATCCCAACATCCCGCAGCAGCTGGGGCCTCTCAGGGAGCTCTTTGAACCCCTTTGAGCAGATGCAGAAACCAAGTGTCCAGGTCTGCACCTCCAAGCCTGTGTCTGCCCCCTGCTTACCACCCACCCCCTGCCCTGTATTAATTACCACCATCCTGGGAAAGGGGGGAGCTCCTGGGGGTGGGCCTCGACACTGAGGGCAGGGGGCTGGAGAGAGGGTGTGGATCTGGTAGGGCTAGGCCCTGCCAGGCTGGGAAGGAGGCCGACGGCCTGGTTCCCCATGAAGTCCCTTCAGGGGCTCCATCCTCTCCTGGGCAGGCCTAGGCCACCAGAGAAAAAGAACAGGCAGGGTGTGATGGAATGAAATGTGATGCCTGATTTTCCCTGCTCCCCCCCAGGGAGGGGCCTGGGCAAGCCCACTCCTGTCCTCAGGCCGGCCCCAGCTCACCCGGAGGGACCCGGCCCAGGGTTCCTGGCAGAGAGAGGGCAGCGGCAGGGGCGGCATGCGCTCACTCGGCCAGGTCACGAGGGGGGGGGGGTACTCCTCGACCCCTCCTTCCCCGCATCGGATGCTGTTTTCCCCTCAGCCAGGGCACTGGGGGTCCAGGCGTCCCCAGGCCCTTCCTCTGTGCCCCTCTGGCCACCGTTGGCCATGCTCTCTCTCTACTCCAGCTGAGCACCCGTGCCCAGCACTCCTCCCACAGCCCCTCACCACCGAGCCACACCCCACAGCTGGCAGCAGACTCTCAGATCCCGCTCTGGGTCGCTTCCCCACTCAAGGACCCATCCTGGCCCTACTGCTTGGCTCATCAAGTTCAAGTTCCCCTGCCTGGCTTGCGGACTCCTCCCTTATCTGGCCCTTCCCCACACATGCCATGTTTGCTGTTTCCATTCCTGCACTCATCCCAGCCAGGGCCACCAACCAAAATGACACAGAACTCCCTGGCCCCCACTAGCCCCCCAGCAAGGGCAGACGGGCCAAAAATATTTACCCTGGATTTGCCCCGGCTCCCAACAGGCTCAGTAACTCATACCAGGGCCCTGACCCCTCTCTGTTTCAGCTCTCCCTCCCTCCTCCCCTCCTCGCTTCCATTTGCTCAAACCTTAAACTAGACCTGGAACAAGAGACAGACTTCCTCAACTACCACAGCACAGACTGATTGCTTCCTTCCCAGGCCCCCAAGGCCACCTTTGGTCAGAAGCCCCCATACGGGCACTAATTGTTTTCCATCTCACACTCCTCTCTTTCTCCCCCACTGAACAAGGCTCTCAAAGGCTTCTCTTCACCTGACTTGGGTCTCTCCTAATGGAGATCCCCGGATGGTGGTCAGCACATTCATGGATGCCTTGACCTCCAGGAACCATGTCCTTTCACAGCCCAGTCTACGGGCGGGACTTCCACCAGTCCCCCCACAGAGAAGGAACTCGCCAGGAACACTCGCCTTATACCGAGTACGTGTCGGTGAGTATGGGTTCCAGCAACAGACAGCGACTCCCCGCCCCATGACAGGAGAAAGCTCTTCTTTACATCTAAGTCTCCTCCTCTTTGTAAGAATCTCCACCTACCAGGTTCTACTCCAGGGAGCAACAGCAAATCTCCCCTTGCCCACTTTCTCACTCCCATTCTGCATCTGCTCCCTATTTCCCCTCTCCAAACCGCATAGCCCTGTTGCACAAATGCAGATCTTCAGCTTCCCTCGCCACTCTGAGAATCTTCTTTGGAACGTAATGCCCAGTTTTCTCTCTCCTTTGAAAACCAAGACTCTATCGGGCTCATCTCTCCTAACATTGCTCCGTTTTCTAGAATCCTCCCAAGATGGCCTCTCGTGACATTTGTGGCGAGAAGATGAAATATCATCAGAGCCTAGAGTTCAAACCAAGAAGATGAAATATCATCAGAGCCTAGAGTTCAATGACTGCTAGTCATTCTCCTTAATGGAGGGCAAGATGGCATCGTCGGGACTGAGGGCTCTGCCCACTTGTCCAGAACATCACTTCCTCCTCCTCGTCCGTGAGGCACCGTGGTGCCTTCTTGCCTCACATCTGGCACTTGAGAACCTTGGGAAAGTCATCTCAAAATCTGAGGACCACCACCTTATGCCCAGGAGCATGGCTGCTCGCAAGAAAACAGCATTATTCACAACACCTAAAACCCAGAAGTAGCTCAAATGTCCACTCACAGATGAACAGGCAAGTAAATTGTGGCACAGACAGACAACGGAATATTATTCAGCCTTGGAAAGGAAGGACATTCTGATACACATCACAACACAGGAAGGCTTGAGGACATCAGTGCTAAGTGAAATAAGCCCGTCACAAAAGGACACATATGAGTTCACTCACTTGAGGTACTTAAGTGGCCAAATTCAGAGAGATACAAAGAAAATGGTGGTAAGCAGGTACTAGGGAAGGGGAGGGCAGAGTTCTTGCTAAATGGGTAGACTTGTCTCTCTCTGCCTGCCTCTCTGCCTACTTGTCATCTGTCACATAAATAAATAAAATCTTTTTTAAAAAAAAAAGATATTAAATGGGTAGACTTTTGTTGAGCAAGATGACAAGAGTTCTGGAGATGGATGGGTGACATTTGCACAAGGGCAGGAACGAACTTAATACCATGACTATACACTTGAAAACAGTTAAGGTAATTAATTCTATGTTCTAGTATTTACCACAATAAAAAAAAAAAATCTAAAGTCAAAAGAATTTTTCAGAGCCTCCTTTTCACCTGAAACAGAGCAGGACTAGAGCAAATGATGTGTAAAGTCCTCTCATTCCTATGGCTCTACGCCAACCCCAACCCCACCCGCCTTCTAGAAGCCACACTGTGGCAGAAAGGAACTTTGCAGCCCCAGCATTGACACAGCAGTGGGCACAAGTCAGCTGCTCAGGAAATGTTTGTGGGCAGGACAGACGGACAGAAAGATGAAGAGACAGACGTTCCTCTAAATCCCAGACCCTGAGCTAGCTAGGTGCACTTGTGGTTGGCGCTGTTACAAAATCCCAATCCGTGAAACTGATATGACATTGTGTGTCAACTCTACTTTAAACAATGGAGGGGGAGAGGGAAGGAGAAAGGAAAGGAAAGGAAAAGAAATCCCAGAAAAGTCCACCTGGCTGTCATCAGTATTTATATCAGCAGCAAGCATCCAGGAGGTTCTGGGGAGAAAGCAGAACCAGGAATCTAAAAGCCTCTTCCTGACCCAGCACCTCATTACCCAGCCCCCCAACTCCCGTGGGACCCTGAACAGGTCACCTCGTCTTTCTGAGCTCACATTGTTCCTCGGCCTACCCAGGTAGCTCTGACAACATGCCCTGACTTCCACAGAATCCACCGTGGGGTCCCCATGGCCTGATGTCCCGGGAAGGGCTTTGAGAACCACAGGTGTCGTGCAAGTGAATGACGTCTGCCATGATTGATGGTCAAGCAGGCAGACGGCAGTGCTGGACCACTGAGTCAAAATCCCACACCCCCTTCAAATAGCTCTGTGGCCCCCTCAGTTCCTCATCTGTAACACTGGGATAATCCCACAGCATCTCTCTTGTTGTGTTGTCATGAAGAATAAATGAGTTTATTTTTGCAAAGCTTTCAGAACAATGTCTGGCAGAAAGTTCCATATAGGGTGACCATCTCACCATTGCTCTGATGGCTATTACGGGTGAATCCGGCCTGGCATTCCCACTGTCCCATTCATCTCTTCCCTCCTGTCCCAACAGACTCCCCACCCCACCTTCAGTTCATTCTGAGCACCTGCTAAGGGGCTGCTCTGGGTGAGGAGAGGCATTGCACTCCCATCTGTCCCCAGCGCACGTCTCCTGGGTGCCAGGCTCTGTGTGCAGGAGGGCCCACCATCCGGCCAACCTTGGCGGCCACTCCACTTGGCTATCACCCTCGGGAAATTCCTTTTGACTCTTTATTTTTCAGAAGTAGAGAAAAGCTGCTTCAGCAATTTCCAAGGATCAGGAGCGTCCGTGCCAAACAAGCCCTCTCACCTCTCCATCCTGCCCCCACCAGGGGACCCCACAGGAGGGAGGTGACCCTAGGACCCTCTACCCAAGGCCTTGGGCAACATCTGTTGAGTAAGATGAAAACATGGGTTGAAAATTAAGCCACTTTGCCCCGGCTGGCCTGGCACAGGCTGGAGAATGTATCCAGCAGGCCCACAGCAGGCAGAAATCCTGTGCCCAGGACACGGGCTCCCGGTCCGAGGGGGGTAAGATCGAAGCGAGACAGGTGAGATGGCCAGAGGGAGATCTGTGCCCTCTCTGAGACCTGGAGAAACCACAGCAGACACACACGCTGCGAGGCACGAGGGAAGGGGGCAGGGAGACCACAGACCAGCTCTGCCAGGGCTGAAGGGGAGGCAGCAAATGGAAAAGGAAGGAAAAATACAACCCGCCCTTTCCTCCCTCTTGTGAACCTGCTCAAAGCACTTGCCTAGCCTGCCTTGAGGAAACAGGTGCTGAGTGCTCTCTGGGGGAAGCCAAACTTTCTCCCGGTTTCCCCTGGGCCACTTTCCCACTCCCTGGGACGATAGCAGAGCGTCCTTCTGGAGCCCAGCACCCTTCCCCAGGAACAGAGAGACCCCTGCCCACGGGCAAGCCAGGGAACAGCAGCCCTACTTGCTGAACCCCTACCCGCACAGGGCATCCAGCTGAAGCCTTTCTTCCAGCCACTCGGTGAATGCGCGCGGAGTCAGTGAACACCTACTACGTGGCGGGTGGTGAGGATACAGCAGTGAACTTGATAGATAGGAATCCCTTGTCCACACAGGCTGCTGTGCTGGGAGGAGGGGAGCCCTAGAAGTGAGACGCACCATGTCCCCAGTGGTGAGACCGTGGAGGGACTAGGAAAGCAGGCACGGGAGACGGAGTTGCTGGGGAGAAGGGACATCTCCCACATGTGTGAACACCTGAGGGAGGGAAAGAGCCTCGAGGGGGACTCAGGGGTAGAGCCTCCCGGCCAGAAGGTACAGGACGGACAACAGTCCGGGAGCAGGAGCGTGCCTGCTGTGTTCAGGAGCAAGAAAACCAGGTATCTAACACAGAGTGAGGAAGGAGAGAGTTTCTAGAAGGAGATGTCAGAGAGGAAAGCCATCCTGCAGGGTTGTACATGCCAATGCAAGATGCTGGACTTTTACCCCAAATCAGGTGGGCAGCTCCTGGAGGGCCCTGAATACAGATTAATTAAATACACTCACGGGGCTCCTGGGTGGCTCAGTAGGGTAAGCGTCTGCCTTCAGCTCAGATCATGATCCCAGAGTCCTGGGATTGAGCCCCGCATTAGGCTCCCTGCTCGGCGGGGGGCCTTTTTCTCCCTCTCCAGAGCCGCTGCCTCCCTACTTGTTGTGTGCTTTCATGTGCACACTCTCTCAAATAAATAAAAGCCTTTAAAAAAAAATTCACTCATTTGCTCCTTTTATTCTCCCTAAAAACCCTACAGGGCAGCGGCTATTACGAACTCCCAATCTGTAGAGGGGAAACTGAGGTCCAGAGAGGCTAAGCATTGTGTCCAAGGTCACAGAGCGGAGACTGAGAAGCCAGGATCCAAAGGGAAGGAGTCTAACCCCCTCACTCTTGACCATGCTGGGGCGGGGGGCGGGGTGGGGGGAGCCTCAGGGAGCACAATCTGGTACGTCAACCACTCCATCACCACGTGGCCGACCCAGCCTCCTGGAAGGTCAGAGCCCCCCTCCTCACAGGTGGGACAGGACACAGGGACGGGAAGATCCTTCTGGTATCTAACTGCAATCCTTCTGGCCCGAATGCCAACCTCTTCCCTTTTGTTCCAACCCCTGACCCTTCCTCACATAAACAAGTTCTGAGTGGCCAGGAATCTGGCTTCTGCCTGCAGATCCCTAAGCCCCAGACCCCCCAGCTACCCTGAACCAGCCAAGGACATTCTGTTCTCAGGGGCGAGGTGGCAGTTGAGTGGAAATGATGAGACTTATACTCCCTGCTTCCTCCATCCCCTCCCCATCCACCCGCTACGGTGACCCTCTACAACCCCAGAGCGACTTCTTGCTGGTGGTTGCAAACCAGGCCTTGCACTGGCCTCCCCCTACCCCCCCACCCCCTGCTGTTGTCAGATGACCTGTGACCAGGCTCTGTGCGAAGAACACTCCACATCTGGAGAGGCATGGCTGGGCAGAGCTGAGGCCCAGAAGGGTCTGAGCCCCATGAGACCGGGGAGGCAGGGCCTCCGAGAGGAAGAGAAATAGCTTGGCGGGGCCCGGCCAGGGCTGCAGAGGACAGGCACCCGGCCATGGGCCCAAGGCGGCCAGGGCTGCAGAGGACACAGACGCGGCCATGGGCCTGAAGCACCTGAGCGTCCGAGACCTAAGCGTAGAGTCCCCCTACAAACCTTATTTCATCCCATCCATGACCCTCCATGGAGGGGACACTTCCAGCACCAAGAAGGCCTTGGGAGCATCGGGAGCAAGCACTCCCCTTGACAGGAAGGGAAGCTGGGGTCCAGAAAGAGGATGGGCTTGACCACTGTCACTGAGTAAGTGGGTGTCCGAGGGAAAGGAGGGACCAGGTGTCCTGACAGTTTCCAGGCTGAGTGGATGCACAGACGCCTGAAAGTGCCAGGACACCCTGGCCCCCTCCCCAACTGCCACCCACACTGGTGTCACCAGAGGCTCCTCTGTATCAATAAACAAGATTGTGTCCATAGGGGCCCTCTGTCCTGTGTGCCCCCACACACACACGCAAACACACATACATGCACCTGGAGTCATGCAGAGCCCTCCGCTCCAGCCTTCAGGGCCCTGCCCACCTCCAGCACCGGGCTGGGGAGAAGGGGCGCTGGGGACGCCTGAGAGCAACGGGAGGAGAAGCTCCCAGTGTTCCAGATCAGCCCAGCTGGGATCCGTCTGGAATGAGCCCCTCTCCCCACAGCCCACAACTCATAGGAGACCCGCCCCTGTCCACACTCTTCTGGAAGACTGACAGGGGAGGCTGGGCTGGGAGACACGGAGACAGAACAGAAAAGCAGAGTCAGCCAAGGAGCTTGGAGGCGGATTGGGCCACCTGAATGCGAGCCACTGCCCAGGCGGGGGAGCTCTGTGGGTCAGGTCCTCCACTCCCCTCCCTCCAGCTGAAGGGTACCTGACCCGAGACCCGGCAGGTAGAAGAAGGTGCCGTCCCCTGGTCCCAGAAGCCCCAGAACAACAGGCACCTGGCCTGGCCCAGAGGCATGCGAGATGCCCTTTTATGGGTTTTTCCAAGGACTTTCGTCTCAAATGGAACTAAGAGGGCCTGCATCTCGTCAGAAGGGACCTCATGACTCATTTCCTCCCAGTCCAGCTTCGGTCTGGGGAAGTGTCCCCCTCCTCCTCCTTACCTAATGGCCCAGAACCCTCTGGGGCCAGCAGCATGCTTAGGCCTAAAGGCAGCTGTAACAGAGGAGCTGAAGAAAGAGGGGAGAGAGCCCAGCAGGGTAGGGAAGGGACTGTCACTCACCACCAGTTCACGGCTGGATGGAGGGATGCAGGGAGCAGCCACCTGTGGGAGGAACAGAGAAAGGGCAAGGTTAGCATCTTTCATCCACACAGAAAACCAGGGCCTCCTGAGGCCATTCCACGGCCCCACCTCCATGCCAGACACCCCTTCCCTCAGCTTAACACACTGACCATCTCCGGCTTGAGAGGTCACTAGAAGATGCTGCGGCCACGTGGTAGATCCCTCAGGCAATCACACTGGGGAGAGAGGGAGTGGCAGAAGGCAAAAATGAAATGTACATCATGATTTTTTTTTTCAAGATTTTATTTATTTATTTCAGCAAGAGCGAGCGTGCATGTGCACGTTCAGGGTGGGGAGGGGCAGGAGAGGGAGAGAATCTCAAGCAGACTCCACGCTAAGTGCAGAGCCCGATGTGGGACTCGATCTCACAACCCCGAGATCATGACCTGTGCTGAAACCAAGAGTCGGAAGCTTAAAATGACAGAGCCTTCCAAACGCCCCGTATATCATACAATTTTTAAATTCTGTAGAAAAATAGGCAGAACACTGGAGGTCAGTGCACCAGGATTTTTAGTAGCAGTGGGTTCAGGTCATAAGAAGAAGGTTTTTTTTTTTCTTTGCTCTATGTTCTAAATGTTCTACAATATACTAAGGTTTGTTTTATACTTTTTAAAAACATGTTTAAGTACTTTAAGAAAGGAGGTTCTCCCCAATGCCAAGGCATCTCACCCAAAGCTGCAGACAGAGTCTGGGGTCCCCACAGCTTGAGGGAAGCAGGTTGGTGAAAGGCCCTGCCAGTTCTTCTGAAGAAAGCCTTGAGGGGTGAGAGCACCCTTTATGGGTGAGATTTTATTCTTAACACCATCCTCATCTTCCTCTCAGATGGAGGGTGGGGACCGGCACGTGGGCCTCCAGACAGATGGAGGGGAGAGGGAGGGCTGCATTGCCCCCTCCCCTGAGATAACACCTCCATCCTGGCCAGGCAGCCAAACCACTACCCTGACAATTAGCAGGGCCCTTTATCAGAGACTCAGTGTGTTCTTTTTTTCTAGCTGGGACACGTTTTTCTTGGAGCTCATACCTTAATCTTGGCTCCAATTCCCAACCCAAGGGGCCCACAGAGGGGACTGGGGGGAGGCTCTCCCTCAGGCATAAGTGGGTCTGGGCACAAGCCCCTGATTGCCTAAGACGGGGCTGCTGCCTCTTCAAACAGTGGGCAACCCCAGCTCCGGCCACCAGCCCAGCGGAGCGGCGATGGTGACAGCCTCCAGGCTCGGCTAGAGCTGGCTCCCCACAAGAAGCCACCCTCAGCCGGGCCCCCCTCCGCCTGACCCAGCTCTGTCCTCCATCCAGCCCGAGGGATCCCCAGGCTTGACACACCAGCCCAGAAGGGGCAAGGCTCATGTGACAGTGTGCCCTGAGCTCTAGAAGAGGCGGAGAAGCTGGGAGTTCAGCATCCCTGGGTTCTCAACCCAGTCGAGCTACAGGCTTCCTGCCCAACTCATTCTCCAGCAAAGAAGCCTGAGCTGAGTCTCCATGTCTATCGCCCTGTGCTCACTGTTGCCCCGAGACTGAGAGACTCACATGTGGGGCCAAAGGAAAGGAACAATTGCTACGCTCATTAGATACGGACTGTAGGAGCAACAGGCATTATTATCAATGCTTGACCCATATTAACTCATTTGATCTTTTCAAACATCCAATAAGGTAGGTACTAGTCCATCTTTGGCTAGGTTACACAACTCGCCCAAGGTCACAGAGCTGATAAGCGGTGAAGATTTATTCTGAGTCCCAAAATGAAATATGAAGGGAAACTCTTCCCCTGTGTTCAAGAGAAAGAGGAAACAGGGGGCCAAATGCTCTCCCAAGTTCAGGGTTCTTGATACACACAAGCATGGAGCCATCAGTGAGTGTTTTAGAAGTTTCTGGGGGAGACAGAGTCCAGGGCGGGGTGGAGGATCCCAGGAGAACAGACTGGGAAGGAAGGAAAGGTCCCAGAGGTGGCTGTGGCTGGCGGGCCAGACAAGGTCTCAGCCATGGGGGACACAACTGCCCCCCCCAGGCACCTGTGGGGCAGGAGTTCTGCATCCAACCATGGCCTCTTCCCGTGCCCTACTGCCCCTAACCCCATTCACAGGTTGTAGGTTTCAACCTCATGGGGCCAGGTTCCCAGTGTCTCCTCTCCCCCCACTCTGTCATGTAGGGGTCCCTCGGGCCCTGGGTGGGAGCCAGTGCAGAGCACTCTGCTCTGCTCCTTCCTCCGGAGCTGGAGCTGGAGCTGGCGCTGGCGCTGGGGCTCCGGCGAGGCTGGGAACCTCCAGGAGGGACGCTACAGGCTCCGGCCTCAGCCTCCAGACCTGAGCAAGTCCTGTCCATAGCCATTGTCTCCCACACCGTTACATGAGGGGTTTCTAGTCTCCCTTCTGGGTCTGGGAACTTAGGGAGTCGGGGGAGGTTACAGATCCATTTAAAGTGGGGGCGGAACGGACAGTGTCCTCTGAAACAGGGGGAGGGCCTCTCTCCCAGAACCACCTTAAGGCAGTGTTGGAAAGAAGGAGGGTCCAGGTGTCCCGACCCCAGGTCCCTTTCCTGTTTCCCCTGAGGCAGCACCACCCCTAAGGACTGAGCTCTGCAGCAAAGCGGTGGACCCCCAGCTGGAGGGCCTGACGTCCGGGTGCCCCTCGTGGTCTGCTGCCCCCCAGCATCTCCTCCACCCGCCACCCACAGCTGTGCATTCCAGGCCAGCCGGCCAGCCAGCCCACTAACTTTGTTGTGTGTTTCAGTGTTTCTTGTCTCTCTCTCTTGCTCTTTTTTTTTTTTTTTTTTTTTTGTAAGCAGAGAAATGTTTCCTTAAAAGGCTCTCTCCTTCCCTCCGGCACCCTGGCCCCTGGCCACCCTCTCAGGAGCCTGGAATGTGCCAGGGAGAGCCAGGGCCCCCTGCCACTCTGTGGCCTGTGCCCTCCGGCCCCACACTCCTGGTGTCAGCGGTGACCACGCCCTCTGCCCTGTAGGGACCTGAGCTAGGAACCCTCTCTCTGCAGAGGGGGCAGACTCTGGGACATCCACAAGAGCTCGGGGTCCCAGCCATGTCATAGTCTCGCTTCCCAGCCACTGGCAGGGATTCCTGGGCTTTGGCCCAGGAGGTCAGCCTTAGGTAAGCCTCCTCCCCCAGTACAGCTCCAAAAACCCGGCTACACACTGGAGGCTGAGCAGGCCTGATGCTCAGTCTGTCCACTCAGAAAAACGTACCAATAAAACTAGCAACAGCCACAGTTACGCACATCACACTTACTATAGGCCTGTCTGCATGAACTCCCTCATTCTGCTCCTACAACAACCTTCAACACCATTTTACGGACCAGGAGCCTGAGACGTGGACAAGTCAAGAAACTAACCGATAGGGAAGACGGGCTGTGAACCCAGCAGGGAGGCTCCAGGCAGAGATGCGCTCCTGCGCTCTGGGGCACGTGGTGCTTCCGTACACACTAATGTCCAGACAGCTGTGTCCAACAACAGCAACAGCCCCTGGAACGTGGCTTTCTGTCCGCTCCTAGCCTAAGCTCTCAAAATGTTTGGGGTAGAGACTCCTTCTCCCCATTTCACAGATGAAGAAAGTAAGGCACAGAAAAGGTAACAATTCATCCAAGGCCACCGCAGAGGCGCAGTCTGGCTCGGAGCCTGCAAGGTAGAGAGCTGGGGGCACTGCTGGGTGTGACTTGCCAGGCCCAGACCAGAGCCAATGCCTGGCATTCTTCAGTCCCCTACCCACTAATACCTTCTGAATTTCGAAGGTCCCTGGACGCGATTCCAACAACAGGACACACCCGTGGAGACTCCCCCGGGGTCAAACGCACCAGACAGCAGCCCTCCAGGCCAGGGCTCCCTGCGTGATCTGGGCTCTGCCCTCCTCTCCACCAGCACTCTGTGTCCATCCCCCTTGCCCAGGACCTAAAGCCACACATCGGAGTGACTCTTCTCAGTCCTTCAAGCACACCTAGCTGTGGGCCTCCTCAGGACCTCTGCATATGCTGTTGCCTCCACCTGGAACACTCTCAGCCCAGCCGTCTGCATTAGCTGTGTCCTTCCCAGACTTCTGGCTTTGGGTTCAATGCCGCCACTGCCAAGAGGTCCTCCCTGATTCCCTTAAGTCACACGCGTGCACGCACCCACGCACAGACACTGTTTCTCCAGCCCTCTTATCTCTATCTTCACAGCCCTAATTGCAATTTGCAATTAAACAGGTGTCAATTTCCTTGTCTGTAACCTGATTCCCCTGTGAGAGAACAAGTGTCCTGAGGGCAGAGAATACATCATTCATCGCACTGGACCCAACACATAGTGGCTGCACACAAAGCACTTACAGAAGGATGTAGGACACTCAGGCCCCAGGAAGGAAGACACTGCAGCCACCAGTGGCCAAAGTCACCACCATCACTGAGCACGTCCTATGCGCCAAGTGCTGGGGCCAGTCCTGCCACATGCTTGTCCCTCTGCGCCCTTCCAATCCTGCAGAGTCAGCAACATTGTTCCCATTCTACAGATGAGAAAAATAGAGGCTCGACGAGATTGTGCCACTCCTCCTAGGTCAGTCAGCTGGGAAAGGGCTCACTGCAGGTGAAATCTTGGCCTGGGGGCTCCAGGCACTGTTCTTGGCAGAGCAAGAGAAAACCCAGGCATGTACCTGGCACAGCCCTCCCGTCACCTCACCAGTACGCAAGCGGCAGGACCTGGTCCCCAACTAGGTGACACTCCATCCCTGGGGCCTCAAGCTGTTGGCCCTGGTTACATAAAACCCCGGGCTCCTAAACTTGCCCAGCCCTCCTGAGAAGCTCCCCACGTCCGCCTGGCCCTGGGGCCAGACAGGACCACCTTGCGCCAGCCAAAACTGAGAACCACTCAAGCCTCTGACTCTAGCTTCCTACGATCGGAGCAGAAGGTTCTTTTTTTTTTTCTATCTCTAGCTAGTCCTCTCTAATCTTATTGTAGTAAGATGCACACAACATAAAATTTACCATTTTACCTATTTCTAAGAAAACGTTTCAACAGCAGGTAAGTGCATATTCACGCTGCTGTACAAGCATCACTCCTCCCCACTTCCAGAACCTCATCACCTTCCCAAACAAGAAATCCCACATCCTTTAAATAAGAGCCCCATCCCCCTTCCCTTCCAGACCCTGGGGATCTCTCAGCTCCTGTGTTTCTGAATTTATGTGTTCTAGGCGCCTCACATAAGAGGAATCACACAGCACTTTGAATCTGGCTGATCTCACTTCATGTCCTGGGCTGAGTTCCATCCCCCCAAATTCACACGTTGCAGTCCTAATTCCCAGGACCTCGGAACGTGACTGCATGGAGCAAAAGAGGTGATGAAGCTACAACAAGGCCATCAGCGGGACCTAATCCAGCACGACCCGGTGTCCTTATTGGAAGAGATTAGGACCCACAGAGAGTCACCAGGGGAACGTGCAAAAGGCGAGGGCCATGAGTGGACGCAAGGATGGGCCTCAGAGGGAATCAAAAGTGCCCACACCTGGACCTCAGAGCTCCCGCCTCCAGAACTGGCTGAGGAGGAGTTCGCTATGCGAGCCATCTAATGTCCAACATGTTGTTAAAGCAGCCCCAGCAATTGTCACACCCGGCATCCTGTCCTCATGATTCATTCAGGTCACTGCAGGCATCAGAGGTGCCCTCCTTTTCAGGGCTGCATACTAGTCCACTGGGCAAGCCCCGCACACTGTATTTACACACCTGTCCTCGACGCACATGCAGGCTGTTCCCGCGGACACCGCCTCCACGCCCTTGCCCCCACAACTCCAGGCCCCCATCTCAGTCGACACACAAAGGTACACAGGAAGGAAGGAGCAGAGCACCTATGTGCGTCACTGACCTGGGTGCTTTATGTACATTTTATATAGTCTTCATGACAGGTCTTTGTGGTACGTGGGTTCAGAGAAGTCAAGTAACGGCCCAAAGTCAAACAGCTCATAGTAGGAGGAATGGCAGACGCAGAAGAAGGCAGAAAAAGATGCTCACTGTGTACCAGGCACTCTGTGTTATCCCTTCTACAGCCTAGGACCTTCTGGAGGAAAGACGAGTGCCCTCATCTCACAGGATCTCAAGCCATCTTCTCAGCAATCCTGTGAGATCCAAGATGGCATGGCCACTAATTGACACAGACCAGGGTCTGCCTGATTCCAATGCCACCTGGCCCCACGCGCCACACTCACTCCACAGCCAGATGGGGGCACCCGGGGCTGTGAGAGCAGAAGGCACTCAGGGGTCCCAGGTGGGGTCCACAGAGGAGGGGACACTTACGCCAGGCCTTCAGGACATTTTGCTTCTGTCTACTGGGCATCTCACCTAGGACCATTCCAAGAGCCCCGAGGGTGGTAAGGCCTGGTCCGGAGCCCAGGGCTCACCGGGCATGTGGATGGGGTTTTAAAAGGTAAAGATGAGGAAAGGGCATTTTGGGTGGAAATGGTCACATGAACAAGGCAGGGAGGAAAAAGCCACTACAAGTCCCCTTTGGTGGGACATGGGATGGGGGAAGGGGAAGAGGAAGGACACACTGAAGAGGACAAAGGGAAGGAGGACTGGCTGCAAACTCTTTCCAGGCTGGACCACAGGCAACTCGGAGAGCCCAACCGAGAAGTTAAGACTTTCAGACGCTGGTACTGGGGAGCCACCAAAGGTGCCTGAGGAGGATAGGGAGCAGAGAGAAGTAAAGAGTGAAGCTTAAGGCAGACAGAAGATATGTAATGATACTAATAATAATGGGGGGGGGGGGAGAGGGGGAGCCCAAAGCCCACAGATAAGGGTCCACTGGGCACCCTAAAACGCAGAGGTCATCATCTCCACCCTAACAATACACACATTTGGACAGACCCCAACCTCCA
This sequence comes from Mustela erminea, assembly GCF_009829155.1. Lineage (NCBI taxonomy): Eukaryota > Metazoa > Chordata > Mammalia > Carnivora > Mustelidae > Mustela > Mustela erminea. The sequence goes on from NC_045621.1 coordinate 27,839,454, forward strand.
GCCTTGCCCTCTCTTCCCCCAGCCACAGCACGGGAGGACAGCACTGCCCCGACTTCTTCCCTCCCTGCCCTGTGAGGAGGAGCAAGTGGACCCGCCCCACAGGGCTTCTGCTTACCCTCTGGGCCCCACCTGGGAAACCCATGACCAGCATGTTGCCACCTCTGAGCCCTCGTCACTGAGGCGACACCACAGAGGTCAAGAAGAACAGAGACCACAATCCCCAGAGGATCTAGACTCCATGCCACATCACTGAGGAAAGAACCAGAAGACCCCATAGCCCGTGGACAGCCCAACACCTCAGGCCATGGGACGAGTCTACCGGGCTCCAGAAGGAAGACCATAGCTGGGCCCCATGAGCCAGGCCAGGCAGGCGGGCAGGCCCACCAAGTGGACGGAAGGATGGCTTAGAAGCCGGGTGGGATACCAGTGTGCCCTGAGTGTCCACAGCAGGCAGGCAGCTACAGAATGCCTCAGCCGGGGTCGGGGTAGCAAGGACAAGACCAGGGCTGAGAATGGCAGAGCCCCAACCTGGTTCAGGGCCTCAAGACACCGGCCTCCCTTTCCAAGGCCCAGGCCCTGGGCCGGGGGCTACTAAGGAGAAGATGGCTACCACCCTGGTTCCATTTCCTCCCAGGCCCATGCCCCCCTTCGAGGCCGCCTGTCCTCACCAGAGCGTGCTCCCAGCCTGCCCGGCTCTTTCCTTCCCTTATATAGAGTTCTGCTCATGATCAGGAAAGGAAGCGCATCCAGTTCCTGGAGGCAAGAAGGGGCCTGTTCCTAGGGACACCTCGAGCTGAGGGGGGCAGGGCATGTTCCAGCCGAGAGTCCCCTCCAGAGGCAGGGACCAGGCCTCTTCCCAAACCCAGCACAGACTCCAACTCCAACAAGAAACAGAGGAGAGTCCCAGTGAGGCAACTCTGGGCAATGCCCCCGGGACTCCTGCCCACACTGTCTGCATAAACCCTCCTGGGCCACAGGCCTCTTGAACTGACGGCCCGGTCAGCCTGTTCTCCACGCTCCGGCAGCAGCCCCTTCTCCCTGGTCCTCCCTCTCGTCTCAGGACCTTCTCCTCAGGCCCCACGCACCAGCCACCCAGCCCACTGCCGGCCTCTAGGTCTGGTAACACGTTCAAGAAAGGGACCTCCAGAGAGAGACGTTTCTCTGCAGCCAAACTCCAGCCATACTCGCACGCAGCAGCCGAACCTGCACCGCCCAACCCTCCACAAGGCAGGGAGCCGGAAGGGCTCCTCCTGTGCCCGGCCAAGAGGAGCACCCCCAGGAAAGGGGGCATGCAGTGGACCTAGTGGGACACAGGCTCTGGTCCCCCGCAGAGCCCTCTCGAAGGATGGTATGAGTTGGCCCAGGCTGGAGGCCCAGCTGGTGGCAGGGCATTTTCTCTGGTAAGGGGAAGCTGTGCCTCCCCTTAAACCCAAGCCGAGACACCAGACACTCACAGGAGTGACTGAGGGAGGCCTGACTGTAGTGACTCCAGGGGGCCTGAGCTTGCAACCAGGCCAGTCTTCTTCTGATGAAACCCCCACGATCAGGAGAAACAGAGAAATTGAGTTCAGGGAAACCTCTAGTGTTTGCCAGGCCCTGGGAGCACAAGAGAGGAAGCCAGCGGTCCCAGAGGGGCTGGGCAATGGCCCACAGGTGAGGTGGGTCACGTGGGGCCGCAGGAAAGCACCAGCAGGGGTAAGAAGGCACAGCTGGGCCCTGGGCTTAACACTGGTCAGCATCCTGGGCCACAGCCCTACTGCCCCTCAACAACCAAATGCCTCCACCTCACTCCTCCTCCACCGCTGGCCACCCAAGGTTCTGAAGCCAGAAACCTGATCTCCTGCCCTAACTCCTCCCTCCCCTCCCTCCCAGGTGGGAGGACAATTCTTCTGCCCAAATACCTCTCTGGCTGCCCGGCCCCGCCACACTGAGATGACTACAAGAACCTACAAGAACCTCCTAACTCAGGTCTCTGCCTCAGGTCCTACCCCTCTAACCTATCCTCCACTCAGCAGCCAGGGAACTATTTCTAAAATGCACATCTAGTCCTGTCACTCCCCTGCCGAAAGTCCTTCCCAACTCCATGGGATGGAGTCCAAATGCCCTAATATGGTCCTTGCAGCCCTGCGGGACCTGGCCGGGTCTCCCTGTTTCAGGCCCCATTCCCCACCTCTCGGCCTCAAAGCCCTTGCTCCAGCCAGAGACACCTCCTTTCAGGTCCAATTCCGTTCCACGTACTGCACTCTGAGCCCATTTCCCAGATGAGGCTCAGAGAGGTCACACACTTGGCCCAAGGTCGCAAGCCTCAGCCGTGCTCAGCCCCATGCCACCCGGACCTTTCCGAGGCCCAGCAAGGTTTTCCCACAGGGCATGGCTTCTGAGGCGGGTGGGGCAGGAGAACAGAGAGGAGACCTGCCAGCGAGGCCCGAGGCCCGCAAGGCAAAATGGAGGAAGAGGGTCAAAAGGGGCGCTTTGTGCAAGGCGTGGAAGGCTGAACTGACACCCATGGCCAGCGGCTTAGGACTAGCCCAATGCCTGCAGGGCCAGTAAGAGAGGGCGCAGGTGAGGCACGGGGTTGGAGGCCAAACATCCAGGCCAAAATAGTCAGCGGCTGCGGAACTGAGACCAGCGCTGAGCCAGGGCCGGGTGCAGAAAAGAGAGGCTAGTGGCGGATCGAAGAAGCTGGGGAAGCCGGACACCACCAAAGGGCCAGCCTGGAGGCCTCGGAGCAAGCAGCGTCCGTGCTATACAAGTGGAAGTGTCCACGCGCAGTTAGAAATGGAGATTTCAGAACTGCCTTCTCCTGAGACCCAAAGCCCGGGGAAAACCCCAGCCCTTCTTCCCCGCCTGGAGAGGGGCCATTTGTTCCGAAGCAGGGGGTGGTGTGACAGGGCCTGCAGCACAGAAAACACAGCTTCTAGGAAGTTCCTCGAAGAATCTGGTCAAGGAAAGGGCTGTGGTCTGTGGTCAACGTTTCGGTGGAACTGGGGGATTGGGGGGGCAGTGGGGGACAGGCATGGGAAGCAAGACCCTGCATTCACCCAACAGCACTAAATTAGTCCCCTCCCTCGGTGCCAGGTTCCCAGCAAGGGAGACAGAGATGAATAAGAATGGCCTGGCCCGGGAGGGGAACTTGGGGCCCACATGTAAACAGGGAATTATAAAAGAACCCAGTAACTGCTATAATGAAGGTATGAAGAGGGCTATTATCTCACTGGGATTCAAATCCATCTGTTTTTCCAGAAATTACGCCCAGAGGGAGACTGCCCACCCAACCCCCCTCTCTTCCCACTGAGGGTTTCTGTCCCTAGAGGAGAACTTGAAGGGACAAAGTCTTTGACCCTAAACTGTGCCAGAAGAGTAAGGCAGGAAGGACGCATGGGAAAAAGCGCTAAGAGCAAGGGGGAAGCCCAAGGAGTCAAGAGGTCTCAGAACTGCAGCAAGGCACAGCAGCAGCCTTGCAACGTGGCAAAGGAGGCTGAGGGAGGGCTGGGGTGGGGAGCCGCTGGGGCTCAGCCAGGCCACCAAATGGAGAATTCTGAGGCTGGGGGCCACCCTCAAACCCACGCCAACACAAGAGGGTCCCTCTGCCTTCTTAAACCAGACCAGAGTCGGCTCGCGGAACAGGTCCAGGGCCTGCCGGCCTCTCTCTCTCCCTTCCACCTCTGCAAAGGGCAGGGCTTTCCACCTGTTTCCTTATCTTAAAGGTGCTACAGGTTGCCGAGGGCACCACCCACTGGGTAACAGCTTTTGAGTGGGAAAAATGATACCCCAAATGGGCATTTCAATTGCAAGATGCATGCTAATTTCAGCAATACTCAAATGTAAAAAAAAAAAAAAAAAGGGTCCTTCAGGCTCCCCAAACTGCCCTATGTTGCTGACAATCAGGAAGTCTCTCCCAGCATCTACCTACTTCCTTTTTTAAAATTTGAAGGACGCCCAAAGAAAGAACAAAGTGAAAGGGAAACCCAAGTCCATGCTACCAGGAGAAAATGCTGTATATTCTCAAAGGCCATCTGTGGACCCCTGGACCCCTGCAGGTCATTCTGTCCCAGCGCCTGAGAGCAGACAGCTTTGACTCTAAGCCAAAACCAGGAGCTGGGAGCAGTTCAGTTCTGAAAAATCACACCTAACACCTTCTCTTGTGGATCCCTCCTTCCAAATTCCTCAACACATCGAGAGGCTGTGAATTTCCAACCAAAGGGCAAGAGCTGGGACCCAAGCAGCAATGGGCTGGGAGCCAGGTGTGGCTTCCAAGTTCACGTTGCCACAGACCACCACTTTCCACTACTTCCCGAGGCAGTCTCCTCGTCCGGAAAATGGAGAGAAGGAGACCTATGTTGTAGGGTGCAACTAAATAATGTTGACTGAATTGACACAATTAAAAACTCCCAGAACCGGGTGGGATTATGGACATTGGGGAGGGTATGTGCTTTGGTGAGTGCTGTGAAGTGTGTAAACCTGGTGATTCACAGACCTGTACCCCTGGGGATAAAAATATATGTTTATAAAAAATAAAAAATTAAAAAAAAAAAAACACACAGAACCCAGCCCATGCTTAGCACATGGGAATCCCCTCCATTTGGTGGCCACCAACATGGTGCCCCCCATGTCTTCATGTCCAGGGTCATAAGCTGCACGGCATGGGCCACGCGCAGGGGCCCCGTTCTAAAGGCTGCATGTATCTCAACTCATCAAATCATCATATCTGGGGCACCTGGGTGGCTCAGTCATTTGGGTATCCAACTCTTGGTTTGGGCTCAGGTCATGATCTCGGGGTCCTGGGATCAAGCCCTGTGTTGGGCTCTGCACTCAAAGTCTGCTGGAGACTCTCTCCCTCTGCTTCTCCCCCTGCTCGTGTTCGCTCTTTCTCTCTCAAATAAAAATCCTTAAAAAAGAAAATGTTAAAAGAAAAAAGTCATCACTTCAGCCCTGGGAGGTAGGCTCTGTTCTTAAGCCCACTTGACGGAAAAAGAATGGAGGAACTATAACAGGTGAGAAGAGGTAGTTGATTGACAAGGTCCCATCCACTGAGACGTCAGACCTTGGGACCCTATAATACAACGGAAAAGATGCCCATAAAATTTAAAAAAAAAAAAAAAATCCTCCTCTTTTCCCTGAGCCCTTGACTCTGGCCTCAGCTTCAGTGATCTGAAAAGGCACTCACACAGGAAAGTCCTGGGCCCCAGACGGCAGCGCCAGGAGGAGTTAGCAGGTCGGTTGTGCACAACTAGCCCAGAGCAGGGACTGGTGTTCTGGAACCCCATCTGGTCTGATGGGTCACACCAGGAGCCCCGGAAGCCAGAGTCCCAAGGGCAGGGCGGCCCAGCCCCATATTGCTCCTTTAAATCCATCTGCGGGGAGGCACAGGAAGCCCCCCTCTCTCTCGCAATTAGCCGGCAGCAGAGACTTGAAGCGAAGCCAGCACTGAAGGCCAGCGGAGGCCTGGCTGTCACCGGCATTGTTCGGCTAGATCTGACGCATATCCACCTCCCCGCAATGTTTCCTTGTTCTCCGGGGAAACCTCGGAGATGCACGCCTCTAAAACCAGGTCTGCAGAGAAGGGGTTGCTGAAGGGAGGGGCAGCGGAAGACCCAACTCTAGCTGGCTCAGAAAGCATAGGCAGATTTTAAACAGATGGGGGAAAGGGCTCACATGCGCCACAGACCCGGGGACCCAGAGACACTGCTGAGGTGCAGACGCACAGTTCACACACCCCAAGGCACACACACAGCGCAAACACAGCCCACAGAACCCCTGCCAGCTCCAGATGCAAAGTCACTCCCCAGGGCTGCCAGCCCCACCCTGAGCAGAGCCTGCACTGACTGCTGCCCAGAAGCCTCGCCCCCACACCCAGGGGAGGGGGGACGCGGGGGACACGGTCCCGGAGCACAGCTGATCTCAGGAAGCTAGGGCAGGGAATGATCTGTGGGTGCAGACTGGAGGAGGGGAGAGCGGGAAGCAGCAGAGGGGGGGCGGGGGGGGTCGAGTGTGAATGCTCACCCAGATCTCAAGGTGTACCCAGGAGCCAGCCTATCCACCTAGCAGGGCCAGCAGCAAATTCCCCTTGCTCTCTGCCCCCTCCTCGCAACCTGCCCACCCTCCTGGAAAAGCAGGTGAGGGCCAAGGCTCACTGATGGAAGCTGGGGAAGAGATGTCAGAAAGAGGAGGGCTAGTGTACCAGCTGTGAGGCAGAGCTGATAGGAGAACAACTATCCTGGAAAACGTGGAATACAGGCTTGGGAGCAGAAGTTTTAGGGGTGGAGGTGGGGAGTCGCAAAACAGAGTTTAGGGCTTGATGTACCACCGGATTCGCAGACTCCCTTGAACGTACTGGGTATTTACAGACCGAGTCCTCTCAACGGCACGTACAACAGCCAAATCTCCCTTCTCCATGTGGGTCAAGAAGCTCAGGGAGAGGAAGTTAAGTTGCCCAAGGTCACACAGCAAGGAGCAATGGAGCCAGGACTCAAACCCGGGATAGCCAGACCGCAAAATCTATACCCCTTCGGGCACACCAAGTCACCCGCGTGCTTCGCCGACAAGATGGGGCAGCTGTGCGGCCTGGAGGGCGTGGCGGGATGGCAGGGAGGAAGGGCTAAGGCAGAGGGGCGCAGAGAGGCGAAGGGGGTAGGGGGGTGGGCATGCCGGCCTGGACCTCCAGCATCTAAGGCACTCAGGCTGTCGTGACTCAGTTGCTGGGCCTCCGGGGAGCATTTCCGGAGCCCCAGACAGCTGGGCAGCCTCGGAGCCACCTGCCCAGCACAGACACCGGGCCATTACTCACAAGTGCTGGTTACTCACTCTTCTCGGCACCCTGCCCCCTAGCACATCACTCACTCCCACTCTGCCCCCTGAGAGTGGCCAAGAGGAGCCAGCAGATCGGGTTGATTCCCACCCTCGCTCTGCTAGCCTCGATCCTGCCAGCGCAGCCCCACCTGAGTCACTGGGACGGAGTCCCACAGACTCTGGCCCACTCACCCCGGACAGCTGTTACCTTCCACTCTGTTCCAGGAAACAGAGCTGCCCAGAGGACTGGTCACTGGGCAAAGAACCTTCCAATCCCAGGGTTGGAAGGGACCTTCTCAGCATCTTAGCTGGCTTCCCAGCAGATGCCTGAAGACCTTCCAGGACCCCCACATCCATGCTAGATGGCTCCTCCATCAGCCCCAAGAACAAGAGCCTTTCTGTTCAGAAAGATCCGCAGCCTTGCAGAATTTCAGCACTGGTTAGAGAAATGGAGGGCCCTCCTAAGGCCAACCTCTCATCTTACAAATGAAGAAACCGAATCCCAGAGAGGGGACGTGATTTGCCCAAGGTCGCACAGTGCCAAAGAGGGACTGGAAGCTGGCCGTCTGGCTCCCCTGCCACCAGTCCCTCCACTCACGGCAAGTCCTTTCAGCCCACAGGGAGTCCGTTGGGCCGGCCCTTGCAGCCTACCCCAGCAGCCCACCCTCACGCCCTCCTGTTGCAAAGCAGCTGCACCTAGGGGAGCTGAATTTGGCCTGGGGAGAGCTGGACCACTGGACTCGGGAGAGCGGAAGCCCAGATGAGAGCAGAAGGAAAGAGCTGCCGTAAAACTGTGCTTCGTGGGGAGCAATCACTTTCTAACAGTGACGGAGCATCAGGAACATCTACCTGGCAGACGGGAGATGGACCACAGGCCTTCGGGAGGCCATGGAGCTAGAAGGCCAGGCCCTCTGGCAGGACAAGATGGGAGGAATTCCTGGGGTCCCAGCTGGGGACTTGGGAGAGTCCTGGCCTCCTCTCTGCTCACCTCTCCTCCCCCTGCCCCTTGCCCCGGCTCGCCCCGGCTCACCCCTGCTCTCCCAGGGCTCCAGCCTGGAATCCAGGCTGGCCGCGGCCTAGGCTCCCACGCCCAGCTCAGCCCAGCTGGCCACATCAGACACAACCCCATGTGTGGCGTTGGAGGCAGCTCACGAGGGACGAGGAGCCTTCGAAGCCTCCCAAGGAGTCTCGTCTCTCCTGTACTTTCCCACCCACTCGGGGCACTCATCCCTGAGAGGCCCCTGCCTGCTTCCCTCCTTCTGCACCACAAACAACAATAGTAGTAAGAGTAACCAAGGGTCACAGAGCATGGCCCTGTGTGCTGGCCATGGCTCTATTTATTTCCCACTTTTGACAGATGAGTAAACTAAAATACCGACAGGTTGGGGTCAAGACCGAAACCCAGACGGCGTGGCTACGGCCTCTGATCTTGATACCCCCCACCCCCGCCCCCACCCCGGCCTCTGGCCCCATCGTGCCCCGTAAGAGGACCTCGCTCCAAGTTCAAGCTCCCAAAAGCCCTGCTTCCTCATCCACGTACCACCACAGACCTCCTGCAGCCACGTCGGCCTCAGTGACCCTTCAGCAGTCCTCAGGCTCTGGACAGGCAGCCCCCGTGCAGACACTGACTTGGGGACACTCCTGTCTGTTTGTTCATTCGTTCGTTCAACAAAGAGTGAGGGCCCGCCGTGCGCCAGGCAGATGGCGGAAGACGCCCCCAAAAGGAGCGTCCCGATTCCTTACAGACACAAGCTGCCCGCGGTCTGCCCTCACTCCTGCCCGCTGCGATCCATCCATGCCAGTCTTGTGTGGGAAGCCTTGCCAGCTTCGGCTCTCTTTTGGCCTGAAAGATCTCCCAGGAAGGAGATCCCAGGGCCTCCTCTGGCAGCCTCCTGATCCAGGAGAGGAGGGCAGCCCGTGGGAAGGACCCGGGAGAGATGCAGCAAAGTGGGAGAGGCTTTCCCAACTTGCGGCTGAGAAATTCACACAGCAGACTCCGAGGGCGCTGGCTCATGGGCTGTGCCCAGATCTCCCTGGCCCCTACAGCCTTCACAGCAGCCGAAATCATCATCCTAAATAACAGTCTCATCACATTTTCCCCACATGAAAGCCCTCTGCTGCTCCCTCGTTCACCTGACCCAGAAATCCCTCCAAGGCGGGGCCCCAGGCAACACCGGCAGGTTCGCCCAAAGCCAGCCTTTCTCACACACACACTTCCGGGGGGCCTAGTCCGTGCCAGGCCCTGAGCGGGGCACTTCACAGAGACGATCTCATTTCCTCCCAGTCATAGCTCTATGAGGCTGGATATCAGCCCCATTTGACAGATGCAGACATTGAGGTTCAGCCCAAGGCCACCCAGCTAGCAAACAGCGGAGCCAGGAGGGATAGCACGTTCTGTCTGACTCTAACACAGGGCTGGGGCCATTATTTCATCCATCGTGACATGTGTGCCTTCCGGCATGCCGTCCCCCTGTGCCTGAAGAAGTCTTTGTCCCTTTTGCTCCCCGTGGAACTCCTCCTCAACCTTCAAAACCCACCTCCAGGAGTGCTTCTTCTCCAAAGCTCTGCTAACCCCACCAGCTCGTGTACACTGCCTCCTTCTTCAGTTTCCCTCTGCATTTGGTAGAAACCTTCCATCTACTCCTCTTCATCTCCTTCTAGACGGTGTCGCCCTGGTCTTTCCAGCCCCATACCCCTGGCACCTTACCTGGCAAAGGGTTGGTGCCCCAGAAAGTCTTGGAAGTGAATAATCAGGGCCCTCATGTACCTGGCCAGACTCAGCCACCATCACATGGCCACCACTGTGGGTCCCCAGGCATGGCCTCCACCCAAGAAGCCCCTCCCCCAGTCACAGGCAGGGCCCCCCATCACCACCTAACACCCTGCTCGTGCCCCTCGGTGGGAGCTTCTCCCTGTGCCCAGCTGCCTGCCCCTCTCTGCCCAACCAGCTCGGCTGTTTCTGGGAGTCTCAGCTGGTGATTAGGGCCCTAATCAGCAGGACTTCCTGCCAGCAATTGCCAGAGGTGGGGGCAGGGCAGGAGGGAAGCAAGGTCAATCCAAGGTGAAGTTCTCGCAGCCTGGGACCAGGAAGATTCAGTCAGGGAGATGGAATCACAGACTCTTCCAGCCCCTGCACCCCCCAACCTTTCACTGACAGGTGAGGACATCAGGCCGGGCAAAGGAAGGGACTCTGATTCCAGAGTGTAGGAACACAGCAAGAGCACTGCTCTCCCCATGCTCTGGGCCTTTCTTATGCTCCCTTTGAGACCTCTGTCCACCCCTCGACCTTGACCCCAGCACCAAGCCCAGGGCCGACCCCAAAGACTGCTCCCCAGAAAAGGTTGTTGTAGACCAGTGAATTGCTCAGGTCTGGTCAAGGTCAAGAGCCAAAGGCAAGCCCCTCCTCTAGATGAGCAATGGCCTAGAAATGGAGCAGAGGTGAGCAGGGGCTGGGGAGGGGAAGCGAGAAAGGGCTGGGCTGAGCTCAGAAACCCTCCCCAGCTGTCATCATCATCAACCCAAACCCATTCTTTCTCCAAAAAAAGCTTAATGCCTTCTGCAGCTGCAACTGGGCGGGTCAGGGGTCCGGAAATAGAGCTCACCCCCGACCTGGAGCGACCCCAGCCTCCCTGGGTGGGAACCAGGGGCTAGGTGGAAAGGCCGTGGGGGCTGACCCCTGCTAATGAGGGACGTCAGAGGCACCAGAAGTGGAGGACCCCGGAAAGGACAGAGGTCTGGGATGAGGCAGGAGTGTGGCCAGGACCCGCCCCTACCACGGGTTCATCGCTCAGAGCCTTGCGGCATGCAGGAAGGGCTGGCCATGGTTCTCCCCCACCTCCCACCAACAAGGGACTGAACTTAAAGTTGCAGCAAGAGGGATGCAGGTTAGACTTCAGAGAGACCCAGAGCTATTTAGAGATCCCACTTTAAAATACAGACACCACCCCTATGGGTATAGCCCAGGGTCAAGAGTAGCCTGCCTGGAGGCGGAGCCAGCCACGTCTTTGCCAGGCGTGGGAGTCTCTGATTCAGTGACTCTCTTCAAGGAATGGGATAGGATCCAAGGAGGGGAGCTTGGACGGGTTTATAATAATGCATCTTGTTTACACTGATGGCCGCTTTCTCAGAGTCCTTCATAAACACAGCTCTGCATCGGCTCCCCTGGGCAGACAAGACCTTGGGAGGTCCCCTTAGCTCCCTGCCTTTCCCCATTCACAGAAGGGGAGAGACATATGTGGGGGTGTGGGGAGAGTCTCCTCTCTGGGCTCTGATGTTGGGTCTCCTAGAGGGAAAATGATGCCACTGTCTCCACCCTCTGGTCCCATAATCCTCCCGTCTTAGGGATGCAACCACCACAAGAGAGAGAAAGGAGTCCATGCAGAATTGGGCTCTGGGAGAAACAGCAGTACCGCTGCTATGACCCGTAAAATAACTACAATTACTAACATTCATCGATCCCTGACTATGTGCCAGGCGCTGCTCAAAGTGTTTCAAATAAACTAACTCATTCTATACGCACAACCATGCCCCAAAACAGGAGCAATTCTTACTCTGCTTTCCAGATGAGGAAACTGAAGCTCAGAGAGGTTCCGCTGCTTGCCAAAGCCACACAGCTAATAAACAGGGTCGGCCTGAGTTAAGCCCCAGCAGTCTGGCCTTCAGAGTTACGTTTTCTGCCTCGCTCTAGACCTCTTGGCCAACACAGCCCTGTTTCCAGGCCCAGTCTAAATCCCTCACTCCTCCCCCCCTCCTCAGGCGGTCAGTTAGCGCTGAGCACCCTTGGACAGGCACACGGCATGGACCACCAGGGAGGCAAAAGGCACAGGCCTGCCCTCAAGGAGCTTGGAATCCAGCTAGAAGATCTCAGCAAGTTTGCAAGGAAAACTGAGGGGTCCCGTATTCTCTGTTGGAGAAGGCCTAGGAAGGTTTCTGGGGAAACTGGACCTCAAACTGGGACTCCCCTTCACCATGGTGGCAGGACAGAACTCCAGTCTGTCCCCTCACTCCTTGCTCATTGGCTCACTGGGACCACACCCTCCCAGCCCGCTCCCTCCTGCTTCCCAGAACACTCAGGCCTGAGCTACAAGCCTCCAGCCCTAAAAAGGCAGGGACTACAGAACCAAGACTAGCCCTGGAGGAGGCAGCACCAGGGACTGGCTCGGGCCCCCCAACCCCCCCCCCCCACCCCACCCCATCAAGCTCCAACTCTGCAGAGACCGACCATCTCTCTGAGGGAAACCAAGGTGTGAACAAGTAGGAAAGATGGCCAAGGTCACCAGCCTGAGCGGAGGCAAGCAATGGACCCAGCCGTGCCTCTTGCCACCTCTGCCTTGGGAAAGTGCTGAAGGCAATCTGAGCACAGGAAGGAGAGGAGGGCCAAGTGTGACCTTGCATAATGGAGCAGAGCACCCAGGGAGGTGGGCACGGCCCGCAAGGCTGGCAGCCCAGCCACCTGGCTACTCCCGTTCCAGCTCGCTGGTGCCCACACCTCTGCGTGCCTAATGGCTTTGAAAGCTAAGAGCCAGGGCTATGGGAATACAGCTCTGGAGACAATGGTCCCTCCAGTATCCCAAAACCTCTCCCTCCCTCCCCCGGCATCGTGCCCACTGGCTGTTTTCAGAGTCCAGTAACGGAGAGGGCTTTCCTCTGCTCCCCTCCAATATACATCCCTCAGACAAACCTCAGCTCCCCTTTCTGGGCAGAGACTCGTGGCCCCAGAAATAAGCCAAGAAGCCAGAAACCGCCCGCTGCTGAGAGCCTTTGCCATCCATGCCAGCTCTAACCCCGACTCGTCCAGACTCAAGGGCACACTCAGCATCTCACCTTCCCGCTCCTCTAGGGTCCTTGTTGGACCAGAGGAGAGCGTGTCCTCCTGAAGCAGCCTCATCTAGTCCCGACCGGAGATACAGGACTCCAGTTCGACAGAGAGAAGGACTTCATCCTCAGATGAAGCCAGGACTGAGAGGAGGCAGGAGGATAACCAGGGCAACTCGGGCCCTACTCCTTCACTCTCCCCACCAAGGAGAAAAGGAGTCCCAGGGACCGAGGGGAGATGCAGGCTGGGACAGAAAGGACAGAGCCCAGGCGGGTCCTGAGCCCAGCCTAGAAGCCCACATTTGACATCATGAAAAGCCCCAGCCTCCCAGGGTGTGGAGTTCAGAAACCTCGAACCTCAACCCCACCCTGCCTTTCCGCCCACTGCCTGGTGCCCACCCCAGAGGGAAACGGGTCTGGAGAGGTGGCAGGGAGGGAGGGAGCAAGGCGACCCACTCCCCCACACTCCTCCCTTGCAACCCCATCGCGACTCACACATACCACTTCAAGCTGCCCGGACAACCCTGTGTTAGGTCACGAATTTGGAAACTGAGGCTCAAGCAAGGGCCAGCCCTGGGACTTTCTGCATCTCAGAACTTGACACTGTTCCTCTGCCTACTACCTCCAGGCAGCCTGGGGAGGCCCCTTCCCATGGTGGGGGGTAATGGGACTATGGTAGAAGACAACAAAATGGCAGGGGCTTGAGCTGTCAAACTTCAAGCACACCCCGGCCCCTAATCCTCCCTCACGGGCCACCAGTTAGCCCCCTTAGCAGGGAGCACAGGCTCTAACTGAAGGCGGGCAGGGGGCAAGGTCGCCCCCTCCATTCCGCACCACGTCACACAGCCCACAGATCTGTGCTGGCCCTCGTCGGGTTAACCAGCAGGGCAAGGCTCAGAGTGAGACAGGAAGAATCGGAAGAAACTCAGAATCTTTGCAGGAAGCAGCTGGGGCAGACCTGGTAGGAGAGTGTGCAGTGGGTGCGAGCAGAGAGCACCAGGCTCTCTGTTCCCCAAACACCGGCAGGGAGGAGGAGGCAGTGCCCACACCCCAGGCTGGAGGCCACCGCCTTCCTGCTTCCCCGTTCTGGCTGTCAGAGAATTTCTGACTCCAAGAATCCCAGGACCTCAGCATCCCAAGAGACCATCAGGGTCATCTCTCCTAACCGCATCCCAGCTCAGGAATCCTTCCACGCTGTTTTCCAGCCTCTGTCTGAACTCCCCCCTGGACGGAAAGCTCACTACCTTACAAGGACCCCATTCTCCTGGGCTGGCCAGCCAGGCTAGTTAAGAACCCCTCTGTTAGGGCGCCTGGGTGGCTCAGTGGGTTAAGCCGCTGCCTTCGGCTCAGGTCATGATCTCAGGTTCCTGGGATCGAGTCCCGCATCGGGCTCTCTGCTCAGCAGGGAGCCTGCTTCCCTCTCTCTCTCTGCCTGCCTCTCCATCTACTTGTGATTTCTCTCTGTCAAATAAATAAATAAATAAATAAAATCTTTTAAAAAAAAAAAAAAAAAAGAACCCCTCTGTTAAACCTGAGCCAAGCTTCCCTCACCCAACAAAAATCCATTCTCCCTTTTCGCTTCCTGTTCCTACCTCAGTACAAACATGTCACCGAGAAGTCCCAAACTCCAGGTCTTCTGCTATAGCCCGTCAGAGATGAGAAGATGGTCACCCAACAGCAAGGTCGGCTCTGAACTCACCCACACCGCAGCCAGCACCCGCCACCCACCCAGCTACCAGCTCCCGGGTGTATACGATCCTGGAGGCAGCCACCCCGTCAGAGACTCTAAGCTGGGGCTCTGAGCAACGTGAAGTATGGAGAGCACTAGGAGAGTGATAGGGAAGGAGAGGCAGGTGTCTGGAAGCAGAGGGTCCCATGCTGCCTCCTCCACCACCTGAAAATTCTCATTTCTGGATCAAAGACCTGGCTCCCAGCTCGGAGGGTGGGGTGGAGGGGCCCTACAGACTGGCGGAGACCTTCACCACCCTGGGATCCCAGCACTGTTCCATGGAGAGCTCTTCCTGCCAGCTCCCCACCACAGCCCTGGGCCAGGGGTCGGACAGGGGGGCACTCAGCTGTAGCAAGCTCTGAGATCCTGGGGGAGAGCGAGGGTGGGGAAGACAGGAGCAGCGGCCAACTGGCAGGACTAGAAGCAACTTAAGGCCAAGTGTGAGCCACAATAGTCCCCACCCCACCCGGCAGCTCCAGGAAGGGGCCCAGCAGAGACTCAAGGAAAGAGAGTGCTCCCCACGCCCTCCTGACCCCCCTGCTTTCCCTCTGCCACATGGAAGAAGTTCTGCAACTTCCAGAAGAGAAACCCCTGGTTTCCAGGTCCTCCTCTGAGCCTCATCCCACAGTGGCTTGTCTAGCCCTCCCCTACCCAGCTCCCATCCTGTCCGCTAACCCCATCCCACCGCGCAGCAGGCTTCTCCTGGTCTCCCCTAGGTCCCCCTCCCCGCCCGGCTTTCTCTTCTACGATAGTGGCCTCAGCCTAAGAACATCTGGTCCTGAATTGGGGAGGGGGGTGTGCCAGATACTGAGGTTAGCTTGGCAGAGCCTCTCCCGCTTGGGAAGGGGTGGCAGGCAGGGCACCAGAGGGTCAGAGGAGGAGATGGGGGGGTGGGAGGAGAGGAAAGGGGGGGTAGAAGGCAGCTGTGTGTGTCTGTTCATTAACTACCTGGATTAGCCATTTCTGCCCGGAGGGGTGAGGAGGGGCTAAGAGCTCCTGGCTGGGGGAGGGCAGCAGCGGGCACGCATGCCAGGCTGGGCCCGCATGCCCAGGGACCCAAGCCGAGGGCAGTGCAGCAGGGAAACCCTTCCAGGCCTGCCTAACCCTCCCGTGCAGCTGTGGCCCGCCCTCTGGGAGATGAGAGGTGGGAGCAAGGAGAGCCCCAAGGAGGAGAACAGGGCCCAGCAGCAGCTCCAGTGGGAGGCAGGGAAAAAATGCCCAGGCTCACGTCTCTCACAGTCCTCTCTGAGGCAGCCCCGGGAAGGCCAGTGGGTAGGGGAAGAGACCAATACTTCAAGCCTCCCCCTCTTTTGCCCTGCTGACCTCAGTCTCGAGCAGCCCCTGACACCCACAACTTCCCCAGCAAACCAAACTCCTGCCGATGGGCTCAGAGCAGGGACAACCACACCCCAGACATCCTTGCCAGAACCAGACCCCGAAGGCAGGGAACTGACAGGTTGGCCTCCAGGGTCTAGACCAGCCCCAGGGCATGTGACCGGGTGGGCTGACCTCCCCCTCCCCTAATTTATAGGATCGGGGGTCCTGACAGCATCAGTAGGACAGGCCAACACGTGTGTGTGTGTGTGCGCGTACACACACACACACACACACACACACACACACGCCACACTCACCTTTCCAACAGAAGGGCCACCGGGTGGGGTGGGTGTCAGGTCTCACGGGACAGAGCAGTGGGCAATGACGGGGCAGCAGCTGTGGCAGGCCAGAAGCTGGTTGCCGAGAGGAGGGCGTGAGTGAGCCTTGTGTTTAGGCAGGAGCGGGCAGGGGAGCGGAGCTGGTCCCAGGGCCACTGCTGGGAGCAACTGAGCCTGGGCGCTGCTGGCCTGGCTCCCTCCCCCGGCGAGGCGGGCGGGCAAGCGCACCGCCTCCTTCCCCTCCTTCCCGGAGCCGGCCAGCAGCCTGCCCGCCGCCGCCTCCTTTAACCCCTGAAGCGCTTGGCTCCCGGCTCCCAGCTCCCGGCTCCCCGCTTCCAGCTCCATGGCTGGGCAGCAGGCACATGACTGGGGCCCTGGGGCCCAGAAGTTCGGACTCCCCTCCTTCAGCCACCAGCCCAGCAGTTTCCCCCGGACCTGTAGGGAGGCATCAAAGGGCCTGGGGACACAGGTGGGGAAAGGGGACAGGTGGCCAAGAAGTCTGGGACACCAGGGAAAAACACAGCTGCAGAGAAATGGCCACAGTGCTGCCCGCTGGAAAAGGATATTTGGTCAGATGGTAATGACAATGATAATCACAAGAAGAGCAACTCCCAGTTTCTGTAGCGTACCCTGCTCTCTGCCAATCCCCACTCATTTGGTGGCAGGAGACCCAGAATCTCACTTTTGAACCCATTTTTCTGAAACACTCCCTGCTTTCTTCTCTCGGCTGAGTTCAAGCTTTTGTAACTGTATTTTTATTTTTATTTTTTTTAAGATTTTTATTTATTTATTTGACAGAGATTACAAGTAGACAGAGAGGCAGGCGGGGGGTGGGGGGTGGGAGTAGGCTCCCTGCTGAACAGAAAACCCTGTGACTGTATTCTTAAAAGTGATGTGAAGTGGGGGCTCCTTGGAGGCTCAGTTGGTTAAGCGTCTGCCTTGGGCTCAGATCATGATCCCAGGGTCCTGGGATCGAGCCCCAAACTCTTTTCTCCATCCAGCTAGTTCTCTAGAGCGCATGCGCGCTCTCTCTCTCTCTCTCTCTCCCTCCCTCTCATTCTCGCTATCTCCATTGCTATCTCTCTCGAATAAAAAAATATGTTTTAAAAAAAGTGATGTGAACTCTAGTTAAAGAGACACATGCTTCAGCTCTCTTTGAAATGCATCAAACAATACCATGGACTGATGGATGGAGAGAGAAACAGAAATGTGATAAAGCAAATACACCAAAGAATTCATCACAGACTCTAGGGAGTTTGCCATAATCTTTTCAGCTTTTCTATACGCGCGAATATCAGCAGAAACAAGATCTGAAAGTCTGAAGCACCATAGAAATAAGAGTGAGGAAGGGAAAAGCCATTCGCTGAACACCTGTCGCACTCCAGACTCGGAAAGAATATTCTCTCTCACTTCATCTACGAATCTCCTTCATCCCAGCTGAAGAAAGCCATCTTGGAGTGGTTAGGTGACTTGTCCAAGACCACACAGGACGGTGCTGAGTGGAAACTCAGCCTTGGACAAGCTCGCTCCAGAGCCAAGCTCCCCACCACTCAGTCCTCCAGAGGCGGAAAGGCCCTTCTCTTCCCCATCTGGGCCGCCTTTGTGGGAGGTCCTGGGCCAGCAACCTGCCTCTCAGAGCCTCAGTTCCCCTGCTGTCTGAAGAGTTTGAATCCAAAGTTCCTCAGGATATCTTCCAGTTCGAACACTCTGACTTCACTAATTCAGCCAAACCCTTCCCCAGGCTTCAGTTCTCCAAAGAGTAAAGTGACAGGGAAGGCCAGAGAAGGGACAAACGGCCTCAGGAAAGATCTGGGGGCATCTGGGGCCACCAATGGTCAAACCTTCGGATGGCTTTCTCCCTCCCCACCCCACCTCCCTGGTTTTGGTGATAGTGAGATCCTTCAGGATTCAGGGAAGGGGGCACCTTCCTGTGGACCCTGTGTGGGCAGGGTAGAGACAGAGCCTAATTGTGCCCTCCCTATCCCGGCCTTCAGGACAAGATGACTTCACCCCTTCCTAGGTGGAGAGTCTGGGTTCCCAGGGTCCCAGCTGCCAGCATCTCAGAACCTACCAGCCTTGCAGGTGGCCTTGGTGTGTGAGAGTGATGGTGCCGGCAGGGACAGAGATGGAAGAGACGTGCCCCGCTGAATGTCTGTGTCTCTGAGCCTGACAACTACCCAGCCCAGCTCCCTGCCCAGCCCTCCCTGGCCCCAGTTCTGAGGCAAAGGTGAATCCTGAGAGCCTTGTCCTGCTAACCCCTGCACCCCTGCAGACCGGGGGCTTGGGACAGTCCTGGTCAGGTGAGGAAAGTGAGAGATTCCGCCTAAGAATGTTGACTCTGGATTCCCCCGGCCTCAGGGCCCCATGGGCCAGTCCCAATTGGGACTCACCTAGAGGTGGATGAGGAGTCAGCCATGAAAGTGGCAGCCCCTCCCTGAGTCTTGGGCCACAGAGTAGCGCCCCAGCCTCATGTGCAGGACTGCACACTGGCTCCAGGGCCATCCTCCCCATCTCCTCATTCCAAGCCACACCCCCTGTCACCCTGATCAATACGAAACTGTCCCGGGCCCTCCACTGCCTACCAGATCCAGTCCCAGCTCTGCAGAAGGATGCCCTGTGACATAGCCCCAACTCTGAGCTTTTTGAAGGTACAATTCCCTCTCTTCTCTATCATTCATCAGGCCTCAACTCAAAAGCCACATCCTCCCTGGGTCCTTCTGCATCTGCACCATTTGGTAGGTACTGTCCCTTTCTCTGGACCCTCAAGGCCCTTGCTCAAACATTGACACCAGGACACTCACTTGTTAGGAGCACTTCTAGATCTCCCAGTGAGATCTAGATCCCAAGATTTATGCATCATTCCCTTCCGCTATCCTAGCGCACCCAATGCCCAGCACAAGGTGGGCACACAGACTCTCAACGAATGCAGGTTGAATAACTGAATAGTGAAGAGATGGATGGATGGATGGATGGATGGACGGACGGACAGATGATGGATGAATGGATGGGTGGACATATGGATGGACGGATGATGGATGGACAGATGATGGATGGATGGATGGATGATGGACGGATGGATGGACAGACGGATGAATGATGGATGACTGGTTACAAACAGAAGGAAAGAGCACTTTTAAATGCCTGATTCTGCCCAAGACTGTACCAAGACGATAAAAGACGACTTTTATCTTCAAGGCTGTATAAAAAACTGACCATCAGAAAAACTGACCACGTTAAGACATGAGGTTCATGTACCTGATTTCCCAGGCACACACCCTCCAAAGGAGATTGGGGAGTGGGGTGGGTGTCTAAGAGATGCTGTCCTCAGCTCCTTGCAAGGAGCCCCTGGAAGGGACGCACTCCAACTTCCACCCCAACACTACCCCCTCTCTCCCAGCCCTCCTGCTCCAGCACCAATCCAGCAAGTCTCTAGAAACCACACAGACAGGAAATCAAGGAGCTAGAGGATTTCAAAGCAAAAGAGTAGCCTTCCCCTTGATTTCCAAGAGCTGTCCCATAGCCGATCATCCTCCGGAACCCCTCCCTGACACCCCGGGGTTTCCCCAGTGTCAGTCCCAGCCTCTCACATGCCTGCACACACGCACGTGCACACACACACACATGCTCACACCCAGAGTGAGAGCTGCTTTCTACAGAACGCTGCTTAGCCCCTTTTCCCTCCCCTCCTCACCGCCCTCCTCCAAAGGAGGCAAGGGATTCCCAGGGTTTCCCATCTCCCACTGCACCCTCCCCTCCCCGCCTCCTAAGCCAGCCCATGCCCCTCTCCCTCCTCCCGCCCTCCCTCCCTCCCACCCCTAGTGCAGGACTGCACATCTGGTTCCAGTTGTGGTTGGTCCGTTCAGGGGTAGGCCTGGGGGTTTCTCATAAAACTGAATAATACCAGTGTTGGAGCCTGTGGAGCTGGGGGAAGGGAGGGCAGGAGGCCGAAGGGGCGGGAGGGAGAGAAGCGGGCAGCAAGGAGGCAGAGAAAGACACAGAGCCCAGAAAGGAGCAGGGCTGCGCCTGGCATCTAGCAAAGATTCAATGGGTGCTTGTTGAGGGGAGATAGAAGCCAGAGAGACAGAGGGCAGGAAAGCCAGGAGGAGAGAGAGCAGGACAAAGAGAGGGTCAGAAACAGAGACCTAGAAGGAGGAAAGAGACGAAGCTGGGGGTGGTGGGACAGCGCCACTGGGCCACAGAGCAGCCATTGAGAAGAAGAGAGAAAATGAATCGTGCCTGTCGGGGCCAGGTGCTGAGTTAGGCACTTCCAGTGGAACAGGAGGGGATGTGACAGAAAGGAGGACAAAGGGACACACAGAGACACAAAAGAAAGGGCAAAGATAAAGTCAAGGGAAAGACTGACTGCCTAAGAATGTCAACTCTGGATTCCCCCGGCCTCAGGGCCCCATGGGCCAGCACAGAGCAGTTCCCGGGTTTTCTCTTACTCTGTTTGCGTCAGGATTTGAAAGCCCAGCCTGCACCAAACCTTTCCCATGTGTTTTTCCATTAAAAACCCAAGAGATGTCTCTAATTCTTATCCCAGTCTTAGAGACCGGCTCCGAGCAATTAAGAAATTTACCTAAAACCACAGGGCAGCTGATAACACGGTACCTGAACCCAGGTCTTGCAACTCAAGGCTGTTTCGCCAACCAACACAACTGGGAATTCCGGGTCCCTGGCACTCCCTCTGGAGGCCATTGCGTCATGTAACCCCCACTCTTGTGGGGCCAGATCCCTGGGTCCTTCTCACCCTGAGCAGGGCAGAGAGTAGACCACCACCGTCCAGCAGGCAAGGACTGGCTTCCCAATCTTCCTAGGAGGTGCTGGAGCTATCCTGTCTAGCGCCCTTGGCCCCCACCCTTGTCCTCCCTCTCCATGGCAGGGAAGGCAGTGCCACAGGCCCAGGTCCCAAGGGGAGAGGCCCTGGGCCTCAGGATCCTGCTTGGCCCACACCACAGCTGACTGGGAGCCAGGCCCTGGGTAACACCCTAAGCACTTGGTCAATGTCTATGCCTTGGGTTCCCCTCTCCCCCTTCAGACGACCGCCTCCCCACCAACACCCCAGCTAGAGAGGAGTTGGGCTTTCTCCCAGGATCCTTCATCTCAGGGCTACCTCCTGGGAACCACCCCCCCCCAACTCAGCTGGCCCTCCCTCTCCCCCAGAGCTGGCTTCAAAAGCCACACCCCCACCCTGCTGCCCCAAAGAGCCCCTCTCCCTTCCTTCCTGATGCTGGGTTCCACAGCCCAGGTCACAGGTCTCTTTTCTATTTGTCATCCTCAAGACTCAGGCCAGGGACACCTGGGTGGCTCAGTCAGTTAAGCCACTGTCTTCGGCTCAGGTCATGATCCCAGGGTCCTGGGATCGAGTCCCACATCGGGCTCCTTGCTCAGCGGGGAGCCTCCTTCTCTCTCTGCCTCTGCCTGCCTCTCTGCCTGCTTGGGCTTGCTCGCATGCGCGCTCTCTCTTCTCTCTCTCTCTCTCTCTGACAAATAAATAAATAAAATCTTAAAAAAAAAAAAAAACTCAGGCAAGAAAGACTGAGGCAACAGCAAGGGGCACCCCCTCCTCACCACTGTCCACTCCATTTGCATCTAATTTGCATGCATTCCCAGCATCTTGCCAAGTGCAGAGCCTCAGCCCAGTGCCACACTCTCCCCCCCACCCCAGGGAGGGAGGCACACTCTGCCTTGTGCATTCGGATTTCCTACTCTCAGGTTTGTGCCCAGGGTCTGAGGGCAAAGGATCAATAAGGCAGGAGAAGCCTGAAAGAAATGGTCTGCCAAAAACTTGTGCCTAAGACACATGCTGGCAGCCCCTCCCTCCTGAGCCTGCCTCAATTTCCAGCCAGGAAAGGCCCTTGGATCTAGCCCCAAGGCCTCAGACTGGGAGTCAGGGTCTTGAGTTCCAGCCCTGTCCAGCCACCGATGCCCTGGTGACCAGATGACACTCTTGGTCCCTCTTGGCTTCCATCCCCTCATCTGACAACCTCTAAGATCCCTTGGAAGATTCCCAGAACACATTTTTAGGCAGACATTGGTCCTTGGCAGAAAGTCCCTGCTGTGCCAGTTCATTGCCCACAAATCCCTGTCTCCCCTGAGAAACCCGATTTTAAAGCTGTAAGAGCTCTGGGCTTTAATCGCCTCTGGGACAGGACTGCTCTCAAGCCTACACCAGCGATGATCACCGGCTTCATCCCAGATACTTCTTTTCATAGAACCCACAGCTCTCCCTCGCACAGCGCACCCACCACCCTAACCCCACTATTACAAGGCCCCTAGCCTGGACAGGATAGTCGGGGATCCCCCACACCTGAAGTTATCTGGATTTCAGGAAGGTGTTGGCAGGAGCTGTGATGAAATGCTTGGAGATGAGATAGAGAGCCGAGCAGATTCCTAACCAGCAAGGCAAGGGGTGTTGATTAATAGATCAATGTCAACTTCCTGACTTGCCAAAGGGCTCTGTCCTCTGCCCTGGCTTGTCCAACATACTTATCAGTAACTTAGATGAAGACTTAGAACAGAGGCTTACCAAGTACACAAAGGTAAAAACGCAAAAAAGGAAGAGCTAAGGCGCTCTTGAACCAAAATGCAAAACTGACTTTATAAACAGGCCAGAATTAGTAAGGGAACGTTTCTCTTGGGGTCAAGTCCTAAACTAAGGTTCCAAAAGTCATAAAAACCCTGAATTAATAATAGTTCGTGCAATAACAAAAAAAAAAATAGTTCATGAAAGGAAAGGCCTAAGATTTAATGAAAACAGAAATTCAGTTCAGTTCTCAGTAGGCTATGGCTGCCACCAACAGGCACGTGGTCTTTGGGTTGCATTAAGAGAGGTATAGAATATAGACCAAGGGAGATGAAAGTTCTACTCTCCTCCATGACTCTCAGACACCACCAGAAGTGTCAGGTATTATTGAATCAAAGTACAAGAAAGGTTAAAGAAATTGGGCCAATTTTTCTTTCAAATCATAAAAAAAAAAAAAAAAAAAAGAGGACACAACACACATCGTCAAGTATTTGAAAAATGTCTTGGAGAAAGTGAGCCAGGACAAACTCTATTGCCCACATCCACCTCCTTTGCCTTTCTGCCCCTTCATCTATGAACTCCCTGAAGCCTGGGACCATTTCCCATTCATTTCTGAATGTCCAAAGGGCAGAATCAGTCAGGGGCTGAGCAGCTGTGAGGACGAAACAGCATCCTGACCAGGCCTGTGGGCACTGATCAGTAGGGAGCATGCTGGCCCCGGCACTAGAGCTGAGCTTCCGCCAAGCGGGCTGCTAAAGCCAGAGGAGGCCAGGAGCCGGGCTGGTGGCTGAACGTCTGGCTGGCACACACTGTCCCAGGCCGGCTCTCATGCTGGCCAGCCGGCCTCCCACCCCCCAAGACTCACCCTTCACCACCGTTCTGTGGGGACTGGTCCCAAATGGGCAGCCTAGCCCGACGTGGGGAGCTGCCCCGTGGCCCAGGTCCTGCCATCATGGGACTGGTCCTGTCTCCCATCACCTGCATGGCTTTCCAGCTCATTTTATGTGCATGGACTTTCTCTCCCTCACCCCCTAACCGACCCTCCTCTCATCATCCCTCCTCCTTTACATTGATCCTCATGCCTCCAGGGCTCTTAGGGCTGCTTCTTACTCTCTGCTCCCTGGCTGTAGGCTGCTAACAATGGCAGCCCTTGCCCTGCTCCCACCTCCTCCCCCATTTTTTCTTATTTATGTTGTGCTTTCAGGGCTGGAGAGCTGGAGACTCTCTCCTGAGGACTTAGCCTTGCCCCCCCCCCCAGATAATGATCTCTCCGCTCCATTTTGAAATGCTCCACTTTGAAATGCGGTGCTGTCCCTCTAGGAGTTTGAGAGCCAGGGAAACCAGGCCCTATCCTTCTGAGGCCCAGGGCTAGAGGGGAAAGTGTCTAGGCTTTGGTGCTGCATGGACCATCTCTGAAGCCTGTCCCCCTCCACCCCATCCCCGAAGACTGTGTGACCTCAGGCAAGTTACTAACCACTCTGAGATGAGCGCAGAGTCTGACCCAGAGTGGTCCTCCCTATACCCAAGCTCCTGCCACCCCCTCCTCCTTCAGAGATGCCATCACCATCCGGACCCTGGAGTCGGGATTCATCTCTCCTTCCTGTGTGTCTCTTAGGACCTGTTTAATAAACACATTTACTAAGAGTTTTCCATGTGCCAGGCACTATTCCTAGAGCTTTGCGGTTAACAACTTCGATCGTCCTAACAACCCTATGGGTATTGACCATCGTTAACCCCATTTTCTAGGTAAGGAATGACGCTCAGAGACATCAACTGTGATTGCCACTGCTCTCCTCCCTGAAGCCGCGTGTGAGGGGGCCTCGGGCCCGTCACCTTCCTGTGTCCGACAGATGCTCGCTCGCAGCCTCTCCTCTCCCACACCAGGCCCTCGGAGTTTACCCCACGCCCTGCTGAGGCTGGAAGGTTCCATTGAGAGGCGGCCTGCTTCCTGTGCCTCCAGTTTCTGCTGCAGAGCGCAAGTCCCTTCAAAGCTTTATTCAGAAATCTCTCTCTCTCTCTGTCTCTCTCTCACACACACACACACACACACACACACAAAACAGCTCACAATCCCCCCCAAGTCCTCACTTCACAGGATAGACATTCCCAGCTCTGCTGCAGTTTCTGGCTCTCTCCACCCTCCAGGTGCTTGCCTATTTCCCCGCCTCTGACCCCATCCCGGCTGGCCTTCCTCTGCGCCTCCGTTCGCCCGTTCATTCAACAAACACTCCTGAGTGCCTGCGGGGAGGGGGGCCCAGGGCCAGCATGGAGGGCAGATCCAGGGGAAAGCCAAGACGGGGCACCTTCCCTCAGGAGTCCTTGGTCTAAAGGAGGGGACACCACCCAAAAGAAGCCTCAACACTTCACACCAACAGTGCTGAGCCGTGCGAGGGGAAGAGGAGAAAGCCCAAGGGAGGGGTGGCATGGATCCTGACAGCTCGTGTGCACCGGACATGCTCCAGACCCCGATATAAAGCCCCCACATGCCTCATTAGCCTGTTCCCTCCTCACCATGGCCCTGGGAGATGTCCTTCTAACCCCACTTTGAACAGCGGGGGGAGCTCAGACACAAGTGGCCAAGTCACTTGCCCAAAACCAATGAGACAACAGCTAAGCAACGGTGGCCACAGCAACAGGCCTGAGCCCCAACTCTACTCTCAAGCACCCGGCCCCCTTATCACCAAGAGGTTAGGACTCAGTTCCCAAACACCGACACCCCCCACACACACGCAGCAGCAGTGGGCCATGCAGAAGGTAGCAGGCCTGCCCTGGTGGGACCCGGACCCCTCACTGTGCTTTTCACCCATCTACCCCTCAAGCAGCATCGGCTTCACCAAGATGGTAGTCACCCCAACCCTGGACTCCCCGCTTATTCTCACCTTGCTGTCACCTTCAGACAGCTGACCTTTTCACTCTGGTTGGCTTCAGGGTGGCTGGGGACAGCTCCTCCCACCAGGGCTTGCTTGAAACATGGCTCCTAGTGTCACCAAGGGGACCAGGGAGGGTCGAGAAGGGCTCCAAACTCTGGGACACAATCATCCCAGGCTCTCCCCAGGGCCACCCAAGTGAGGCTCCCAGCTATGGTAAGAATTTAGAGTTGACGCAGCCAACCCTCACATTGTAGTTAGATGCAAAGCGAAGCCCAGAAAGGCCAAGTAGGGAGTCCCAAAGTCACCACGGAGAGGAACTCAATGGCGTCAACCCAAGAACCATGTGGCCGGTGCAGGCCCCTATATCACACCAGCCTCCAGGAGAGCCAGTCCTGGCCTTGACAGAGAGGGATCCAGTTAATCCTGAGGAAGACAAGAGAGGCCCGGGTCCCTGGGCTGGTGAGGGGCCCAGAGGACCAGCTAAAGGATTCTTGGGCTCCAGGTGCAGCCCAGGCCTACTCCCCACCAATGACCAGAACGGAGGCTGGGGCAGGAAGGGTGAACACGGCAAGGGACATCAGCTGGAGCCCCTCCCTCTGGGGGCTCCTCCCCGGGGACCCCCGGGTGACTGTTTTCCTAGGAACATTGTGTTCAAGCTGTGAGTCTTGGCCCAAGCACCCTACCCTGGCAGATCTCCAGCTGCCTGTTTAATAATGTACAGCCGATCGGCCAGTAACAGCAGGTTCCAAAAAAAAAAAATTTTTGATGGTTGTTTTTGTTGTTGATTTTTTTTCTTTTCCTTCCAGGTAGTTGGTGATGGTTATGAGGAACAAGTGTCCCCTGGCTGGGGTCCAGGGCAACCACCGCCTGCCCAGGCTAAGGGATCCTGGCAGATCCCACCTGCCTCTGCCCACCCCTCCCACCGTGCCCAGGCGCCAAAGTGCCCACACCCGCCTCCGCGGTCCTGCTGACACCCTGGGCCTGCTTCCCAGGGGCGGGCAGCTGTCCGGGCACCTGGGAGGTCCAGAGAGGCCCAGTAGGGCCGAGGGAGAGGATGTGGGATGTGCTGGCGGGGGCAGAGGAAGGGCAGGTGGGGGCTCAGCACTAAATGGGCCCAGCGCTTCCTAGGAATTCCGCCCCGTCTGGCTGCAGTCAGGAACGGAAGGTGGAGCCGGGGTTAGCCCAACCAGGTGCGAGGACCTAAGTCCAGAGCCAGACGGCCAGCTCTCCTGGGAAGGACTGGGAGAAGGGGTGAGCATTTGGGGCCCTGCCCTCCTTCGGGCGACTCATCTCCATCTGAGAGAGAATCTGCAGCAGAATCAAGGGAGCTGGAAAACAGAAGCCTCACGGGAGGGGAGTTAGGACAGAGAATGGAACTTTCAGTCCTGTAAGAACAGATCCAGTATTGCAAGGATTGCTCCTGGGCTACGTGCAGCGCCAGGCCCAGGTGAAAAGGCCGGCCAGATGCCCCTTGCCTATCCGGCCTGGCACCCCAGAAATGGGAATGAGGCAGGGCAGAGGGTGGGAAGAGGTGCCAGGAGCCAGGGACTGGGTCTTCACAGCTCCACACAGCTCCCTGATGACCCCAGGGCCAGTCTGTGTCCTCTCTGGGCCTCCATCTTACTGCTATGCCAGGATGAGCTGGGGGTCCCAACCACAGAGGGACTGCCAAGCCCAGATGCAGGGCAGATGGAGGAGTCCAGGATCGTGATGAAGAGGGAGATGCATTAGCACCTATCAAACTCTCAGGATGGTCCAGGCCCTGTATGTTTCCCTCTGTCATTAATTCTGCTGGGCAGGCGCTATTACTCCGACCCCTGAACAGAGGAGGACACCGAGGCTTGGAGCCGGGGAGGACCCATTTACCCAAGGGACGGGGGGCGTGACAGAGGCTCGATGTGCACACCAGCCGGCTGGCCTCAAGCCACCTTGGAGATTCCGACCAAGGGGAGCAGCCCAGCCCCCAAGCACCAAGCACCCCAGCAACCCCTCCTCTCTGCTCTGCACATCCAACCGCCACCCCCCAGCCTCTGTCTTGCCCTGGTGGGTTCCGCAGCCTCCCTTCTGTCCTTTCCTCCCTCCAGCTCATTAGGCCCCCTTGGGGCTTCCTGCTTCCCCCAGGGCAGGGGCATATGCAGCCACACGGCCCTGCACACTCACACACTCATACACACACACACTCACACATGTATGCACAGGGATCCATGCACTACACACAAGCACGTGTGCTTACACACACACACACACACACACACACACACACAAGCACACCCGTGAGCCCCAGCCACGGGTGGCCTGGCATAGACCCCTGCAGACTGTCTGGGCAGGCCGAACCGGACAGACGGCTGCCATGCCCCCGGGGTGGTTATCCCAAAGGCGAGAAGGCCGGTGGCTAAGAATACTGCGGCGCATTCCAGGCCTGAGATAAGCGGCCCCAAGCATCCTCGGCACGTTCTGGCCTCGCTGTCTCACCCCCGTGGATTCCACCCACCCGCAGCCCCGTCCCGGAAGGGCCCCAGCAGCCGGCGCCGCCAGTGCACACACCTTGGCTGAGGGCTAGCCGCCCTCCCCTCGCCAGGGACCCCAGGCACATGGCAGGTCTCGGTCTCCCCAATGAAGACACGCACGCAGGGAAGGAGGGGACGTATGTGTCCATCCTGAGATGTGGGCTAACCTACAGGGCCGGCAAATACACCCCCCACACGCCCCCCTTGCTTGTTACACACCAGCCAGAAGCTCATCACAACTGCGTTCACCCCCGCTCCGCAACATCACCGTATCCTGCAGGGGAAGGGACCGAGGTCCACAGAGACCCCACTGCTAAGAAGGAAGAGACCCTGAAATTGAACCGAGGTCTTTCAGTTCCTAAGCCAGGGCTCTTCCCAGGACCTCAACCCATCCCCCTTCCCAGCTGACTCTAAAATTACATCTTTCCAGGGCCACCATGTAGATCAGCGACATCCTTGAGGAAAAGACCCGTGTTCGTTACAGGCTCAAAAGGGGACTCTCAGTCACACACACACACGCAAGCAATACCTCCACAGAAGGGTCAGGTGTTCTGGGGCACCTGCAGCTGCCTTGAGGAGTCAGGATTGTCCCAGGGACAAGGGACAGAAGACTATGAGCTCCCAAATCCCCAAGTCCCCAAGGGTTTGGGAAGAAACGGAGTGAAGACAGAGAAAGGGGCTCCCCCACCTATGGAGCCAAAAGGGAAAGTCCTTTGGATTTTAGGGCCAGAGGATCAGGACAAAGGGCAGGGCCTTGGTGAACAAGGCAGGATCCTGAGGGTGACAGGAACATATGGAGTCCTCAGGGGCCCAGAAGGGACACAGAGAGGACAGACAGGAAAGAGAAAGAACAAAGCTAAGGAACCTGAGGTCCCTAAAGGAAAAAGGCAACAGGGAAAAATAAGAGATGCGGCTACGAAAGTTCTGGTGTACCTTGGTGATCCCGGGCAGCCCACACTTCTGTCTTTTTCTCACCTCATAGCCCAACCCTGTTCGGGGGCAGCAGTTCTAAAGTCTGTGTGCGCAGAAACACATACGCACACACAAACACACACACCCTTACATCTCAAGTGTCTCTCTGGGTAACCCAGTTAATGAGGTCAAGAGCTGTTCTGGACACTTCTCATACGAGAACAGTGGGGCCCAGAGAGGGGCTGTGGCTTCCCGAAGGCGCCAGGTTTCCTTTTTGCTGGGTTGGGGGAGCCAAGAAGAGGACCCTAGAATCCCTATATCCTCCAGTCCTCAGGAGTCAGCCCTGCCAAGGAACAGAGCTGAGGCCAGAGGCCTCAGAAGCAAAGGGAGACCGGAAGGAAGCTGGCCCCGGGGACTCTGGGGCGTGACTTTCCCAGCCCCAAGGAGATGGGATCAGGGAGGATCAGAGCAGCATCCAAGCTTGGCACCAGCTGACCTTGGCTGGCGATGAAGGCAGAGGGCACAGAGGCGAAGGAGGTAGGGTCACAGTAGGGAGTGAGGCTGAAAGAGGGGGTGTGTCCCCATGAAGACTTGGCCACCCCCAGCCACTGGCTTGGTAAGGCAGCTGTGCTTCCCAGAGCTGTGTGACCCCACAGCCGGCGTTGCCTGCTGAGCACCCCATCCCTCCCACTCTGAGCAAGCCAGGCAGCCTTACATGGACATCTCAGGGACACAGGCGTGTGAGCTCCCCCTCCCCCCCAGCTTTACCCTGGGGTGCTGCGCTTTCTCCACCGTCTCTCCTTCCAGAGCCCCCCTCTTTCCTGGGGACAGGGCAGCAGACCTGCAGGCCAAGGCCAAAGAGGGGAAGCGGAGATGGGGGTGGATATTGGGCTGTGGATTTCACACCAGCTGGATAGAGACCCCAGCTGGAAGCCTGTAGAGAAACCTGGAATGGAGAAGCCAGGGCTACAAACTGAGGAATGAGGACCCATTGGAAAAGGGATCACAGATGCTCTGCTGATTGGTGAAGGGACAGAGCCAAGAATATATGTAGACACATGATTATTCCAGAAACAGGCAAGAGCAGAGTTTGCACATTCATTTGCCTGATGCAAGCAAACCAACCGAAAAACAAGACATTTTTGAGATAATCAGGGAAAATTGAACATGCACTAGGTTTTAGCTGCTCCTAGGAAATTGTTATTAATTATGTTGACTATAATAATGGTATTATGGTAATGTTAAAATTAAAAGTCCTTATCTGTTAATGATACACAGTGAAGTATTTACAGTGGAATGATATAATGTCTGGGATTTGCTTTAAAAACACTCCAGCAAAAAAAAAATGGGGGGAGGCAAGGGAGGGGGCAGATGAGACAAAAACAAGGAGAGTTCACAGTTGTGGAGCACGGGTACAAAGGAGTGCATCATGCAGATGTTTTAAATCTCCCACAATAACGAACTGACACACACACACACACACACACACACACACACACACGTACACACGCACAGCAGGGGAAGGGGACTCATCTGATCCGTGTTCCCCAAAGTGTGGTATTCAGATGATTTTAGCTGGAAACGTGGCTCAACAATTTTCTTTTAATATTTTTGCATATTGAAAGAAATTAAAAATATGCAATTGTAGAGTAAGCCTACACTTTTTTTTTTTTAGAGTTTATTTATTTAATTGGGAGAGAAAGAGAACGAGAGGGAGAGGGAAAGAGAATCTGAAGCAGGCTCCCCACTGAGCACAGCACAACCCGGGTCTCCATCCCACGACCCTGAGATCATCACCTAAGCTGAAACCAAGAGTCAAGTACTTAACTGACTGAGCCACCCAGATGCCCCAGAGTAAGCCTAAACATTCTATCACTTAAATGAGCAAAAGGTTATAAAAGCCAAGTCTTTTTTTTTTTTTTTTTTAATGCCGTAATAGTGTAGGCTGGTGAGAACGGAAACCTTCGAATGGCAAAGGAAATGCACCCGAGCACAGCTGGGAAAGCACCAAGCCCACCCAAACTCCCCATCGCCAGGGAAGCCACACAGAGTCCCGCGGCGGAGTCACTCCTCCCTCGCCGACATCCTGGACAAGCAGGTGTGCCAGCATGCCCGAGACACCACCGCAGAGTCTGCACCGGGTGATGCCCGTGAGCCGCTGGAGTGCAGGGACCGAAGTGGGGAACAGTGGCTGCTGTCTACCAAGGGCAACCCCCTGGCTCTGTACTTGCACCATCTCCCGTCCCTGATCCCCACACAGCCCTCCAAGGTAGACAACATCATACCCATTTCACAGATGGGGAAAGTGTGACTCAGAGAAGAGGGGACTTTCTCAGGGTCCCAAGGCCAGTGTATGGCAGAGTCAGGATTTGAGCTCCCATCTCTCTGACACCCAGGCTTGAAGCTGAACCAAGAAGGCAGCCAGGTAACCAGGCCAACCGGAGCCTAAGGTCCAGCACGGATCTATAGTGTTAAAAGAGTTGGGAAGGAAGACAAGAAGAACAGGCACTATGAGAGGGAAAGAAGGGAGAGGCGGGCCTGTAGGCCCCGGGCTGCACCATCGGCTTGGATGTCCACAGAGTTGCTACCCAAAAGTGGCAGACAGGAAAGGGACTGCAGCAAGCTGAAGGAAGGTCAGACAGCTGGGGGCACTGGAAGGTAGAGATGGAAGGCTGGGAGCCTTGGTCAACGTTTCAAAACGCACTTCTGAGCTTCGGGCTGGAATTACACCAACTCAGCACGGGAACATAGGTCATTCCGTGCCTCCTGGAAGTCGGTACCCAAAATGTGTTTGACTAACAAAAATGGAGAAATGCATGTAATTTCTCCAAATGTGAGGTTCAGGGGGGAAATAGAAATAAAAGAATCCTTTCATTGTGCACCAGAACCTGGACCACACCCGAGGACAAAGGGGTTAAGGTGGTGCCCTTGGCAAGTCTATCTGCCTCCCCAAGGTTCGAACTTGGCAAAGCTAGAAAACAGGGAAAGGAACGCTTGAGGCACACAAAGCTTCTATAAAGCCCTGGGCACCCAGGAGATCCCCATCCATCTTTCAGGGCAGCAGAGATGCCCCAGGGGTGCCCAGACTGCTAAGCAAGTCTCGTTCCATTCTTGTATCTGCTCTCGGGGCTGGAGCCCGGAGCCTGGCTTGGACAAGCTGCCTAATGCTGGCTGTGGGGAGGGGGTCGCGTGTTATCAGCAACACAGGGGTCTGGCTCCATTCATTCGCTGAGTGAGGCTGGGCAAGCAGCTTGATCTCTGTCCTGTTTCTCCGGCTTTCCCACCTTCCCCTGCCCGTCCAGCCACGACTGGAATAATAATAGCAATAATGAGTTCCTCGTGAGGCTGTTTGGAGAATTCATTGACATGATCCATGTAATGTGCTTAGTGCGGAACCTGGCGTCTAATTGCTTGATCATTGATAACCACGGCGATTATTATCCTTAACTATCCTGTCTGAGAGCCACAGTGGGGCCCTTTGGCCCTCAAGGCCTCAAGGAGCCTGGACCAGAGGAAGCCTTAGGGTGGGCAGCAGCCCACAGGACAAAGGAGGCTGAGAGGGGAGAGCAGCCCAACCCCATCCTCTCCAGGAATGCGGCTGGCGGCTGGGAGGGCGGGGGGCGAGGGGAGATGCCTCGACGCTGAGGTCAGGCCCTATTAGGAGCTGGCAGAGTGTTTATCATCCTCACGTGTGGGGGGAGAGGGGGGTGGTGGAGATCGGAGAGGGGGAGGAGGAGAAGCAGCTGCTGGGAGGAGCTGGAGATAACTATGCCTTTGCTGGTGTCCTGGGAGACCCCCCACCCTGGGCCCCTCCGCTAACTCACTCCGCGAGTGGGGGGCAGGAGGAGAGCCGGGTGCACACAGAGGTGGCCCCCACTCACTGCCTCAGCTAGGAACAGGACACCCATCTCACCGCGGGCCCCATTCCCAAAGATCCTCACAACAACCCAGCAAGCTAGACCTCATCATCCTCATCGGACAGTCAAGGAAACTAAGGCTGGGGCTGGTCAGGCTCACTGCCCAAGGACGCTCACTGACACCAGTCCCCAACTCCTAGGTCTCCTCCGTACCCCAGAGGCCTCTGTGGGAGTGGCTGCCTGGGAGGGGGGCAGGGGAGTGTCAGTGTGAGAAAGGCTATGGTCTTAAGGAGGCTTGGTTGGCCTGCACTGGTTTTCCAGGTCAGTGCAAGGCTGGCTGAGATGCACCGTCCTACAGACACACTGGCTGCCAGGTCAGGACAGCTCAGCCCTCCCCTGGCCAAATACAACCACTTCTATTCCTGACATTCCAATCAAGGGGCCCCAGCTGCTCCTTCGGTCCCCTGGTGCCCCTTTCCTGGCTTCCCACCCCCAGAAGACAGCCCCTCCGGAATGAACCCAACTCACTCCAACTACCATTTCAACCTGTCTCTTCCTAGACTGTCCTCCACCAAGACCAGGAAATTTTTCTGGGTCCCCTCAGTGATTGGGGTCATACCCACTCCTCTAGTGGAGCTAGAACCACCCTGGGCCTCAGTTTTCCCTTATGGAAAGAAGGAGGGCAAGTGACCCAAGGCCCTAACAGGGTATTTCTCCTCTCTCTCTCACTCCCTCTCTCTCTCACAACACACACACACACACACACACACACCCCTCATAGCCACAACTCCTGCCTGTGCTCTGTGACTAGCCCACTTTGATGACTCCAATTACTGTCTCCCATAGTGATCAGTCACCAGACAGACTATGGCTGCCAACGTCTCCTCTCCCAGAAGGGAAGGTACCTCGTGTGTCCCCCGAAGACTGGCCACACGTCCCAGAAGGCAGCAGAAGCCAAGCCTTGTGGAGGGCATGTTCCCACTAAGGCTTCTGAGGAGATATTCAAAAGCCTTCCTCTGATCCCCCCCGAGTCCTCTGAGAACAAAAATGACTCTTGCATTTTACAGAGGAAAGGAGGGATCTGCTCAAATCTCACAGAGAGCAAGAGTCAAAGATCAAATTAGCAGACGAACAGGCCCAGACCAGAAGCGCAGACTTCCATCCCAGATCAGCCTGGTGGGGCCCCGTATTCTCCATCCCTCTACCTACCCTGACAAATGAGAAGCTAAGTGACTATCGTGCTTCCTGCAGAATGGGTGGATGTGATGTCCATCTGCGTCAACTTGTCTCAGCCACAGTACCCAGTGATTTAACCAAACACAATCTGGACGTTGTCTGAGGACATCTACATCTACAATCATTTGAACTTGAGTAAAGGAAATCACTCTCCAACATGAGGACAGGCCTCCTCCTAACAACTGAAGGTGCAAAGAGCAAAAACTAAGGCTTCCCGGAGAAGAAATTCTGCCTCCAGGCAGCAACACCAGCTTCTATCTGATTGGCTAGACCACTGGCCTGCCCTAGAGATCCCACACCAGCCAGTCCCCGCTGCCGTGCAAGCCACTGCCTTAAAATAAAGTCTCATAATATACACACGGGCATAGCTCAGAGACGATGCACAAGTTCAATTCTAGACTACCATTCTAGAGCCAACTGCCCCAGTAAAGCCCATCAGATGACTTTTTTGGTTTCCCAGTGCATATCAAAGGTAAAAGTTATGTTTACACTAGACTATAATCTAATAAGTGTGCAAAGGCATTATGTCTAAAAATTTACACAATTTAAAAAATACTTAATGGCTAAAAAAAGCTAATCATCACTGGAGGTTTCAGCAAGTCACCTTTCCACCCTGTGCAGGAGGCACCCTGTGCCTCCATGCTGATGGCAGCTGACCTATCCGAGCGGGGGCTGCCAAAGGCTGGCGAGGCCATGGCAACTTCGCAAAATAAGACAATAACCTTAGCCACGGCATGGACTCCTCCTTTCATAGACCATTCCTCTGACACTGTCTGAGAGCATCTACCCACAGCATGACTTCTTTTATCACTGGAGCCAATCCTCTCAAACCTGCCTCTGCTTTGTCCACTAAGTGTGTGCACGATTCTGAATCCTCTATGGCCTTTCCAACATCCCCACGGCATCTTCACCGGGAACAGACACCCTCTCGAGAAACCACTTTGTTTGCTCGTCCACAAGAAGCAACTCCCCGCCCACTCAAGTTTGATCACGAGCTGGCAGCCAGGCCCGCACATCTTCAGGCTCCTTGGCGAACTCTAGTTCTCCTGACATTTCCACCACGTCTGCGGCTACTTTCCCCACTGAAGTTTTAAACCTCCAGGGGGGGGGGGGGGTGAAAAAGGCAATCCCGGCAAAGCACACTATAAAGAGATATGTCTGTGTGTACCTCCTACTGGTCGCTTCTGGGAAGAACCCTGGATGCAAATAAGATGTCAAAAAACGTGACTCCTACCAACGTAAACTCCCAATGGCCGTGGCAGGGTCAATTCGACCAAATGATGATGATGATGATAATAATAATAATAATAATAATAATAATAGCATTGGGTTACAACTTTTTTTTAAAAAGTGAATATCCAGGTACCATACTGACATAAATAAATAACTGAATAAAACAATAAGGGCTCATAGACAGTGGGCTGAATAGGGACAGGACAATGTGAAAGAACAGTCGAATTCTATCTATCCATGTAGAAGGAGTGATGCAAACATAGACTCAAATAAACTCAAACTAAGAGACAGTCTAACAAATATCTGACACGTATTCTTCAAAAGTGCCCAAGTCATGAGAGACAGAGAGGGACTGCTGAACTGTCCCGGCTGGGTGGAGGCAAAGCCGGCAGACTGCTAAATGCAATGTGGGATCCTGACGTGGGTCTGGGATCCGGAAAGGGGCGGTGCTGGAAAAACCCAGCGAACTCTGCTAAGATCTGTGGATTAGTAACAGCATCCCATCAGTGTTAATTTCCTGGTTTCGATCATTACACAACAGATCTGTAAAGCTGTCAACATTTGGGGAAGCTGAGTGAAGGGCATATGGGAAC
This sequence comes from Mustela erminea, assembly GCF_009829155.1. Lineage (NCBI taxonomy): Eukaryota > Metazoa > Chordata > Mammalia > Carnivora > Mustelidae > Mustela > Mustela erminea. Next base: position 27,875,175 of record NC_045621.1, read on the forward strand.
TCTGAACTATTTTGGCAAACCTTCCGTGAGTTTAAAATCATTTCCAAAAAAAAAAAAAAATTTTTTTTAAGTGAGTTCTAAAGAAGACACAGATTAAGGGTCAGAATGAGAGCTGAAGGGCAGTTAAAGAATTAGGTCTTTGGGAGGAAAGAGGGATTCGATGTGGGAAGTCCCCAGATGCCTCCACGAATCAGAGGAGGGATGCTCAGATGAGAGAAGGAAGAAGGCAGGCTGCTCAGGGTGCATACAGCACAGCACACAGATCTGGCCTCTGGATAAGGAGACACAGAGTATATGGGCCTCCCAGCTCTGGGACCCTCACCTAGAGAGAGCCAGACCTGGCTAACGACCATGACACCACCACCACCACCATAGATGTCACGGGTCACAGGCCACTAAGCACCAGGAGCTGAAAGCACGCTCCATATTGACTAATTTCACCTCATTATAATCCTGCAGGAAGGTCTTTATGACCTCAGTTTATAGATGAGGAAACTGAGAATCTGCAGTAAATGACCCCAAGTCACTCCACTATAAACAAGGGAAGCAGGGAATAAATCCAGCTCAGACTCCCAAGCTCCCAAACCTCAAAAACAAAAGAGACCTTGACTACCCCCAGTCCATCTTCCCTCTGCACAGCACAAGATGGCTGCTAAGAGCTTACCATCTCACCAGACATCCTGGTCCGGGGGGACATACTCATTGTCTTCCCTGAAGATTAAAGCTGGCATGGTCATACAGAATTCCCTCCACCCAACCCGGCCGCCTCTGTCTGGGACCCCACTCCCAAGGCAGTGACAATGACACAAAGTGCTGGGATTCATGACGGCTCTGAGCACTGTCTGCATTCACTCATTTAACCCTTATGTGACAAGGCAGGGACAGATCAGAAGCCCATCACAAATAGCGTGTTGAAGAAGAAAACTCAGAAACGGATCTACCGTGTACAGGTCAGACTCTCTCCTCGAGGCTCTCTGTAAGTCTGGATTCTATTTCTGGGCCCCACTCCCACCACCTTCCCGGCTGGGTGAGCAGGAGGCTCAACCATCCCAGCCCGTCTCCTCCTCTGGGTCCTAGGGGATTACCGTAATGCCTACCTTTTCGTGTTATTGTGAGGATTAGATGAAATGGCTCCTGTCCATGCCAGGATAGGGGATCTTTGTAAGCCAGGCACTCGTGGTGGAATTCAAGCCAGTGTGCTCTTCCTAGCGCAAGAGAGGGCACTGGAGCCTTTCTGCTGTTCCTCCAATCACGTATGACCCATGAGTGACCTTCCTCCCCGGCTTCCTTCAGCAGAACCCAGTTCGAACCCAGACACCTCTGGACACCCTCGCTTGGTTGCCCAGGCCCAGCAGGTGGAAGCCGGCCAGGGGGTTAATCTGTGACTCACTTAGAGCTTTCTTCTGCCTCAGGACATACATACCCCTCTCTTCCTAATGGCCCCCCACGAACATCCCAGCCTGCTTGGCAGCTACAGGGTACAAATGACCAAGTCACTCATCAGCCAGAGGCCAGAACCCTCAGAGAAGAGGGGGTAGGGCCTCAGAGGTCCTCAGAGGCAGGGCAAAGCAGGACACAGGAAAGGGGGGCCAGCAGGTGACCCCAGGCAGAGGAACCAATGTGGAGGAGGGGGAGGGAGTGTGGGCCATTGTCACGGTGGCGGAGCTGGCCAGACCTGCAAGCTGGTGGATTTCTGGGGCACTTGGCTGTCTGTTATCTTTGGGTCTCAGAATAACAGAATAAAATATGAGTTTCCAGGTATTGAGAAAGAGCCTATCTCATGCCAGGATCTTACCAAATCCATTTTCTCTAATCCTCACATCAACCTTGCAAGGTTGGCTGATATCAATGTCACCAGTTCTATATAGATGAGGAAGGCAGATTTCGGAGGTTGAGAGACTTGTCTGATATGACACAGCTCACATAAATGGCAGAGTCAAGATCTACCTGACCCCAAGGCCAGAGGAGCTCCAGCTCCCCAGCGTACCCTCTTGGGACAGGCAGGCTCTGGAAACTGCTCGAGGTCAGTGGCCCGGGAGGCTCAGAAGTTTAAGACAGTCTTGGCCGCTAGGGAGAGCCATGCAGGAAAGAATGCTGGGTTCTGGGAAGGCAGCTCAGGACCCCAGGAGGGAGGGGCTCACCGTGCCCCAGGAGTGGGGAGCCCACTTCTCCCTTACCCTCTCTGCCTAGCCGGCTCCAGCAGAAACTGTAAACCCTCACGCTAAAAGCTGGAAGCAGTGGAGGAGACTGGTATGGGCCAGGGATCTAGGAGTCACCCTGTTCCCTCCCGCAGCACGGACAAGCTTCCCCATCTGCGCCACACCACGGACCCCAGGCCTCATCAGATCTCTCACACTTTCAGTGGGAAACTGCTGGCCTCTGTTCCCTCCCACATATTTTACCACACGTCCTGTCTCAACAGGACCCCAGGGCTTCCTTCTCCCTTCCCCCTCTCTGGCTCCAAGTCTCCAACTCCCATTCGCCCCTTCTCCCTGCTCTGGGCTCGCACCCTCCCCCTTTCAAAGTCCTCGGTTCCCTCAGAGGCAGCAATCCCCTATGGGATGTTTACACAGCCCCAGAGTCAGAAACACTGCAAACTATGAGACCTTTGGGGAGCCACATTCCAGGAAAATGAGAAGCTCAGTGTCACTTTCTTTCCCCCCCGCCCCCCCCAAGCCCTCCCCGCCTCGCCCCCTCCCCCCCGGGGTGTGTATGTGTGTGCGTGCGCGTACTCACTGCGAGGACACATGCCCCAAGCTCACTTATTAACTCCTGAAGGTCCTGCACGCTATTACCTCAGAGAGAACTTTAGGAAGATGGGGCAGGGGTGAGCAGGGATATAAAAATGTACAACTTCTTGCAAATTTTTATAACACAGCAAGGAAACAACTTCCCATCCAAGACCTACGTTATCCTTGACCCATAACCCAGGGGGGGATGTGGAAGCCAGGAGAACACAGAGCCCGGAGGAACCAGTAGCTTCCTGGGGAACGTAAACCCGGGAAAGCTGAGGAGTATCCAGGGCAAACACGGGTTACTCGGGTGCTGTCAGGGAACCCCACCATCAGAATCTTTGGGGACATTACATAGTATTACGTATCCCTGGACCTGAGTCCAGGCTCACTGAACCAAAGCCGAGGGTGGCAGGAACATGCTTAACGGGCTCACCAGGTGATGTGGGACCCACTGACAGGTGATGTGAGGAAAGAGCGACCCATGGCTCCTCCCCCTTAGTAATCGGAAAACGGGCCTCCACAGCAGATGGTAGAGGCCAAAAGCAGAATGGGGTGGGCCCCGCTGCAGGGAAAAGTCATCAGGCTTGGGAGCCCCAGCTTCCCAGAGTTTGACCTCGGTGTTCTCATTCAACAGCGCATGCAACAACATCTGCTTTAGGTGTGTTTTCTCAAGGACGAAAGGAGTCAAGTGTCACATAGCCGCCACGCAGAGGACACTCAAGAAACAGTGGCCACAGAGTGATTGCAATGAAGAATCCCGTAAAACTAAGAGGAAAAAAGTAGGGTCCTTGAAAAAGCCAACAAAGTTGACAAGCATTTAGGTAGCCCGACCAAGAACAAAAGAGAGAAGACCCAAAGTACTAGAATCAGAAATGGAACAGATGTTCCTGCCGACCTCATGGAAATAAAAAGAATCGTGAAGGAAGACTACAATCATATGTCAATAAATTAGATAGCCAAGAGGAAATGGACAAATTCCTAAAAAGACACAAATGTCCTGAGGCGCCTGTGTAGCTCAGTCGGTTAAGCGTCTGTTTTTTTATTTTTTTTTTAAAGATTTTATTTATTTATTTGACAGACAGAGATCACAAGTAGGCAGAGAGGCAGCAGAGAGAGAGAGGAGGAAGCAGGCTCCCCACTGAGCAGAGAGCCCAAGGCGGGGCTCGATCCCAGGACCCTGGGACCATGACCTGAGCCAAAGGCAGAGGCTTTAACCCACTGAGCCACCCAGGTGCCCCTATCCTGGATGTTTTTGATTTCTTATACCCTTCATCCCCCCAGTTTGCTGGCTAGAACCTCCCATACCGTGTTGATCAGAAGTAGCAAGAGCAGAAATCTTAATCTCATTCTTGGCTTTATTCACCGTTAAGCATGATGTTGGCTGTGGGTTTTTTGTTGTTTTTTTTTTTTTTTTTTTGGTGATACCCTTTGTTAGGGGCATTTCCTTCTATTTCTAGTTCATTGAGTTGTTTTTTTTTTTAATAAATCAGGAGATATTACTGGATTTTGTCAAAATTTTTTTCTGCATCTATTGGGGTGATCAGTGGTTTTGTTTTTTCTATTCCTTTGATATGGATTGTATTAAGGAATTTAATTATGGAATAGGATTACTCTAGTTGATTTTTAGGTGTGAAAACAGCCCTGCATTCCTGGGGCAAATCCCATTTGGTCATGGTGTGTAATTATTATTAAATGTAGCTGGCTCAGAGCCCCACATCAGGCTCTCTGCTCAGCGGGGAGCCTGCTTCCTCCTCTCTCTCTGCCTGCCTCTCTGCCTACTTGTGATATCTGTCTGTCAAATAAATAAATAAAATCTTAAAAAAAAAAAAATCCAGGGTGGAAAGGGAGGAGTGAAACCATCTCTATCCACAGATATTGAAAATCCTAAATAATTCACTTAAAAACTATTAGAACTCCCCTGAAGCAAATAATGCATCATATTTTTTTTATTTTTTTATTAACATATAATGTATTATTAGCCCCAGGGGTACAGGTCTGTGAATCGCCAGGTTTACACACTTCACAGCACTCACCATAGCACATACCTTCCCCAATGTCCATAACCCAACCACCCTTTCCCTAGCCCTCTCCCCCCAGCAACTCTCAGTTAATGCATCATATGTTAATAAAAATAAATAAATAAAATAAAAAATAAAAACTATTAGAACTAATGAATTCATCAGGTTGCAAGATAAATCTCCAATGTTCAAAAATCTGTATTTCTACACACTATGCATGTATTTCTATACAGCCATCTGAAAATGAAATTAAGAAAACAATTCCCTTTAAAGAAATTCCATTTCTTCCATTGAAAAGAATAAAATACTTGGGAATACATTTTACAAAACATACTCTGAAAACTACAAAACCGTGTTGAAAGAAATTAAAGAAGTTCTAAATAAATGGAAAGACATCCCACGCTCCGGGCTCGGAAGACTCAATAGCGTTAAAATAGTAATACTCCCTGGATGGATAGATTAAATTCAATGCAATCCCTATTAGAATCCCAGCAGGTTGCTTTGCAGAAATTGATAGGCTGATCCTAAAACTCAGGGACCCAGAACAGCCCAAGCAATCTTCAAAAAGAAGACTCACACTTCCCAATTTTAATACTTACTACAAAGCAACAGTAATCAGAATAGTGTGCTACTAGCATAAGGATAGCCATATGTATCGATGAAATAGAATCAAATCCAGAAATAAACCCACACACCCAAAGTCAATTGATTTTTTGACAGGGTTGCCAAGATCATTCAGTGGGGAAAGAACAGCCTTTTCAACAAATGGTTTTGGGACGACTGGTTAGCCACATACAAAGGAATGCAGTTGGGCGCTTACCTCATACCCTATATAAAAATTAACTTGGGGTGACTGGGTGGCTCAGTGGGTTAAGTGTCTGCCTTTGGCTCGTGTCATGATCTCAGAGTCCTAGGATCAAGCCTCACATCTGGCTCCCTGAGCATCAAGGAGCCTGCTTCTCCATCTCCCTCACCACCCCTGTCTACCCCACACAACTCTTAGCTCACGCACTCACCCATGATCTCTCTCTCTCTCTCTCTCTAATAAATAAATAAAATATTTTTTAAAAATAACTCACAATGGATGAAAGACCTAACTGCAAGAGCCAATACTATTAAACTTTTCGATGAAAACTTAGGGTCAAATCTTCATGACCTTGGATTTGGCAATGAATTTTATATATATAAAATGACTTTTGCTTTTGGTGTCATACCTAAGAATTCATTGCCAAATCCAAGGTCATGAAGATTATATATATTTGCATATATATATATATATATATATATATATAAACACACTGTATCAAAATTTTGCACTTTTGTGCTACAAAGTGAAAGGAACAACCCACAGAATAGGAAAAAAATACCTCAAATCAAATATGATAAGGGACCTGTATCATGAACATAAAAACAAAACTTACAACTCAATAATAGAGACAACCCAATTTTTTAAGTGGGCAAAGAATCTGAATAGACATTTCTCCAAAGATACACTAATGACTAATAAACGCATGAGAAGATGCTCAGCATCACTAGTCATCAGGGAAATCAAAGCAAAACCACGATGAGAGGTCACTTCCTATCCACTAGGATGGCTAGAATCAAAAAGTCAGATAAGCTGCGACGAGGAAGGGGAGAAATGATAACCTTCCCCCATTGCTGGTGAGGATGTAAGATGGTGCAGCTATGTCATGGGCTGGACTGTGTCCCTCTAAAAAGATATGTTGAGGTCCCAATCCCCAGCATTTGAGAGCATGACCTTATGCGGAAGTAGGTTCTTTACAGAGATAATCAAGTTAGTGTGAGCTTCTTGTTGTGAGCCCTAATCCAACATGCCTGGTTACTGGAGACGAGATGAGAAGACAGAAGTACCACTGATTGCCAGCAAACCCCCAGGCACTAGGGAGAGGCAAGAAAGGATCTCCTCTACACCTATTAGAGGAGCATGGCCCTGCCAACACCTTGATTTTGGACTTCCAGCCCCCAGAAATGTAAGACCATAAATTCCTGTTGTTTAAAGTCACGAGTTTGTAATACTTTGTTACAGCAGACGTAGAAAACTAATAGAAGCTACTTTCAAAAACAATCTAGCAGTTCCTCCAAAAGTTAAGCAGAATTACCCTATGACCCTGCAATTCCACTCCTAGGCACATACAACTGGCCCTTGAACAAGGGGGTTAGGGGCACCAACAGTCTGAGCAGTAAAAATCCCCATTTAACTTTTGACTCCCCAAAAACTTAACTACTAATAACCTACTGTTGACTGAGAAACCTCACCGATAACATCAAGTCAGTTAACACATTTTTTTCATTGAAATTGACACATATATTACATACTATAGTCTTACAGTAAAGTAAGCTAGAGGAAAGAAAATGTTAACAAAAACCTCATAAGGAAGAGAAAATACATTTACCATCCTATAAAAATCTGTGTATAAAGTGGACCTGTGCAGTTCATACCTGTGTTTTTCGAGGCATCCAGGAGAAATGAAAATATACAATCACAGAAAGACTTGGATATGAATATTCATGACAGCGTTATTCATGATAATCGAAGATGGAAACAACCCAAATGTACACCCATTGATGCATGGGTAAACAAAATGCGGTAGATTCTCGTGATAGAATATTATTCAGCCACGAAAAGGACGTGTCTTTAAAACATTACGCTAAGCGAAAGAAGCCAATCACAAAAGCCATACATTTCTATTATTCTATTCATATGAAATCTCTAGAACAGGGAAATATGTTGGGACTGAAAGTAAATCACTGGTTGCCCAGGACTGGGACAGAGGTAGGGGGAAAGGACTGAGTAGCAATAGCTATCAAGTACAGGTTTCTTTTCAAGGGGACGAAAAGATTCTGACACGGATGGTCAGTGCCAGACCAAGAGAGAAATGATGGAGACGGGTCTTCGGAAACTGTAGACCAGTGGTTCTCAAATTTGGCTTCCAAGGGGACTTACCTGGCAAGGTTTTCATTAAATCAACTTTATCAAGAGAGAATTTAAATACAATAAATGCAACCCTTTTAAGGATATAGTCCAAGGAGTTGGACAGATGTATACATCTGCATAACTATCACCACCATCAAGATAAAGAACATTTCTATCACCCAAAAAATTTCCCACACACCCTCTGGCAAGCTTCCCACCACCCCCAGTTCCAGTAAACTACTAATCAACTTTTTTGCCATCATGGCTTCCGACTTTCAAGAACTTCAGAAAAATGGAATCACCTAGCATGCGCTTCTGTGTCTGGCTTCCTTCCCTCAGCAGTATCATCAACATTCACTCACAACGCCATGTGCAACAACTGTTCATTGCTTTTTGTCGCTTGGTCATTTTCCACTAGCCCATAATATCACATGTTTCTCCACTCATCTGTTGTTGAATATTTGTTTTTTTCCAGTTTGGGGTTATTGTGCATAAAGCTGCTATGAATATTCATGTATTTTGTGGGCATGTTTCCATTTCTCTCTGGTAAATACCTCGGAATGGCTTTGCTGGGTCAGGCAGCAAGTATGTGTGTAACTTCATAAGGAATGGTCAAACTGCTTTCTGGAATGGTTGTACCATTTTACATTCCCAGTGCTGGTTGCCACTTTAAAAATTCCCAAAGCCTGATCTTGCCCCAAAGCAACTAAATTAGACTCTTACCGCCCTAGGTGACTCTCCTGTATAGATAAAGTCTTTGGGACCACTGCTATAATCTCAGGAGCCCTGGGGCAAGCAAACAAGCAAAAGACACATCATATTTGCCTGCACCATTTCCTTGTGCCTTCTTGATAATGGACAGAAAAGAAGAAACACATAAGCAAGTATCTTGCCAAGTCCACACTTTGCCCTGTGTTGGTCACTCAGATTTTCCCCACCTTCCAGGAGTTAGAAGGCAGGAAGAATACAAAATAATAAATATTGGCAACTTTTTCACCACTTGATCTAGAACGTGGCATATAGTTGGGTCATCACTCTCAGTGCTCCCGAGAGCCCTACGAGATAGGTCCTACTCTCATCCCGGTCCTAGGAGGGAACTGGAGCACAGAGAGGTTAAGGAACTTGCCCAAGGTCACACAACCAATTAGGGATGCACTCAGGATTTAAACGCAATACTCTGCCTTCAAGGCCAAAGAACACGGATGGGTCCTGGGGCTGTGAGCCTCCCCCAGTCCAGCTATAACCCGGAGCAGGAGAGTACCCCAAGCCTCCAGCACAACCACAAAGGAAACACAAGCAGGTGTGTTTATGAGAGAGCGGGAAAGGTGGTGTGTCGTAAGACTGAAAGGCGGGAGTTCATTATAGGATTTCCTTTCCTTTCAAGCTTCAAGGATGAGATTTAAACCCTCTGGTACAGGAGAGGAGACCAAGTCAGTGCTGGTGCTTGGGACAGGGAAGAGCCAGGGTCTGGGAAGCGGGAAGGAGAAAGAGAAAGAGAAACAGGAGGTGAGCAGAAGCCGCCTGGAGGCTGAGGCGGGGACAGTTCGCCTGCCCAGCAGTCGCCTGGTACCTTCCTTTCATTCACATCTGACCTGGAATGAGCATTCTGCTGGAAGGAGCAGCATTTTTCATCTGGGATGAAAATTTTAAACAAGAGCAAATCAAGAGCAAGAAAAACATTTCTCAAAAACATATTAGGGCTTAGGGAAACGGTGTGGGCTACGTGGGTACTCCTCGGATCATCTTTGCAACTTTTCCGTAAATCTAAGACAACTCTAAATTTACAAGTTCCCTTTAAAATAATAGATAAACAGATGAGAGTTAGCTAGTTTGATAAAATGCACCTGGAGGTTGTGGAATCCTAGAGCAGGGGAGCGAGAAGAAACACAAAACGGACGAAAATCTGCCGTGTATATATACACACTGTGCGTAGGCTGGAATAAAAGTGGAAGACAAATCCTGGACCATCCATTTTAACCCTCAACAGGAGCGAAGCAACTGGGGACAGATAAAGACCCCATGAGACAGACGGATGGGGACTAAGGAGGCTCGGAACTGCCTCCTTCAAGGGATTCGCAGTCGGGAACTGGAGGGTGGCATTTCCATCCAGTGGGGTGACTCTCCAGTGCCCAAACCAGCCCTCTCTCTGTCTGTTTCACTCTCTTCCCTTCTCACTTGCTCCCCACCCATGGATTAGGGCAGTGCCAGAATCGCATAGAAAGCCTCTGGCCCTTAGCCAAGTCGGCTACCCTCTCCAGGCCCCAGTCTTGGATCTATAAAATGGGGCTGCCATGAGCCCAGCCCACCTCACAGAACTGAGAAAGTGAATGAAGATGTTTGTGTATTACAAATTTCTGTGTTGACAGAGATGATTAAAAGTTCCTAGTCACGTCTGTTCAAAATAGCCCCAAACTGCAAATAACCCAAACAGTAATCAACAGTGGGATGGATAAACAAACTGTGGTTTGTTCATAGGCTGGAATACAACACAGCAATCAAAAAGAATGAACCACTGTAATATGCAAGGACAGAATGTCGAGTGAATGAAGCCAGGCAGAAGAGTCAACAGGGGCATCTGGGTGGCGCCGTCGGTTGAGCATCTGATGCTTAGTTTCAGCCCAGCTCATGATCTCAGGGTCGTGGGATCGAGCCCCATGTCAGGCTCTACACTCAACATGGAGTCTGCTTAAGACTCCCTCTCCCTTTCCTTCAGCCCCTCCCCCCTCCGTGCTCTTTCTCTCTCTCTAAAACAAATAAATCATTTTTTTAAAAAAAAGAGTAAATGTACTGTATGATTCAATTTATAAGAAGTTCAAAAAGAGGCAAAACTAATCTGCGATGGCAGAAGTAAAACTAGAAATTTCCTTTAGGGGATACTGTCTTGGAGGGGTGCAAAAGGGCACTTCCGGGAGCTGGAAATGTTCTAGATATTGATCTAGTTCATATACAGGTACCAACTTACTGACGTGTGTACTTGACGGTACGTGAGTTATACTCCCGCTAGAAAATGTAAATGACCAAACGTATGTGGAGCGTGAATCTCCGTCAGAAGGTCAGAGGGCTATTTGGAAGGATATTACGAAATGATTTTGCTGCTCCTTCTCTCCCGCTCTCAAGCCCTCCCTCACCCCACTCCTCTGCCTCTCTCTAAATAGGAACCTCTTGTTCCTCAACATTCCTTTATTCCACTCCTTTACTCCTTCATCGGACCCCTACTATGAGTCAGGGACTATTCTGGAAGCTGAGGGTACAGGCTAGCTCTCAGCCCTCCTTTGCGCAATTAAACAGGTACTTCATATCTACTCAGGGGCCCCTGCTCAGCAGCAGGGAGCATTTCTCTCAAGCAGGTCCCAGTGGCAAGAACTGGGCACTGAATACCTGAGATCCCTTCCAGTCTTCACCTGTGGTTCAAGAAAGGAGAAAGGCGCCTGCTGTGTGCTGGTGTGCATTTATTTCTCTACAACACAGGTCACAGAGCTGGAAGGCAGCAGGGGTAGAGGGACAGGTTTGATTCCTACCTCTCTGCCCTTCCCAACACTGTCAAGGACCACCCTCCCAGGAGCCAGGTCAACCTGGCCCTCTCTCTGAGCATCCGTGAAGTCGGCCTCCAAGGTGGCCCCTCCATTGATTCCTGCCTCCAAGTAATCATGTCTTTACATAGGTCCCTCCCATAGTCAATGACGATGACCTAGACAACAAACAGGATTCTGTAAACATAACTGTATTTGTCTTCCAAGGAGAGGACAAAAAGACATTGTGGCCACCACGTTGCTCTCTCTTGAACCACCCACTTTAAGGAAGCCAGCCACCATGTTGTAAGGACACTCAAGCAGCCCCATGGAGAGCGCCATGGGGCAAGAAACTAGGACCTCCTGCTAACAGCCCACGTCAACTCGATAGCCACATGAATGAACCACTTGGAAGCAGCTCCTCCAGCACCAGTCAGGCCTTCAGATGACCACAGTCCCAGCTGACGTCTTGACTGTCACCCCACGAGACATCCCCAGCCAGAACAGCCAGCCAAGTCACTCCCAAATTTCTCACCCATGGAAACTGCATGGGATACTAAATGCTTGTGGCTGCTTTCCACTACTAACTTTGGGGGGAGATTGTTACATCCTATTGCTGTGTAAACAATACAGCCCCTCTCAGATCGGATCGTGGTTCATGTTGCAAGAACAGTCCGGAAGGTGGCATGTTAAGACATCCAGAACTACCCACTCTCCAGAGGGGTGACCAGTGCAGGCTGAGTTTGAGAGGACAGGAGAGAACACACATATGCAAGAAATCCCCAGCATGTGGGAAAAGAGCTGTGAAATAAGAAATCAAGCAAAGCAGAAAACTTGGCACCTTCTTCCCTAGAAATTTCTCACACACTCCATCTATCTCGGTAAATGGAACCACGTGCACCCAGTGACTCTAGCCAAAAACCTGGGAGTCATCCCTGGACCCATTCTCTCTCACACACCCAACATCTCATTCATCAGCCAAGTTCTGGGCTCTACCTCAGAATGTATCCCAGATCTGGCCCCTTTTCACTGCCTTTCCGACAAGCACCATGGACTAAGCCACCAGCCTCCCCGACCTGGACTATGTCAGCAACCTGCTGGCCCATCTCCCTAGCCTACCCTGTGCCTGCTCAAGTCCAGAGCAGCCTTCTCAAAACAGAGATCCGATCATGTCCTATGTGCTCCAAATGCTCCAGGGCTCACTATTCTCCAGTGACGTGACCTTCTTTCAAGCATTTGATAAGCTCATCTCACCTCGGGGCCTTTGCACTTGCTCTTCCAACTTCCAGGTCACCAAGGAACATCAACATTTGAGTCTCACCTCATGTGATCCTTCCTCTGAAGTGTCTTCCTGGGTCACGTTAGCCTAATCACTCTCTAACACACTGCTTTAGTTCATTTCCTTCATAGCATGTTTATCCTACTTATTGTCTGTCTCCCCCAGGAGAATGTCAATCCCATGAGGGCAAATGCCTTATCTGTCTTATATACCCAGAACACTGCCTGACCCTTGGAAAGAGCTCAGCAAGCATTTGTGTAATGAGCCCTGTCTAGAGGTAAGGGGATAGATGAGATGACCTCCAAGTTGATCTGGTTATAAAATCCAGAGGACAGAGCTCTGCTGTGTGCGCTAGGGCTCCCACCGCCCTTCCCGGCAGGAGGAAAAGGCAGGGCAGTAGTAAGATCTGTGGTTTTAGGGGAAAGACTTGCCAGCTGGGTGGAGTGCACGCCACCAGTGCATCCCATTTCCTATAGAGGAAAATCCTCTAAAAGGCTCTTTCTGTCTGTCTGGCCATGCCCTGCCAGTCCACCTCTACCCTCTGGGCTGTCCTCCAGGGCTAGGCAGAGCAGAATTTTGCTACAACCGACAGCCTGGGAGATGCTGAGTCCCCAGCATTTCCAAGAATTGCCAGGCAGGTTATGCCCCCAGAAATCATTTCTGGCACCCCTCTGGCATCTCAGCCTCCATTCAACCAGACTCAGACCCTTCACTGCCAGTGTGTTCATTCCCTCATCCTGTCTAAAGGCATCTGCTGCGGCAAGAGACAGAAAGCCAGGGGGGGGGGGGGTGGGCAGGGAAAGATTAAGGAACATCAGCAAGATGGGATCTTTAGAAGGAAGCACCAAGGCCCAGGGACAAAGATAGTGAGGAGTTACACCAGGAGACCTTGGGGAAGTCATTCACCCTTTGGGTGCCTCAGTTTCCTTATTCATAAAACAATGGGATCTTTCAGCCTGTTTTACGCCATGATGGATTAAAAGAATAAAGTCAGATAATGCACTGAAGTGCCTTCTAAAGCCCAAAGCGCTGTACAAACATTCATTGTTATTAAGAGAAGCAGGTGCAGAAAGGAAGAGAGAAAGGGAGTAGACAGGGGAGGAGCGAGAAGGCGCAGCCTCTGGGGTTAAAGGGTGGAGAAGCTCTGCTCTGGATGAACAGAACAGGGAGGCAGATGGAGGGAGAAGCAGAAACTCACTGCCCGCCCCCACCACGGGAGACAAGGCTGCGAGAACCAGAAAAGCAGAAGGCGATGGGAGGGGCAGCTCTCCAGGTGTGCCCATTGTGAGCCAGGCCCTTTGCACTTCTGCTAGGAGGGCACTCCTACCTGGAGTTTACCGATGGGGAGACGGCCCCAGCAAAACCAAGGATTTTGCTTGAGCAAGGCCACCCGGGAGGAAATGGATTACCTCGCAGATCTGTCCGCTCCATGAGCACCCTTCTCTAAAATAATCCTTGGCGCTTGGAGTGACCGGTTGATGATAATGACCAGTTACTCCATTCTGGAGCACCTACCTTACGTCAGGCACTGTCCTGGGCACTTTCACACCCATTATCCCATTTCATCCTCATAATAACCTCTTCTTATTCCCATCCCCTCGAGGATGAAACAGGCTCACAGAGGTTGCATGACTGGCCCAAGGTCATTCGGCAAATAAAGAAGCAAAGGATGAGATGAACCAGATACTGAGTCTCCACTGCCCCGCGCATGCTTCTGAAACTTCCTCCCTCCTCCTTCCATTCACTGAACTCCTTCCAGAAAGATCTGGGGTGAACAGCAAAGGTGGACTGCAAGGGCAGGGGAAGATGAGCCATCATGGCGGGCAGCGCAGACAGACAGGTAAGGCCCGGCATTTCCACCTCCAGAAAGCTGGCCCATGTGACAGAACAGCCGCCCTCCCAGATAAGCCATCATAACGCAGCGCTCTAAGAAGCCCGCTCCTGACCCATCGCCCCTCAGTCCAGGCCTGAGAGGATGCAGCAGGGCTCCAAGCCAGCCAGGCCAACCCTCTAGCCTTCTTGCCTCAGTTTCCTTCTCTCACCTAGGCCAGCCTTGAAACACCAATGGGGAAACTGAGGACCAAAGTGCCACCTGGCCAATAATAAGAGTGAGATGATCTTGCGAGAGGTTCTGTGCCCGGGGAAAGCCTGACCTCCGACCTCATCCCCACTTTCCCACCTATCCTGTTTTCCCGCCACTGGCCTCCTTTGGCTGTGGCCCCCATCCCAAGTTTTTCCAGACTGCCTGAATTGGGCCAACCAGGGCTCTGTGCCGCCCACGGGATAAATGAAATGCATCCCCCTCCTCCTTCATTCCCTGAACCAGCGCCCCCTCCCCCAACTAAGGGAAATACTTTCAAAAGTCCCCTCCCTTGGAGCTTGGTCCCTGCCAGGCACCTTCAGGAGCTGCTCAGACCCCGCACGGCGGCCCCCCACCCCTGGGCCTCGCCTTCACCTTGACCCGAGCCCGCTCCCGGCCCGAAGCTTTGCATAAACAAAGAGCAGGGCAGGGGGACGACCCGGGCACCGCCCCCGGCCCGCCGGCGCCCCCTGCTCCCGTCCCGGACCCGAGCCAGTCCCGTCCCCGAGCACCCCGCCGAGCCTGCCGGCCCGCGGCCGCTTACCTTGGCCTGGCATTTCCGATGACAGGAGAAGCTGCAGACTGCGAGAGGGCGAGACACAGAAAGAAAGTTTAGCCGCGAGGTATGAAATGGAAACTCGGGCGAAATCTCCTCCCACCCCCGCCCGCACTCCGCTCTCGGGAGGGAAGGAGGGAAGGAGGAACGGAGGGAGGAGGGGGCGGAGGGGGGCGGAGGGGGGCGGCTGCCGCAGCTCCCCGGGGCCTGCGGGGCGGGAACGCCCGGGACTGCGGACCCGCGGGCCGCGGAGGCGCCGAGCCCCCATTGCCAGAGCCCCCGGGGGGCGGGGGCGGGGAGGTGGGAGGGGCAGGGGGGGCGCGGGGGTGGGGAACCTACTCCCCTGCTGGATCTGTGCCAGGGGCAGAGGTGGCCAGGACCCAGGCCCAGTGGCAGCCACGCCAAGGAATACGGCTTGGGGTGGGGGTTCTCCCATTACATACACACCAGGCAGGCAGGCAGCCTGCACCCCAGGAACCGTGATCGTTGACTCTCCCCCAGAGAGAGACGCACACACCTAATTTACGGTCCAGGAGAACCTGGGTGCACACACACATGCACACTCACCAATAACCACTATCCCCGTGCACTCGGCCAGACATCTACACATACACATATATATACACACATAGCCTCACACACACTCGCACTCATACTCATGCCCCAGGGAAACCTCTGACTCAGGGGCACCAGCACACACACTTTCACAGGACACCCCCAGCATACAGCGCGACACAGGCATTGGACATGGACACACGTATAGATGAGCCTTACGCAGGCTCACAAACTCCTTGTGCATCATTTGAAACACACACACACACACATACACACACACACACACACACACACACAGCAGACTTAACTCTGCCCTCCCACCACCAGAAGCTGGAATCAAATTTCCTATGGGGTTCCCTCAGTCTGGAATGTCCCAGCCCTGCCTGCCCCACCCCCAGGGCACTCCCTGGGGTTTGGTGGTTCCCCTCCCACCAGGTCTCACAGATGGGGTGAAGGGTCTCCTGAGCTGAGCTTCTGCACTGACTTGACCTTGTTAGCTGCTGAGACGGGGCGGGGGGGGTGGGGGTGGGGGGGGGGTAGGAGTCAGGGAGGCTGGGGAGAGCAGCCCCAACCCCAAATCTTTGGCAAGCACAGCCCTGGGCCACAGCCCGCTGCCATGGCCTCTTGGATCTACAGTTCGTCCAACCCCTCTCTGGCTTTGAGCCAACCTGATTCTCAGCAGAATGCAAAAGGGGGAGACTGAGGCATAGATGAAGGCCCAGAGCTGCCAAAAGAGGGCTGTCCATACTAAGGCTTCTGATTGGTCTGTAGGAGTGGAAGTCTAGGATGTGACCTTGGCCACTGGCCCTGCCTGGGACCTTGTTCTCCCAGAACCTAGTCCTGGCCCCAACTCAGGCCTGTGACTCAGCTGTTGCTGAGCAAGCCTTTCCAAACCCCACCAGCCACCCAGGCCAGCTCGGGAACTTCTGCACCCCTGACCACACCAGGACATACCCACCCCTGGCCACCCAAATCAAATCATGCCCATTTGTCTAGCCTTTCTGCTTCTCTCTTGCCTTACCCCACCCGACCCCTACTACCCCAGGATGGCAATTCCCCTCCAGACACCCCAGCCCCACCCCCATGCCTTCTCTCCTGGCCTTGGAATGTGGAATTGAGAAAGCCTCAGGCCATGTGGCTTGGGCTGGCCCTTCCAGCCAGGCAGGCGCCCCACTCGGCCACTACCTCCAAACAGAAGGACCTTTCCCCTTCCTCTGCTGATCAAATCCCAACCCTCCTGGAATAAGTCCTGGGCCCCTCCTTTATTCCCTACCTCCTCACAGCTATCACCACACAGAGCACATTTCCCCCACCGCCTCGGTCCCTATAACTGTGGGCTCCTTCAGAGGAAGGACCTGTCTCTCTCTCTTTCTCTCACCACACAATACCTGGTACACAGTAGAAGCTTAATAAATGATTAAGGAGTTGGACCTGACTGAAGATCTCCCCTGGAGTTTATGTGTTCCCCCATTTAATCATTCCCACCCCACTCTCAGCTTTCCCTTGAGCCATACCCTGCCTGCCCCCAACATTTCATGATCCATCAAAAAAGCATTTCCTAAGTGTCCACTCTGGGCCTACTGACCCCAGTCAAGATACCAATAGCACAATGACCTCTGGGACTCCAACTTCAAGTATCTGACAGTTGATAGAATGCGCCAAACCCTTTCCTACCTCAGGGCCTTTGCACTTGCTGTTCTGGCTGCCTGGACCATTCTTTTTCACCCCAGCTGTCTGTCCATTGCTCACCAAGCCAAATCCTTCTTCTCCTTCTAGAATCCACTGAAAGCCATCCATCTCCTCCAAGAGCCTTTTCTTAACCACCAAATGACATTAGGCACCTCCAATATTCTTTCTCGGCAAGACCCTGATAATTTCCTTCTTAATACAGTTCACAGTCTGAAGTCAACATGGGTAACTACTGCTCGCTTATGAATAAGTCTGCCTCCCTACACTAGACCTATGAGGGCAGGGAGCATGCCTGTCTCATTCACACCAAATCCCCAGTAGCTAGAACACTTTCTGATCCAGCCCCTGGGACACACAGCTGAATGCAGCATCTTTGTGGAAATGGCAAGAAGGTGCCCTTTCTCCAGGCAGACCCAACTCTGTACCTGGGTACATGGTCTGGAGAGCAAAGCGTGGCTGCTTCCAGCGCTCTCTCGGGTAGGTGCCCTTGGCAGTGAACAGCCTGCTTGACCGTCCGGGGCAGCCCCGCCTGTTGCACAGTGGGCAGACACTCAACAAATGCCCTTGGGTGGAGGGCAGATGGAGAGATCATTGGGCAACTGCAGTACAGTGAGCCGAGGGCTCCGTGAGTGCTGGAATGCAGAGGGTGCCCTTGAGAGCTCTCCAGTGGGGAGCAAAGGAAGACCTTCCCCAGGCCCCAGCCCGGAACACAAAAGCTCCTCAAACTCCACTCAAGTGGCAGGTTCCCAGCAGCTCTGCCGGTGGATTTGTACACCTTAGGAGCACCCATGCCCACCCCCAGAGAGGCCCTCTTGGACTAAGCGCCCTCCAGGAATGGTGCCCTCTAGTCTGGCCACCCTTCTCCAGTCTCCCCCTGGGGGCAGTATTTCCTACTCTAACTGGCAGTTCCCCTGCTGTCACATGGAATTTGGGCATGCCACTCTCTGCTGGCTTCCCACTTTCCAGATCCATGGCACGTTCAAATGTGCTCCAGGAAGGGAAACTGCGGCAGCCAGTGTTTTCTGCCTCCTGGAGGCACACCTTCCTCTCATCCTCTCCCACAGTGAATAGCGCTGGCTTATGTACCCCGCTGAATATTGTAGAAACACTGGCATGTGACTCCTGCGGCTCTGTCATCAAAGGCATGGTGGCTTCAGCCCTGGTGTCTCCGATCACTGTCTCTGGGGGAAGCGAGGTACCACCCAGGATGCGTGAGGACCCCCAAGCGAAGCTATAGAGAGGCCCACATGATGAACAGCTGGGGTCCCCCACCACCAGTCAGTGCCAACTCGGCAGGCGTGCGACCAAACCACCTTGCAAGCAGACCCTCCGGTCCCCGTCAGGCCCGATGACTATGACCCCAGCTGACATCCTGACTACATTTGCGAGAGGTCCAGACCACCCCGTGAAGCCACACATGAAACCCTCACCTTCAGAAACCATGTGAGATCATAATTTCATATCTGTGGCAAATTGCTAAGTTTGGGGACAAATTTGTTGTGTGGCTCCAGATAACCAACACAGAGACCAGAGCCCAGGAGCCCTCAGAAAGCAAGAGGCTAAAGGCTGATGCTGGACACTGAGGCCAGAAGGCATCTCCCCAGTCCTTCCTTGCACACCAGGAACAGGCATGTTCATCTCTGAAATTCTTTCTTCCCTTCCCTTCGCCCTACCAAGAATTAGTCATCATATCCCAGAAAGTAACTCCAAAGAGACTGTCCAATCTCCCTACCTCCTGCCAGTTCAGACCAATTAATCTTCCCTGGGCCCTGTCTCTCCTCCAGCCTTCCCCGCCCCCTTTAATCCACAGAGCCACAGGCCATTCTCAAGTGCAAACTGACCACATTGCACTCCTGCTTAGAACGGTCTTGTCCAGCCCCTCAGCACACTTATAACGCCCTTGCCGCCTCTTCCAGCCACTGCCCCAAAAGAGATCTGCCATCCTGAACTCCCCCAAAGGACACTGAATCTAGTATGTCTGAAATGGGGAACTCATATACATCCTCCAAGACCCGTTTCAAAAATGTCCCTCCCTGAATAATCAGGCACTCAAAGATGATCCCTCCCTCCTCTCTGCTCCCAGTGAGGTCCTGTTCAACCTGGCAGTTTTGTGTCCTGCCCCTCCTCATGGCACAAGGTCTGACATACAGATGGGGCTCAACAAATGTGGTGTAAATATAAAAACTGGAAGAATTCTTCCCAGCCTAAACCACTGGGACCGATGCTGATGTTCTGGGGCAATGGAAGAGCCACAAGAGAGGGTGGATGAGCCCCACTTTTCCGCTCCAGCCCCTGCTGGGAGAGGGCCAGTGTGGACCATGGCCAGTGCTTTCTGAGTGCCTCAGGACACACACCACCCATGATCCAGCCTGGTCCAACTCTCCATGTACCCGCTTTCCTATCTGGCTGCATGGAGACTGGCTCTCAGCCCAGATGTTGGTCATGCTCTGTGACCTGGGACCAGTAAGCCACTCTGAATCTCTATGTTCTCCTTATCTGTAAAATGGAGGCAATAGGAGCATCTTTCCCAGGGTTGTTGTGAGAATTGATGGACTTCATGTGTGTGGCTGGCCCCGAGGATGCTCTGTGGAAGGTTGTAGCTGGTATCAGCATCGGAGAGCCCCTGTCTCCTAATCAGGACACCGGGTTCTAGTCCTGAGGACCATCTTACAGCTGTGTGACCCGAAGCAAGTACCTCCCACTCTCTGGTCCCCACCACACCCTGCTGACTCACACTCGTTAGTTAGCCTACATTAGCCCTGAAAGTCCCCAAGCTGCTGAGCCCTAGAACAGAGGATCCTCAAGCCATCTCCCCACTGCGAGAGCCTGGGGCAACCCACTGGTCTCTCCACCAGTCACCACTTGTCTCTTCCTCCCTCCAACAATGGAATCGTGAGCAAGCCTGGGTTCCGACCCCGAACTCATCCCAGACTCTATGAAACACTGAGCCTGCGGTCGACAGGGAGGCCCACTCTGCAAAGTACCCCTCCTCATTGTGGGGAAACTAGGGCAAGAAAACGCCAGCCTTCCCATCCTACTGGGCTTCACACTTGAGTCCTCCCCAGACAAACATCCCAGGACCCACCCAACCTTGGTCCCCTGGCTCCCGCAGAAGGCTGGCCTCATAAGCCAATGACTCCACAAGATGAAGCCCCCTGGGGAGGGATCCTGTCAAACCAAAGCTTGGTAGAGCCCCAGGAGCCTCATCTCTGCCCATGGGTGTCAGTATGCCCCCCTATCCCCGCCCAGCAGGGCCCAGCCAGTGGCAGGGCTGAGAGCCTCAGAGTGTGGAGGGGTCCACAGGTTACCTGCTGGGATGGAAAACCGCACCCCCCCCAACCCCATTCTGAGCCGGCTCCTGCCTCGAAGGGCTGCTGGGACTCTGTCCTGAGGTGGCTTCCTGCCCTCCCGGGAACACAGGAAGCCAACATTGTTGGGATCTAAATGGCCTTTTCCTCCCAGCCTCAGCTCGGAAAATGAGCACATAGCCTCGGTGTGCACCTGACCCCAGCAGGAACTGCCCACACCCCCAGTGGGCCTCAACTCTTTTCTCCAGCTGGCAGAGAGACTGGCCCAACCACCCACCTGCGCGCACAGCCTCACGGCCTTTCCCTGCCCCACTTATCTCCACAGCCTGGCCTGGAGGTATGTGACGGTTTCTATGATGTGTCAGCTCAGGTAGGCTATCTATCATACCGAGATAGTTGTTCAGCATGATCCTAGATGTTTCTGGATAGGGGCTTTTATGGATAAGATTAACATTTAAATCAGCAGACGTTGAGTAAAGCACATTAACCTCCATGATGTGGATGGGCCTCGTCCAATTAGTCGAAGGCCTGAATAAAACAAAGACTGATTTCCCCAAGCAAGAAGGGACTCTGCCAGCTGACTGGTTTTGAATCTGAACTGCAGCTCTTCCCTGGGTGTCTAGCCTGACCACAGATTTTGGATTTGCCAAGTCCCCATAATTGCATGAGCCAATTCCTTAAAATAGATTATCTATCTATCCATCCATCCATACATCCTGTTGGTTCTGTTTCTCTGGGGTACCCCAAGTAATACAAGGTATCTCAGGGCATGGCCAGGGGTGTGGGTGCCGTGTGGCTCTGAAGTTCAAGCAAGAAGAAACCTTCTTGATGTTCCCATCCAGTGGTTTTCAAACTTTTATGCAGATGGAATCTTACAGGGAACCTCAGTGATCTTGGTCAACATTGACTAAATGCTTGATCTGAGCTCTTCATGTGTACATATTATCTCATTTAATTCCCAAAGTAACCTGAGGAGGGAGGTGTGCTATGTGTCTCATTTGAAAGGAGAGGTGACTGAGGCTCATACGGGCGACACGGGCTGCTCGAGTTCTTACTGGTAAGGGGCAGAGCTGGGATACGAATCCAGGACGTCTGGGCTAAGCGCAAGACCACCATCCATTCTGCCTCCCAATATGTCTAACCTCTAAAACCAGAGCTGTTCTGATTAAAGTGAACAGGAGTTCCAGAACCCCAGCCCTTCAAGTCTTCCCCCTTAGGTTTCCCCATTTCCTACCTTCTCAGACCCCTAAATCGTCTCCAGAAAAACCTTACAGGTCTGTTGGATGAGTTTAGAGCCTCTGATCTAGTCCAATCCGTCCTTTAGAGAAATGGGAAAGCTAGGCCCAGAGAGGTTAAGTTTCTCACCCAAGCTCACACAGCCGGGCCATGGCAAGCCAGGACTAGAACCCATGGGTCTTCCCACCCTACCAGGCTGCCTCTAATGACCCCAAAGAGGTCCTCAGGCAGAGGGTAGAAGCTGGGGTCCCCAGTGAAGTAACAAGAGGACAAAGAGCTCCCTACAACAAGGCTTCCCCACATCCAGCCGGTAAGGGCTTCTGGGTGGGTTTGTCCCATTGAGAGCCTAATTATCTTTCCCAAGTGCATCCCCCTTGGGGGAAACAGCAGACGACTTCCCCAATCTTCCAGGTCAATCAGAGGCATTGAGAAGAGAAGTAATCTAAGCTTTGCCCCCCCAATCCCGGCCTAGATGGCAGCCCTTGGGCTCTTAAGCTGGCATCGTGGTCTCTTCCCTTGGGCTTCAGCCTAGCAGAAGGCCAGAGCCCTTTGGCAAGGCTGTAGCCTCCCTAGAGCACTGCCGAAAGCATCTGTGAGAAACCCGTTGTTTGAACGGAGGAACTCCTACACATCCGTCAAGACCCAGCCTACATCTGCCTTCCTGATGAACCCTGGTAGGAAAATCTCTGCTAAGTCAGAGAGGACCTTTCACACACACCTCTCTGTCAGTTTTGCTGCCATTTTCTGTGATTGTCGGGTGGCCTGTCTGCATCAGGCCCAGAGAGGGCGCAGTTCACGATCAGCAGATGGACACTCGTGTGTTCGCAGCAGGTGAAGCGGCCGCCTCCCCTGGGACAGTTAGCAGGCCTTCACAGACTCCAACCAGGGAGCTTTCCAGATCTCCCCTTCCCCCATATGGCCCTCAGTGCCGTTCTTGATCCAGCCCCCTCTCTCTAGCTGAGGAAACTGAGTCCTGAGCGGTGACATAACTCACCTGAGGTCACGCAGCCTGTGAGTGGCAGGGCCACAAATAGAGCCCAGACCCCTAACAAAGGCCCCGGGCCTCCTCTCCTGCCATTGTCTCATCCGTCCGTCTCCCCCAACACGGACACTTAGTCCCTAACGCCAGCATTCGTGTTACAGCCACACACAGAACCTCCGTGTTCCTCACAGTCACCACCCGCCCAGGGACCCGGGACAGGGTTTATTATTAACCCCACAGCACACAGGAGGAAACGGGCTCAGCGAAGGAGAAGACTGGCAGCCGTCTCACAGTGACCTCTTGGCCTGTTTATCAGTCACACTTACGCCCGAATGTCCTGCCACCTTAGTTCAGGCAGACAAGCGCCCCAGTTTCTCTAGATCTAGGAAATTGTCCTCACTGCCCCTGCCTGCAGGACTTCCCTCGGTGCCACAAGCCCCGTGGAGACTGAATTCACAGCCTCAATGTTCCAGACACTCTGCCCCTCATCACCCCCAGCCACGAATCCAGAGGGTAACCATTCTGTAACCCCAGACTTGAAGCCCCAGAAAAGGAACCAGAGCACAGCAAACCCTGGGCTTGGCAAACAAAACATGACCTGGATTTTAGTCCACAATCACCCCCTTCACCAGGGAGCAACAATGCATACCTTGTGGCCCTGGATGGATGGATGGATGGATGGATGGATGGATGGATAGATGGATAAGAGCATCTATCCAGCTTGTGCCACCTCCCGGTTTCAAAGTACAGAGAGTTGGCTCATTGCTGCGTTGCCCACCTTAGTACAGTGACCCCAACACTGACCTCAGGCCAGGTGACACTGACGGTCTTGCTGAAAAGCCACACCATAGCCTGTAGAGCTGGGAGTCTTCAATCCTCCCTTGCTGGGCCCCCGACCCCAGCCCTTCCATGGCCCAGTGCTGACACCTGGTGGTGCCTTTGGACTTTAGTCCTGGCTTGCTTTCCACTTCTCAGTAACTCATTCAGAGCTGCCAAACCAGCCCAGCAGCCCACTGGCCATCTGCCCTCCACTCTGGTTCACACCAGCAGGGCCAGGCTCCGAACCAGGTAAAACCCGTGTCTCACCTCGGGAGCCTTCCATTCCCACGGGTCACATCCCCTCTTCAACCCAGGCCCTCAACCCAGGACCACAGACCACAGACCCAGGGGAACCCAGGACCACAGACCATCACAGAAAATTCAGCCACAGATGTGTGCCCAAGGTCACAGTGAGTGCCGGACTTCCTTCTTCCCCACCCCTGTGCTGCCTCCTATCAGAGAAGTGCCAGCGGTCGCTGGGGTGAAGGGCAGGCACGCTGGGGAAGGAAGGAAGGATCTGGGGGGACGCTCAGGGGTGAACTTCAGCAGGTTCAGGGGGCGGGGTCACGTGGGGCAGCGACGCTAGTAAAATGCAAAGCCCCGCCTCCAGCAATTCTGGCCTGACTCCTCCCACCTCCCCACGCTGACCCACCACCCGTCCTAGTGGGACCTCTGGGGAGGAGGGTGACACTATGCGGCGAATTTGGGTACTGCAGAAGGCCTTGTTGGCCGCCTAAATCCCAGCTGGGTATCCCAGCTCTTCAGAGAAGGACCATTAACCTCTACCCTTTGCCGAGAGCCGGACGTGCCTAGAATGTCCTCCACATGTACATTCGCACACACTCACACGCTCCTATCCACCCACTCCCCACCCCATTGTGCCGCTGAAACTCCTTGTCTAGGAAGACTTCCCACCCCCAGGGAGCACACCCCAACAGCCCCACTCAGACCCAGCCAGCTGTGTGCCTTGGCAAGAGTCTTAGGGACTGATCCCCAGCTTCTTCCTCTGTAAATCGAGGGTGACACAGGCACCACCCCTGCCCCACGCTGTGAGCACCACAGGAGAGCCTTGTGAGCGCTGTGATACAAAAGGCTTTGATAATTACTCTGCTTCCCAGCCCCACTAAGACTTGGGGGTGGGGAGGGGGGACGTGGAGGGGAAAGTCCAGGTGGAGCCACGCGAGTCAAGGCCCAGGGCGAGAACAAGATTGGCCCCTTCGGCATGTTTGACACACTTGGTTTATGCAAGAGCCGAGCAGGGTGCAGATGGGCTGAGTGTGGACTTGGGGGACAGGAGTAGACGGGTCAGAGAGCTGGCAAGGGGTGGATGCCGGCGGGCCTCACAGTGAAGGAAGGGGACAGGGCTCTGGCTTGGGGGCCGGGGAGGCTCCCAAGGCTGAACCCGGGGACAGACAGAACTAGGTCTGCATAGAGTCCGGCTGGGAGAGGGTGAGGAGCGGTGGGTTGGAGAGGATGGGTCAGGAGGCAAAGGGGCTGCAGTCAGCCCTCCAGGTGAGAGGTGTGACAGCTGGAATTGGCAGCAGAGAAGCTCAAACTAAATTGGGAGGCCCTGGCAATGGAGAAGGGGAGGAAGGCATCTGGCAGGGCAACTGGATGGGTGATGACATCAGGCACCGCGATCAGGCGCAGGGGCCTCCCATTGATTTTACACTGATTTTACAGTGCGATCTGGGGCAAGACACTGATTTCTCTGACAAGAGTGGCAGCCAGACCCCAGGCTGGGTCAGAAGCCCATGAGAACAGTGACTGAAAAAGCCCAGCAGCCACCAGCCCTGCCCCGGTCTGATCTGGGGCCTCTTAAGCTCACCCCTAAATTTGGTGCCCTTCCCAGTGCCAGGCATACGCCACCCACACACCTTCCACACACCCCATCCCCGTGCCGATCACGGGACCGCCACGGGTCATCCACGTGCTCGCCGCACAACACCCACACATCCCCACGCCCCACCTGCGTGCCAGCTACACGACACCCACAGGCTGGCCGCACCCCACTCACACCCCCTCCACACACCGTCCACACGCTCACTACGTGCCAACCACACACCACACACCACTGGGCGTGCACCTGCCACAGGCCCCCAGCATCCACGCATAGGCTGCATGCCATCTCCATGCCACCCATCACCGCCACATACCACAAACGCCCACAAGCTCGTCATCTGGTGTGCTCAGATGCTCAGATGCTCAGCAACCACCCCTCACCCCCCCCCACGTGAGAACCCAGCACCAGGCCAGGACCCCAAGGACATCCACCCAGGTCCCAGGCCACCTCATTCCCCCGACGACCCACTCCCCGTCCCCCGTAGCCTGCCCAGCTGCTCACCTTTGCAAGTGCAACCCTCGCGGGTGATGACCTGACGGCAGATGCCACAGGGCTTCACCTTCTTGAAGGTCTTCACCTTGAAGTGGTGAGTCTTGGGGGCCTCCAGATCCTCTGGCTGTGGGGGGAGAGGCACAGTGATCAGGCCTGGGCACAAGGCCGGGAAAGGAGCCGGGGGAACTCGGGGATAAGTGGGCCAGGACTGGGGAAAACAAGAGGTGAGAGAGCCCCTTCAGGGGTGACAGGCCTGAGCCTATTTCTGGGAGGAGATGCCCCAGGAAAGAGAGCTGAACAGGACCCAAACCCAAACACTGAGGTGGGCGGCATACCGGGACACTGATTTCACATGACTTACTCAATACAATTTCACACACGTACGCCTTGTCACCACACTCCAGAAGACTCTCTCATAGCCGTCCCAGTCAATAGCCCCCTTAGGTAAATACTATTGTGACTTTTTTAAAAAGATCTTATTTATGTATTTATTTGTGTGTGAGAGCGGGAGGAGAGCAGAGAGGGCGAATGGGGAGAATCCCAAGTAGACCCTGAGATCAGGATCCGGGTCAAAATCAGAAGTTAGATGCGGGGCTCCTGGGTGGCTCAGTGGTTTAATCATCTGCTCTTGGCTCAGGTTATGGTCTAGGATCAAGCCCCACCACCGGGCTCCCTGCTCGGTGGAGAGTCAGCTTCTCCCTTTGTGCACGTGGTCTCTCTCTCTCTCAAATAAATAAAATCTCTTAACAAAAAAGCAAAAACAAACAAACAAAAAAAAGAGCCGGCTATTTAACCAACAGAGCCACCCAGGCACCCTGATACTATTGTGACTTCTATGGGCAAACACTCATCTTGCCGGAGTTTGAAACTTCACTGCGTCGTGAACTTCATTCCTGTGTCTGGCGTCTGGCGCTCGGGGTTCATCTGTGGGATTCAGCCACATGGCTCACTGCTGTGTGGTAGCCCACGTGTGAGAGTTGCTGCTTCCTTTACCCATTCTACTGGCGATGGTCCTTAGCCTCTTTACCCACGGAATGCCACGACCCCCCCCACTCTCTCTCACCCTCCTGCTACTACCTGCGGCCCCAGCCCAGAAGCCTCTGCCGTCTTTATTTTTATTTGCAGTTCTTTGCATTATGAAAATATTGGTCTGGGGGCACGTGGGTGGCTCAGTGGGTTAAAGCCTCTGCCTTCAGCTCAGGTCATGATCCCGGGGTTCTGGGATCCAGCCCCACATCCGGCTCTCTGCTCAGCAGGGAGCCTGCTTCCCCCTCTCTCTCTGCCTGCCTCTCGGCCTACTTGTGATCTGTGTCTGTCAAATGAATAAATAAAATCTTAAAAAAAGAATAAAAGAAAGAAAGAAAGAAAAAGAAAATATTGCTCTGTTAATTCTTCTTTTTATTTTTTTTTGAAGATTTTATTTATTCATTTGTCAGACAGATCACAAGTAGGCCGAGAGAGAGGAGGAAGCAGGCTCCCTGCTGAGCAGAGAGCCCGATGCGATGCGGAGCTCAATCCCAGGACCTCAAGATCATGACCTGAGCTGAAGGCAGAGGCTTTAACCCACTGAGCCACACAGGCGTTCTGGTTAAATCTCCTTTTTAAAACTAGCCCAACCACACACATGAGATGAGAGGTGGGCAGGTGGTCCGAGACTTCTCTGGGTCTGACCGGCTGTAAGCCCCTGCTGCAGTCACTGCCCACCGCTACCAAGGCCTCAGTTTCCTACTCTAGACAGCTCAAGGTTGGGCCCCACACCCTCAAGCCCCAATAGTCTGTCTTTTGTAACCAGGTACGGGAACGCACTCTAAGCCGCAAAGCCCTGCACCACCGGGGCTTAGACCCCCTACCTCCTTCTGCGGCCCTCAGCCCAGGCATGGGCTGGGGGAGCTTCCCATTCAGGAAGACATCCCTGCTTACAGCACCATGCCTCTTCAGGGGACCCCACCGTGGTGTCCAACCAGATTCATTTCCCAGCTTCAGCAGCAGGGGCCAGCAGAGCACAGACCTTGGCAGCTCCATCGCTCTCTCCCTCTCCGGGGCCCAGAGCGTCCTGACTCCCATCTACACGCATAGCCACACACAGAGACACAGCTGATGACAGACCCTGCAGTTCCGGGGGACGGAGTGTTCTTCTCTGCCAAGTCTCCCTCCCCATACCCTGCGCCATTGCCTCTGCGCTGGGGCTGGAGGGGGCGACTTGTGTGTTCAGAGGAGGGAGGGAGGCAGCCTCCCGCAAACCCAGTATGTCCAGAATCCTCTTGGAAGACACTGACTGCAGTGGGGAGTCCCAGGGAAGAGAGAGGCTGAGCCACGAGTGAAAAACCGACAGAATGAGAGAGAGACAGAAAGCCAGAGAAACAAAGAGGCAATGAGATAGAAAGGGAGAGAGATAGACGAAAGAATCAGAGAGACACAGATAAAGAGAGAGAGGAACAGAGAAGGATGTAGAAAAGCAACAGAAAGTCAAAGAGGAAGGAAAGAAGACCCAGATAAGGCAGAGGCAAAGAAAGGCAGAGACGAACCAGCACACACAGAGAATAAGAGAAATTAGACAGAAACACACGGAGACTATAAAGGGAACCGGAGAATCAAAGAAGCAGACAGACCAAAGGACACAGGCGCCAGCTTGAATGGGCCCCCAAAGGCTTTTAAACCTGGGCAGATTTGAGCATCACAATATGGAATGGTAATAGTGCTTAAATGAGTCCAGGCCCATATGGGAAATAAGTGAAAAAGCTCAAAGTTGATGAGAAACAGAAGATTTACATATCTCAAAGACCCTCACCACGCCACGGCTCTAAATTACAAAGGGGTAAAAAGTAACTTTGCCTGGCAGACTCCTCGTTAATCAAGGGATCAAAGCGAACAAGACCAGTAACGGGGTGAATGGAAATCGTGCCCCGCAGAGGGGAAGCTTGGAGAACAGGACCCTACGTCTGCCATGTCCCTGCCTAAGGGACAAGTGGAATGTAATCATGAAGAAACATCAGACCGACCCAAATCGAGGCACAGTCTACCAATTAAATGGCTTGTGATCATCTGAAGTGACAAGGTCACAGAAGTCAAGGCAAGTCTGAGATTTCCAGACCGATGAGAAAGACCGCTGGAGTCTGAGGAGATACGGCCGTCAAAGGCAGGGGCTGGCTGGCACTGGGTTCTTCCCCGAGCCCGTAAAGGACATCAGCAACTCGCCCGCAAACAGCTCAGGAAAACAAGTTCTTTGCACTATATTTGCAATGTTTCTGAAGTTGGAGATGGGCTCAAAATTCAAAGAGAAGACAAGCAGACGGAGATGACAGGGAGGCAGCCCCAGCAGAGACAAAGCCCAGGACAGACAGAGGTAGAGGGAGCGGTGGGCGGTGGAGCTGGGAGCCCGGCACTGCCCCCTGGTGGCTAAACCAGGCAACAGAGCCTGGGACCTGCAGGTCTGGAGTGTTGGGTCCTAGGAGCTATACTTCCACCTTCCGCAGAGGGTGGGGGCAGGGTGGCAGCAGGAGCAGGGCTGGGCACTGTCCTGCACTAGACCTCACTCAGTGTCCCCCAGCCCATCGGGAGGCACAGGTGAGCCCCCACCATTCTGAAGTCTCACCTCCCCTGTTTGCCAGGCTTGGCCCTGCCTGGCAGCCTTCCAAATAATCTCGGTCTTAGACATTCCAGGGAGGGGGCTGGGCCTAAAGTCAACAGCAGCAGCCCAGCCCTGGGCTGGGGGAGGTGCAGGAAAGGGACTTGGGGTTCCGTTTAAGGCCTGTGTAAGGAGGCAGGCAGGAAGCCCTATAGCCCAATCTTCTCAGGCCTACTCCAGCCACCCCCCAAGCCTTCCTCTCCCAATCCATAGAGTCAAGCGGAACTACCCATTCCAGCTGAGCCCCTGGACCTCTCTGTCTATACCCCAAATCCAGCTCTTCCCCCCAAAGCCCACGGAAGGAGGCCTTCTCCCCAAAGTATAGCTGAACAGTGGAATCCCCCAAAAGAGGCTCCTGGCAGCCCAATGAACAGATGGGAAGCAGGCAGAAACTTCCAGGCTGACAAGCAAACGCCCAGACTTCTCCCCTGGGACCTCCTGCCCAAACTCATAAATGTGAGTTTACAAACTCTCCGCACACGGGCGGAGAACAGGAACAGGGTCTCAGAGGCATTCTCCACCCTCACTCAGCTAAGCAGCCTGTGAGCCAAGGCCAAGCCCACTCCTGCCCCTCCCCCCACCTCATTCTGGCTCTCTTGCTGAAGGAACTCTGGGATGGGAGTCTAAAGGAGGACATCAGTGGCCTTCTCTGGGCCTCACAGACCCCAAAGGAAAATGATGGGTTTGGACAAGATAGTCTGGGTATAGAGGGAGCAGGGGAAACATTAGGCCACTTTGACACAAGGGGCTGAAGGAATTGGGGTGGGACATGCTCATGGTTACAGAGAGGGGAGCCTCCTGGGATTTTAGCCCTCCACGAGAGGCTGGGGAGTGAGATGGGAGGGAGGAGGCCACCTCCAGGCAACTGGCCCCAGGCTGTGACCTCCTCGGGCAACATTAGCTTGTCCAGCTATAAGACAGGGTGTCTGGCAAAGTCATCGAAAGAGTCACTTACTGAGCTTAAGGTACCAGTCTGCTGGAGGAGAAAGTCTAGGGTGGGTGAGCCTTAGATCTTCCGGTATCTGAAGGGACTGTCCTTGTAAGCGGACACCAGACATGATCTATGAAGTATTCAAGGCAAAGCAAAACTCAGGGCGCAGGAGCCACGAGGACACGTGGTTCGATGCAAGAGGGTACAAGAGCATCCCAACGACCAACTTAGTTAAAACCCTAGCGAAGAAGAAACCGGGGTGTCTGATACCCACATGGCCCTCACCCAGGGTTACTCTGCAGACGCGGGTAGAGGACGGGAACCAGCCCACAAAGGCAAAGCTCTGCTCAGGGGTAGCCACTGGTTATGTTTTCCTGACAAGTGGCAGCCAGCCTCCCAAAGCACTCCCCGACCCGTCTTAGCTGGATTAGCTCCTAGAGGACCTGGGGGATCCTGGCGGGCAAAGGAGGCACAGCCATGGCAGGACCTGCCTCCCTCAAGAGCCAAAGCCCAGAGAAGGGAAGGGGTCCTAGCCAGGAACTCATTCCTCCCCACCCTCCAAGCCCAGAGCCGGAGTCTGTGATAAGCACCCCCACCCAGCATCCAAGGGCTTTCCGGGGCCTCAGGGGGATCCTGTCCTTCCCACCCTCCATTCAGCCAAGCCAGACTGCCAGACAGTTCCATCCAGAGGGGCGTGGCACATCTGGCTAGAACAGCTTTGGCGGGAGTCCTGGGCCCTGGGGTGGGAAAGGCTGTTTGTCGGTTCCTCCCCGCCCTATGGGGGCAGAGTGTGGTGGGGGTGGTGAGTGAAAGGGGACTCACAGCCCTAGAGGTCCTTCAGCTCAGGCCTCCGGCCACCTCCGCAAGGAGCTCCCCCAGCCCTACCCCCACTAGGAGCCCCCAGATGATGTGGCCAGAGGGCAGACGTCTGCAGGCCAGTGAGCCTGGGGGAAGAAAGTCACCAAAAAGCAGGCGCTTGGTCGGTGCTATCCCTGCCTCCTGGCCATCCACCCCTCCCTGCCTTGTCTTCTTGGGTGGGGACACAAGGACGTGATTGGCATCAGCTGTCAGTTCTGTGGGGAAGACTCGGACCCCCCAAGAAGCCGCAGGCTGGCATCTGGGAGACCCCAGTCACTTCAAGTGCAAGCTACCTCCAGACCTACCTCCCCTCACATACACACCAAAGTTCCTTAAACCGCCCCCCCACCACCACTACCACCACCAATCTGCTAGCCAGCTAAGGGCCTGCCGGTGTTCTTGGTCGCCCGGGTGGAAAACTCTGAGTCACCCCCAACTCCTCCCAGCCCTCCACCCTCCAATCCAACTAGCTGCCAGACTCTGAATTTTGCTTCCCGAACACTCTCAGCCTTCTTGTGCTTTTTGATTCTGGGGTGTCTGCCCTGTGGAAGGCCGGGTCACTTTGATCCACAGCCACTGCCACAGTCTCCTGGGCCGCCGACCCCGAGGCCGTCCTCCCCACACAGCATCTATGCAGCCTCCAAAGAGCACAGCTCTGTGGGATCACCGACACCCCCACTTACCCGAAGGCCTTCCATGGCTACACAGGTACTCAAGACGAAATGTGCCCTCCCTCAAGCCCGCAGGGGAAGCAGCCTCCGTCCATACCCAGCCCCCCCAACCCTGGCATCTCAAACCCCACACCCTGCTCCCCAGCTCCCCACCCGTGTCCACCTCTGAGTCTCTGCCCTGCTGTTCCCCCTTCCCAGAATGTTCTTCCTCCCTCTCAGCCTGCCAAGCCTCTCTAGGTCCTCGGGGGTCCACCTTCAAGCCCCATCCCCCCAGGGAGATCCTCCCAGATCCTCTCCCCCTGTGCTACACTGCACACGGGATTCAGAGTCTCCACCCCTGCCTTCTTTCTCATTTTGAAGGGTTTGAAAGCGCTGGAAAGGATGAGCATGCATGTTCCGATCACCGTGATTCACCGTTTGCTCATGTTGTGCCTCTCCTGCCTGCGTGGTTTCTCCCGCCTCAGCCCCTACAGCAAGCCCGCCGTGAGGGTCACATGCAGGAAACCCCCTGTCAAGGGGGTACCGTTCTCAAAGATTCTGTTCATATTCGAATTCCCGCTTTTGCCCCATTAGCGTCCGTCATAGCTGGGTCTTTGGTTTGGGTCTGCTCTGGGACTCAGGATCCATCAGGACCCTGCATCACGTTTCCTTGCTGGGTTTCCTTCATCCTTCATCTAGACCGCTACGCCACCTTTTGATTTCCCTTTTGTGAGGACTCCGGGCTGTTTTGCAGGAGGTCCCTCCGTTTGGATGTGTCTGCTTACTTCCACGGGGAATCCGTTCAGGCTGAGCAACTCCCCACCCCCACCTCACCCTCAGGCACCCCCTCCTCTCCTGGTCCCACTTTGCTGGTGCCCCATTGGAGCCCTCTATGCACCTGACTGTCCCTGCTCCTCCCCTGTTAGCCAGGTGGCCCCATGCAAGTGGATTAACCCCGTCTGCCTCACTTTACTAATAAGTAAAATGGGCTGATGATAGTTGCCTCCCACAGGTTGTTCTGAGACAATGCCTGGCGCCTGGTAAGCAAACCCCCAGGCAGGGGCTATGTTTCACGTCATCTGTCACTCATGCGTGCACTAGGGAGCCCGTGTCTGCCGGAACCTCTGTTCCATGTCTCCGTGACCTGGAAGAATGCGATCCCTAAACGACTTCTGAAGGAGCGAACTGAATGGATTTGCTGCCTGGCCTCAGTTACCCCGTGTGTAATTATACAACACGCCCACTGGCCTGCCCTCAGGGAAAGGACACAGGTCACCCCCCTCACCAGCCACAGATGCCAGGCTGAGATGAAAGCTCTTTGACTCTCAGCAGCCCTGCTTCTCCATGGAGGGAAGAGGGCAGGAGGCCTCACTGACTGAGCCCCTCCCCTGTGACAGAGGGGCACACGGAGGCTTGGGAGCCCAGCAGTCAGCACCAGAGTCAGTCTCCGGAGCTGGATCACCTCTCCCCTGTTTGCCTCACGGCCCTGCTCAGCAACCTCACAAACACCATCCCCACATGCCCGAGCAGCCAGTCCCGGGTCCTTTCTTGTGCCCTAAAGTGAGTGGTCTCCTGGGGTAGGTGGCAGGGCTCAGACATGCGATGGGCTGATCCCCAGGCATGCGCTGGTGCTACAGCAAGAGGCTGCCACAGGTTCCCTCACCGACCCCTCATGTGACGAGGAGCCTGAGGAGCCTGCTCTGGACACACGGGAAGGGAAAGGTGGAAGAGAGGTTCAAATCCAAGCCTCTCAGAGGCAGGGTCCCAAGTCCCTAGCACCGCACTCCCATGTCTCTGACAATGGGCCAGAAGCCCCAACAGTTCTGTCCTCAGTCCCTCTGCCCAAACACCTCCTGGCAGTTTCCCCAGTCCCGTCCACCCACAGTTATCCTTACCTGCTGCACCTGGACTTCTAAGCTCTCAGCTTCACCCCTACATTGAAGTTCACCTTCCGCAATACCTCCCCCTCCTCCAGTCCAGGTGAGGTCCCCCTTACCTACCCCCGCAGCTTCCCTCTTGGCAACACCCACCTTATTATAATCTTTAGTCCAAGATCTGAAGCTTCTTGAAGAAAGTAGGCACCCATGACCACCCGTACGATGGACAGACCGGCGGTGGGGGTGCCCACGCGGCCCAGTGACTGGATGGTTTCTCTGTTGCACACAACGCTTTCCCGACACCGGCTGCTACCCCCAACCCCCACACCCCCAACCCAGAGCGCCAGCCCCTACCCTTCCCTGTCTAGGAACACTGAACCCAAAAGCCATGTGGGCCTTGGGCGGGCCCCTTCCCCTTTGTGGGTGCCCTTCACCGTGGCTGGAAACTGGAACTGTCGTCCTGGTCCTTCAGGACGTATAGAATCACACTGAGCTTCAAACGAAACTGTTGAAGTCAAGGAACACAAGGAAGGCACAGAGAGGCAAAGTAGCTCACCTGGGCACCCAGCTAACACGTGGTATCCAGGCAGGCTGGCCCCAGAGGCCATGCTCAGACCTTCGTGCCCGCTGCCAGCAGGAGAAGGCCCTGACTGTTCTCCGCCTTCTCATCCTTCTCCTGATTCTCCTGGCCCCACTCACACGCACCCCACCCACCCTGCCCAGGAGGATTCCCAGAATGGAAAGCCCTTGATGGGGGACCAGGAGAACCCCGCTCTCCTTCTGCTCTAGCTTGCCAAGGGCTCTGAACACAGGCCAACAGACAGCAAGAGCTAACATTTCTTGAGCCCTGACTGTGTGAAAGCCGCTATTCTAAATGTAGGCACCCATTCGCTCATTTAAAACCCAACGACCCTCTAGACAGGTGGGGAAACCGAGGCACACGAACATGAAGCTACTTGCCTAAGGTCTTGCAGCTAGCAAGTAGCGGGCTGGGATCAAAGCCAGCCCACTGCCCTTCCTCTGACCACTGCAGAGAAACAGTGAGGTACTTGTCCCTGACTTCATGCCTCAGACGTCATTCTGGAAAGCTTTGCAAAAGGACGGTTTTCTTTCAGACCCCAGTCAGTCTCATGTAGCCCAGCCTAGGTTCCAAGCCCCACTTATCAGAAGGCCCGGAAGGCGGGGGACGGGGGGGCGCGGTCCTCAGAGGTGGACAACACTCCAGAAACAGCGGGTTCAGAACCAAGAGGTCAAACTGGGGGTCTCTGTGGCAGAAAACACACACCGAGAATCCGTGGGCTCGTGACGATTCTCGATCCTTCTGAACCAAACCGCGCGCTTAGCTCTGGGAAGAACACCAGCTCCAGAAAAGAGAACGCTCATTGTCTGCAGCTGGAAAGGACCTCTGAGAATACTTTCTCCGTGTCTGTGAGGTCCAGAAAAGTCGAGTGACCAGCCAGAGGCCACGGGGCTTGCTCAGGGCAGGGCCAGAGCACTTGCCCTCCCCCGACCACCCAGGCCCTCCGCAGACTCCTTCAGCCCCAGCACCTCAATACGCACCTTCCCAGTTCCAGAGAGGAGAGCAAGCCCTTCTGGAAGGGAGACCTGCAGCTCCAACTCCATCAGCACAAGCCCAAAAAGCCTCAATGAATGGGCATGTAATTATTTTCTAAATAAACCTTCCCTGAATATGTAATAACAGGAGCATCTGATGAGAAAATCAAGTTATGCATAACATGTAGCCTCGCTCCTCCACTAATAAATGATTTTTATTCCTCGAGCTCATGAAAACCGTGCACCACAGATACACTGCTGCCCAGAGAAAGCACCTGTCCCCATCTCCGTCAGCATAGACAAGCATGCACATACATGAGGGCACAAGACCTGTCTCTTTCATTCCATGCCTCAGTTTACCTCCCTGAGGCGGAAGACCCAGCTAGTTGTTGGCCTCAGGATAGCTGGGCGGTCCCGGGGCGGTCCCAAGCCTCAGAGGTGGGGCCCCATCCCACCGCAGCCCTCCCAGGGAGATCCTTCTCACACAACAGACAGGGGTTCAGAGCATCCCACGAGGCAGGTAGGAGGTTTTGGAGTGGGAGAGGATGAGCATCTACTGAGCACCTACTGTGTGCCTGGACACTCGATCTTTCGACATACATTATCTCTGTGCTCATCCCAGTCATGCAAGGTGTGCTTTATTATTCCCACTTCACAGACCAGGAAACGGAGACTCACGAAGGGAACTGTTTTACCCAAGGCCCATCTGGTAAATACTGGAACTAAGATTTTAAGCTAGCCTCATCTGGTGTCAGAGTCTGCACACTTCCTGCCACCAGCTGCCCCTTGGCGAGGTCTCCAGGGCCTCTGTGCTCCCTCTCCTCACCGGGCCATCTACCCCTCCATTGCCTGCCACAAACATACACCCAAGTCCCACCAGGAAGAGAGGAAGGTTGCTGGTAGAGCTGTGGGGGGGGGGGGGGGCACTGTGAGGGAGGGGGAGCCCAGGGTCTATGCCTTGTCTACCCCACACTTCCCCAGACTCCAGCCCCCCGGCAATGGCCATCCCCTCTGCCCAGCCCACTCTCACTGGCTCTCCCTGTTCCCACAGATGAGCACCCACTGGGCTGGCCCACAGGGCCGGGAAGGGCAGAGCTGGGAAGGGACCAGGAGAGAGGGCAGGAAAAGGGCTCAGAGGCCCCAAAGTGGCAGTATCCACTCCTGCCTTTGGTCACCATCACCTTCTCCCAGCTCTCAGAAAGGGCAGGAAGGTCCACAGGGCACTGCTGCCTACCTCTCAGCAACTGCCCTTCACTACCCTCATTTCACCGGCGGGGAAACTGAAGCCTGCCCAGGTGAAGTACTTCTCCCACGACCTCTGAGCAGAAGTGGCCCTTCCTCCATCCACAGCAGCCTGTCACCCCTGGAAACCTAACAGCCATGTGGGCCGCTGCAGGGCTCCCCTGCTCCCCACCTCAATCCTCAGCCCTGTAGGCAGGCCTTCCAGAGCTGGTCCTAGGAGCTGGAAGGGCCTAGAGTGATGAACTTGGCCAAGGCTCCCATTCTACAGATGTTAACACCAGCCCAGAAAATCACTGGTGTAGCCTCTGTGCAGGGCGTTCCAGGCTCTCTCCATCGACTGTTCTAACCCACCCCTGCACCCGAGCTCCACCCAAACCCCCCTGTTCCAGCCCCCTCTCCACCCTTCCCCTCTCTGCCCCAAGGACACCTGGCTGCCCCCATCTGATCTCCCACAGCTGTCCCCAGCCTGGGCATGCCTGGGGACTGGCCGGAACAGGGAAAGGGGCAGGAAAGGCCACATCTGGATCCTGGGCCCAAAGCCCCCTCCCTCTGCAACCAGCCATCAGTCTCATGGAGACCCACATGAACCTCAGCCAGGGATGACTTCCTCGCCCTCCTGACCTCGTGCATGCCTTCACCCCTGCATGCCTTCACCCCTCTGAGGAAGGGGGGGGGCGTATCTCCTGCCCCTCCCCCCACCCCTCCCATGGCAGTCAGGACTCTCCCAGCCCCCCTCCCTCCCAGGAGACTTTTAACCTCATCATGTGGCCCTCTAACCCCTGTGTGCCCACCATCGGGCACCCTCACCCCAACACACACCTCCCTAAGTGGGGAGAAGTGGGGGACACAACAAGGGAGAGGCAGGAGGGGAGAGAGGCAGGAGGGTCTTGGTAAGGATGGGAGGCCTAGAAAGGAAGCGGCAGCAGCGGGTAGAAGCTGACAGTGAGTCTAGAAGGGATAAAAGTGATGGGATCCGAGCAGAACTCTCCACAGCCAGGCTTCCTCAGGCTTCATTCGTTAGGTCAGTGTCTCCCATTCCCCAGGCCCCCAGCGTGGCCACCTCCTCTGGCCTGGGCTGAGCCCCCCGAGGGCGTAGAGTGTTTTCCCCCCAGTGTGGCGGGGGGGGGGGGGGGGCGGCCAAGGAGAGGTTCCAAAAAGAAACAAACTTCTGGATGGCTCCCTTCTACGACAGCTCCCGGACTCAAAAGAGGGGCTGAGGGGGTATGTCCTAACCAGTGGAACCAGGGCCGAGGTCTCTGCTGATGGGGAAGGACCCCGGCTGAGGGCCCGCTCTAGTCTGTCTGTCCTTCTGTCAGTCAGCAAGAGGCAGAGAGGCCCTCCACCTTCACCACCAACACTCCCCCACGCTGGCCCTCAGCCTCAGCCTAAGATGGAAGGTGGCGGGGGGGGGGGACCCACGACCTCCCAACTGGAACAGCCGGACCTACCCAGAGCATGCAGGACAGACAGATCCACGTCATCTTCGGCGGGTGCCGTCCCTCAGGCCCAGCCTGGAGCCTGCTCACGGCCCCCCTGAGCTCACCGCCCCCGCGGAGCAGGCAGAAGGCAGCTCTGAGACGGAGTCTGCCGCTACTCCAGCCAGCATCTGCTGGGCCTCTCACCCTGCCTGCTCCAGCTCACCCTCCTTCCTTGCCTCCTCCCCCCACTCCACCCCCTAGTCGCAGCCTCCTGTCTCCTCCCTCCTCCCAGGCTCTGCTGCTGGTGGCTTGGGGGTCAGAAGCCCTGCTTTGTAGGGGGGCGGAGGGGGGGCGGTGAAGGAGACAAGACAAGGCAAAGGGACAGCTACTGGAGACAGCTCCCCCCCAGGCCATCACCATCCTGTCCACCCTGCGCCCCCACCCCCACCTCCAGACACACAACGGCCCTATGAGCCACCAGGGCTCCTGCCTTCTGATCTGAGGCTGGCGGTCCTCACTGCAGAGCCCCCCTCCCTGTCCCCAGACCACTGATGAACAGACAGACACAATCTGTACATCCTGGGGTTCCCCGGCCCCATCCCATCTCTTGAGAACAGATGCAGGCCCTCCTGCCCTCCAGACCTAAAGTCTGAAGTCCCAGTTCCCTGCCCTGGGAACACACATTTATTTGCACACACTCAGCAACAGGCCCTAACGCAAGAAAAACCAGGCCCGAGACTGTGGGAGAATGGCCTTACCCCCAGGCTGTGGATTTCATTCCAATTTTTTTCCTACTTTTTTTTTTTCCCCCCTTCTTTCTTTCTTTTCTCCAAACATCTGTCCCAGCCCTTCCTGCCCTTCCTAAAGGGAGCCCCGCTCCGGGCTCCTGCAAGAGTCTGTTTTTCTTGACTGGAGCCTGGGCCAACATTTGGTTTGCATTTCCCCACTTCCTCCTCCACCTCCCCTGCTCCCCCTCCCTGGGCCCAGTTTTCACCTCCCACCATTTCGCCTGCTTCTCCCCCATGGTGTTCCCCTTCCCCTCCAGCCCCTCCCTCCCCTCACTCCCACCTTAGCTCAGGGTGAGAGTTTGGGGTCCAGAGAGGGGTAAAAAGTAGGGTACGGAATAGAAATGTATTCCCGGGGAGCACTGCAAGGGAATGCAGCAAAATCTGCTCCAGCCCCTGTTGTCTTGATCCCCCCCACCCCCACCCCCACATTCCCCCCAAAGACTTTCCTCTTTGAGCTCTGGCCAAGGCTGGACCAAGTGAGGGTGGGTGGGGCTGGTGAATCACCCATTCTGCTTTTTCCCTCTCCTTCCAGGGGAGGGAAAGAGGGCTCAGCCCCACCCCCTTCTGCAGACACATACACCAGGACACACAGTCCAACTCACATAAACACGCAGAGCACCGAGGACAGGGCCCCACCCAGACTAGGCACTCTGAGACCACTTTTCTAGATTGAGTCACCTGGCAAGGAAGTCCCCTCGATTGGCTCCCCTGCACATACACGAGTGTGCCATGCGTGCCCCTGGCCTGCACAAAGACTTCTGTATCCCCTGACACTCTCCCCCACCTCACCCAAACACATGCCCTTGCCACCCTCTGTCAACACCATGGCACAACCCAAGGGTTTGGTCCCTACAACTGGCCTCTCCCCTCAGCCAGACCTGTCCAGCCAGGTGTGTGGGCTCCCAGTCCAACTGAGACATTTACCTGCCTAACTCCAGAAAGAGAGGGATCCCTTCACACTTCATCCAGGGGAAGGCTACCATGTGCAGAAATGCAGGTTGTGCACTGCACAAGGGACTGACACTCTATCTTTTGGGGATTCTGAGAAGTCAGGGGAGGACACCGAAGCAAGGTGTCTGATTCTGGTCCTTGCTAGAGCAGATGCCTGAGTTCAGAGTCTTTGTTCTTGACAAGGAGACAGAGTGAGGAATCAGGGAAGGAACCCCTTCTCCAAGTCTCTCCAGGTCCTTCTGCAGAACTACAGAGCTGCAAGTGAGCTCCCTACCAGGCCTGCTGGGGCTCACTGATGGTTTGGCCGACACTGAGCACACCAGGTTTCCATGCATAGCTGGTCCTGTGACCACCGCTGGGGGCGTCCTCAGACAGACACCCCCGAGAACCTTCCCACCCTCCACAGACTGGAGCCAAGGGCAAGCAAGAAGGACCAGCTTTCAGGAGGCACTTCAGAGCCCAGCCCCAGCCACCAGCCCTTCCAGCCTTTCCACAGCTCAGAGGGCCCAGCCAGCTACATCCTGACATCCCAGCACCCTGGTCCACCCGTACCCCCTGCCTGCTCCCACCGCCCTTTGCTGCTGGCATCGCTAGACACGCCTCCCGGCAGCTATCTCAGAAGTTCTGAGAAATCACCTTGCAGCTTCCCAGAAATGCCGGAAAACAAGCCTGAAGACCAAGTCACAGTGACACCAGCTTGTCGGGTCTCCCACAAAGCCCAAAGCAGCCCCGCAGACCTCAAGCCAGCTCTTCCCCAATCCCCTTAGGCTGCAGAGGACCCTCATGCTGGGGGTCCCCCTGGAAGGACCCTCTCCCAGAATGTCCCCATCCCTCTTTTCCAAGCCTGCAGGGGTCTCTCCTGGATCTGAACCTCTTGCCGTAAGGGAGTCGTTCCTGCTACCTAACCACCCTGTTGAATGTTACACTCTGTCACCTGAGGCATCTCTAACTCCGTAATGACCCCATTTCTGGTTTATCACCCACTCTTCATCCTTCACAGCCTGCTGTCCCCTCCCCACACACACACAAGGGGAGCGTTCCTTGGCCAAGGACATGCCCTGTGTCTTATGTCCCCAAAGCCTGGCATACTGCAGGTACCAGACACGGCTGAAGAATGAATGAGTCGCTCTATCAATCAGTGGGTCCTAAGCTATTTTCCTCCCATTAGCATCTACTGTCTACTTCCTAAACCTTGCTTCTCTCCCCCTCTGACCCCCTTGGACGGGCCTCGGGCAGTCCTGCCTATGCATGTTTGCACACAACTGTGACACCCACCCAGCTTCAGCACCGTCTCTTCCTGCCACCCCCTGGCTTCTGGGCTCTCTCAGGCCAAGGACTCACAGGGGGGCCAGATAATACTGCTCAGCCTAGGATTCTCCACCTTGGGCTTGGACCAGGGTCTTGACTGCAGCAGACCTCAGGGACATGCCAGTGGGTTGGCCGGATTTTCTGGGCTGGGATCCCAGAAGCCTCAGAACCCGCCTCCACCCTGTGCCCTGCCACCCCCACTGCCTCCCCACTGTCGTTACCAGGTTTGGGTTCCACTCGGCTCCCCCATCTGCACGCAGAACCCTACCTGCTAGATGCCCTCCAGATCCAGACCCAGCAGCCAGCAGTAGCCGCTCTGCAGGCTCTGGGGCTGTCGTGTGGTCACAGGGGGACTGAGCTGGCACAGAGGGATGGGTGAGCGAGGGCGGGAATGAAGCTCAGGGTCTTTGTGACACCCCTGACCCCCCCCCCCCGTTTCCTCACCTGCGGAATGACCAAGCTGATGGCCTCCTGGTCCCTGCCAGGTCCACCTTTTGTGATGGCCCCAAGTTCCCCGGCTGAGGCCCCAGGTCCCTCCAGTCCACTCTTCCTATCCCTCGACACTCATCCATCAGAAAGTTCTTCCTGTCATCCAGCCCATCTCCTGCGGTGGTAAAGAGCCTTGTCTCTGTCACCACTAGCACAGAAGCTGAAGGTCAAGAACATCGGAGGTGGAAAGAGTCTCAGGCTCAGCCAGCATTCCCAGTCAGGGCGACGAGGAAGGTGACGGTCAGAGCCTTCAGGGGCCCGACACAAGTTAAATGGGAGGAGTGGGCAAGGAAGGGGTCTCCGGGGATCTCAAGAGGGCAGCCCCAGCTAAAGAGGACATGTACTCCTCAGTGACAGCAGCCACTGTGGCATCAGGGACATCTGACAAAAGACCACCAGATCCTTTAATCTGTCAAGAGGTCCCAAATCTAAATTATCATATAAAATCTTTCATACAAGATATGCACAAAAAACCCCAAATTTTGAAATGTTGGCTTAAAAAAAAAATTCTGCTTGCCGAATTAAACATGTCCACTGGGAGAGTCTGGCCTTTGGGGTGCAGCTTATCTGACCCAGCCCCCTCATCAAACAGAAGGCAACACAGCAGAGGAGGGAGGTCACAGAACTGGTCGGGAACACAGTCCCAGTCTCATGGTTCACAGGCCCTGCACATCTCCCCAGTGGCCTGCCATGCAGCCCTCTGTGAACCCGGAGTCATGTTTCCAGCTTCCTGCCAAACCTGCCGCCCACCGCCCTCCACGCAGGGGCTGCTCACACCACAGCTTTCCTCCCAGTCGGTCCCAGATGCCTCCTGTCAAATAGGTGGGGGCACTGCTGGCTCCGGGGTTCCTCTCCAACGCCCGGCTACAGAGTCTGACAGCCAGGGACACGCAGGACGTCGACACCCAGCACTCGGCCACTCTATACCCTTTGGTCCCTTAGACAGTACTGCTCTACCCCTTGCCTCAGGAATGATCAATCCTAATTATTCAGGCACTTCATTGTAGCGTCCAGTGAAGGCTCGGACCAGCTCTCATTTTACAGATGCAGAAGCTGAGGTACAGAGAGGTTCGGCAAGCCGCTCAGAGTCACACAGCTAGGGTGGGTGACTGACTCAACATTCTCGTGGGGGACTGAGAATGTTCCTGCTGCTCCTATCACCACAATATAGCCCCCCAGGGACGAGGCGTTGGGGTCCGCTGGGGCGGTGATGTGTTAGCTCTCCTCCCACTGCTGATCCAAGGGCTGGCGCTGCAGCTCCGCAGCTGGGGTCCATTACCCAGGCCCAGGTCTGGCTTGGGTGGAAGGTG
Organism: Mustela erminea; assembly: GCF_009829155.1. NCBI lineage: Eukaryota > Metazoa > Chordata > Mammalia > Carnivora > Mustelidae > Mustela > Mustela erminea. The sequence goes on from NC_045621.1 coordinate 27,918,212, forward strand.
TCAGGGGAAGAAAGAGGGAAGCCGGGGACAGTGCTGCCACAGGGTTTGGGGTAAGACTGACCGGCTTCTTCATGGCTCCCGAAGAGCCAACAAGAAGAGAAAAGCCGCAGACTGGCAACCTCTAGGGCCTAAAGTCTGGGTGAGCACGGGGTCTGGCCTGCGCTGCCAGAGAGCCTCCTTTCCAGTAAGCTAGGCCTCCTCGCCCTGCTTCCCAGCCCCATACACACTCGGCTTTTGAGTTCTACGGTGCTAGAATCCTAGCATGCCTCCACGTACCACTGCACAGGGTGCCAGGGGTCAGTGGGGGCTGAAGTCCCACCTACACTCCATTCGCCAAGCTGGGCCTGGGACAGACACATCAGCCCGTAGCCTGAGGCATCCATCCCAAAGCTTACCGAGGCACCCGCTGGGCTGGGGAGATCTTGCCCCTTGCCCCCATGCCCACCACCCCTCTAGTAAGAGCTGGAGGTCATCCCCTTGCATTCCAAAAATCAGGTTGCTCCCTGAAATGGAAGGTGAGGTTCCAACTGGGCCCTGCCTGGGCCTCATGTTCCCTAGCAGTCACAGGAAGGAGCATCACTCACATCCCCTTCCCCTAACCTCTCCTCCACCAGCGCCCTAGGTGGGGACAGAGTCTGGGCCCAATCCCAACAATTTTTAATAAAATCATTCCCAGGGCTCTAGTGGGTCATCTTGATCTTTCTCCCCAGCTCTAATTTCCGCATGACTTTGGCCCTCAGAGGCTGACGGGAGGCGAGGGGGCAGCTGCTCATCCACCCCCTCACCCCCAGTGCCCCGCTCGGATCCTGGCCCAGGAAGAGTTTGGGTCACCCTCCAAATGAGGACTGAGTTTGCACCCTCTGCAAATGAGGACTGGGGGGATTGCTAAGCGCCCCGGGGTCCAACTGACCTGGTCCTGGCTGGCCATTTCCCGTTGTAGGCTGCCTTTTCCCAAATGGGAAAACCCGACTCTGCATCATGTGAACTCAGAGCCCGCTGGACCGTGGATGGGGCTCCGGCCCCGTGCTCCACAGCTGCAGCGCCTGCCTCCCAGCCAATCACTGGGGACAGTGCATTTTGCTAGAAGATTTCAAAGCACACTTTGGGTGACTGGGGTGGAAGCCTGCTGGCACCTTTCCCCACTGCGGAGTGACAGATAGGGAAACTGAGGCCCAGGGGCAGCACCTGGGAGGAGGAGCTGAACATTCAATCCCATACGATGGAGAGTGGATACCAGGAGAAATCCCTCCATCCCCACATACCCCAGTCCCAGCCTGTCTGGAGGTCTACAAGGAAGGAGACCTGTGCTGGAAAGGCACAGTAATCATCAAGATAACATCCCTAATTTTTATTGAACACCTACTATGGAATAGGTACTTTGGTAAACATCTTAAATGTATTGCCTCGTTTAATCCTCACAACAACCCAGTGGGATAGACAGTTTCATTATCTCCATTTGACACGTGTGAAAATGAAGATACAGCCAGATTCAGCGACTTGCCCAAGGTCCACAGCTAGTAAATGCGAGAGCCAGAATCCAAAGCCAGGCAGACAGGCTCTGGATCCAGCACTCTGAATCAGAAAACTGTACTGAGCCCCTCTCCCCCAGTGTGACAGGGACCCTGCGGGTTCCCCGAAGAAATGCACAACGGATAAAACCAGTTCCCTGTTCAGGAACCCTAGTCCCCCAAATCCTTCCCCTCACTGGAGGGGAAGCATCTAAGGGCTAATGGTCATGGTCTTGGGGTTGTGTCTGCCTCTCCAGGGGAGAATTTAAGGTTACCCACAGATTTTCCAGTTCCCTACTCTGCGGGCTAGCTATGACCCCACCTCCACCCTCTCCCCAACCTCCCCCCTTAAACACACACACACACACACACATACACACAAGCAAACACACCCTGAAGGCACCGTCAAGGAACTTCTCTGGGGCATCCCTGAGAAAGACAGAGAGACATCCCCCAGGACACGCCCACCCACAGACCCATAGCACTGTGGTCTGGTCCCCAAGACCCCTCCACACTCCTCCCCAGCTACTGCCTCCTGCCCTCATCCTCTCCCTGCCCAGTTCCCTGGTTCCTCCACCCTCTGGGAAATTCCTCCTGAGACCACCAGCCCCTTCAGCCCCCACTTCCATCTCACTGCGCTATTCCCCAGCCTCAACTCTGGGTCCTCTTAGTCCAGGAATTCGTCCTCCCTTCCCACAGAAACTTGGGATGCTGAAAACGCTTAGAAACACTCCTCTGTGCCCAGATCCCCATAGACTTCAGACTTCAGTACTATTCCTTCGGACTTCTGACCCAAACTCCAGATGCGCGGGGGAGGGGCAGCCACTCCTCCCTCATGCATCCGCGGGAGTCCCCAGACTCTGATGAAAGCCAGGCTGACGAGGGTCAAGACGGCGTGTCCCTGATGGTAGGAGGGCCACACATCGGCCGCAGAGGAGACCACGGACTGGGGAGTGCCGGAGGGGAGGGGGGCACAGGGGTGGGGGCGGGGGTTGGGGCGGACAGGTCCCAGGAGAGGCGGAGGGCTTTTACCTGGCTGCGGAGGCAGAAGCGCAGGGGCAGCAGGCAGGTGAAGAAGTACTTGCCCCATCGGATCACGCAGGAGAAGCACCAGCTCAGCCGAGTCATGGTGACCCCAGGGTGGGCGCCTCTGGCGGGCGCAAGGGTCTGGGGCGAGGACCGGCCGCTCCGGGCGCTTGAGTTGGAGTGGGAAGAGGAGGAAGGCGAGAGAGCCCGGCCTCGGGGGGGTGTCCCGGAGCCCCAGCCCCGGGGGAGCAGCCCGAGTGTCCGGCCCCCTACTAGCCGGAGGAGCCGCCCCGACGGGGCTCCATCTCCCGGAAAGCCCCTGTGGGAGGCGCGGGCCGCTGCTGGGCTCTTCCCCCCTCCGGGACTTGGTCCTGCGGCTCCCTCTCTCTTCCCCACGGCAGGCGGCTTGACAGCCTGACCCGCCTGCTTCCCGGGCGGGCTGGGGGGCGGGCACGAGCACCCCGGCAACTTGGGCGGCCGGCGGGGCGGTGCAGTAGAGGCGGGTCCGGACCGGGCCGAGGCGGTGCCAGGCGCCAGGAGTCCACCTGCGAGCAGGGTGCGGCGGCGCTGGGAGCCTGGGCGGCGGCAGCATTGCGCTCCAAGCTGCAGTGAGTGTGTGAGCGAGCGTGCGTGCGTGGATTCCCTCCAGACCTCTCTCCAATCCCATATTGCTCCCCAGAGCATAATGTGATTAACTTCCACGGACGCCACCGGCTTCCAGGACCAGCAGAACATCCATGAGCTGGGGCGTGCACATGGGGGACGCTGAGCACAGCCTAAGCCAGCTGTCCCCACTCACCACCACCCTCTGCTCCTGGCCACTCTCAGCCTCCTCTGCCTGTGCTCTCTCCAGCCAAGTCAGAGAGTGAGTGTGCTCTGAGCATCCAGAACCCACCCAGACTGGAAGAGACCCTGCCTCCGGGGCTGAACCAGCTCGCCTGGATGAGAGCGGGGCTATGGCTGAACCTTCTGCTCAGGGTTCAGGCGCACCACTGCGGGTCTTTACTTTCTGTCCTGCCCCATGCCTGCTCCTGGAGCGGGGGACCCTTCTCGGCCCCTGCCGTGCTCAGATGTGAACTGAGGACTCCTCCTCTAGGAATCTTGTCTGAGGTGACCATCCTGTGCCCCTGGAACTAGGGAGAGGGAAAAAAAGAGAAGTGAGAAGGAGGTGCAAGACGCGGGAGGGAAGGAAAGAGAAACAGCCACAGAGACACAAGAGCGGAGACAGACAGACCAGAGGGCCAGAAAACAGAGAGGTGGACCGGCAGCCATGAGCTTTGTTCCCAGCCCACTACTGCAGAGAAAAAGGGAGGGCAGCCAGCCAGCCAGCCAAGCCCGGAAAGAAAAAGGCCAGGGGGTGCGGCACGCTAGCAGAGCCCTATAAGGGCCTCCACAGCAACAAGCCACCAGAGCAGGGAGCTAGGGACCCCTCCCCCAGGGCCCACGGCCTGCACTGCCCAGCCAGGCTTCCTTGGGACCATCTGGGGCCTTTTTCTTGGCAATGCCTTCTCCCTGCCCCCTTCCCCGCACCCCTGTCCCAAGCTCTCCCCTACTCCAGCAGACTTCTCAGACCCCTGCCCCCTCCCCACTTCAGAGCCCCCCCCAGGAGACAAGGCAGTGGGGGGGCAGTGCTTCAGGGGAGACGGGTAGAAAAACAGTGAAAGAGAAGGAAGAGGTCCCCTCCGGTATGTGGCTAGAGAGGGATAAGACAGACAGGAGGGTTCTCAGTCCCTCACAATCCCCCAAGCAAGGGGCCGAACATCACCCTCCCCCGAACAGACATGCACAGGGGCCTTCCTCCTCCCTGGGAGTCAGGCAATCTCCACAACCTCCCTCCCCAACAGAGCACCAGAGGAAATGGATAAGACTTGAGACCTGAGGAAACCGGGCTTAATCCATAGCGAGTGGAACAAAGTTTAATCGAAAGGAATCACTTGTTGAATTTTTTAAATAGGAGGAAGTCCTTCAGATAGGATTGGGTGAAGTGTGGCTCTGCTCAGCCAAAGAGAGGAGGACCAGATGACTTTTTCTTCCTAGCATCCTGAAGTCTTCCCAGCACTTAGGGCACAAAGGCACTCATCAAACACAGAAAGAAAAGGGGGAGGGGGTATAGGAATAAAGAGAAGAAAGCAGTGGCTAGACCCACTGCAAGCTTCAGGATCCACTTCAGGATCCCAGCAAGGAGATCCTGAAGAGAAAGGCTCAGAAGGACAGAGCCCCTCACTTCAGCCACTGCCCAGCAGGAGGTGTCCTTAAACTAAGGACCCTCCAGAGAGGAAAAGAAGAGTGTGCAGCTGACAAGGACATGAAGTCAGGCCCATCACTGCCTGGAGCGGGTCCCCAGCGCACCCCTCCCAGCCTCCACCTAGCTTCATGCCCGATGTCTCAATTCCTGAAGATCCACGTAACCGTGTCCTCAACGTGCACTGCTGTGACAACACCCAGAAATGTGCCCCCCCTGCCCCCTGGGAATTTGATGCTTTGTGGCAAATCACAAGTCCTCTGTTCCATGTTCACCACCAGAGGAGGTCAGAATCCTGAGAGTAACAGCTGCAGGATCCCCAGAACCGCCTGAAAGTTTTCGGTAAGAACCCCTTCACTTCCTCTCCCACCAAAACTTTTGTGGGTTGGTGGGGGAAGGTGAGGAAGAGCCAAATCCCAAAAGGTGTCTCAATATCAATCCCCTTTTCCTGCAAAGTACTCAAAGCACCAGAAATTGCCTCCAGCTCCCCGTCAGGGTTTAGTACATCTTTCCTCCCTCTCCTTCTTCTTCCAGGCCCCTGAGCATCAGGGACAGAGATGCAAGGCTCCACAGAATGGACCAGACATGGATGATCAGACCCAGGGGACCACATATTAGAGTCAACGCATGGAGTGAGTGAGGGGTCGGGATGAGGCTGTGGGGAAGGGGGGCTGGTCCATCAGAGGACCTCACATCAGACCCCTAACCTTTACAGTGCCCACGTGGGTGCCAGGCAAGAGCCCCCCGACTCCCTACTCTCCTTTCCCACTGGAACCTTTGAAAAGCTGAGCACCATCCTCAGAGGGTTAACCAAACCTTCAATGACTGCTTCCACCTCCCGCCCCCCCAACCAATTTGACATGGCCCTGCTCACGCCTCCATGGTCCCTGGGCCTGGCTCCCCGCACTGCCGCCCTCTGGGACCGCTTCTGTTCCTCTCTCTTCCTCTCTCCCCAGCTAGAGTCTACCCTGGCAAGCTAGGCTGTGCTGCAGGACTTACCAGGGCTCAAGGGAGAAGGAATTTCTTCTCCTCCACAGCCCACTCTTGTTCATGGAGCCCAGAGACCCGGATGCTGGCTGCAGGCCAGGGAGGAAACCCCCGGAGACCAGGTGAGATGGAGGCATAGACAGGGGGCATACACGGGGCCACTCTGGGCTTTTCTCCCCAAGTTTTCCCTGGGTCAGAGCCAGGAAGGCCCCCTTTTCCGTTGAGTGGCAGAAGGGGAAACTTCCCAGAGGCTGCCAGCAAAGGTGTCAGAGAAATAAGAGAGCAGGTCACAGCCACGAGACCCCTAGGGACAAGCCTTGGGAGGAGGGCCCACTCACTCAGGGGAGGCACAGAGCCTTCTCTGTCCCAGGCCCCCAGGGTCACGGTGCCCCCCGCTGGTTTTGTCTGCAGGGGGACAAAGGCGGCTCCTGTCTGGGGAGAATGGCTTGGGCATCTGATCGGAGGCTCCAGGTCTTCTTTTCACACCCAGAGAGAGATGCACAGAGGCCGCTCCCCAAGGACCTCCCAGCCTTTCTCCCGCATCAGATGGGGACAGCTCTGCAGGCCTGGCTTCCTGGCTACCAACTCCTTTCAGCACCTCCCAGCCACAGCGAGTCCTCCCGTGGCCTCCAGGGGGCTCTGGCTGGGGTCTCACCGCCCAGGCCGCCTCCACAGAACCCATCACCGTGCGGAGACAGACTTCACAGGCTGCTCCCATCATTTCGCTGCCCAACCATCTACAAGGTTCAGAACTCAAACAATTGTCCCTCCACAAAACAGTATAGGGGTCCCTGCAGGGCTGGGGTCCCATCTCATGTGGGCTCCAATGTCATCTCCTCGGAGAGCCCCATTAAGTCCTTGCACACTGTTCCAGCGTCCGTCTGGGGGGCCACCAGCATCTCTTCACAGCGCTCAGCATCTCTTGTTGACAGATTCGCTCACTCCCTATCCTACCCCTTCCCCACCAGAATGCCAGCTTCCTGAAGAGCCGACCCGCCTCTCCACTGTACCCCTGGCGTGCGGTATGGTGCCCGGTGTGTGGCTGATGGACACACATTACGTGGTAGATTGGTTGGTTGATTGAATGAGAAGGAAGGAAGGAAAGAAGAAAGGAAGACCACTCCTGCTTCCAAGTGCACCAGTCAGTCAGGTCCCCCAGCCCTGGATTATGGGCCAGTGCAGAATGTGGCTTTCAGGCTCTGGCGGCTCTGGCAGCCAGTACAGTGAAGTCTTGATCCAACTCCTCTCCATTCGCCCCTAGCTAGGGGCCCCATGTTCCTACTCCAAAACAGCTCCCCAATATCCAGTCCTGATTCCAGTTCAACTCCAAGGAGACCCCACATCTTCTCCTGCCCCCACCCCAACACACACTCATTTACCCATGAGGCGCGGAGAGGGAACGTGACTTGCCAGGGTCACTCAGCTAGAAAGCAGCACTGCCGGAACTGGATGCAGGGCCCCCATGCTTGGTCCATTGCTTTGCAGAGCAGAGGAGAGGAGGCAATGAAGGGGGTGGGGGAGGAGGAAAGGCAGGAAAGGCTTCTCCTCTTAGAGATAGCCAAAAGAGGTGAGTCCCTAAGTTCTCTTTCTCCCTTTCTCTGACCGCCAACAGGCAGGAAGTTCCTCCTGATACCTAACCTGCATTTCCCACTCTCTAATGCCAAAACTAGACTGCTTTGCCCGGGAAGGAAGAACAACTTGGTCACTCTCCTCTGCACAATGAATGCCTTCAGGCTCTGGCAGCTCATTATTCAAGCCCCCATCCCCACCCCACCCCCACCCCTCTCTATTCTGCAGGATGAGAATCCTGGGTCCTCTGGGCCCCTTTCCAAACGACTTCCATCACCACCCAGCGGCTGACATGAAAAACGGTGGAGGGGGGAGGGGTGGGGACAGACCTGGAGGGATGGTAAGGATCGATCCCTTGGGAAGCCCAAGGCCTCATCTCCCTCCCAGGGAAGGCAAGAGCATCTGGGGGTGGAGAAGTAAGAACAGGGGCACTGAGGTCATCCTGGTCATCCCTCCGGCCCTGGGATGCTGGTTGCAGGGCCCCCCGTGGAAACTGCAGACCAGTAGCTGGGCAGCTGGGTCTGAGCCCAGGCTCCTGCATGAGATTAAAGCAGGGACTGTCTAATTGATTCTGATGGAACTGGGAGAGGGAGGAAGATGAATGGAGAGTGGGGAGGAGGGGCAGGGAAGAGGGGAGAAGGGAGGGGGGAAGGGAAGGGAAGGGAGGTGGACCGAGAAGGGCCCAGGCTGGGAAGCCCAGTGGCATCAGAACTAGAGAATACAATTACCATTCCCCTCCGCCCCCTCCCACCGCCACCCGGCCCCCTCCCCTTCCTGGGAAACCAGCCCGCTGACTAGTCTGCCCCCAAAACTGGACAGAGAGTGGGGGTGAGTGTGGAGGACAGAGGAGAGGAGCCGGATTAAAGTCCCCCAGTCCCAGAACCAAGAGGACACAGAAAGGCAAAGACAGTGGCAGTGACTGGCAGACAGCTAGAGACATCCGGAGACCAAACGAGGCAGATACAGACAGATAAGCAGATCTCCATCTGCCCCCTCTTCGCCCAACAACCTCCTTCCCATCCCGCTCCTATCCCACCGCACCATCCTCCCCGCAGTCCCCTCCCTTGGGCTCCTCTCCTTGGCCCACCCCAGACAAAAGGTGAGGAAATGGGAGGGAGTCCGGGAAAAGGGATCCCAGAACTCTCAGTTTCCCCACCCGGCCCAGGGCCCTCCGCCTGTGCCCTACAGCACTCCGGGGAAGTGGGAGAAGGAAGTAGGGCCAGGAGGAGCCAGGAGCCCAGTCACTGAGACGGATCCCAGATGGACCCGAAGACTGAGCTGCAGGTAGGAGGGAAAACAGAGCCTCCAAGACAGACAAGCAAGGACAGGGAAGGCACTGGGGCTGAGACTGTCAAAGACAGGACGTGAGAGGAAGCCCGTGAGTAGAGAGAAGGACGCAAGCAAAATGGGAAGGCAGGAGGCCGGCCCCAGGACAAGGAGACAGGGAGGAAGGTGCCGGAAGGAATGGCTCCTCTGTGCCCCTTGCCTGGATCCCACATCCTCCCGGGACCCACAGACTTCCTTCTGCTCCCCTGACCTGAAATGTACAACAGGGCTCCCTCTTCCCACTTCCCAAAGGGTCCCACAGCCCCTCTGTGATGCCCTCAGTCTCGACTTCTGGCATGTTCTAGTCTCACTCTGTCTGGTAGCTTCAGGGCAGAGCAGAGCAGGCCTTGGCCCCAGGCAGACCAGAGAAGAGGAAGTTACTGATGCAGCCCCACGGGTGTCTGAGCCAAGTCACAAGGCCATGGGGGGTAAGGAGTCAGGCCCAAAGACAGAAGGCAACATCCCAGACAAGGCTGGGGCACAGCACCTCCAGGAGCCCAGCACCATCTGCGGAAGGGGTACTGCTACCTTTACCTTTCTCCCCTCCCAGGGCCGTTGAGAGTGTGCCAGGAGAGAGCTTATGCGAAGCATCACCTCCCAAAGGAAAGGATACAGGTTCAAAGCCAGAAGAGACCAGGGTCCAAATCCCTACCCTGACACTTAACCAGCTGTATGACCTGGAAGAGATTAGTTCCCTGTTCTGAGCCCGTTTCCCCTTCTGCAAAATGGAGCCAAGGACCCTAACCTCATGTGTAATTGTCAGAATAGAATTAAATGTGAAAATGCCTGGCCCCAGACCTGAGTCATCAAGGCACCCTGGGGAACTACTGAGCAAATATCTCAGAACCTGGGGCAGGGGGGTGAGGAGGGGGGGCACCCTGGGGCAACTCTAAAAGCAAGTTCACCCACCCCCACCAGACAGACGCTCCCCACCAGAACCTTCGGCAAGAGTACCCTGTCTGGAACACACAGTTCACACCACCATCTGGGGAATGGACACCCAAGAAAGAGGAGCCAGGAGTCCTAGCCGGATGAGCCAAAACGGCATTGTTATGCGATGTTGGAAGCAGGCCAGAGAGAGAGAGAATGGGGGCACATGAGCCCAGAAGAAGCCGGAACTCAAGAAGAAAGAGGGATTGAGGGAAGCCTCTCAGGCAAAGAAAACAGAAGGAAAAAACCAAACGGTGAGTTCCTGAGCTCCCCACCCACCCTGAGAATAAACACGAGGAAATGGATCTGGACTAAAGCAGGAGAGACTCAAGTTAGACAACAGGCAGAACTTCCAGTGACACACCACACCTACAGAGAGGCCCCTATTTTCACCCCATTACTTCCCCTACTCTCCTTTAAACCTCAAGTGACGTTTGAGTCTTCAGCTTTCCATTACTCAGCCTAAAACCTCAGTATTGGGAATCCCTGTTCTCCTCAGCAGGAAAATAGGCCAGCCTTGTTTCCCTGATCGCCACATCTCCAGACTCACTCAGCCCAGCACTCTCCATACGGATTCCCTGGCAGAAGCCATTACTCAGTCCTACCATCGATGGCCATCTCGGATGCCTGGAGTAGGGGACCACTTCCCACACAGACATCTACTCCTAACCCCTCAGGCCTCACCTGGACCACTCAGACCTGGCTCTGTCTAGATCAGTTGTCCCCTTCCTTATGTTTTCTCTCTGGGAGGCAGCGGGAAAGGTCCACAGGCTGAGGGTGGGAGCAGGGGACACGGGGGTTGTGAAACAACTTTGGGGACAGGGGGAGCCCTCACAGGGAAAGGCTGATGGAACCCCATTATTGTTCCTGAAAGCTTGGACTGGGTTGGAAAGGAAGCAAAAACAGGCCTGGAAAGAGGAGCGTATACAACAGACACACACATACATAAAACATAGGCCCGACAGGACAAAGTGAGGGTCCCGGAGAGTCAGAGCCAGGCCTGGGACCCAGCAGACAAGGAGTGGGGGACCAAGGCAGGAAAGAGTGAAGGGGGTAGAGCTGAATGGCCCCCCAGAAAGAGAAAAGTAGGTGCCAAAGGAACTTTCTGACCATTTTGGACCCGAAAATGACATACCAGCCTGATGCAGAATGTGCAAATGAGCTTGCCCACCGGGAATTTTTTATCTATGCTTGGCTGTCATGAGATGTCAGTGTGGGGGTGTCGTGTGGAGGTCAAGAACCAGCCCCAGCACCCCCAGCCACTCACCTCCCTGCTGGGGGCCCCTCTCTCCCTCAACCCTTGGGCCCCAGAGAGAGGGCTTCCTGGGGCCTCTCTGGGCCCCGCCCCTGACCCTTGGGTCTCTTTCTAGGCCCCCAAAGCTTCCCCTATCTCTGCCCCTCACACCCTAAACTTCCTCCTTCAGCAAGGGGCTTGTCTCCTAGCCCACAGAAGGGGGATTCTGCCTCCCACAGAGAGAAGCTTTCTGTGGATAAAATGAGGAAATGTTTATCAACACTCATGGGACAGACAGGCAGCGAGGCCCCCTGGGATCTCCCTAGTCAGCCCTCTGCCTCCCCGGAGAGCTCCTCCAGCCCAGGCCCACCGGGGGTCCCTTCTGGCTTAAAGTTCTTCTGAAAGGGAGACCCCACAGCTTGCGCCGGATCATCCTGTTTCTCTGGCGTCCCCGCCCCGTTGGCTGGGAAGTGCTCCCGACTGTCCCACCTGCTGCTGTTTTCAAGCTGGCTTCACACACAGGAAGACAGGAGACCCTGCCCCCAGGTCTCCCGAAAGAAAGACTGTGTCTTCCAGTCCTCCTGACCAGCCACACGGCCTCTCTGTCTGCCAATTGTGCCTTTTTTTTTCTTTTTTAAAGATTTTATGTTTAAGTAATTTCTACACCCAACGTGGAGCTCGAACTCACAACCCTGAGATCAAGAGTCGGAGGCTCTACCAACTGAGTCATCCAGGCGCCCCACACCCACCCGCACTTTGCTCTCCTGCAGGCCAATAGCGGCTGAAGCTCCGAGAAGCCAAGAAGAGAGTACTTCTGGTGACGTGGGCCAATAGAATACACACACTCACTTGTGCTCCCTCTTGAAACTTCTCTAAAACAACAGCAAAAAAAATTTTTTCTTTTTTCTTTTTTTTTTTTAATTAAAGCAAAAAGCCGGAAGGACAAATAAAACAAACAAGAAAGGAGAAGACGCAGCACAACACAGGCACCCCCGGCCAGCAGTGGGACAGCAAACCCCTTCTGTTCCAGTCGTGCCCTGCCCAGGGTTCCAGTCGGGGCACCCCCTCCCCCAACCCAGAGGGGCTCTTTCCTGGCCCAGGAGGGGCCTCAGGACTCCTCCAGCCTCCCAGCCCAGTCGCTTGGATCTCTGGTTAAATATTTTGATGATCACCCTTGACAACAGTATCAAAATTTGGGAGCTGGAGGACAGAGGGATGAGCAGGATCTGTGAGCCCGAGAGAGAGCTGCACCCTGAACTGGCCAGAAAAACCAAAGCCAGGAGGCCACCAGAGCCTCGGGCACAGAACCCTCCAAACGCTCTGAGCTGGTGGAGGCAGATACCTTTGGGGCTGGGGGCGAATGTGAACTTAAATTAGAAGATAGGTAGGACATTGGAGAAGCGGTTGGTTTCCAGATCCTCTCTCTGACCCCACCTTCCCCCAGTGGAAGGCAGGAGGTTTAGAACCTGGAGAGGATAAAACAGCGGGCCCTGGCCTGGGGGCCGTGAGGCACAGCTGCGGGTGTGAGTACTAGTGGGAGTTAAGTGTTTGCAGAGCACGAGGTAGCCAGGCCTGGACCTGACAAGCCCGGGAGGAGGAACCCAGATACAGACAGAAGGCTCCCCAGTGCAGCCACCCGGCCAGGTACCCAAAAGCCAGGCCCTTGTGGGTCCATTCCCACCCTCAGAGCAAAGCATCCACCCATTAGGGTCCCGTTTGAAATACAAGGCGAGAACCCAGGCTGCAGGGAAAGCTTACAAGGGAAGAACTAGAGACACAGAGCCACTTGGAGCCACTTGGAGGAAACAGGTGGGGCGCAGGGAGAAGAACACTTCAGATCAAGTTATTGGCATTCACAGAGGCCAGAGAAGAAGGTACATCTATGAAACAAGAACAGGAGGCAAAAAACAAAGAATAAAAAGAATATTCAGAAAACACAGCAAAAAGCTCTTGGGAATTAACTGAAAAGTCCAGAGCCCAGACTGAGGCCCTCACTAGGCACTGGCCCATACCTGCCCCTTCCCCACTCTGCACACGCAGGCAGCCGGCCAGGCTCTCCTCTCCGAGAAGCTCTGCACACCCCTCAGAGCCCCAGAGTCAGTGATGGGAGTGGTCTGGAGACCAGATGAAGTGGAGACCCAGACCCAGGGAGGAACCCAAGAGGCCAGGAAGAGACAAGGGTCTCCAAGGGCTGGAGAGGGCCAGAGGCCACCCACTTGGGTTCAAGCCCGGGCCCCTGACACTTACCAGCGAGGAATCCCGGGTGGATCCCAGCACTCAGTGCACGTCCCTCTGCCCACGTGTCACCCACCAGCACCGGAAAGTCTCTCCCAGATGTCGCTAGGGCCCATGGCCCTCCAACCAGTCTTCTGGCTGCAGCAGGGTGGTGGGGAGGCCCCGGAGCCCTGGCAGAATATGTCCCCCAAGGAGACGATGAGGGACCTGCGGGGTGGACCCTGCCTTTACCCCAAACTGTTCTGAAAGCACCCCAAGCATGGGTCTATTTTTAGCCAGTCCCCAGCGGGGGGCCAGCCACCCAGAGTTATTCTCGGCTGTGGGGACATTAGGCTAGCCAGGGAAAAGGGGAGCCAGGGCTGAGGCTGTGGGAATGGCACGCCTGGGAGGAGACACCCGTGGCCTGAGGGGGGGGCTGAAGAGCAGAGCCCAGGGCAGGAGTCAGGGCCAGAGAGGGCTGAGCTGGGGGCAGAAGTCCAGAAAAGCACAGGAGACTGGGACAGCAGTAGGTGACAGGCCTCCCTGGAACTGCCATCCAGGGACGGAGAGTGGGGTCTGCCTTGTTCTCCTCGGGGACAGGGGGCTGTGCCAAAGGAGGCAGAGGCCAGGCTGAGAACGAGGGATGGGCATGGGGATGGGCATGGACAGAGTGAGCTGGGAGGACAGAGAAGGGGCAGGACAGGGAGCGAGAGACAGACAAAGAGACGAATGACAAGAGAAACAGAGAGCTGGGTAGAGATTGGGACGTGGGGGGCGGGGAGGACAGCACCGGCTCCTGGGGACGGTCTTGTCCTCAGGCCACACACCCTCTCAAAAGCACCCAATCTCCTTCCACCCACCAGGGCCTCTCAGCCTTGGAGGAGAGGCCCCAAGACTGCTCGGCATCCCTGACTCCTTTCAAGATTCCGCCCTACACCCACGTTACATATAAAAGTCACCAAGCTCAGACATGGACTGGAACGCATGCGCGCACACACACACACACACACACACACACACACAGGTACCCACGCACACGTGCAGCCTCCTGGGAAGTGATGGGACAATGGAGAGGGGCGAGAGGGATGTCCCTTTGTCCCCCCTGCCCAGCCTTGGAAGCTCAAATCCACATAAAGAGCTTCACAAAGGGCCTCTGGCTCCCAGAGGGGGAGAAAATTGGGGGAAGCGGGAGGGAAGGGGAGACCCCAGAGCTGGAAATACCCATCAGTGGGTCTGGGAAGCAAAATGAGGGCTGTTCTCATAGCCACAAGAGGCCACAGAAGAGCTTGGTGGGGAGGGGGCATTGGCTCAAGGGGCAGGGAGAAAGCTAGGACCCAAAGTGGCTTCCTGGAGGAGGCAGTCAGAAGTACTAACCTGCTGAAGACATTGAGAGAGAGGTAGCCGGGCTTCCTTGCCCAGCTTAGGTGAGGGGGCAATAAGCCTAAGCCTACCCTATCCCCAGAGAAGGGGCAGGACCGCAGACCACCCCATCTCCCTCCCCCTTCCCTAGGCTGCCTTGGGTCTAGCTGGAGAAGGGTGGATACCTTCTTCAGGGCTGAAGGCCAGGCCTGCATGGGGGTGAGGGGTCCCAGAAGAAGGACTGATCAGTCAAGCAAGATCATAGCTTCTTGACCCAAAGAGGCCAGAGGAAACAAGCTGAACCTTTTCCTTTGCTCCTACTGCACACCCCAAACCCGTCCTACTGGGGGCGGGGAGGAGCTGTCCTACTCAGAAGAACAGGTAAGAAGCAGGAGAGAGGCCATGTGCACAAGAGGTCTTAAGGTTCCTGGCTCACGTCCTGACTACACTAACAGCAGCGGGGCCATTGACAAGTCACCTCCCAGGGCCTCAACTTCCCCACCTCTGAAAGAGGCTAATGGTGCCGGCTCACATCTTTCCAGGGGTGTTGGGAGCATCACGTGAGGCTGTCTTTAAGGGCATTGATTATCATGATCACCCAGTGACCTCTGACCTGCCAGACAAGTCAGAGGTCCCAAGCCCAGGGCTCCCCCTCATTCCTACTCCTGCTTTCTTCTTTCTGAAAGCAGTTCCCAGGGGAGGCTTCTGGCAGCGAGGGAAGGGGTCAACCAGATGATCCCAAAGCCTCCTTCCAGGGGAAGGACACTGATGTTTACTGGGGACCTCCTGTGTGCTAGGAGCTTGACGCACATCAGCCGCCCCAATCTCCCGGCTAACCCTGTGAAGCGAGTGCCATCATTTCCCAGATGAGGAAACTGAGCTCACAAAGTTATGAGGGACAGAGCCCAGATTGGTGACAAGAGGAGCCCATGCCCTGGGCTCATGCTTTTCTACCACAAACCCTCCCTCATTTCATCATTGTAGTGTTCTACGCTCCCTTGTCCCTGCCCCTCACCCAATCCCTGTACCCAGAGCAGAGCTCCCAGAACCGCCCCTCCCCCAACACCCATCCGCAGCTGACCTCAGGATTCAAGACTGCAGCGGGTGAGCAAGGAGCGACAGGAGATGCCAACAAGAACAGAGTGTGGACAGGCTGGACCAGCCTGCCCACTGTGTCCCAGGGCTTGGCACAGACTGTGCGGCCAGCCCTGCAGAACAGCCTGGCGAGGTGGGCTCTGTGCGCCCATTCTCACGGGAGAGGAAGTGAAGGCTCAGGGGCACCAAGCAGCTTTTCCAGGGCACCCTGCTAAAAATCAGTAAGCAAGGATTCGCCCAGCTGCCTGGCCCCCATCTCTGCTCCCATCCAGGCTCCCGGGGCTACAGGGCTTCCTGTCTGGACTGCAGCCTTGGAAAAGGCAGTGTGGAGTCCTGCAGGGAGCCCAGGGGTCTTGCCTCAGAATGCAGAAGAACCAGCGAAGAACCCCCCACCCCCACCCCAGGGCTACCTCCACCCTGCTCACCCCCTGCTGGCTTTGTGCAATTCCATTAAGAGGCAAAGGAATAAATTAGCCCTGCTTAGCATATTGAGTGGCTGGGGTTCAAGAGGCCGTCTGGGTGGCTCGGGCATCTCAATGCAGTCTGCCGGCAGCTGCAAAGGCAGAGAGCCCACGGGGTGGGGTGGGGGGTAGCGGGGGGGGGGGGGGGGGGGGGGCAGTCTGGCCAAGCTGGGCCTGCTCCGACCTCCTACAGATGGCCTCAGCTCAGTGCCCAGCTCGCTCCTGCTCCAACTTCATTCCCCTAATGGTGTCGCAGCTTGGCACACACTCTCCACACCCGTGCCCCCTGCTCAGGCCAGCCCAGCCAGCCCCAAGCCAGCCCCTGAGGACACCCAAGGGTAGTGTCAGGGCTGGCGCTCTCCACACCACTGCCCCCTGCTCTGACTAGCCACGGGCCAGCCCCAGCCAGCCACCCCACCTCCCCACCCCAGCCCCAGGACACCGATGGGTAGTGTCAGGCCTGGCGTCAGGCTGCCCATCCTCCCCAAGATGAACTTTGGGATGGATGGCTCTGTTGGGGGGAGGGGCGGGGAGAAGAGAACAGCACAACACAGAGTCTGGAATGCCCCCCACCCCAGGGTAGGCTCTCACAGGCCTGAGGTGCCCATGCCTCCGTTCCCTCCTCAGCACCGAGACACCCCCAAGCACAAAGGAAAGATGGGGAGGGGAACCAGAGGGTCATACCAAAGGCCAGCGGGGTCATCCCTCTGCCCTCAGAGAAGGGCATCCATTTCCTGTGACTAGGACAAGTCACTCAACAGCCAGAATCCAGCCTGAGGCCAGACTCAGCAGGCCCAGGCCTGGGAGGAAGCAAGACAGCCTGGGCCCCAGTCTGCTGCCTCCTGCCACACCTACGGGTCCTTCCCCTCCACCCCTCTCAACAGCCGTCCCAGATCCCCCAGGACCAAAGGCCTTTCCTCCTCCTGGTCTCCAGGCCCTGTGGCAGCCACAGGAATGCATCTTTCAGTCGTCCTGCCGGAGGGAGCAGCACCGGCCAAGGCCCCAAGGCCCCAAGGCCCCAGCTGAGCACTCTGAAATCACTACCGGTGCTCGCTCACCGCTCACCAGGGCCAAGCCTCCAGAGGGGGCCGCCGTTCTTGGAGGGCTAGGGCAACTCTGGCAGCCTTGTTCTTGACAGACCCAAGACTTCCGGCCAACCTGGGTTCATGGATCCCCTGTCAGCCTGGCTCCGGCGTGCACCCAGGGCGAGGACACTTCCGTCCCACCGGGCTCACTCGGGCTCCCCTTCACTCAGGCTCGGACTTGCGCGGCCATCTGAAGGCTCTCCCAGCCTTCCCTGGCTCCTTCCTTTCGCTCAGCCATTTCCCCTAATAAAATCTTCACACATTTACTGACATCTTGTTTCCTGGAGGACCCAGACTCACACAACCACTCAGTAGCCATAACAGCAACAACAGCTACCCTTTGTTAAGGGACAGCAACAAGCCCCAAACTGTTCTAAGTGTTTCTGAGGCAGCAGAGGGTATCGAGGCACAGAGAGGTTATATAACGTGCTCAGCGATGCACAGCCCTGAAGTGGCAAAGCCCAGAGCTGACAACAGTTTCGCCCCAAAGTCCCCTGGGTCACCACCCACCACCTCACACTGCGTCCCCTAGGACAGAGGTGCCAGCCCTCCTGTTTTCTGCCTTCCGGGAAAAAAAGAGGGTAGAAAAGGGAACCACGCCTCCTGAGAAGTGGGCAAGACAGACACGCGGAGAGAGAAAGAAGGCACAATGGCTCCCCCCAAAGGGTCCTGATTCCCACAAGCGAGAGCACCTTCTCTCCCCAGGGCGAGGACGAGGCCCGGGGACCACAGGGAGCAAAAGAGGAAGGAGAAGGTGGCTCTGGAGCCTTTTCCAACCCCGTTCATTTCTTGCCGTCCTTGCCCCCCTGTCCCAAAGCACCCCCCTTGGGCATGTGACTGGGGTGTGCCCGAGGTGTCAGCCAAGGGACTCCTGGCAGCACCCAGTCCCTGCAATCTCCATCTCTCCCCACCCCCGCCATTCCTCGCCCTCCATCCCTTCCCGGGCAGAGCCGGCAGGCCTAGCCCGGCCGGGTCTCAGGGTCCCAACAAAGCCAGGCCTGTCCCCTGCCCGGCCTCCGTGGGAGTGATGTCTGGGCTGGGCAGAAGGTAAAAGTGAGCCAAAGGGACATGGCCAAGAGCCAGCTGTATGCCCTCCAGGTGAGTTCCCAGCTTAACCCCTGGCCTGCCAGACCAGAGTTCTCAAGGCTGTTAGTTAGGGGATGAAGGGGTTGGCAGAGGTGAACTCAGGGACAAAGAAGGGGAACCAGCTTCCAAGGGCACCCGTCTACACATGCACATGCATGCACACATACACACACACACACACACACACACACGCACACAGGTGCACACACGCAGATCCCCATCTGGTCCAGCCACAGGGGAAAGACCCATTACCGGCTCCAGGCATCCCGCACCCACCTCTCATCCATCTCCCACACTGTGCCGGAGATATTTTAAAACACAGACTCCACCCGCTCCCTACACACAGACCGCTAAACCTTCCAGGGGCTTTCTATGACCCACATTAAGTCTGGAGTCCAAACTCCTTAGCTTGGCATTCAAGGCCCTGCCCACACTGACCCACCTCTTTTCCGGCTTCGGATCCAGCCTCTCCCTTCCCACCCTATCCTCCAGCTCCCTGAGGGTACCACACACTTTCATGCCCCTGAGCCTTCCTCCCCTCTCTGTCAGTGAACTCCTACTCACCCTGTAGGACCCAGGTCAACATGTCACCTCCTCTAGGAGGGCTTTCTAGACTGCCCCAGGCAAACTAGGCCACCCCTGCTCTAAACCAGGGGACAGCTTATTCAGGCCTTCCAGTGCATCTTCCCCCTGCCCCCCAACCTGGGCCTCTAAACGGAGGGTGAGGTCTTACTGGGGAAGACTAGTGTGTGTCCTCAGGACTTGGCAGCAGGCAGGTGAGTGGAAGACAAGAAAGGCAATGGGCACGAGGACGAAGGCTGGGCAGGTCACAGGGTCTTACTCCCTTCCACTCGCTCCAAGCCTCGAAAAGGCCACCATCAGTGGACTGCTGACAATGGCTGAACTTGACCCCGGTGGTCCCATCCTCAGTCCCATCCCCTCCCCACACCCATGCCCATCCAGGGGGTGCCCAGAGGAGCTCAGGCCCAGGGAGAGCCCCAAGGTGGAGCAGGGGTCTCAGCTTCCCAAGCAGGACAGCCCACCCAGCACAGCAGGCCACACCTGCCCACGGCCAGACCCTGTGCCCAGCCTCCCCCTGGGTTCTCTCGCCTCTCTGGGGTTTCTGTCTGTCTCAGTCTCACATGCAGCCGTCCTTCCGCTGGGCAACCCTTATTGAGCCCACCTTCTGCTACGTACCTAGGATACCAAGCTCTCAAGAACTGGACTCTGGTCTAAAAACACTGGCTCCGGGGCACCTGGGAGGCTCAGTAGGTTAAGTCTCTGCCTTCAGCTTGGGTCCTGATCTCAGGGTCCTGGGATCGAGCCCCGAATTGGGAATCTCTGCTCAGCAGGGAGCCTGCCTCTCTGCTTACTTGTAATCTCTCTGTCAAATAAATAAATAAAATCTTTTAAAAATAAAATAAAATATTTAATAAAATATAAAAAATAAATAAAAACACTGGCTCCTTGGGACACCAGGGTGGCTCGGTCAGTTGGGCGTCTGCTCTCAGCTCAGGTCATGATCCCAGGGCCCCCGATAGAGTCCTGCATCTGGCGCCTTGCTCAGTGGGGAAACTGTTTCTCCCTCTGCTTGTGTTCTTTCTCTCTGACGACTCAATAAATAGAATTTTTAAAAATAAATAAAATAAAAAAATAAAAAGCCCTGGCTCCCCAATTTCCTGGGGAAACAGAGAGCTTTGTGAAGAGGTATCACCAGAAGTACCCTACCACTCTCACAACCTAAGTCAGGAAGAAATAGTAAGGCCAAAGTCCTCCATCCCTTATCCCAGGGTGGGTTTGGAGACCCAGCCTCTGCTCGGGGGCCCTAGGACTTTTCAGGCTGGGAGAGAGAGGGGCTGGCTCAAAGTGTCAGGGCTGTTGTGTCCAGTGGGGAGGGAGTCAACTTAGGGACCAGAGCTAGGACAGTCAGCAGGGGGACCGAACCCTGGACATTGCCTATGTTCCCTTTGCTCCCCACCACTTGGCTTTTCTGCAGACAACAGCCTCTGCTTCCCACCCACAGGCTGCTGCCCCTCCAGGGGCTGCTGTAGCTTGCCTGCCCTTGGCACCACACTCAGTCCTGGTGCCAGGGGCCCTTGGCAAGTTCATACATCAAACAGGGAGGCAGTGACTGGCTTCCTGCCCTTTGGGAAGGAGGGACGGTTGGAGGCATGGCCCATCCTCGGCTTCATACCCTCCTGACCCACCAGGGACCCAGACCTGCCCCTAGATAGTAGGTAAGTCCAGAGATGTGGTCAGGTGACTTCCACCCACCCCTACCCCAGTGCGGGCCTCCGGAGCTTCTTCCCCATTCTCCTCCTACCTAAGCCTCATCTTGAGACGGGGACATATTAGGGTGCTGGAGAATCTCCCCTTCCCCACAATGCCTGAAGTGCTCCCTTTGTAGAATGATGCCTCTGATTCTTGGGATGCTGGGGTCTTCCAGAGACACTCATCAAAACAGAGGAATGAATCAGCCCGCCAGAAAGCACAACCAAAAGACAGGCACAAAAATGTTCACAGCAGGGGCACCTGGGTGGCTCAGTGGGTTAAGCCTTTGCCTTCGGCTGGGGTCGTGATCTCAGGGTCCTGGGATCAAGCCCCACGTCGGGCTCTCTGCTCAGCAGGAAGTCTGCTTCCCCCTCTCTCTCTGCCTACTTGTGACCTCTCTCTCTGTCAAATAAACAACTAAAATCTTAAAAAAAAAAAAATGTTCACAGCAGAGCTGTTTACAATAGCCCCAAACCAGAAACACCCCCAAAGGCCTGTCAGTAGCAGAACTGATAAATAAATTGTGTCTCTTCACCTGGTGGAATGGTGTCTGACAATGAGAAGGAACACCTCCAGGCAGGTGTAAGACAAGGATGAAATTCACAACCCAGTGTTGAGCAAAAGAAATCAGGCACGAGGGGCGCCTGGGTGGCTCAGTGGGCTAAGCCTCTGCCTTCAGCTCAGGTCATGGTCTCAGGGTCCTGGGATCGAGCCCCGCATCTGGCTCTCTGCTCAGCAGGGAGCCTGCTTCTTCCTCTCTCTGACTGCCTCTCTGCCTACTTGTGATCTCTCCTCTGTCAAATAAATAAAATCTTTAAAAAAAAGAAGAAGAAGAAGAAAGAAATCAGGCACGAAATAACCCAGAGGACGTGCTCCATTTTAAGAAGCTCCACAACAGGCAAATCTGTGTTGTTAGAAGTCAGGATAGCCAAGAAGCCTCAGAGGGGGATTAGTCACTGGCAGGGGGCATGGGGAAAGGCTTCCAGATGTAACAACCCATTGCTGGCTGAGCACTGGGTCATGGGCACATGGGCATGTTTGGTCTGGGAAAATTCATGTGCTTTTCTGTATTTATGAAACACTTCATATTGATAAAATACTAAACTGAAATGGAGAAGTGCCTGATGAAGGCTTAGCAGCTGCACTGAAAATAAAGGGGTCAGGTTCATACACATCTCTGCCTCGCACCCACCCATTCCCAGCCCCTCTCCACCTCCTGTCCTTGTCCTTTCTCTCCTGACTCAGGCTTGGCCTCACTCCCCTAAGCCCTCCCTGTGGCCAGCCGCCTAACCTAAACCGTCACCCTCTCACCCAGATGACTGCAACCGCCTACTCCAGGCAGGTCTCCTGGCTTTGCGCCTCACTGTTTCCAATCCATATCCACAGTGCATGGAGTGCAGGGTTCACGGAGAGCCAGGAGCAGCCAGAGAAAGTCTCTGTCAAATCCTATAAGGGCTCATACCTCTTCATCTCAGGACCTTCAACTGCGCTGTTCCCACCCTTTGGGATGCTTCTCTTCCCTACCTTCTGCTTGCACTTGGTCTCCTCGCTTAAACACCACTTTCTCCACCTTCCCAGTGGAGATCTGACCCCTCCACTGGCTCCCATGACACCCTTACTTCTCTCCCATGGCACTGTTTGCAGTACCGCATTTAGCCGCCAACTATTTGTTTCCGCTCTATTCTGTCTGTCCCGCTGGACTGACACCATCTCTGAAGGCAAGAACAGGGACTGTCTGCTTTCCTGCTCCATCCCCAGCTCCTAGCTCAATGCCTGGCTTCTTAGAGCAGGTGCTTAAAAATGCATGTTGACTAAAGGACTTAACTGTTCCCACTACCAAAAAAAAAAAAAAAAAAAAAACAAAAAACAAAAACGATGTGAGTTGTAAATGTGGCAGCTGAGGTTCCAGCAGTAATCACATGGCAAAGTATAAATGTATTATATCAATGCCTTGTACACTTTTGGCTTATACAGTATCACATGTCAAATGTATCTCAATAAAAGTAAATTTGGGGGGCACCTCTGTGGCTCAGTTGGTTGAGCTGCTGCCTTCAGCTCAGGTCATGGTCCAAGGGTCCTAGGATCAAGCCCCGCATGAGGCTCCCTGCTCAGCGGGAAGCCTATTTCTCCTTCTCCCACTCCCCCTGCTTGTGCTCCCTCTCTCTCTGTGTCTCTACCTGTCAAATAAATAAATAAAATCTTTAAAAATAAATAAATAAAATTTTAAAGGTACATTAACCTACAATGAAATAAACTCAGTTAAAAGCTAAGGTAATAAGGTAATAAATACTCCCTCAAACTGCCCCCAGAAAAATTCTAGTTGAACACATGAATGGCCAGGCCTTGGCAGACAGCCTTTGGAAAAGGCCAGGTTGCCTCTGGAAACAAAACTTCCACTTGTTGGGGGTCAGGACACCTGGGTCATGGTCCTCACTCTGCCACTCACTTGTTCTGTGGACTTGGGCAAGTCATTTCTCTCTGGGTTCAGTGTCCTCATTGTGAAATG
The DNA here is from genome assembly GCF_009829155.1 of Mustela erminea. Taxonomy (NCBI): domain Eukaryota; kingdom Metazoa; phylum Chordata; class Mammalia; order Carnivora; family Mustelidae; genus Mustela; species Mustela erminea. Next base: position 27,941,111 of record NC_045621.1, read on the forward strand.
CAGGCATGAGATGCAGCGGGGCCCTAGGTAGGCTTGAAGAGGTATATGACATTTGTGTGTGTGTGTGTGTGTGTGTGTGTGTTCACATACCCGTGCACATTTCCTTAGCAAGAACATCCATAGCTTTCGTCAGATTCTTAAAGGGATCTATGACTGCAAACAGTTCAGAACCACTAATCAAGATCCTTTTCGCCTCTGGGGGGGGGGCGGTCTATGATCATAGATAACTAGAGAGAAACAGGAAGTAATTCAACCCATAGCAGAGGGGGTTCAAGAACTTCCATCAAGGGTGTAGGAGCCCACAATAGGAACACAAGGGAGGCTGCAGGACATGACCTCCTGGGGAAATCCTAAACTCAACGGGGCTCCTAGGCGATTGGGGAGAAGCCACAGCAAATGACCCGGGGGGCTGGTTTTTCAAGACAGGAGGCAGAAGGAGCCCAAAGTCTCCTCCTCTTGGCTCCTGCCACCAGCGGACAAGCACCCACTTGTCTCGGGCTACGGCAGAAAGCGAGGAGGCGAGGCTGGCACCTGGAGATGCCCTCCAGGCCCCTTGGCACCCAGGTCAGAGAAGGCTTGGCGGGAATGCTCAGGAGGGGTGCCAAACCCCACCTTCCCTTCTCCCAAGGTCGGCTGGCTGATGTGTAGAACCAAAGAGAGCTCAGGACGTAGGGCGATCATGCGCCCCTGAGGGGGCCACCTGAGGGGTGAAGAGCCTATACTTCCAAGCCCCAAAACCCCAGAGCTGGGGCTCTGAGGCCAGGGAGGCAAAGGGCGCAGGTCTCCCCAGAGCAGGCATGAGCAGGCCACAAATTGGGGATGGAGGGGGAGAGCAGCGTGGGCCACAGAGCCTGGGAGGATCAAGCAGGCCGCCAGAGAGAAGAAAGCAGTGTGCTCTGAGCAGAGGACAGCCTGCTTCAGGGACTAAGCTGGGGGCAGCCCTGTTGGGGGGGGGGGCAAGAGGGCAATGTGACCTGGATGGGAGGGGGCTGCCCCGAGGTGGGCGGAGCGGGCTGTGGGCGGAGGAAGCCATAGGAGCCTATGGCCGGAGAAGAGAAGCTTAGCAGTCCTGTTGGAGGAGGACAGGGGAACACGCTTAGTGGCAGCAACGGTGACATGTCGGTGGCACAGTGTCAGTGGGAGTGCCCTGGCTAGGAGCCCAGAGGCCGGAGTAACTTCTAAGCCCTGACTCCTGAGGGGAGCTGAGAGCCCAAGAGATGTTTATCTGCCACAAGAACGTGGTAAACGCCTCCTCCTCCAGCAGAGCCAGGCCAGGGAGCGAGAGGCCGAGAGGCTGCCCGGCTGTTCTGTCCTGGGTCTCCTGAGAGCTGCGGTATAAAGGGGGAGGGGGTGCGCTGGTGAGGGGGGAGAGCAGCCAGGGGCAGCGTCCCCCACTGGAGCCAGGGCCAGGAGAGTAGCACGCACAGGCCGGGGCTGGGATGGGGTTTCATCCCGCAGACGAAGGAGGGAGTGAGTCATGGGCGAGCGCCAGGCCCTCTCAAGAGGCCGCTCAGAAACCAGCTCATCCGAATGCAGACAGACACTTGTCCCCATCCCTGTCCCTGTGGCTCTCACACACCCACGCACTCACTCCTCTTCCCACTCCTCCCTTCTCCTTGATCACCCACATCCACTGCCTCTGGCTTCTTCCTCAGGAGGGGTGCCAAACCCGACTACCTGTCCCTGTCCCTGTCCCTGCCTAGTGGCCCACCTGGTCCCTAGTCCACAGCCAGCCGCATCACAAGTGCAGAGGTAGGGAGACAGAGAAAGCCAAGTGAAGAAAGGTCTGAGATAGGAACAGATGAGGGAGGGAGACTGTGAACTCACGTCTGCCTGAAACCGCCAAGGACAGAGCGGGTTCTTGAGGCTCTGGGTCAGAGGAGAAGCCCTGATGACCTCTGGAAGGGCCTGATCTGAGGGTGTTGAGCCAGGTCACTTTCACTCTCCAGACTCTCTGCCCCCTTTGTGAGGACTGAGAAGCCATAGTCTGGGATACCCAGCTGACCCCCAGAGGCCTCACCCTACTCTGGGGCACTAAGCTAATTCAGGCTCCCATCCGAATCACACCTGCACCACCACCACGAGGTCGGGACAAGTACTCTGCCCCACCAAGGCTGTCCCTCCTGGTACACTGTGTTGCCCGAACTCCGTGTGCCTCAGGTGGAGGGATGTAAGACCCCAGCATAATCCAAACCCAGAGCAGCAAAACAAATCTGAGGAGGCTGGAAACTTCCCAGCCCCAGGCCGGCAGGTAAGTTGGGATTAAGCAGGTAGCCTAGAGCAAGGTTACCTAGTCCTACCTAGTGACCCCAAATGTCTCCTTGTCCTCCACTTCCTCCTTGGAGAAATCTAGTGCCCACATATAGTGGTTCCCCGGCAGACAGAACAAACGCCCACCTCCCAGCCTGGGCCAATCCCTAACCCTCTGGGTCTGCTGCCCATTCGCAAGGTGCCCAGACTTACCGGAAACAGAGAAAGGGGGGCTGGTGTCGGAGGGGGGGGTCCAGCTCCCCAGATCATCTTTAGGTCAGTCCTTGCTCTGGTAGGGCTTTCCCGGGTTCAGAAGGCCCCTCCCTCCTGCCTATAGAGGTGGGCGACAACCGCCACAGCTACCCTGGGACCCACGGTCAACTCTGGACCAGCTCAGGGGAAATAAATTCTTTCAGAGCCTTTCTCCAGCATTCCCAGCCCGGCCCTAAAACTGACCTGAACCATTTGCCCTTTTAAGTGACGGTCCTACATTCGTCTCTTCCAAGGACACGAGAGACTCAGGAGGGACCTCGGCTCAGCTCGGGCCTCCTCACCCGGTAGCGGCCCGACCCGCGCCTCCACCCCCTCCACGCCCCGGGGCCACAGGCCCCGGCTTCGGGTTGACAGGCGCTTGCCCGGCGCGGCTCCCTACCTGTCTCAGGTAAGCCGGGCTCTGCCTGGCCACCGCCACCCGCTCCCCCCGGCCGCCCCGCTGCGTCCTACCTGAAGCGGCAGCCGCCCGCTTTCGGCGCGCCCGGAGGCCCCGGGGTCCCAGCGCGCCGAGGCTGGGGGGCTCCCCGGGGGCTGGGGGCCGCAGGGGGGCCCGGGCTCCAGCGCCTCGCAGCACACCAGGCTCACGGTGCAGCCCATCCGGCCCGGCGCCCGGCGGGCCGGGGGCGGGGACGCGGGCGCGGGGCGGGGAGCTGGGAGGGGGGTGTGTGGGGAGCCGGCCCCCCCCGGCCCTGGCCAGCGCGCGGCCGGGGGGCGCCCCGCACGTCGGAGCGGGTAAGCGGCGAGGCCCCCCGCGCGGCCCCGCCGGGAGCGTCCTGGACCCGCGCCGCCAGCCAGCCGAGGAGTGCGGGCCGGGCGAGGGGCCGGGACGCGGGCGCCCGGGCGCAGCCGGGGGCGGAGGAAGCCCGAGGGGCGCGGGGAGGGGCGGGGGCGGGGGCGGGGGCGGCGGGGGCTCGCAGCCCGGGGCGGCGACCCGCAGAGTCTGGGAGCGCGAGAAAAAGACCGACGGCGCGACGGGGGAGGCAGGAAGCAGATAAGAAGAGAGAGCGAGGAAGAGACCGCGGACGCGGGGACCCGGGGGACGGGGGCGGGGGGCTGGGGAACGAGGCCTCTGCGCGGGGACACCAAGTCCCAGAGAGGCAGAGACGCGCAGGAAGGGGCGGCGGGAGGGCAGAACCGGGCTCGGCCACTGCGTGTGCCACTGTTTACAGGCGGTTGCGGAGGTCTGGAAAACCGGAGTCTGCGGGGGAACCTGCTCCTCTGTTCTCAGCCCCCAGGACCCGCCCTCGGGGCACCCCAGCCTAGAAAAACGGGGACCGGGAGGTGGAAAGACCCCAGCCTCAAGGAGGCGGAGCCCAGCCAGGGTGGAAGGGCCACGGCCCCAGGGACACCCAGCTGGCCGGGTCCTGGATCCAAGCCTTCGCAGTGGTTTCACTTCCATTCTTGGGGGAGAGGGGGCGGGTCGGGCAGTATGGCACTGGGGACCCGGACTAAGGTGGGGAGGAGGACAGGGCGATGGGGAGGACAGGGTCCCCACCTGCACCAGACTTCCACCGAGAGACTGAAGCCTGGCAGAGGAGCCGGAGAAAGGGCAATCCCAGCCTCTTGGTGCCGCCTGGTGGGGACAAGGAAGAAAGACAAGAGCAAGTGACCGTGGTAACAAGGGGAAGCTAACAAGGGAACTTGCAGGGGGGCAATTGCTGCTGTACCTCAGAGTGAGCTGGTGTGTGGCCAAGGAGTGACTCTAGCACGGGGTCTGCCTGAAGGGTACCACCCCCCAGTTCACCCATTCTGCCCTGGCACCCTGGGCCCTGCCTCTACCCCCTCTCCCCCTACCCACCATGTTCTGTGCTCCTCCTGCTCTGAGCAGGGTTTCCCCCTCCAGGGTGCTGGGCTGGGCCTGAGTCACTTCCCGGGCAGCATTCCGGGAAAGGAGGTGCAGGACCTGCAGTCACAAGGGACAGGCTCAGTCTGCAGTGCCCGCTCTCCAGACCGTCCCAGGTGAGGAGCTGGGAGGGAGTCTGGGGGAGGCTGGAGAAAGGGGGCAATACCAGGGGTGGGGCGTGGGACAGAGGCTCCTGGACAGAGAAGAGGGAGCTGAGGAGGCCCATCTAAGTGCTCATGGATTGTGTAGAGTGGACCAGAAGGGGACGCAGAGACCCTCAGTCTGCCCTTGGGTCTACAGGTGGGGAAACTGATGCCCAGGAAAAGCAAAAGGTCACACAGTGAGTTAGTAGCAGGATCAGGATGGAGACCCAGGTCTCTTAACTCCCAGCTCAGTGTCTCCTGAACACCATCCTCATGCAGCCTCCCTCATTTACCTTCTTTTCTCACTCCCTGCCCCTCCACTGTGTCCCCTGCTTCTTCCTTCCCACCCACCCCTGGGTTCCAGCAACTCCAGCCTGGGAGGCAGGGCATGTGGGTTTCCCATGCCCGGCCTTTCCTCCAGGTTACATCAGGATAAGCCACCAGACCCCAGCAGCCCCAGGGCTCCTCTCTGAGCCCCAGGAGCCACTGAGGGAACAACAGGCTGCAGTTCCCCTGGGAGAGGACCACGGGATTAAAACCAGCTGTCCTGCTCCCACACATACCCTGTGGGTTATATTCTGGCACAGCCCCAGCTCTAGGGTCTCATTTTACTTCTACCTCCCTTTCCTCAAAGAACACACATTTTCCACTCAGCTGGGGGCCCGGAAAGGATGAATGTGTGTCTCAAGGCAGATGACTGCTCCAACAAGCTCCCTGTGGGGAACAGGAGTGATCTCCCTCAGCCCAGTGTCCTCACGCAGGAGCATGAACAGGACTGCTCATGCCAAGTCGCCCCGTGTGAGGGCGCACAGTCCAGAGTTCGAACTCAACTCTAGCTTCTCAGCTTAGAGCTTTGTGACATCGGATCAAAGACTTCTCTGTCTGTCTGAGCCCCCCTTTCATCTTGTATCAAATGGAGTTACAGACCTCCTAGATTATTATGGGGACTGAGTAAGACAACGATGTCAGGCATGGAGCATGGCGCCTGACACCCAGGAACTACCCCCATTCATGGGGGCCACACGATCACGTTCCCACGCCAGCCTACAAGGAAGAGCTGGAGTGTTTATCCTACCTGTGAACTCACTGTGTGTCCCTAGATATATCCCATTTCTGGCCCAGGCTGTGATTCCTCCCCTGGGTAAGGAGCCATCCAGGAAGGGGCTCCTTTCCGGGTTGATCTCCCAGAACCACGAGGAATCCCATCATTCTGAAATCCTCATGGCGGAGGAGGGGGCCGTCCTCACCAGAAACCTGAAAGGTGAGTGCGTCTGGAGAAATTTTCTGGGCTTGAGTTGGGGGAGAAGGGAGGGGTCTTGGGAGCCCCTCTGTCAGAGCCCCCACGACCCGGAGCCTGATGTCCACCATCCTCCCGCCCCCACCCCCTCCAGCTGCTGTCTCGGCCATCCTCCAGGGCTACGGGGGCCCGCAGCGGCCAGTGACAGATGCCAGTGCTGAGCTGCACACACTCTGTGGCTGCCTGGAGCTGCTCCTGCAGGTGACCCCCTCCCTGCCCTCTTCCCACCCCCCTCTCTCTGGGCCCAGATAGCCAGGAGGGTTTTCCCAGATACCGAGGAAGAGCCACTGACTAGTTTCAGCCCACTCAGAGTCAGCAAGCCCTTCCTGACATCTGACCTCACTCTTGGGGGTTGACACCATAGCCTCGGAAGTAAGTGGGGGCCCAGCTGGGGACGGGTGGGGATGGGTGGGGCAGGGTGGTCACCCAGCTCTGAGGACTGAAGTTTCAGAGGCAAAATATCCTTGGGCTGGCCTTCCTGCTGCTGGCCCTTTTACTTAGTACTTACCATGGGCCAGGCTAAGCCCTCCTCCTGTCCCACCTTATTACATTCTCATTCTAGCCCCTTGAGGTGCCTGATGACCCTGCCACCCCCACGATGCACACACACTCACAGCCTGTGTGTGTCTCTGTGTGTGATGCACATGTGGTGTGAGTGTACATATATGTAGGCATGAGATGTGTCTGGTGCATGTGTCGATCTCCTGCCGGTCTACCCCTCATCTGCTACACTCCAGTCACGTTGGACTCCTTGATCTTCCTCAAGCATGCCAGGAACTCACCCACCTCAGGGCCTTTGCACTTGCGATGCCCTCTGCCTAGACTGCTCGTTCCTCAGAAATGTGGATGGCACAACTCATTTCCTTCAGATCTGGGCTTGAGTCACAGTTCCTTAGTGAAGTTCTCTCTAGTTTCTCTAATCCAAACTTTTTCAGATTTGGGAGAAGGGGGAGAAGAGCACAAGCAGGGGAGCACAAGCAGGGGAGCGGTGGCAGAGGGAGAGGCAGCAGAGGGAGAGGGGAGAACTGAGCAGGGAGCCTCACGTGGGGCTCCATCCCAGGACCCCGTGATCATGACCTCAGCGGAAGGCAGATGCTTAACCGACTGAGCGACCCAGGGACCCCTCAAATCCAAATTTTTAACATACGCACACATATCCTAAATCACACACACTCAGGCATACACTCCACACATACACACGACATACTCACAGACATCACACACCACACATACATACATGTGTGCGCACACCACATACTTTCAGGTCCCCTTCCCTCCTTTATTTTTCTCCTTAGTAGTCAGTACTGCCATAACATATGTTTTACTTATTCGATTTGTTCATTGTCTGTCTCTACTACCAAGTGTAAGCCCATGCGGGCAGCTTGTCCACTGCTGAATTCCCAGGGCACAGAACGAAGCCCGGCACAAAATAAGTGCTCCACAAGTGTTACTGGAGTGCGTGACTAGAATACCAAAGGCTCAGAGAGGTCCAGCACCTTGCTCGAGGTCACACAGCCAGTAAGGGCCAAGCCAGGTCTGCCCACAGTAGCCCTGTCCTCTCTCTGTGTGCTGGGATACAAGGTGGGTGCGGGGCGGGGGGGGAAACATTTCTATGCTTTCCTGTCCCTCATCCCACTACCAGTTTGACCAGAAAGAGCAGAAGAGCTTCCTGAGGCCTCGGAAGGATTACTGGGACTTCCTCTGCGCCACCCTGTGGCGACAGCGGGGTAGCACGGAGCCGGCCCGCTTCATCCTCGCCCAGGACAAGGTATCTAGGGCCAGGTGGCCCTGCCACCGGGCTCTTGACAGGGATGACCTCCAGGGGCCCCCTTCCCACCCATCTCTGCTCCGCTGACCACAGACTGCTCACCTGGTCCTCAGGTCTCGTTAGCCCCACCCTCAGTATCCCTGCAACCACGTCTTTGCTCCCAAGACAGTACAAGCTCCCAACTGGCCTCTGTGCTGGCTGAGTTCCCTTCATTCTCATAGCAGAGGGCCGTCCACCCCGCCCCCCACCACTATTCACCCTCTGTGCACTCTGCAGTCAAAGACACCTCTGGCAAAAGGCCGTGCCTTCATCCGCTTCTGCCTGGCCCAGGGACAGCTGGCCGAGTCCCTGCAGCTCTGCCTCCTGAACCCAGAGGTCACCAGGTAGGGCTCGCGGAACATGCTCCTCCTGACTCCCCCTAAGCCCACTGTCCTCCCCGTGAAACGTGCCTCCCCCCCCCCCACCACACCCGGATGGATGGGTTAATGTCAAGGACAACTAAAACAAGAGCCATGAAGGAAAAGTAATGAAGAAAGGGCAAATGGAGGGGGGTGGTTAGAACACAAGAGTCCCAGTAGCACCATAATACTCAAGCCACCTGCTCCCCGAGGGCCTCAACCCAACCGTGGGAATCATGCCATGTGGTGGACAGCAGATTCTCGGGGGTCCAGGGGGCAGCAATAGTACCAAAGCCAAAGGCCAAAGGCGCTGGTTGCCATTACCACAGGGACTGGTATGGCCCCCGGAGCCCTCTGGTGTGCCCCGAGCTCCGGGAAGACCTCCTGGACTCTCTCTATGCTCTCAATGGAGTAGCCTTCGACCTGGACCTGCAGTGGCCGAACCTGGATGAAGCCTGGCCCATGTTCTCAGAGTGAGTGGGGTGGGGGGGGAGGCCCCCTCTTTCTAGGGCCTTACTGCCGGTTGACCACCACCCACCCCAAGCAAGCTCCAAACTCGGCCTGCTAGTCTTCCCTTCTTGCTGTCTGAGCCTCTGATGCCCCCCTCCCCAGCCTTCTGTTTTCCTGGGGTAAGCCCCTCATGTCCCGTGAGGGACACACTCTTAAGGAGCCGCTGGATGCTGGGGGTGGGCGGTCAGAAGGATGAGCCCCGGGGGGACGTGAGGATGAGTGGTGGGTAGGGCAGGGATAGAGAGAGCCGAGCCAGAGTTGGCCGTGAGGGCGGGAGGGGTGCTGCGGTGCCCGGGTGGTTCGACTGCTACCAGAGAGAGGCCCCCAGCCACCCCCGCCCCGCCCTTTCTCCACAGGTCCTGTCACTCCAGTCCCAGACGGACCCAGGGAAGAAGACCCAAAAAGACCAAAGATTCCCCAAAGCAGGTGCCTCTGCCCAACTTCATTCCAAATCGCCTGCTCTACATCTCTGTTGGGCCCCCCAGGATGAGCAGTAACCAAGCAGACAGACAGACAGATATCAAGGAGAGAAGGGGACCGTTGGCACCATCCGTGGGAGGCAGGGGACCTAGGGTCGGGGGAAGCGCTCTGCTAGGTAACTAGAAGTACGTAGGAAGGCCTCCGTCAAACAATGGGCAAACTTCTCAGTTCAGTTTGCCAAGGGAGCAACTGAAGAGCCAGGTTTCTGGGTTCAAATCCTAGCTCTGCCGCTAATAACCAAGGTCTTTAGCAAAGTACTTGTCTTGCCTTGAAGGTGATTGTGAGGGAGCGTTGAGACAGTTGAGACAGACCATGTGTAGCCCAGAGCAAGGCCCCAGGCCACATGTTCAGGAAGTGGTGGCTTGTGGCTATTGTCATTCCCCAGTCTTGCTCTGCAACCCCTCAGCTTCCAGGCGCCAGGTACAGGTACCACGAGGACTCAGCCTTTGGCCAGAAGGGGGAACCTCTCATAACACAGCCCGTTAAGTGAGGTGATGCAGACATGCGCAGAAGAACACGGGAGCACACAGAAGGCTGTTTGAGAGAGGGGACTCTCGGCTACTGTGGGTCTCTAACACCTGCCCCTATGGGGCAGGTGTTATTACTCCCATTTCACAGGCAAGAAAACTGAAACACAGAGAAGTTCAGGGGGCAGGAAGGAGGAGAGGAGAGGGTGGGAAGAACTCGCAGGTCAGGGTGAGGAGGAAAGGAAAGAACACTGAGAGGCATCACTGCTCCCTGACCAGACAGGAACTCAGCCCCCGGATCCACCTGGGGTGCTGGTAACTGGGGGTGATTTGGGGGGCTTCTCTGCAGATCCCAGCCACATATGGAGACCCCACAGGAGCCCAGCCAGAAGAGCCACACACTAGCCAAGCTGGTCTGCAAGCTGCGCCCAGGGAAGATGGGTTAGCTGGACTTCCCGGGGCCTGGCAACCCAAGCATCTTCTTCCCTTCATGGAAAAGGAGAGAGAAGATCCCAAGAGCCTCGGGCCCCCACGGAGCACGTGGGAACCGGAGGGGAAGGAGCTTCAGCCAGCCCAGGAAAAGGGAGCCCCAAGAACTGGGGTCTGCCTGGAGAATTCAACCCCCAGTAGCCAGGGACAGGGGGAAGGGACCAACAGAGCTCCGAAGGAGGTGATAGGGACAGAGGCTGAGGGAAGAGGGGTTCTGCCCGGTGCAGAGGGGACCCACAAAGGGGAAACAGAGTGGGGTCATGTCCACAGGCTGCTGGCCTCCAGCCCCAAAGGGACAATAGAGGACACAATGTCAGGGAGCTGGCAGAAGTGGAAGGCATCTAGCATTCCGGGGATGCCTGGGGTCCTACAGGACCTGGGAACAAAGGAAAACTCCACCCCAGAGAGACAGCAAGAGGAAAGGGGAGTGACCAGTGTGACCAGGAGGAAGGAGCCGGCAGAAGTGGCGTTGCAGGATGTGGTCAAGGTGAGAGCTGCTGAGCGCTGTACCTGCCTTTTCTCCTCCCCCAACCCAGCCCCCCAGGTGGGAGTCATCAGTGGTGATGGGGAGGGGCATCCTGTGCGGATCAATTCTGATTGGTCCGCACAGGATGATTATTCTTCGAGGGGGTCTTCTTGCTGTGAGCTCTCGCCAGGGCCACTTCATTCATCAGTCCTAGGTGCCTGGCCCCTTGCGGGCACTTGAGTCTGAGACCCCTCCCCAGCATCTCTCCGCCGGGACAGCCGCCTAGTGGCCCTCGTTGTACTTGCTTCTCCCGGAGATCACCAAGACTGATTTCAAGCTTTCCTTCGGCCTCCGCTCTAGCGGGGGTCTTCATGCCCCTTGACTTCTGTAACTCTCATCCCTCAGCCAAGGAAGAAATGGCCCCAGGCTCACCCAGGGGCAGAGCCTGGCGTCTCAGCTCCCGGTGCTGTGCCCAGTCCCCCCTCCACCCCAGGGCTGTCTCGTCCGACCTGGGGTCTCCGGAGATGTCGTGAGGTCAGACCCGGAGCTGGCATCTCCGCCCTCCTCCCTCAGCCTCTCTTCCCCTTCCTTTACTTCCCACGCCCAAGAGCCTGAGACATGAGCTCCGGAAGACCAAGGAGCAGGCCCGGCACCAGGAGCAGCTGCTGAAGAAGCAGGAAGGGGAGCTGAAGACACTGCAGGAGCAGTTCAGCAGGTAACCTTGGCAATTGTGGGCGCAAACAGGCCTGGCCCGGAGGCCTGCAGGACCGGCGGCTCTCCCTGGCTCCTGCTCGCCCCCTCGTGGTCACTTTGGGAAGCGCCTTCTGAGTGGCTCTCGCGCGGGGCACAGGCTCAGGAGGGTGAGGTTTGCGGGGCATAACTCCTGGGGCTCCTTGGGGAGCTCCCACTGGCCCCCAGCCCTGCCGGCCCCTCCCTCGCTGGCCTCCCCGAGAGCCTGCAGGAGAGATGAATGCCTCCTGCCCCTCCCTCCCCTCCCACGCTCCCCTCTGCCCCTCTGCTGCCGCTCTGCTCTTTTCTTTTTTTTTTTTTTTTTAAGATTTTATTTATTTATTTGACAGAGAGAGATCACAAGTAGGCAGAGAGGCAGGCAGAGAGAGAGAGGAGGAAGCAGGCTCCCTGCTGAGCAGAGAGCCCGATGCGGGACTCGATCCCACGACCCTGAGATCATGACCTGAGCCGAAGGCAGCGGCTTAACCCACTGAGCCACCCAGGCGCCCCACTCTGCTCTTTTCAAGCCAGGCTCCTTCCCTGCTCTCCATCTTCCTTCCATACCCGCCTCTCATTTTCCTGCTCCCTGTTCCAGCCTCTCCTTCACCCTCGTGAGTCACAATCGTCATCATAACTATCACGTACCGAGCACTTACTATGTCCCTGGCACCGTTCTAGGTGTTCCCTCCTAACCTATGAAGTAGGTTCTCTAAGAATCCCCATTTTATAGATAGGGCAACTGAGTCTCAAAGGTGCTGCACAATTCACCCAATGTCACCAGTTAGTAGAGGAGCTGAGGTCCGCACCCCAACAGCCGACTGCAGCACCGGACGGCTTACACACGGACCCTCAGGCCCTGTATTGAGTGCCTGTGTTTATTTCAGTCCCCCCGCCTCTCCCGCTCGGCCCCCTCTCACCATCCAGCTTCTCCCACTTTCCGTCATGCTATTAACCTCAAGAGCCCAGAGCACACTCTCTCCATGTCTGAGTTTCTCTTTCAGAATTTTAAAAATATTTCCGCCATGCAAAGGTCTTCCTGGGTCTGACTCAGTCTCTGTGTCTGTCTCCTGTGGTCTCCGTGTGCCTCCGTGTGCCCACCCGGCTCTGTCTCTCACGTGTGGCCGACGCCCACCCCGGGAGGTGCCAGCCCAAACCCCACTGGAGCCTGGGTAGTTGTGCTTCAGACTGAATCACAGGCCGCTTGACAGACTCCCTGCTTAAAAGGCTGAGAGAGGCTGCGGGCCCAGAAACCAACCCCAAAAGGCACCCCTCCCCGGGCTTCTCCCGCCGGATGCTCGGCTGAGCTTGGCAGTTTGGTCAGGAAAGATTCCTGTGACCCAGGCCCTAGGCTAACCCAGGGGCCTTGCCCACCCAGGAGCCTTCTTTGGGAATCACGATGGGCTGGAGGGAGCCGCTGGGAGATCCCAAAGAGACCACCAGGCCCAGGCTGCTCCCTCAGCTGGGGGAGCCCCTGTCTCATAGCCCACTATCCTGCCACCTGTTATCCTAGCCATTATCCCACAGACTCTCAGATTGCCTACTCGGTGCCAGCCCTGTTGTAGCATATCAGAAATCCTCTTGCAGACAACACAGACCAAATCCCTGTTCCTGGGGAACGTCCCTTCTAGTCGGGGAAAGCCAATGGTAAACACGATAAGCAAGTTAATTGCATCGTGTCTGATGCGACAAGTCCTAAGAAGGAAGAAAGTCAAGCAGAGAAAGGAGGTGGGAGTGTCAAGGGGTATAGGTTAAATATGGCAGCATGGCCAGGGAGGGCCTCCGTGAAAAAGTGATGCTTGATCGAAGACCTGAAGGAAGTGAGGAATAAGCCATGTGCATATGTGGTAGAAGAACGTTCCAGGCAGTGGAACAGCAAGAGCAAGGGCCCTGGGGTAGGAATGGCCATAGCAGGTCATCAGAACATCACAGAGGCCCAGTGGAGTGAAGGAGGGAGCGGAGGGAGGGGCAAGTCAGTCAGGTAACAGGAGACCCTCACAGGTCATCCAGAGGACCTTCGCTTGCACTCAGAGTGAGATAGGAACCACTGAGAGTCCTGAGTAGAGAAGGGACAAGAATTGACTTTTGGCTTTAATGTTAAGTATGTTTGCTTTTTTTTTTTTTTTTTAAACAGTTCAGTGGGGTTTTGTGTATTCATAAAACTGTGCCTCGATCACCATGGTTTAGGACATTTTCATCACCGCAAAGAGAAATTCTGTACCATGAGCAGTCACTGCCATTTTCTCCCAACCTCCCAGCCCTAGGCAAGCATTCATCTGTCCCCATAGACCTGCCTATTCCAGACTGATCTGTGTGCTCTCAGGGGCTGGAGGCTGCTGCTCCATGGGGCTAAGCTGTAAGGAAGCAAGAGCGCTGATGAAGAAGGGGAGCACGGTGAAACCCCCGGATGTTCTCTGGCAATGGAGGTGCAGAGAAGCTGCAGGATTCTGGAGCCACAGTGAGGCCTGGCTTCCTGGTGGGAGAGAGAAAGACAGGCATCAGGAATGACTCTTGTTTTCCGGCCTGACCAGCTCGGAGTCCGGAGTCCCCGCTGACAGTTTGCCCTAGCAGGGCGGGCTTGTAGGGGGAAAGTCAGGAGCTGGGACGAGAGCATGTAAATTTGAGACGCCAGTCGGACGGGCAAGTGGAGCCGCTGGGTAGCACGCAGGGTGTAGAGCTCAGGGGAGAGGCATGGGCTGGGGATCTGCTGGAAAGTCGCAAGAACTCGGGCAGCAGGAACAGAAGCTCCTGCCACTAGGAGGACGGAGGATGTGCTCCCCTGCCGCCTGGGGTCCAGGGAGCTTGGGAGGAATGTCACACTCGGGGGGCTGTGGGCACCAAGCTGGGATGGACTGTCTCATCACCACCAGACAGAAGTGCCGTGGGGCCCACTGAGTCAGCCAGCAATAGTGTTGTCCCTCTACCGAGGCCGTGAGCGGGGTGACAGCAGTGAGCAGAATAGGCGGGGTCTGCTCTCCGGGCCCGCGGAGACAGATGATAATTCAACAAATGGAAATGGGATGTCAGCTAATCATGGGGGCTGTGGGAAAACGTCAGTCCAGGAACAGGGATAGAGACAGGAGTGCTCCCGAAGGGGGCCCGCAGATGCAAAGTCCCTGTGGGGCTGGAGCAGAGGGACACTCCCATGTGCTCTGGAAGGCTGGAGGAGAGTCTTGAGCGGGAAGTGGGGAGTCGCCAGGGCTTCAGGATTGATCTGTCTGTGGTGTGGAGAATAGACTAAAGGTGGGCAGGGGTGCGGCCCCTGGGTGCAGAGCCCCAGGCTAGACACACAGGGGAGACACAGCCGACCAGCCAAGCACCAGACCCCAGCAGACCAACCAGGAGCCAAGAAAATACACTTGGAACTGAGCTATGGTGCATGCGATAACCACTTCCCGGCTAACCAGAAACTGGCCTTCCCTGTTTGGCCTCCAGTCCCTGATTTGCAAAAGGAGATGGTGCTCGAGTTCCTCCTACAGCTCTGATGCTCTCTGAGACCATCCTGCCAAGCAGATGGGTTTCCTCTGTCCCTGGGTAATACCTCAAAGCAAAAGTGATTAGATCAGGTGTGAGTGGAAGAGGTCCTCAGATGGGGAATTAGGCAAACATCACACTTCTCCCCCTCCCGCTCCCCAGTGAGCTTCTCTGGGGCACACCAGGGCCTTATAACCCATCCCTTGCTCCCAGCCACTGCCCACTCCACTCTGGTGCGATAAACCACTGGTGACTGGGGCCCTGCCTGGATAAAAGTGTGGGGAGGCAGAAAGAGTTGATGGCCTGACAGGTCTGCCTCCAGATTTCTGCTCCCTCCACTTACCAAACCTTGTGGCCCTCAGCAGTGTGATTTCCTCTCTGAAGCTCTATTTTCTTTCCTGTAAAATGACAACAGTCTTACCTGTCCATACGTTTGTGAAAATTAAATGAAGCCAGGCTATAAAACACTGAGCTCAGGGTCTAGCATGTAGTAGGTGTTCAATAGACTTGAATTCCTCCGTGTCCCCTCCTGCACCAGGAGTGTCTGTCAACCCCCACTTGAAATACTTCAGTGGATTTCCATTGCACTGAGGTCAAAGCCCATTCCTCTTGGGGCCAGCGAAGCAGAGATCAGGCCCTGTCTCCTTCTCACCTCATCTCTTGCCCACCCCCACCTCCTGCCATTCATGAAATTCCAGCTTCCCTTGTCTTCTTTCAGTTCCTCAAAGAAGACAAGCTCTTGCCAACTTGCGGACCTTTGCATGTGCCTTTCACTGGCTCTACATGGCTGAATTCTCATCTTTTGGATCTGCTCAAAGGTCACCTCATCTTGGGAGCCTTTCCCAAGCACCCTCTCAAGTCTGTCCCCGCCTCTCCTATATGCCGGTCATACCCTTAGCTTCACCGTGTCACTGGCCTGTCACTTGCTTTGACCACTGCCCCAGACACATTCTGAGCTCCACCAAGAGCCATAGGCACTGCTCCTATGCCCCCTCTAACAGCCCCTGGCACACAGGAGGTGCTTAATAAATGTTCCCTCCCACCTCAAAGACACACTGTAACGCGTGCAAGTAAACTAGCTCGACAAAACGAAACGCCAGTACTAAGTAAGGATACTGGAGACCAGAATGTTCATTAAAAATCCAAACACAACCCTGAGCACAAGAACAGCCTTCCTTAGGCTGGAGGGACTGGCGGGTCTGCTGGAATTTCTGGGTATCTGTAGTCGATTTGATCTCACAGCCCACCCGGCTTTCTTTCTGAGGCCTGCTACTCAGCAGTGTTGTAAAAATTCATAATTCAGTTCATTGTGAAGCCTCTAGCAAAGCTTCAAACACATTGAAGCCCAGGGTGGCGCCACACACAGACAGACACACACACACACATCTGAGGTCACAGGATGTGTGGACCCGCCTTTGCAACACCCTCCCATCTGAGGCTTGGAGGGAAGGGCTGGGACCTTCTTACTTCCAGTCCAGCACATTTCTTGGAAGAAATCTTCTAGGAAGCCACCAAAGACAAAAGGAAGAGGCCAGAACAGAGCTGAGGCAATGCCAGCTCAAACTGAAACAAAAATTTATGAAAGCCATATGTTTCATATTGCCTTTTTTAATTGAAAAGACAATGTATCATAATTTTTCAAAATATTTTAATAGCTAAAAATCACCCCAAGTCCTCTACCACTAATCCCCCCCCCCAACCCAATGATTGTTCTCAGCTAGGCACAGCCCAACCAGCCTGGGGCCCCAGACACCAACAGTGTCCATTTGGTGTGTGTGGTATGGTGTGTTGTGTATGTGTGAGCATGTGTGACACAGGAGGGTGTGGGGATGTGGAGAATGTGTGTCTATGTGAGTGTGTGTATGTGGTGTAAATGTGTATATGTGCAGTGTCTATGGTGTGTGTGTGGCCCACGGTATGCGTGTGTTCTGTCGTACGCATGTGGTATGTGTGTGTTATGTGGTATAGATGTGTTGTGTTGTGAGTATGTTGTGTGTATCTATGATGTGTTGCCCCATGTGTGTGAGTGTGCTACCAGCATGTAGTATGTGATATGTGTGTTATATGGTGTGTGTGATGTGTGTAGTATGTGTGGTGTATTGTGACTTGTGTGGTGTGTGTTGTGTGGCATAGTGTTCGTGTTGGGATTGTACACAGTGTATGTGGTATGTGGTGTGTGTGTGTATGTACAGTGTGGCACAGGGGGATTGTGAGAGGCGGGAGTACATGTGTAGTGTGTGTATATACATGAGCGTGTGTGTGGTTGACATGTGTACATGTGTGAGGCATGTACAGTGTGTGTGCACACCTCAGCTGTGGGAGGCACCACCAGCTTCCCCCAAGAGCTCCCCAGCAGGCAGAGGCCTGGCCTACCTCAGGCACAAACGCAGAGAACTGAGTCCTCCTTCTGTGCCCAGGTGTCAGGAGGAGAGGGACCAGCTGCAGACAGAGCTTGAACAGAAGCAGCAGGAGGCTGAGAGGAGGAATGCCATGTATGAGGAGGAGCTCGGAGGGCAGCAGGACCTCGTCCGCGCCATGAAGAGGAGGGTGCTGGAGCTGATTCAGTAAGGGCGGACACGGTGGGGCTGGGGTGTGGAAGGGGGCATGGCGTGGGATGTGGAGACTGGGGAATGAAAATTCGGAACCTTTTCTGTATGCTAACTCATTTGTGGCCACCCCAGCTGTTCTCCTCATTTTATAGATGAGAAAACTAAAGGTCAGAGAGGCAGACTTGGCCACCAAGGACACACAGCATATAAATTACAGAGAGTCCTCTGGCTCTAAGGGACACCACCACTCCAATGCACCCGCACATACACACACCTACAAAGTTAGGGGAAAGGAAAGGAGCCCACGGATAGAGAAGGAATTGAGAGAAAGGGGAGGTTAACTAAGAGCAAAGCATATATCCTGTGCCTGACTGCCTGCTGGGCTTCCATAGACCACCAGGCCTGTGGGCCATCCTGGGTCATCTGTCCTAGGTTCCAGAGGCTGGGCTCACCAGGATCAATTCCAAACCACTAACACACTGGGGGATGGAGGAGTTATAGAAAGCCTGGTTTCTGCCTTTCAGGCCAGTGGGGAGCTAATGTTATACTTTGACCCAGTTCAGGAAGCAGGGTACCACTGGACTCAGCTTCCATTAGAATCGGAAGGTCACGGACAGATCATCTAGGGCTAAATCCTCTGGCACAAAATCCAAGTGATACTAAAGATGAGAGAAGGCAGAGGTCAACCTGGAAAGAACAAACCAAGAATTTAAGGAGTGATCTCCTTCAAGGAGCTGTCAGCTGGGAGAAAGGGGGACATACAATGTTAGCTTTATAGCTCACAAAAGAATTTGAGGTAGCCAACAATAAAAGACATATATACACACACAGACACACACACACACACACACATGCACACACACATACATATGCACACACACATATATACAAACACATTTATATACACATATATATAATTGTTATATATAATATATATGATTGTTAAAGAAAAATAGATGAAATCAAAGAGAAAAAAATATATACTCCCAAGATATTAGGATTAGTGTTAGGGTTGAAATTTAACTCTGAGCATCTTGGCAGCAGAATATAAAATGGAAACACAGAAAGTTGACTAAACGTCACTAGGCATTCCAAGGAAATACGCCAGTGCATCAGGAGGGAAAAATGCTTTTCCTCATGTCAAAGAAACTCATCCCAAGATCCCAGGCTACACAGTATAATGTCCCTTGCAGAAGCATCATGGAAAATCTGGCCCTCAGCCAAAAGAGGTAGGGGAAAGCCCTAGACTCTGACTTCTGCATCAAGATAGTGATGATGACACCATGGTGATGATGGTGAAGATGACACAATGCATCACATATTTTCCATCCTGAGATCTCACTAGAATGATCAGAAAGAAAGAAGAGAGAGAGAGAAAGAAAGAAAGCAAGAAAACTTGTAACAGAAAGGTAGAGAAGCCAACAACAAAGAAGAGACTTCAGCTACTTTCCAGAAACTGGAAAATGGATGAAAAAGTAGATACTGGATTTAGCCCAAGTTAGAACTTCAGGGCCCAGAAACACCAGGGACGTAGATGGCAGAAATGACATGGGTGACAGAAATCAGGAAAAAATAACTGATAAAGTCATTAGAAAGAGCAGTGTACCCTGCTTTCTGCCTGCCTCCCTGACTGCAGAATGTCAACACTGAGGGTTCTATCTCCCAGGCAAATAATTAAAATGCCCTTCTTTTAAAAAAAAGTTAGATGCCGCCAAATGAAAGGGCAGTGTGTTCTGACATTCGACGGTCCATGGGGCAAGTAGCTCCCTGCCCAGTCCTTCCTAAAGGGAAGCCATAAACCAACCAACCGCCCTGTCCACTACTTGAGGCTCCAGCAGCTTGAACATGAAATGGTAACCAGAGCCCCAGATGTTTGAAAAGAATCTAGAACATAAAGGGGGGAGACAAAGATAAGCAAACCAAAAAAATTCATCTCCCATGAATCTCCCACGGTGCTATGGAAAGTGACCATCCAAAGGTGAGAAATGTTCTTGGAAATTAAAAATATCTCTCAAATTTTTTTTAAATTCATAAGGACTGGAAAAGAAAAAGGAGGCAGTCCCTCAGGGCATAGCTTACAGGGCATGAAGAGTTGGAATACATGAGAGAAACAATTGCAAACATAAAGAATCAATCCAGGAGTTTCACTGTCTTCTCCAACTGACAAGAATTCCAAAGAAAGACCAAATAAAATCAAGGATATTATCAGATTAAAAAGCTGAGAGACTTTCCCAGCTCTTGGGGTCACAGGTCTCCAGATGTAGAAGATGTCACTGAGTGATCAGCACAACAATTGAAAGGAAGGGAAATGCATGTCGAGATACAGTGTGTGAAATCTCAGTGAAATAAAGATGAGGGCAATATACTCAGACACATCACTTATAAAAGAAGTAGGACACAGAAAAACATGTTAGGGGCAATGGCACCTGGGTAGCTCGGTAGGTCAAGCAGCTCTTCATCTTGGCTCCGGTCTTGATGTCAGGGTCGAGGTCAAGCCCTGCATTAGGTTCCACACTACATGTGAAGTCTACTTAAAAAATAATAATCATCAAAAAAAAAAAAAAATAATAATAATAATAATAATCATCAATGTAGTCATACTTTCAAGTTCTGAGGAAAGATAGCTTTTGCCCCGGAATTCTAGGTCCGGCCAAACTATGAAGCCAGTAGGGAAGGTGATGCAGGAAAGACATTTTTCAGAAAGACAGGTCACAGAAAATGCACCTCCCACACAGCCTTTCCTGGGAAGTTAATTAAGGATGTACTTCAGAAAAACAAGGAAGTAAGCCAAGAAAGGAGAAGATGTGGAATTTAGGGAACAGTCATGGTAGCCCAGGAGAGAAGAAAAGGGAATCCCCAAGATGACAAGAGGACAGCAAGCCCAGGGAACAGTCAATGCAGACTTCAGCAGAAGTATTGAGGACCCAGGAGGAAAGTCTCTGGGGAGAAAGAGAATCAACAGAATAACTGATATGATGAACAATTTGTTGGGGGGAGGGAATAATTTGGCTATGTAAAAGGTAAGTCATGCAAGGAGCAAAGGAAGGCAATTGCAAAGTCCTGGAAAAACAGAAAACTTCCAAGAAAGGAAATGTGTTGAACACATCTTACCTGTCCTTGAAGCAATATATTTATATTTGTCTAATACAGTAAATACTATTTATCGATTTTTTTTAATGTTGGAATTAACCTAAAGACCAAGCACAGAAAACAACTGCAATTACAGCACAAATGTCCATTAGCACTTAAACAATATTACATATAGAATAGAATCCAACAGAATTTCTGTGAGGATGGAAATGTTTGCTATCCGCCCTGCCGAATATGGTAGCTACCACTCACGTGTAGCAACTAAGTACTCCACATGGGTTTTGTGGGACTGAAGAACTGAAGTTCTACTTGTGGTTCATTTTAGTCAAATTAAATATAGATTAAAGTAGCCACATGGGCCTAGTGGCTACCATATTGGATGTTGAAGGAAAAGATGAGTAGGAGAGGAGAAGAGGAGGCCCCCCGAAGAGGAGGGGATGCTGGCATCATCATATTACAGAATGGCAGTCCGGATGCTATCTGTGCTTCATAGGATGAGTGAAAAATAAATGTGTGAGCATATTCTGGAATATGAGAGAGGATCCAGAAATAGGGGTATTCTGGAGAGGAAGGAGATGGAGTCAGTGGGGATGGTACTAACTAAGCTAACCCCCTGACATCAAGGCAAGGTGTTCTCTCTTGATGTGTCAAGGAGAGAGGATATGAGCACATTACTTAAGTGTGGAAGTAATATCAAGGAGAAAAAGCTAAAAGTATAAGAAGTGGTTTGTCACTGAGATCGGAAGGAGTAGGGGGGGTGTCTGTTTCCTTCTGGTATAAGTTCTTCTATACTATTGAATTATGAATCATTTTGATTAAAAAAACATATTTTTTTCTGAAGAGGAAAACAGAGGGGGAGGGGCAGAGGGAAAGAGAAAAAGAATCTGAAGCAGGCTCCACACCCTGCTCAGAGCTGGGGGCGGGGCTCAATCTCGCAAAACCCTGAGACCGTGACCTGAGCCAAGGGTGGGAGCTTAACCTACTGATGAACACAGGTGCCCCCTAAACATCCTTTTAAAAAAACAAACAAACAAATAGGGGTGCCTGTGTGGCTCAGTGGGTTAAAGCCTCTGCCTTCGGCTCAGGTCATGATCCCAGGGTCCTGGGATCGAGTCCCGCATCAGGCTCTCTGCTCAGCGGGGAGCCTGCTTCCTCCTCTCTCTCTGCCTGCTTCTCTGTCTACCTGTGATCTCTGTCAAATAAATAAATAAAATCTTTAAAAAAAAAAAAAAAAAACAGTGAGGATAGTTTTGCCGGAGTGTAGCATACGTAACCAGAAGGATTTGTATCAAGTGCCAAATGAAAGCTAAGAGCATTATAAGAAACTGCTGGGGTCTCCTTGGAGGAGGTGGGCTATGAAGGCTATGTGGGGCTAGGGGGACCCGGGTGTCACCATCTGTCTTCCCAAAGACTACAGACTCCCTCATCTCTTGTGTGTGTGTGTCTTTCATGGTCTCTTCATTTCTGTCTTTCTCTACCACTGTCTCTTTCTGTCGCTCCGTCTTTCTTTGTATTTGTCTCTCCCTCTCTGTGTGTGTCCCTGACTGTCTCTGCATCTTGTTCTCTTGGTCTTTCCCTCTCTCTCTACATTTATCTCACCATCTACCTCTCTTTATCTCCCTCTCCATCTCCCTGACTTCCTTTCTCTCTGACCGTCTCTCTTTCTGTCCCTTTGTGTCTCCCTCTCATTTTCTATGTCTCTTTCTGCTTTGCTGTCTCTCTCTCTCTTTTTCCCTTTGTATGTGTCTCTGGATGACTCTCTCTCCCTCTCTATCTCTTCTTGGTCTCCATGTTTCTCTTTCTCCCCGTCTTGGTCTCTCCATCTTCCCATCGCTTTGTGTGTCCCCCCCTCCCCAACCCGCCCGTCAGAGAGAAGGATGACCTGTGGCAGAAAGCCCAGCATCTGTCTTCCATGGCCCCCGGATGCTGTGTGGACTGCAGCAAGATCTTTGGCCGGCTGTCTCGGCGATACCCATGCAGGTAACTGAGAGGGCACAGAAGTCTTGCTCCGGGACAAGTGCTGTTTCCACCAGCCCACAGTACTCTGCCCCTGCTCAGAAGGGAGGGACCCAGGAACTGGGGGTTTATGAAAGCCACTTAATGCTGGCCACTCACTTTACACAACAGTTAGCGTGGACATGAACCAGAACAGTGGGAAGAGGTCAGATAAGCAACAGTGTCTGGAAGATGGGACTGTGCAATCCTTCCGAGAAGAGACAGATGAACAGGCTTCTGGTCTGGGAGGAGATCTGAACAGAGGAAGCTACTCCCCTCACCTTCTTCTGGGAACAGGGTGGCAGGACTAACCATGGGAGGGGGCGAGCAGGAGACCCTGTCTTTTGGATTTAAAGGACTCTGGAGGGGGTGGAGCATTGAAACACCTTTTAGGAAAGGGCAGGCCTCCTTGGACAGACCCAGGGCTGCTCTGCTGGGAGCTAGGAGCAAACCCCATGCTCCCCTCGCACGCACACGCCCAGGAGCGCCCCACTCTTCCTTCCTCTGCTCCAGGCTCTGCGGAGGCCTGGTTTGCCATGCCTGCTCTGTGGATTACAAGAAGAGAGAACGCCGCTGCCCTCCGTGCTCTGAGAAGGGAGAAGCTCAATCCAGCTGACGGGCTCACCCAGGACGGGCCACCCACCCCACCCCGGTCACCTCCCTCCCCTCCACCCTTTCCATCCCTCTTGTCTGGCCAGTCCTGCCTTCTAGAAGGTGATGACCTAAGACAGACAGCCCTAGTGCGCACCCGCAGTGTGAGAGCGGAAGCAGCCGCTCCCCCCCACCCTGGGGGGTGCAGGGTGGCTCCGCCCTGAGAAGACGACGCCTGGGCCCTGACGTTTCTGAGCAGCCCACCTCGCCAGCCACTGCTCACCTCACGCAGCAGTGTCCTGTCTGGAGTCGGCTTTGAAGGTCTGCTTTGGCAAGGTTTCATTTTTTACAGCTTTCTTGAGGTCCTATGGACGTTGAACACACTTCACACACATTGCACAACTGGATGGGTTTTGACTTTAATATCCACCCATGAAACCATCCCCATATTCACACTCAGGAGCACATCCATCAGCCCCAGACCTTCTTCACGTCCTTTGTAAGATCTCCCTCGCCCTCCCACTCCCAAGGCAAACCCGTACCTACTTTCTACCATTAGACACTGGTTTTCCGGAATTTTATATAAACGGAATCATATGGCATGCATTCTCTATGGTCTGCCTGCTTTCACTCGGCGTCCTTATTTTGGGGTTTTTCCGTAGTCCCTGCTTACTGTTAAGTAGAACTCCACCGCATGGAGAGACCACAATTTTGTTGACATGTTCAGCTGTTGCCAGACATTTGGATTGTTTCCAGTTTGAGGCTGTTACACATACATTTCCTGCGATCAGCTGCATACAAATCTTTGTACAGACATCGGCTTTTATTTCTCCTGGGGAAACACCCAGCAATGATATGGCCACGTCCATATCATTGATATGGTATATGTTTAACTTTTAACAGTTGTTGTTAAAAACTGTTCCCCAAAGAAGTTGTTTCCCAAAGAAGTTGCGCGTCGTCCCCTCCCACCAGCGGGGGCTGGGAGTCCCAGATGCTCCCCGGAGCCAGGACACAGGGCTTGCATGGGCCTCCCTCGGTCTTCTTTCCTCCTAACCACTGTGGTCAGTCCCAAGTGGGGAGTGCCTGGACGGAGGGGCAGAGACCAGGTGACTCTCTTCGCACAGTACTCAGTCAGCTAAATTTTTTTTAAATATTTTATTTATTTATTTGACATAGATCATAAGTAGGCAGAGAGGCAGGCAGAGAGATGGGAAGGGAGGCAGACTCCCTGCCGAGCAGAGTCCCCCCCACCCCCATTCGGGGCTCCATCCCAGGACCCTAGAATCATGACCTGAGCCGAAAGCAGAGGCTTTAACCCACTGAGCCACCCAGGCACCTCAGAGAGCTACATTTTAATAAAGAGGGTTGACAAGGGCTTGTGTAGTTCCACAGTACAAGGTCATATCCCTGACTGCCTGAGAATTCTTCAGTAAATTCCATGTTAATACCATTTCAGAGGAAGCGTGGGCCCCACTCTCCATCAAGGGGATTAGCTGCCCTGTCTGAGCTCCGGGGCAGACTCTGTGGCCCCAAGCAGCCCTGCGTGCTCTTATCCCCATCCCCTCTGCCTCACACAGGCAGTCAGAGCTTCTGCAAGGGTTGGGCAACCCTGTGGCTCTGGCCAGTGCCTGTGCACCGCCTTTTGGGGTCAAGGCCACTCAGAGTTGCCTCTCATTACCATTGCATGGAGCAAGAGTTTTGCAATAGCAGTTCCTGCCCTGGAGAGCTGGTGAGAACTTCTCCTTAGCAAAGCCTGCAACAAGGTGAGGGGCAGGGAATGGAGGGAGTGGAGGGGGACAGGACCAGGGCTCTGGAGCAATCAGGGCAACAGAGGAACAGAGGGGCAGGGAGGGAGCGGAGGGGGACAGGACCAGGGCTCTGGAACAATCAGGGCAACAGAATCAGCCTTACCCAAAGGGGCAGCAGTCCCTTCCCGCAGGTCTGATTTGCTCAGAAATTTGTATTAGGGCAAAGTTCATATTCTAGTGGAAGACATTATGTTTTAGTGGAACTCCAGTGTCGAGTTCATGTCTGCCTTAAGACAGAGGGAGAGGAGAGACCTGGCAGAAACCTATGTTCAAAGAGGAGGCAAAGAGTTCTGCTCCTGGACCAGAACTCATCTGAAGGAAATCGGGGGCTGGGAATGGGGAAAACGGACCTTCTCCCCATTTGGGGAGGATGGAAGGACAGTGCCGAGGTCCAGCCTCTAGCTCCGCACTGTCCCCACCCCAAAGAGCCCCCGCCAAGTCCAAGGAAGAGTGCAAAATTCCACAGACATTAGAGGACTGGGGACCCCTGGCAGAAGCTTCCACAGTCACCATAGCCACCCCTGGTGCTGCATGGGGACGTGCATGGAACATGGGGAGTGACTCCAGAGCGCATGTCTAGCCCAGCAGCACCCAGAAGAGCACCTGGGGGGCACTTGCAACAGACTCCCTCAAATTCCTGGGAGAATTTATTGGGGGGGGGGGGCGGTGAAGCCTGCATGAGTGCAGAGACTGTCAGCCAGCGTGATTGTGGTCACAGCGCTTGATGGGACCTCGCTGTTCCCAGGCTGGAAAACTTGGACAAGGTCATTATTTCTTGAAACAAGATGTCACTCAGATCCTCCAATGTACACAAGTTCCCCGACTTTGTCAAATCATTCCATGCTCGACAGAATGCTATGAAGCCCCCAGGACATGCCAGAAAACACTGTGGTTGGTTTGGGGATTCAGAGATTTTTATCATAGATTCGTCCTATTTATGTATAATATTTATATATTTTTCTATATTGTGTACCATCGATTTATATATTATTTTTATGTGTTTTTATGTATTACATATAAAAGATATAAAATCCCTACATTTTTTAAATCCCTACTTTTAAGAACGTCACAGTGGGGAGGAGGGAGCAGCTGAGATGATTACCAATCCCATAACTGAAGCCATGATAGAGATAAGCCCCGGGGGAGTGGGGCTGTGCAGACCGCACAGAGAGAGGGCTCCATGGCTCAGGGGCGGTCTTGGCCAGGCGGAATCCTAAAGGAAAAAGAAGAGTTGGCCAGACCAAGAGTGTAGGAACGAGCATAGCCCGGGGAGGGAAAGGCATGCCAGGCTCTGCGGGGAACCACGGGGCTCTTTGGGAGCCACCCATGGTTCTCTGTGGTTGGAGTTGAGGAGTCCCGGAGGTGTGGCCTGGAACGAGGCCAGGAAGGTACAGAAGGTCCCATGCAGAGGCTCTGCCTGAGAGCAGTGCAGGTCCTTGAAGGGTTTGAAAAGGAAAAGAGCCTGATCAAATTCACACTTCGGGAAGATTGTTCTGAGAGCAGAGTGGAGGATGGTTTGGGGGAGAAAGACTTGAGGCAGAGATGATTTCGACTTGCTCTCTGCCCTCCGCGCCCCTCCCCCCACCCCGCAACTGCGCATGCTCGCTGGCGCGCGCACCTCTCTCTCTCTCTCTCTCTCTCAAATAAAAAATCTTTCAATACAGACACATTCAATCCACATGACAACACTATGCAGTAGATGCTTCAGTAGCCCCATTTTACAGATGATGAAACTGAGGCCCGTGAGACTGAGTAACTCGCCCAAGGTCTGCAGTCCAGCTCCGAAATCCACAGCTCTCCCCCATGTATTGCTTTAGTTCAGGCAAGAGAGAATAAAGTGTTGCCTAACACTGTCCTTGAAGATGGCAAGGGGCAGATAATCAAGAGAGATGCTAAGAGATAGCCTTGTGCGAGGGGCCTGCCAGGGGCAGACTGTTCCCTGTAGGCTAGTAGCCCAGCTAGGAGGGTGGGGTCAGAATTCCCAGAGACAAGCTTTCTACCTGCTGCACCTTGTGGACCTACTTGCAGCACCTGTGGAACCTCAGGGGAGACGTCAAGAGGCTGCACGAGGCTCAGGCTGCACAAGGAGTTTGAGCTGCAAAGAGAAGTTTGGAGGGAAGCGGGGCACTGAAGGTGGGGGAGACCCCAGCACTTATGGGGTGGGGGCTGAAGCCCGGGGAGCAGATGGTCTGGCCTGGTGAGGGCAGGGAAAGAAGAGGACCTGCATTGGTCCTCTCCTCTGGAGAACATCCAGGGAACATCCAGATTTGAGGAATGAATGGAGAACTACAGCCACAAAATGAGACCAAGGTTCAGGAAAATAGGAAGAGAATGAGGTCAGTGGGATTAAATACTGCAGAGGTCAAATGAGACTTGAACAATAACCATTTCCCCATAAATACAGTTACGAGGCATACAGCAGGCTGGGAGAAAACATTTTAACATAATTGACAAATGTGAGATAGTATGAGTAGATAGGGTAACTAACAGACCCTTTTATGAATTGCCAGTGGGAGAATAAATTGATAGGGTCTTTTCTTTTTTTCTTTTTAAAATTTTTTTTTAAATTTCAAGATTTTATTATTTATTTGCTAGAGGGAGAGACAGAGAGAGAGCACAAGCAGGGGGAGTGGGAGGGGGAGAAGCAGGCCTCCCGCCGAGCAGAGAGCCCAATGCAGGGCTTGATCCCAGGACCCTGGGATCATGACCTGAGCTGAAGGTAGATGCTTAACCACTGAGCCACCCAGGTGCCCCGATACAGTCTTTTCGTATGGAAGCATAGTGGATACACAATGTTATATTAATTTCAGGTATATAACACAGTGACTGGACACTTTTGTACATTACGCCACCACAATACATGTAGTCACCATTAGCAGATACAGCCTTATCAAAATTTAAAAAGGCACCGATATGACCCAGCAAAATTACACTTAAGCCACACAAACCATCATACAAATTCCCAGAGACGTACATCCAAAGATGCTCGTAGCAAGACTTAAATATTCATCCACAAGGCAATTATCGGATCAATCATGATACATCCGCCCCGTGGACTAGTATGTTGTCAGGGAAAAAAGAAAGGTGGACCTATGTGCAGCCCATAACAGCATGGTGAAGTGCAGAATGATATCATCAGTTCCATATCATTTGTTTTAAGAAGAAGAAGAAGGAAAGCATGTCCATACATGCATGTGTGGAAAAGTCTGGAAAGATGGACATAAGATCTGTGTGTGAATCTAAGGACTTAAAGGAGTCCTTCCAGTTCGACTTCAGATCCTTTGGTGGTTCCTCTATTCTTTCCAGTATGTGGGCTTTGTTGTTATAACCGTAAAACCGCTTTATTTAAGAAATGGGCGTGCTTGCTTCGGCAGCAGATATATTTAAGAAAGGGGCTTTTTGGACGTCGTGGCATGAGGTTGTTGGTAGTGTTGGCTAGAGCTGTTTCAGCAGAGGGATGGGAAGGGAGCTAGCAGCAGTGGGCTGAGCAGTGAAGGAGAGGAGGCGAGGGGAAGTAGCCACTTTCTCTAGAAGTCCACCGTGAGCAGAGCGCTGGGGGCACAGTAGCTGGAGGGGTCCTACAACAGAGGGCAGGTGACAGAGACATGAGCAAACTCAGGGAAAGAGATGGCAGATGGGGCAGAAGGGCCAGGAGGCAGACCCCTCAAGGACGCGAGAGGCAGGGTGTCCCACAGCCGGGGCAGGAATTCACCAGAAAGAGAAGAAGGGATGCTTCTCACACTGACCCTAGAAGGAAGGAAGAAAGTGTGTAACAAGTGCAGGCAAGTCTGTTCACCAGGGGCTGGGGTTGCCTGCATCTTCCTTGTAAAGAAGGATGTGCAGGTTGGAAACGCTCAGAGACAGCCTGAGCAGGCTCAGTCTCTCCTCAGCCTGGCAGGCTCCTCCAGAAAGCCTCAGACAGGTAGGTATGAAAATCCCCAGTGCTGACCACAGAATCTCCAGGCAGATCTGTGGCCTGGAGTCAGAGTCCTAGGACCAACCTCATTGCTTCTCTGAGGGGACGCCTCCCTGGTGGGCCTCCTGGAATTCACCCAGGTGACCCCAGGTCAGACGTTTCCCTCTAAAGCTGCTTCACTTTTTTTCCGGCCAAACAGTGCTGACTGCTCCCAAGCCCCTAGCCCCGGAGGAAATCAGGAGCCACTCCTACGACGACAGCAACTGTCGTGGCAAATAGCAGGTAAGTGAGCTGTTCCGAGCGAGGGCCGTCAGGGACTCGTGTCTGGTGGAATTTCACTCTCCTCTCTGAGTCCCCTGAGAACTGATGGGTTGGACTGCAGGAGCAGGAACATAGAGCTAAAGAGAAAGATATCTTCACCTGGACAGTGTGGCCCAAAAGAACTTTCTGCAGTCCCGGGGGTGTTCTATATCAGCACTGTCCAATATGGGAGCCACTCGTCACGTGCGAGCCTTGAACCCTTGAAAGGCGGCCAGTATGACTAAAGAACTACATTTTTCGTTCTCTTTCAACTCAGTTTCAGTAGCTATGTATATCCAGTGGCTCTCGTGCTGGACAATACAGATCTAGAACGATCGCTTCATTTTCCAGTAGACTGCATCAAGGCCCAGCGAGAATTGACTCGTCCAAGCTCATCTTGACCACCAGCAACGGCATCAGCCCATTCTACTCACCCCACCATCCAGGTGCAGGTGCCAGACCAACCTAATGAATATCAAGAAGCGGGCCAGCGGCGGGGTGGGGCGGGGGGGGGAGCAGATGTCAGATCTGGGCTCCTCTTTCTACACCTTTTCATTCCGTTGTCTGGAACTGAAAGGTTCCTAACCAAGCTCGGAAAGCTGAAACTAGGCTCCAGCCCCTTGTTACAGTGGACAGAATACAGAGTTTGAGGTCAGGTAACATTTCTTAAAAACTGTTTAAACGCCAGTTCCCTGTGTCACTCTGATGAGGTTGCTTAACTCCCAGAGTCTGGTTTCCTCATTCAGAAAGTGCACACTTCACGCCTTTGTTATGAGGATTAAATATGTACCAATTCTTTTTGTTCAAGATTGTATTTTTTTTTAAGATTTTTTTTTTTAATTTGACAGACAGAGATCACAAGTAGGCATAGAGGCAGGCAGAGACAGAGAGAGTGGGAAGCAGGCTCCCCGCTGAGCAGAAAGCCCCATGTGGGGCTCCATCCCAGGACCATGGGATCATGACCTAAGCCGAAGGCAGAGGCTTTAACCCACTGAGCCACCCAGGCACCCCATCAAGATCGTATTTTTAACAGATCTCTATACCCAGGGTGGGGCTCTAGACCCCAAGATCAAGAGTTGTTGCATGCTCCCCTGACTGAGCCAGCCAAGTGCCCCTCAGTGCACAAGTTCCGAAAAGCCCTTTTCCCAGAAGCTGGACCTTAGCAGGGACCCAACACTGTAGCTCACATGACTCTTGTTATCCAGGCCAGAGCCGATGGGGCTGTACATCAAAGTCTGCCCGGGAAGCAGACCCACTGCTTTTCCTTCCCTGGGGGTGTGGGGGGGTAGTGGGACAAACAGTCACGGCACTAGTTGATAAACTGTTCCAGAGACGAAGATCGCCCTAACAAACGCTAATATCAGGCTTGCTGTATGTCTTAAGTGCTTTATGAGTAATCCCTCGTTTGAATCTCAGCACAGCCCAGTGGGTTAGATGCTATCACTGGCCTCATTTTACAGATGAGTAAACCAAGACTCGGAAAGGGAAAGTCACTGGCCCCGAGTTGCCGGGCTCACTCAGTCTCTAACCACTGCTTTCCTGTGCCTCTCTCCGTGTATAACAAGCCTCTGCCTGGTTTTAGCATCACCGGGCCAGGAGACACTGCATTCTTCTCCAGCATGGGAAAGAGAGAAGTGACAAAGAGTGTTTGCTAAACAGTTGGACTTGAAGGTTCTTTCCTAGGGGTAAGCAAGTTTGTTGCAGGCTTCGAGCGCTCCACGGGTCCTGGGATGCAGGGGTCAAGAGGCATAGTGGAGGGGCTAGAGGCATGGTTTGCTGGAGGGAGAGGGAGCTTGGGAGGGAGCCGTGAATCAGTGTTCACTGTTCTGCCTGTATTTATCCTTTCCACGGTAATTAATAACAAATGTACATTCTCAGTGTCACTCAACTCTGCTTTCGAAAATGTGTTTGGACTTGGATAAGATGTGAATTTTTCCCAAAAGCCTTTCTTTCCAAATGAGATGGTCTTGGCTCCAAAAGTGGCCAGCCATACACACCCAACCCCAAGTGTACAGGCCAAGAAAGGGCTCTGGGAGTGCATGGGGTGGGGACAGGAGACATTAGGTCCAGGATCACCAGAAGCTCAAGTTCCATCTCTCTCATCTTCATGAGCTGCTGTCCTTTGAGATGGGAGAACTGTTCAAAAGCAGGAGGGCGGGGGGCTCCCAAGCAGGGGGCAGCCCGAGGCAGTTAGGGTATGGGGACAGTCCGACCAGGCTGCTGAAAGAGCCAGGGTCTGCTGAGACTAGGGCAAAGATGAGAGAAATCCATGCCGTCCTGGTTAAACCGCTGCCTTGGCATGGGCCTCCGTTTGCTCCTCTGTGAAATGGAAAGATTGGCTAGAAAACACCACAGGTCCCTTACCGATATGAAACTCGACCAGGTCAGAAAATAACTCACCATCCAAGAGCTGACCTGAGAATTAATTATGCAAGTTATCAAAAGCATCCAGCCGCCTGAGGACTCCACCCTCGAGTTGAGCAATGTAATCCACCGCTCACTTCCTCCACTCTCTTCTCACCACCCCGCCCCGTCAGTCAGACACATCTGCCCTCCCGGACGGGTCCCACAGGTGAAAGGCCCAGGCTCCTGGTAAGTCTTGGAATACCTACCCTTCTCACCTTCCAGAATGTCTCTGTTCTCTGACCCCCTTGACACCCAGCCCCCAATGACCCCAGACATCTCTCCCCACCCCGGGGTGGGCTTCTTTCCTCTTAAGACCTCCCTAGATCCCCAAAGGGAGAGCTCCTGCCCCTCTTCCTTACTCCTCTCTCCAACAACCACTTAGGGCAACTCTCTGCCCAGCCCCTTCCCTTCCTGACTCAGCCAGCTCCCCTGCTTTGACTAGGATGGGGTCCAAGGAAGGGCCAGACATCATCCAGGCCCCCTTCCCCTATATTAAATGCAAATATTGTGGATTATATTTATAGAGAGAAAGCATGCTAGAATTGTATTAAAATTCCTGAATTTTCTATTGTGATTGAAAAGATTGCCTTCAATGTTTGGGATCTTGCATGTCTCCGTTGTTTAGCGTTTTTATAAAATGAATTAGAATAATCCCATCCATGGAGTTTCTGAATGACCGTGAGTCATTAGGGTCCTGCCATTTCACTCAACGAGGGAATCTCCCGCTTGTTCACCGAGAACATGACCAGGAGGTCGGTGGGAGTCAGCCAGTTTAAGGGTGTTTTGTTTATCATTCTTGCAAGAACTATTTCTTTTGTTCTGGCCCTACTGAATAGATAAGAAAACAATGTACAAAATAGCAAACAATAGGAGTAAACTGTATGCAGTCTGACTTTATGAGATCTTGAAAACTTAACTTACAAATATATTTCAAAAATATTTAATATAGGAGGTATGACTTTTTTTTTTTTTTAAATAAAGCAAGTCTGTAGACTGTAAGTTGATCCACACCTACATGGAATCCGGGCTGTAGCATTTGTAGGCTCTGTGACCTTGGGCTGACGTCTGAGCTCCTCTGTGCCTGTCTTCTCATCTGTAGTCAGGACTAATCATATCTATCAGTAACACTCCAGGGAGGTCATGTTCCTCTGAGGCACAAAGCAGACCTCAGACAGGTCAACTCCCTTCCCTTAGTTTCCCCCTTTGACTGTCAACACATCCTTTCTAGAGACTGGTAAGCTGAAAAACCCACAAGCATCCACAAAGCATTGTCTCCCCAGTGGCTGGAGGTGACTGCCCTGTCCTGTTTCTCTTGCCTGCTTCTTCTTGTCCTGTTTCTCTTGTCAGAATTCTGACAGGAATTCTCCACCTCCTGTCCTGACTTTCAGGGTCTCCCTCTGGACCCTCAAGCAGATCTTCCATGTCTGGGAGTGGGAGCTCCCCTGTGTATCTCCAGCCCCTCCCCCACACAGTTGAGCGCTGGCTTATTTAGAATGAGGACTTACCAGTGAAGTATGCTTGGCTGCTGTTGTCTCCTGTTAGGGCAGTTTCTGCTTCTGCCCTGGCCCTGCCTTCTCACGGTCAGTGTTCCTAAATACGGGCCTGTCCTCTATGGGCACAAGCTCTCTGTCCCATTATGCTCTGCTAAAAGTGGGCCTTCTCTAGGTCATTTCTTCCCTTGAGAGCATCTCTGATCATCTGTTCCCAGAGGTGACCCATTCTTGACCTTGTGACTTCATTGGACAGAACCCTGGGATAAACAACCTCCTGACCGAGGGATGGCAGAACTAGTGACTTGTCACAGGTCTCGCCAACAACACTGGCTGAGTTGTATGGTGGCCTTTCCCATTATTACTTTATCTCCCTGGCTAGACATTCCCCAAATGCATCAGATCTTTCTAGGTTCACAGAGTCTGCTCTTTGCTCTCCATGGGCTGAGAAGCTGATTTAACTGGCCACAATCACCTAGACTAAGAATTCCGTCACTCCAGGGGAAAGGGCATTGCTTTTCCAGTTTCTCTTAACCCTATTCGGCTTTCTTCTTTGCTATATATGATTGAGAGTGACAGACCTCCCTCTGCTAAAGAGAAAAGCTTCTGGAGAGTTTCATTGTTGATGTGGTTGTTTTACTATCTGTGTTTGCTTCTCAAAGGTGTCCCCCTTTGGTTAATTTTTTTCTAATTGAGATGGAATTCGCACTCTGTAAAAGTCACCCATTCACAGGGTACAACTAGTGGTTCCTAGTATTCGCGTGAAGCTATACAATCCTTCCACTGTCTAATTCCTGAACACTTTCATCAGCCTGGAAAGAAACCCCTCCCTCCAGCACCTGGCAACCCAGATCTACTTTCTGTCTCTAATGATTTGCCTGTCCTGTACATTTCACATACATGGACTTGTACAGTATGAAGCCTTTTATGTCTGGCTTTTTTTTTTTTTTTTTTTTGGCCTGGAATAATGTTTTCATGGTTCATCCACGTCGCAGCAGATGTCAGTCCTTTATTCCTGTCGTTGGTTGGATAACAGCCTATGGTCTGTGTGCACCTCCATTAATTTCTCCATTTATCGGTTGATGTACATTTGAATTGTTCCCACTGTTCGGCTGTCACGCTGCTGTGAACATTTGTGTACAAGTTTTTGTGGGGACATAGGTTTTCCATTCTCCTGGGCACGTATCTAGAAGTGAAATTGCTGGGTCATTGGTAACTATGTTTGACGTTTTGAACAACTGCCAAACTGTTCAAAGCAGCCGCTCCACTGGCGCATCTCCACGAGTAATATAAGAAGGGTCCCATTCCCCACATCCTCGTCAACAGCGTTACTGTCCCTCTTGTTTTATAATGATGATCCTATTGAGTATTGAAGTTATTCTGGAGCCTTAGTACTTCGTGTTTTTCTCTTTAACGCTGGTTCCGTTTTGAGATGGGTTACCTCCTTGCATGTGGTCCCAGGACGGTCATACCTTGTCATAAAGAAATGGCACAGTACTGATGCATCTTGTGGTTCACAAGGAACTCACTTGGGAGCTGGTTTACTTTCATTTACATCCTCTTTGAAAACTGGGTAAAATTTCAGAGTGACTGCAGCTTCCCCTGAAAGCAGGCTTTGGGCTATCCCCAAAACAAGGGCCGAGCCGACAGAAGCGGGTTTACCTGGACTTCGTCTGGGGGTGCTGAGGAGTGAGGGATGGATGAAGGCACTCACTGGCATGACAGAAAGTGTCCCCACCAGAATGGAAAAGCCACCAAAACAAGGATAGTGTGTCTCCACCTGTCTGCACCTCCTGATATGGCACAGGTGCCACTGCCTGCACCTGTCTCGACCTGTCTTTTCTGCCTCTCCCACTGCTGCGAGCACTCTGGATTTCTCTGCTCACCTCCACGTGGCAGTCCACGGCTGTGACAGTCACATTTCACCCACTTAGAGAATCAATCAGCCACCTGCTTAGGACTTTTAATATACTTTTTTTTCAGACTGCACAAATATTCCCACAGCAGGTCTCCTGCATCCTGAAAGAAAAATGCTGGGCTGTAAATAAGCTTTCTTCTAGGTCCAGTATCCTGCAGCTGTATTGCTGTTACCACTAAATCTATTTTCCCACAAACTTCTTTTAATGACTTCCCAAAAGTGGGACAGAGGGGCTCCTCCCTCAGCTTTCTAGTCAAACCTCTATCTTTCTCTAGCAGTCAAACCCTGCTTCATCTCCCACATCAAGAACTGAATGGCACCTCCTATTTCTGACATTAAATCCAGCTTCATTAGCCAGAGAGGCTCACCACTGAAGAATCTGAGACATGTTCTGTAGGGATTGGGATTTCGACAATGTTTTTGGGTGATGGTGATGTCATGGAGAGAGCTCAGAACCTCTTTGGCTTTGAGGGAACTATAGGTTTTGTGCAACGTGCCATTTATCACAAAATGTGGCTCATAACGTAGAGCCACAACTATTTCCTAATGTGAAGGTTCCGTGTAATATACAAGCCAAGGCAAAGAATCCTGTCCGAGATTCATGGGCAAATAGGCTAGAATCTGGGGAGAGATTATCATGCAGTAACTCCCATCTCTCTTCTCTAGGCCAGGACTTAAGTTTGCCTCCAATATGGAAGACGTGGACTGGGAGGCTTATGGCTTGGAAGATCTCTTTGGTGAAAATTACAGTTACAGCACAGACCTGCCCTTCATTCCAGAAGGCTCTGCCCCATGCAGGCCAGAATCTCTGGAAATCAACAAGTATGCAGTGGTGGTCATCTACGCCCTGGTCTTCGTGCTGAGCCTGCTGGGAAACTCCCTAGTGATACTGGTTGTCCTATACAGTCGGCTCAGCCAGTCTGTCACTGACGTCTACCTGCTGAACTTGGCTATAGCCGACCTGCTCTTTGCCCTGACCTTGCCTATCTGGGCTGCCTCCAAGGCGAAAGGCTGGATCTTTGGCACACCCTTGTGCAAGGTGGTCTCACTCCTGAAGGAGGTCAACTTCTACAGTGGTATCCTACTGCTGGCCTGCATCAGCATGGACCGCTACCTGGCCATCGTCCATGCCACACGCACACTGACCCAGAAGCGGCACTGGGTCAAGTTCATATGCTTAGGCATCTGGGCGCTGTCCCTGATCCTGTCCCTGCCCATCTTCATCTTCCGCAGGGCCATCAATCCCCCCTACTCCAGCCCGGTCTGCTACGAGGACATGGGCGCCAATACCACGAGACTGCGGATAGTGATGCGGGCCCTGCCTCAGACCTTCGGCTTCCTCGTGCCCTTGGCGGTCATGCTGTTCTGCTATGGACTCACCCTGCGTACGCTGTTCCAGGCCCACATGGGGCAGAAGCACCGGGCCATGCGGGTCATCTTCGCCGTCGTGCTCGTCTTCTTGCTCTGCTGGCTGCCCTACAACCTGGTCCTGGTCACAGACACCCTCATGAGGCTCCGGGTGATCGCGGAGACGTGCGAGCGCCGCAACGACATCGGCCGGGCCCTGGACGCCACCGAGATTCTGGGCTTCCTCCACAGCTGCCTCAATCCCTTCATCTACGCCTTCATCGGCCAGAAGTTTCGCCACGGACTCCTCAAGATCATGGCCTTCCACGGGCTCATCAGCAAGGAGTATTTGTCCAAGGACGGCAGGCCTTCCTTTGTTGGCTCTTCTTCAGCAAACACTTCTACCACCTTCTGAGCCCCTGGGCCCTGCTGGAGCGCCTCGGGGCACCTCCCGCGCCGTCAGCATCCATCCTGAGCCTCATGTCCACTAGTTGTTTCCAGTCTCTGTGTCAAGGCAGCTCCCGGCTGTGGTTACAGGAAGCTACTGGGGCCACGTCCTTTTCAGGCCCATTGGACGGGTTAGAAAGCCTGCCCTCGTTCCCCACGCCTCCCTATACTTCCTATGCCAGCTGCTAGAGCTCAGTCCATCCTAGCACTGAGCTCAAGCACTCTGGTGTCTGGGGCAGTTAAAGACATTCGAAAGGCATCCTTTCAGGTGACGACAGAAAGTTCCTACCACGGGGAGCCATTAGTGGCAAACAGCAGTCGTTGCTTTCCTGACTCTCCCTTTCTTGCTTGCTGGCAAAGCCCACCTCCCTTGAGGGAGGCCGAGAAGGACAGACACTCATTTTCCCAGACTCCCTTAGCTAGGAGAGGCCCTGTCATCCACTTCTGACTAGTAAGGTTTCAGGGCAATAGTGTGCTGGTGAAAAGAAGTCCGGGTTTGTAGCATTTCCCAAGTTGCCTGGGGCAAATGTTCCCACCAGGGCGATGTCAAAGGTTTTCATGTGTTTAGCAACTAGCTCACAAAAATTTAGGAAATGAATGGGCTGCTTTCACAAGCAGGTACAAACTGGCTTCAGGACACCATTGCTTAAGAGGAAGTCTGCTGGGTCCAGGGACTCCTGGGAAGTATTCCTGATTTAAAAAGAGAGAGAGGCACACACACCCACATGTCCTTGGTTCTTGCCTTTATGGTTCTTCCCAATATGGTTGTGGGATATGATGTGACAAAGAGGCAAAAATTGTGCTCAACACACTTGGGCAGATGGAGTGGATAAGAACAAAGAGCCCAGAAGAAGACCCAAGCAGGAATGGTCAATGATTTTCAACAAGGGTTACCAAGACTATTCAATGGGAGAAAGGATAGTTATTCAACACATGGTGCTGGGCAAACCAGTTATCCACATGCACAGGAATGAACCTAGTCCCTTTCCTCATACCATATACAAAAGTTAACTCAAAATGGATCATAACCTACACAGGAGAGCTTCAACTACTAAGTATTTATTAGAAACGTAGAAGAAAAGTTTTATAACATTGGATTTGGCAGTGATTCCTTGGATATGACACCAAAAGCACGGGCAAGAAATGAATAAATAGATAATTGGATTTCCCCGATGTTAAAAACTTTGTACATCAAAGGACACGATCAAAAGAGTGGAAAGGAAAATCATAGGATGGGAGAAAATATTTTTGAATCAAATTTTATACAGTTTACTCTCCACGATACACAAATAATTCTTACAATTCAACATCAATGACAACAACAACAAAGACAGATAATAACAAGTGTCAGCAATGATATGGAAAAAGTGGTGGGACGCTTATGCACCGTTGGTGGAAAAGTAAAGTGGTGCAGCTGCCATGGAAAACAGCACCTCAAAAGATGAAACAGAACTACTGTATGATCTAGCACTTCCATGTCTAAGTGTACACTGAAAGCAGTGAACTGAGAGCAGAGACTCAAACAGTACACTAATGTTCATGGCAGCATCATTCACAGTTGCCAAAAAGTGACAATCACGCAATGTCAATCAGTGGATGATGGACAAAAAAAATGTGGGGTATACATGCGATGGAATATGGTTCAGTCTTAAAAATGAATGAGTGTCTGGGATATGCTACAACAGGGATGAACCCCGAAAACATGATATGAAGTGGAAGAAGCCGGGCAAAAATAGTGTATGATTCCACTTTTTAGAAGTACCTACAATAGTCAAGCTCATAGAGACAAGAAGTCCAACAGTGGTTACCAGGTCCAGGCAGAGGAGAAAGTAAGAAGTAGTTGTTTAATGGGTACACAGTTCAGTTGGGGGCGATGAAAAGTTTCCTGAGATGGATAGTGGTGATAGGGGTAGGACAGTAGGAATGTGCTTAATCCCACTAAACAGGACACTTAAAACTGGTAAAAAAAAAAAAAAAAAAAGTCAATTTTATGTTGTGTGTATCTTACTGGAAAGGAAAAAAAACAACAACTAGTTCCCAAACGACAAATTTCAGCAATTGAACCATTTGTGGAACCATCTACCTGTAACTTCTTGTTCGAGTAGATAATTAAATGTCTTTTTTTCTTTGTACAAGCCACTTAGAGTTGTGTATTTCATTACTTGTGATCAAAAGCATCTGAACTGCTACAGGCAAGGGTGGGCAGGTCCTGAATGTAGATTTATTTACAATAATTAAATCCCTTCTCTGCTTATTGGGTGCACAGAGAGAGACAAGGATTGAAATCGAGAGAGAACCCAGCCTTTCTACTTCCTTCACCCCTAGCCCAAATCTGTGGCCGCTGGACATGTGTTATGGAAGGAGATGTGTCCCAGGATCACAAAGTGTTTCTTATGTCTTTGGGTGAAACCAGAGTCCTGAGTACCAAGGGTCAGTGTGTTTTACCAAATCAGCAGGATTGGGGAGCAGGAAGCCAGACAGCTCTGCTGAGCTCAACCAGCCACCCCTACTTTGAGTCTCCACTCTCTTCTCTCTCCCACTCAAAACACACTCACACACATGCACACACACACACACACACACACACACCCGACATGCAGGACCATCAAAAGCACACCTTGCAGAATAGGGACATGGTATCCAGGCAAAACCAAGGATCTGCCTTGGTTGGGCAGTATTTCCTGAAGACCTGTCTCCCAGAGCCCTGGGACATGGCAGAGCCTTACCCTGGCAGAGCTCCCGTTCACAGGCCTCGTCCCTGCGGGGACTTTGGCAGGAGGGGTTTGGGCTCGGAGCAGCCCCCTAAGGAAGTAGGACGGCAAGGGGAGTCCGACGGCTCCCTGGTGAAGTCCCCAAACTTCACCAGGCTCCGATCCCCTTCCTGTTAACAATTCTCCAACCACTAAATCAAAGAGACAGCAGCTGTGGCTCTGACCAAAGACCTCTCCAGGGAAGCAGGAGCAAACCTCTGAGCTGGGGTGCTCAAGGGACAGGTAACTACCAGTCCTGACTCATGAAAGTGCAAACAGGATTAATCCAGCCCTGATAATCCCTTGTCTCGAGCTCATTGTTTGCCAGGCACTGTGCTAAGCTCAGGTTCAAGCTTGACTGAGCTGCTCTGGCCAAGCCTTCCAAACAGCTTCTGATTCAGCAGGCCAACGTGTGTTAACTGGAGGGAACACCCCAGTTGCCAGAGGGACTGGAGGTGTTCTGACCTGGCAGGGCTGAATGGCCAGATGGCTCTCTGAGATCACTGTCAGTGGGAAGAGGCCAGACCAAGTGTCGCTGTGGTTCTGGGGCTCTGCTCTTTGCTCCTCTAACAAGGGCTAGAGGAAGCATGTTTCTCGAGGGAAATAAGGGGATAAAATAAGCCTAGGAGCTGCGCTTGTGTAAACTGTTACTCTCTCTCTCTCTTCCTCCCTCCCTCCCTCTCCCACATAAAGACAGTTTTGGCACCAAAAAACCTACCAACCAAGACATCACTGGGAGGAGGCAGATCCAAGGTCTGTCTTCGAGTTGTTGATTTCCTTCTTCCCTCCGATGTTTCCAGGCCTAAGTCCCGCATTCAGGGCCCAGCTCTGTTCTGCCTAGATGTGCCTTCTCAGTCTGAGCCTGCCCCTCTGGCTTCTGAGCTACCTCCCCACCCCTTACATGAACCCCCCGTCTTGTTGCTCCGTTTCCCCAGTTCATGACATCTTCCTTGACGCAGTCCCTACTCATTGCAGGAATGGGCTCCCTTTGCTCAGGAAATCGGGTTAGCCCCAGTGTCTCCTGGGTGACAGGAAGACGTGCCCCTCAGGAGGGGCATGTCACGTTGACGTTCATCCCGTGTTGACCGATGTGGAAAATGGCCACCCTGCCCTGGCAGAGCCAGAGGAGACCTAGGTCATCCCCCCATCCCCCGCCGGGGGCTAACCCTTGCAATATGCAAGTGGGGAAACTAAGGCCTAAGCAAACAGCTCAATCAAGATCTCATGGCTGGGTAAGAGTAGAACTGGATTAAAAATGCCTAGTGAGGTTCATATTTCTAGATATTTAGCTTTTCTAGTGGTGACCCCTCAGGCACCTTATAAATAGAGGGAAAAATATGTAAATGAACTTCCCAGAGTGTTCCACTCATATGGGTAGGGCTGGGCCACTTCTTCAGCGCCTACACTCATCTGACAGAGTCAAAAGGCAACTGAGGCTTGGGGCCCAGGTTGGGAGCAGCTCAGATGGGGTTACCCTATTCTGAGCTGGTAGGTAAGATGGTTAAAGAGACCATTGGATGGGGTTCCTGGGTGGCTCAGTCAGTTGAGTGTCTGACTCCAGATTTCAGCTCAAGTCATGCTCTCGGGGACGTGGCATCGAGCCCCACAACAGGCTCCACGCTCTCCCTCTCAGTTCTACCCACGCCTCCCCACCACCGCTCACACACCCACATATGTGTGCACTCTCTCTCTAAAAGAAAAGAGACAGTTAGAGCCCAACACAAAATTCAGAGACAGATAAAACAAGCCTCTGTCAAGGACACGTGCTCTATCACGCAGGGCTCCACTGGAAAGCAGGACCACTCGGGGGAGAGATTCGTTATCGGGATTTGACTGCACGCAATTGTGGGAGCTGGCAAAATGGTCTAGGTTGGGCAGTTATCTTTGCTTCTGGTGCTAGGACCTGAAAGTGGCAGGCCAGAGAGAGCCAAGAAGGAAAGATCCCATGAAGCAGACAACAGCGAGGGCGAGCTGGGACCTGCCAGGACAGACTGAAACCTGCGCCAGTCTCTTGTGGACTACAAGTTCAACATGCAGACGGCCTGTGAGAGATGCTGACGCCTCCATCGTGAAGGTCAGAAGATGCGTGGCTCAGGTTAAGGACCGACCAGCATCTGGTGCTTGGCACTGACCTTCCAGAGCATAAAAAAGGATGCAGCCTCTGCCCCCCTTTCCACCTTCCAAAGCTCACACAACAGTCTCTTCTGGTCGATGTTAACATGAAACTAGGTGAGAAAGGGAGGGAATTTGATGAAACATGATTCCAGGTTAAGTGAATTGACTCTTTGCAAATCTTTCATACAAACTTTAGGTGTGGACTCTAAAGAGAAAGAATGATCACCACCAGTGTTTGGATAATGTTTACATAAACTTTCAGTCTATCAGGGAGGAATGCTTTGGGGCTTTTGATAATACTGGGAATATTCTTTCTTTACCTAGATTTTGGTTACCTGGGATTCATTGTATTATTATTCTTACAGCTGTAGTCATTAGTTTTCTACAACCTGTGGTTTGTGTCCTATTCACCATAAAATGCTTTTGATTATTAAAATAAAGGGGGAGATATGAAGAGAGTTATCAGAAGAACAAAGGGACAACCCTGGTCATTTGGAGGGGCCACAGCAGGGAGCCCAGTGGAAACTACTACATCCTATAATTTTGGGGTCAGAATCCACCATATTATTATTAGACCATATTACCACCCAAACTTGTAGCAGAGTAAATAGATACAACCATGAAAGAAGGCAATTTGATCAGATCTATTCTAGTGCCCATACCTTCTGATTCAGGAAATATCCTTCTAGAAATCTACCCCATAGAAATACTCACATAGGGAAACAAACATCAATACAGAATATTCATCACAGCCTCATTTCTAAAACTCAAAGCTTAGAAACAACCTGAATGTTCAACAACAGGGAAAGAGTCCAATAAACTGTGAAGGTGCATCCAGGCCACGGAATACATTGGACATGTGTGTGTGGTTTAAACACAAGGCAAAAACGTGGTGCTAAGTGGAAAAAGGCAGAACAGAAGATCACATATTGTATGATTCCACTGACATAAAATGTCTAAAAAAGGCAAATCTACGGAGACAGAGAGCTGGGGTGTGGTAGGGTTGGGAAGAGGAGCCGGGAATGATTACAGATGGGCACCAGACCTCTTTTAGGGGTAATGGAAATATTCTACATCTGGATTATGGTAATAGTTGTACAACTCCATGAAACTGCTAAAAAGTCATGGTACGGTGTGCTTAAAGCAGGTGAATTTTATAGTCGGTAAATTGTAGTCAATAAAGCTGTTTTAAAAATCCTTATGGAGGGCACATATTGCATGGAACACTGGGTATGGTACATAAACAATGAATTCTGGTACAGTGAAAAAAATTTTAAAAATAAAAAAAAAATCCTTAAAATATAATGAGGTAGTGATACGACAGGACATGGAAAGATCTTGAAGAAATAATGCTGGATGAAAAAGGAAAGTAGAACAGTGGGTGTAGTCAATGGCTTATCCATGTGTGTAGAAACACATTATAAGTATGTTTATAAATGTTCAGAAAGACATCTGGAAGAAGATATACGAAGTTGCTGAAAGGAATTATAGTTAAAGAGAAGTGGAGGGTGGGCTGATACACACGATTAATGCCTACAGTTTTGCATTGTTTCAGTGAATTTGATTGGGGCAGGATTTTCTAAAAAGTGCAGGAACCCAGGCCTGACTGTCCATGCAGGGGGCAGGGCATGCCAGGCAGCGAGATACCGTTCTCCTTACAGACAAAGGGGCTAGGCTTTGTGAATTTGTTTCTAGGCTTTTATTCTTTCTCAGTGAACAATCTTTTTTTTTTTTTTTTTTAACTTCATTTCTGGTAAAGTTGCTTTTGCAAAATGTCACCTTAGTCTCAAATGAGTTAAGCACCGAGGGGCCAGACAAGAACTAGAGGGCACTAACGGCCATGAAGCCGTGTTTCTAAAAATACGCCATGTTTAGAACGGGCCCCTTGCTTCAAACATGGCTTTACGGACAACCCCTGAATGGGTCGGAACCCTGGCAGAACCAGATGGCTGACCGGAGCTGGGCCAGGAGAGAGCATTTCACCAGACTCGTGAGGGTTTAATAAAGAGTGGAAAGAATTTGGGGAAAGGAGTGTCCAGTGGTGCAGTAGCCCAAGATCAGAAAGAGCTAAGAGCTGTTGCTGCCACTAGGCCTGAGAGGTGAGGCAAGGGAGCCATTCTGGGAGCCCAGGGAGGAAGCTGTATGATAAGGGCTCCCTGCCAGGATCCAATCCCAGCAACTAGCAGGGACAGAGCTGGGGGAATAAATGCCCTTCTTGAAGCTTCTGCCCATCCATCTCCTGCAAGGGTTCCCATTGACTGGACTCAGAATCCAGAGGACAGGGGAATCCATTGAGATAGTCCGTATTGCTCAGGTTCCCAGGGCATAGAGCAGGATAAGATAGGTGGAGGGTGGACCTAGAGCACAGTTGGAAGATATCCAGCTCACCATCCCAGCTTAAGGTGAACGTAAGGGTGAGGGTCCCATTGCTGCTGAATCAGAGTACCTGAGAGTGGGTCCTGGGAATCTGGAGTCCCTGATGAGTCTGATCAAGACTCAAGTTTAAAACCCACTCACCCAGAAGAAATGCAGCCCTCTTCTGACCATTCCACCTGCCCAAAGTGGAACAGACATGGAGATGGGGAGGGGACGTGGGGAGGAACGGAGATCCGATCCCAACTCAAGGCCCCTCCCCCAGCAGCTTCAGAGACATTCACAAGTCACCTTCCCGGAGAAGACAGACATGCAACTGATTTCTCAACAGAGCCTTGCAAATTCTGATGTCAGACATGTTCCCCTGACCAAAAGCATCAGGGTCAGCTTCCTATCAAAGCTGGCTCTGTGCCAAACCAATTCAGAGATGGAGTCAAACTTCAAGGTCCATGAGGTGACCTGTCCCATGTTCTCAAATCCACTGTGGTAATAAGAACAGCTAGCATTTCTAGAGGACTTTCTTGAATGGCCAGCATTATGCTAAGGGATTGACTACACTAGACTGCATAGCTGCCTACGGCATTTTGGACAATTCTGCTGCC
This sequence comes from Mustela erminea, assembly GCF_009829155.1. Lineage (NCBI taxonomy): Eukaryota > Metazoa > Chordata > Mammalia > Carnivora > Mustelidae > Mustela > Mustela erminea. The sequence goes on from NC_045621.1 coordinate 27,985,392, forward strand.
CCGTAAGTATATACTTGAGTTTAACTCAATGGCCAAAATGCAGAGCATGACTCCCAAAGAGCTTCTGAAAGGCTGAGTCTCAATGTCATAGTAGCTCCCAGGAATCAGGGTCAGGGTTGCACAAAAACTCTGTGTTTATGGGAAGACCCTGGTAACTCAGCTTAGGACATATACATATAAGAATGTTATTCACACCATACTCTATGCAAATGGCACCACTTAGGCCAAGTAGTGTCCAATCTGCCCATCTGCGAGTGGGGGTCCTGAACTGCCCTACCTAGATCTAGTCTGTTTGGGTGGAAGGGAGCTCAACATAGCCCCTTCTAGACCAAACTCTCCTTTTGACAGGTGAGTGACTCAAGACCAAGAGCAGGTGGATACTCGCCAAAGGTTTTGAACTGCAAGTGACAGAAGCAATGCTGGACTCTGGTCTCCAGGTCCCTCATCCTTTGCCATCTTCACTCTTATCAGGAAGACTCCTGCCAAGTTGTTGGGGAACCTAATTTCCATAGGACTGACAGCAAGATCCACGAGAACATGCCCCTGACCTTTTTCTTCTAGTACCTATAGGTAAAGATCCAAGGGGAAGGAAAACCCAAAACTAAAGACTTAAAAGGGAGTCCTAAACTTACTTCTTCATTTGTTTGCCTCCGTCATGAGAGGCAGGTAGACATTTGGAGCTGGTTTAGATGGTAGATTTAATTATTTCTGGATCTGGCCCCAGGGCCTATCACCTATAAGTAAGTAGGTTTAGCTTAGGTAGTAAGCCCTAGAACCACATCCTTACATGCACATCCCAACTCTAGTTAAACTTCTGTGCCTCCGTTTCCTCCTCTGTAAAATGGACTAGTTACAGAACCAGACTCATAAGGTAGTGTTAAGGATTAGATTAGTTAGTGAACACATATAAATCATGAAGCTCAGCAAATGAGCAAAGGGAGAAAACAAGAGATAGAGGGAGAAAACCAAGGAACAGATTCCTAATTCCAGAAAACAAACTGATGGTTACCAGAGGGGAGGGGCGTGGGGTGGATGAGTGAAACAGGTGGTGGGGGTTAAGGATTGCACCCATCATGATGAATGATGAATGGAATTGCAGAATCACTGTATCGTACACCAGAAACTAATACAGCACTGTATGTTAACTAACCGGAATTGAAATTTTAAAAATTTTTTAAAAGCACTTAGTTTAGTAATGGAGCGTGGTAAGTGCTCAGTAGATTTAGCTATTAAGTTTTCTTTAAATATTTAATTTTGCTTCAACTTCACAGATGTAGTAATTTGGGCTAAACTTTATGCACAGCCATACTGATATGAAGTTTAAATCCGCTCCCAGCTATGGTGTCAGTATAAAATGAACACAGCAACCATCAACTTGTCTGTCGTATAAAAATGGTGACATTTTGAAAATATGTCTTGCAACCCAATGTGTTCTACTTTTAGCCATTCATTTTCTTTATCTGCCAATAAGTGAGATTAGGCAGTTTTTATCTAAGCACTCAGAACCCCGTTAACTTTCAGAAGACTAGTCCTAAATCACACACCCTTCTGGGGGCTGACACTCACAGGGCTCTGATGAACAGTGGAGACCATGCCGCCATTGGAAGAAGCCAGTGTGGTGGGTTCCCTTTCTCCATCATATGCCTGAATCTTGCAAAAAAATATATATATATACTCACATGTGGTAGAGAGAGACTAATCAGCTGTTCTGTTCATTCATTTAAAATTGATCCATCAGTGTTTTAGACCTCACTCTTCCCTGACTCTAAAGAAAAAAAGGTAACTAGGCTCAGTGTCTACCTCCAAGACCTTATGGTCTAATGGAGAAATGCAGGAAACTAATTAACACAACACAAATTCAATAAGCATTCAAGTCAAGATGTGCAATGGTTTCATGGGAACAAGTGGAGGGACTCATAACTCAATGTAGGGAGGTTTTCAAAACTGTCTAGCCTATGAACTAACTTTTAAGCGATGAATATATTTAACAGTTGAAGATGAAGGGGGAAAAATCTCAGTGATGAGAGTTTAGAGACTCCTTTGAGGGTAGCATCCAAGCATCCCTTCTCCCAGCTATGTGTGTTCTACCAGAAGCTGCCTCCATGGCCAAAGCTGGGCCAACCACAGTTGCTTTTCTGGAAATGGAAGTCTGGGATATTACCTGGGATTTTCAACTGATTTGAAGTGATGTAAACTTGTACAGTAGCTGTGGTCAGAAAGAAATAGAGAAAGCTGATGTGGCTGAAAAGAGGAGTGAAACAGACCTGCTAAATGAAGTAGAGAGGAAAAATCAGTAGTCCCCAAAGAGAGAGAGCCCAGAAAAGAGCTACCTTTCTGTTCCTTGTTCTGGTCCCTCTTGGAATCTCCTGACCCTTGGGGTCCATCTGATGACCCTTGGATACTTCCACTAAATTCCTTTTAGGCTTCAGTCTCTTTAAAGCAGATTTCTATTACTTGCAAGCACAGAAATCTAGACTAAGACAGACATCATGATGTATTAGGGGAAATTTAAGGGAAACAGTCTGGCCAAAGCAAATGTCAAAAGAGATGTGGGATAAGATAAATAAGACCAGGCCATCAGGCAAAGCCAAACCTCAGGAGGCCTTGAATGCTATGCCAAAATGTTGGAACTTTGTCCCACAGGCAACAGGAGATCTGGAAAAGCTTTCAGCAGATGAATATGCAAAAGGATCATTCCCTGAGTGGTGTGTGAATGGACCATGAGGGCTAGAGATTCAGGCAGGAGTCTAGTCAGGAGGCTATAGCAGAAATGGTGAGAGTCTGAGCAAAGTAATGACAACGGGAGTGGAGTTTGAAAGTTCTTTAAGAGCAAGACAACAGGGCTTAGCTAGCCATTGGGGATAGTGATGGGGCAGCGAGAAAGAAGGAGTGGGTCAAAGAGATTTCTTCCACCCACAGCTTGGACAAACAACTTGAAGAAAGCAGGTTTTGGAGAGAAGATATTGGCTTTCATTTTGGATTTATGGTGACATCAAAGTAGATGCACTTTGGAAAATTTAGCTCAGGAAGCCCAGGAGAAATGGCTAGCTTAGAGACACATTTTTGAAGATCATTTTCACAGAGGTGGCAGATCATTAAAGCCACAGGGGTAGATAACATCACCCAGAGGAAGCTGGTAATAGAGAAAAGGCAGGAAAAGGGGGACAATGGAATCTGGAAGAACACCAGCATTTAAGAGTCTGGGAGAGGAAGAGGAGCCCTCGAAAGAGACTGAAAAGAAGACAAATATACAAGAGGAAATCAGGAGCCTAGGGAAAATAAAGTTTTAAGAAGGAGGAAGTGAGGCATATGGAGAAATAGCTCTCCTATTCTACTGGTAGGACTGAAAATCTGACCACCATTTTCTTCTTGAGCTTTCTTTGCCTACAACCTGTATATGGACACCCAATAAGCAAGCTGTGATCTGGCACCTCAAGGAAACTCACTGGGACCCTCTTCCCATCTGTCCCTTTGAGGATCCTTGGTTTTTTTATCAAGCTGGCCTTCATCCGTCTGCCAGTTCCAGCCTGGCCACCCAAAAGAATAGGGCCAACTTCCCTGAGTGAGTGTGTTGCTTAGGCTAACAAAATCTCCCAGTGTTTTTCCTTTTCTCTTCCAGCCCCATCTCCCTAACACTTAGGTGAGAATCCATGGGCCAGAGTCCATAGTCTTAACCACAGTGCCTACTCCCATTGTTCCCAGTTCTGACTCATTACCCTTTGCAGGCCCATGGACTTTTAGTCTTGTCCCATAAAATGAGTTAATTTCTTAAAAGACCTTTGACCTCTCATTCCTTTCAGGTGTGCCCAGACTTACATGAACCCCCAGAGTGGCCCAGTTCAGGTTCCACTGAGACTCTGCTAAATGTCCCTTGTCTCCCTTCATGGACTTGTAGTGTCCCTTGAGCCATGAGACTCAGATCCCAGCTGCAAAGTGAAGCAGAGAAATAGAACCATAGCTGGCAGGGATGTGGAGGGGTTTCAAGGGAGGGTTATTATAAGAAAGGAGCTTGTATGCTAATGGGAATGATTCGGAAGAAGAGAAAAAAATAGTTGTTGTAGAAACGTGAAGCTGGACCACTGATTCTCTTTCCAAGTCCTGTCCTTTCATCTCAGAGCTGCCCAATGCCTACAAAAGTGGTTTATCCCAACTTTCCTATTAGTCCCTTGCCCATGTGACATCATGCGGGAAGCACTGCCATGAAAGTTAGAAGGTCTGGGGATATTTGCCAGTTTTTCTGCTGAGTCATCCTCCCAAGACTCTCTACTATGGTAACACTGTCTGTCATATGTCAAGGCCCTGGTCTGTTCCAAGAGTCTGGCATATATAACCTTGAAGCTTGATAAGCATCTAATGTTACCATCCCTTCAAGGAGACAGAGAAGTTAAGTTCAGAGAAGTTAAGTTACATGCTCAAGATCGTAGAAGTCATGATGGACAAAGACCCAGCCGGACTCAGATCCCCAGCATGGTTCTCGCTCTACCGCAGGGTTTCTCTACTACCATGAGCTGTTGAGAGCTCAGACTCTGAAAGCCTTAGTCCTTGATTTAATCTCCAGTTTTGCCACAACTGCCGCTCTGTTGCCTTGAGCAAGGTATTTAATCCCCTTGGCTCTTATTTCCCTCATCTGAAAAATGGGCATAATAGTAATTCCTACCACAAAGTCTCAGCGAGCATTAAATGAAATCATGAATGTAAGAAGTGTCTTTCACAGTGTCTGTCACAGATTAGGTTTTCAATTAGCAGACACGTCTGTTAGTGACAGATTAAGCTGACATGTCAAATGGCGGTGTGCAAGCTTCTCATGACCTTGAGAAGTCAATCTCTGTACTTCATGGCTCAGAAAGGGAGAGTCTTCTGTGTGAGGGAATGATTCCAATCATTCTTGTTCTAGGCTTAGTGACTGAAAGAAAACTCTTTCCCTCACCCAGGGGTATTTGTCCTTTTTCCAGAGAGCCTGCCTACCCCAGATAATGAATTGCCAACAGATGACAAAAGAAGGTATTGGAAGGGAAGGAGGAAGAAAGGAGGAAGGAGGGGAGAGCAGGAGAAAGAAGGGAGGACTCTGTGGAACCCCTCACGTTAGGCCTGGTCAGCAGCTTCCTGGAAAGCACAAAGAAGTGGCCTTCTGTGATATACCTAATCACTAATGATCATGATCTGAGCAAAGATAAAAAAAATTTTATCAAGTCATAGAACTCTACATCTGCACAAATAACGGATGCATCTGTATATCTCAGTAGACTCTTAGATTTAGATCACCTCCTGGAACTGGAAGGGAGCTTACCTAATCAGACCTCATTTCAATAAAGAGGAAACTGAGTTTCAGAAGGTTTTAGTGAATATTCAAAGTCACACAGCTGCTAAGTGTTTCTTTTCTTTTCTTTTCTTTCTCTTTTATTTAATTAGAAACATCCCCCCCATATCTTCAGATTGAACTTGTGGTACGTTAGGACATCCAGATAGACCTCTCTGCTCTGGCCACCATGACACTATAGGAAATTTCATGAACCCTTCACACATTCTCCTTTCATTCATAAGTTTCCTTTGTCCACTCAGTTTCATGTGTACTGTGCATGTCCTCACCTCAAGGATCAAACACAAAGCTGGGTGCATAGTAAGCATTTGATATGTAGTTAACTGGTTATTGGATTCTTACTCATTAATGTATGTTTTCTAAAACCCGTTGGCCAATGTGCACAGGGGATAGCACATGCTAAGTAGCATCAGGGTCCCAGCCAAGAGGAGTGTACAGGACACTGACCAAGTGGGGAACGCAGCCCCGCATGCTTGTTCTCCCTCCACCCCTCCACCCTCCACACTTTCAGAGCTGGACCGCAGCCAGCTATTTCAGGAAGACAGCCTTGTTTACAACATGGGAAACAAGAGAGGTACGGATGTGGCCTCATCTTTCTGTTGGGCAATACAACTTCTTCCCATGTCGGAAGTGACTGGATTTCTTCAGAAGCACCTTCCTACTTACCTTCTCTATCTTATTTCTCCCACCCACCCCCCCAATCTGAACCTGGCTAAAAGAAGAGGGTGATAATTCTGGGATAATGTGATATCGTTCACCTCCAACACATGCATACACATTCACACTGTGAGTTAACTAGAAATCTGATCAGTGTGTTTTCCAGGTTTACATTTAAGGTGTATTGGCTATGGTGAGTGCTGTGAAGTGTGTAAGACTGACAATTCACAGACGTGTACCCCTGGGGCTAATAATACATTATTTGTTTAAAAAATAATAAAATTTTTTTTATTTTATTTTTTTTTTTTTAAGATTTTATTTATTTATTTGACAGACAGAGATCACAAGTAAGCAGAGAGGCAGGCAGAGAGAGAGGGAAGCAGACTCCCTGCCGAGCAGAGAGCCCGATGTGGGACTCGATCCCAGGACCCTGAGATCATGACCTGAGCCGAAGGCAGCAGCTTAATCCACTGAGCCACCCAGGCGCCCAATAAAAATTTTTTTTAAAAAAAGAAAACTTAATGAAAAAAATAGATGTAATGGGAAAAAGTTTTAGCAATGCTTATCTTAATGGAAAGGAAATAAAGAATAGGAAGGGAAACTTTGTTTTTATTTTGTGTGTTATTTGAATTTTTACTGATACCCTATCATCATGATGGTGGACTGAGGGGCATGAAAAAACAGCACTCACACACACTCACACACACAGACACACACACACACATTCTACATAGAAATATGGTAATTTACAAGTATTTTTAAGTTTTTAAATAAATGCCTGAGATCAAAAGCAAAAGGTGAGAGAGAGGGAAATCTAAGGGCCAGATGGGAAAGGAACTTAGAAATGTTTGGACTTCTCAGGAACCAGTTAAATCCAGAGGAACCCAGAAGGATGCTAGAACTGATTATGTACCTCAAGGATGGGAATGGTAAAGCAACAGGTCTACAGACCCCACACATAGCAGGGAACTAGAACAGGTTTCCCAGCGAAAGGCTAAGAACCAGGAAAAGAGTTGGCCCACCCTTATCTCAAGATAGAACACCAGGTAGTTCTGAGTCCTGACTCAAAGGTGACCTGCCTGCCCTAGGCCATAGGGGAAAGGGAGCCACCTGGGAGACAGTCCCAAATCCCAAGCCTGAGTAGCAAATGGTGAGGACACAAACCTGCCCTTTAAAATGGTATGGAAACCCAAGACCAAGAAACAATAACAATAACAAAAAGTGCTCTGAACTATGAGACCCAATAGAGCTCCAGCAAGGAGAGCCATGACACTGTCCCTGTGTAGACTTCTTCATAACCTAAAATATATGCAAGACTCCCATGTAGAAAAAAAAATTTTTTTCTTCAACAGATGAGTTCACAATCAAAGAACTCCAAAGAATTACAAAGAACTAATACTACTACAAACAATAGTCCTCCAACATAACAAATGGGAGAATTTACACCTGAGGAACTGAATATAACAGAATGATACAACTGTGCCCTTAAAATAAGTATATATATATATATATATATATATATATATATATATATATATATATTTTTTTTTTTTTTTTTTTTTTTTTTTTTTTTAAGGGGCACCTGGGTGGCTCAGTGGGTTAAGCCTCTGCCTTCGGCTCAGGTCATGATCTCAGGGTCCTGGGATAGAGCCCCACATCCATCAGGCTCTCTGCTCAGCAGGGAGCCTGCTTCCCCCCCCAACCCCACCCTCTGCCTACTTGTGATCTCTCTCTCTGTGTCAAATAAATAAGTAAAATTTTTTAAGAAGTATATATATATTTAAATCCAGGGGAATTTTATCTAAAAAAAAAAAATGGAAGATTGAAAGAATGTTTTTATCTCTGCTCCCCCTCAAAAATCCACTAAAATGACACTAAAAAGTTTTTTTAAGATTTTATTTATTTATTTATTTAATATAGAGAGAGAGAGAGAGAACAAGAGAGAACAGGCACTAGACGGGGGGATGGCACAGGGAGAGCAGGGCTCCAGGGCTTAAGCCCAGGACTCTGGGATCATGCATGATCTTAGGAAGTCACTTAACCAGCTGAGCCACCCAGGCACCCCAACACTAAAAGGATTTTTAAGGCATCACCCACAATGTACAAGAGCAGAGAAAATGTAAGAGTTTTTTTTAATAGAAATCAGAAAGTAGATGTTATTGGATCAGGAGAAAAGACATAGAGACAATGAAGCAAGCCAAAGAAATCGTCACAAAAACCATAATATCCTCAGAAATATAAGAGGAAGTATTGCAACCATGAGGTAAGAAAGGGATGTTATAACAGAGAACCTTGGGGAACAGAAAAAAAGCCTACTGGAAATTCAAAATATGATATAAAAAATGTTACATTCCAATTAACAGGTTGGACAATAAAGTTAAGAGTAACTTCATGTGAAGTGGAAAGATGAAGATACTGAAAAACAGACAAAGAGTGATAACAAAAATTGAGTTAGAGAATCAGCCTTGGGAAGTTCAACACCCAAGTAAATGGAATCCTAGAAAGAAGAAAATAGAGAAAATGAAGGGTAGAAAATTATCAAATAAATAATACCAGAAAATTTCACAGAACCTGAGTTTCCAGATTAAAAGGATTCACCAGCAAAATGAATGAGAAAAGAGCCCCCACCAAGGCACATCATTGTGCATTTCTAAAACTAAGAGGATAAAGAGAATATCCTAAAAGTTTATCTTTTTTAAGTAATCTCCACACCCAGCATGGGGTTAGAACTCACAACCTTGAGAGCAGGAGTCACATACTCTACCGACTGAGCCAGCTAGGAGCCCCCTAAAAGTTTCTAGGAGTCAGTCTCATAGAACAGATCAAGAATTAGAATAGCATCAACAGTCTCAAAGCAACCCTAGAAGCTAGAAGAAATTAAGAGACAGAAAAATTCTGAAGGAAAATTAATTCCAACCTAGAATTCAATACTCAGCCAAAATACCAATCAAGTGTAAGAGTAGAATAAAAGCTTTTGGGGGCAGCACCTGGGTGGCTCAGTCAGTTAACCATATGCCTTTGGCTCAGGTCATGATCTCAGGGTCCTGGGGTCGAGTCCCACGACCGACTCCCTGCTCAGCAAGGAGTCTGCTTCTCCCTCTCCCTCTGCCCCCCCACTCCAGTTTGTTCTCACTCCTCCTCCCTCTCTCTCTACCCCAAATAAATAAATAGATAGATGAAATCTTTTTCTTTTTAAAGCTTTTTTTGAAATTCAAGGTCTCCAAAGTTACTTCCCATATATCCTTCCTTACCAAAGTCTAGTAATCTAGTAAAATAAAGGATAAACCAAAATATTACTTTTTATTGATGACGTTTATATAGTACCTATTGTATGCTAGGCATTCTTCTAAATGTCATAGGTGTGTATGTGTGCTTATTTAATTTAATCTCCATAGGAAATAGCTGAACATTGTTATTATCCACATTTTATAAAGTGGTAAAGGGAAGCTCAGTAATCTGCCTTTGGGCACAAAGCCTGTAAGCACTTAAAGAAAGAGGAAGATTTTAACACCCATTCACAGGAGGAACCTCGTCAGCCTGATAAAGGTTAGCCATAAGGTTAACCTCAGGACTTAATAAAGACCGAATGCTTACTCCAAAGACTGGAAACGGGACAAGGATGTTCACTTTCACAACTTCTTTTCAGTATTGTACTAGAGGTACCTGGAGGTACTGGAGATACTAGAGGCCAACGAATTAAGGCAGTAAATAAATAAATAAATAAATAAATAAAAGACATTTTAAAAAGTAAGAAACACAACTGTCTTTATTCTCAGATGACATGATTATCTACGTATAAAACCCAAAAGGATCTTTAGAAATAAAACCACTAGAACTAATAAGAGAATTTCCTGAGCTCCTGGAATACAAGATCAATACATAGAACTCAATTATACTTCTATACACTGGCAAAAAACAAAACAAACAAACAAACAAACAACAACAAAAAACACAACCAAACCTGAAAAAAAAAACTTTAAATACTATTTATAATAACATCCAAATAACTACAAAATACTTAGGGATAAATTTAACAAACATGTACAAGATCTGTGTACTGAAAACTACAAAACATTGCCTAGATAAATTAGAGATGAGAAAAAGTGGATAAAGATACCATGCTAGGGATTGGAAAACTCGATATTGTTCAGATATCAGCTTTCTCCAAATCGATCTGCAGATTCAACATAAACCAAATTAAAATCCAAGTAGGGTAATATAGAAATTGGCTATCAGATTCTAAAATTAATCTGGTAATGTAGTTAAAGCAATTTAGAAAAAAAAAAAAAAGCATAGGTCTGAAGAGTAACCTGTCCGGGTTGAAAACAGGACTATGAAGGCTCCAGAGAGAGGTGCCCAAGAAAGAAAAAAAATACATATAGATTATCTGATGAATGTGAAGGTATTGAGGGAGACATTTGAGAATGATGTAATAAAAAGTAATGATGAAAATCCTATTGTTAATTCCAGGGAAGACAGAACTTGTACAAAGAGAGGAAATGCAAACTTTGTATCCAACTGTGAATTATTTCTTATATAGTCATTATAACAAAAACATTGAATGTTGATTTAACCAGAAAACATAGTTATCTGTCCTGGGAGAATGGGAGGGGCAGTATTTGCTTGGACAGGAGTAATTGCCCGAGAGAGTTTGAAAAAGTGTTAAATCCTCAGAAGCTAAAGGAGAAAGTCAATAAATGATATCTAAAACTGGAAGAAAAAAATCAAAGCCAGCTGAATAAGCATATTTAGAAATATGTACACCACTATTAAATGAAACAACTATCAGAGTTGAAAGTTGTTTCCTTCTCTGCAGGGAGTGTGGCAAGAGGGTTGCTGCTGATGTTCACTATAAGCTTAATAAAACTATTTCACTTTTTTAAACAATGTACATAAAATATTTTGATTAAAAAACTAATTTAAGAAAGTCTGAAAAAATTCTGTTTCTTTTATACATTTTTAATTCTTAAGTTCATGTTTACTCTCAAGGCTGGAAAAAGGATCTTGAGTTTAAAAACAGAGTCCCAGGATACATAAAAGCAACTGTGGTGAGAACATAACCATTAGCCACGTGTGGCTTTCTAGAAGGACCAAACCCAGAGATCTATGGCCACTCCATCTTCCGCGTGGAAACAGCAAAGTCTGTCATCCATCATGATTTTTCAGTTAGTGGTCATCTCAGAGAAGACACATCTCAGGAAAGACCCTTAGACCAAAGAGGAGGTGGTCATTTCATTTCCTCTGAAATTCCCTAGTTCAAATGCAAGTTGCAGGGAAAGAGGCCACCTTAAACCCCTATGGAATAAAACCTGGACTCTCAGTTAATCTTTTTTGCTGGACTGGGCAAAGGATGGTGAGGGGCCACGGTTTGTCAGACAGATAACTAGTGTAGGAGAAAATAGTATATTTCAACATAATTACATGGAGTCTGGAAAATGTTAACCTAGCCTACAAAAAAATTTTCTTTTTTTAAAAACATTATATAATTTATTATTTTAAGCTTGTTCACTCATTCATTCATTTCTAGTATTCTCTACCCCCAAGGTGGGGCTCAAACTCACCACCCTGAGATCAAAAGTCACATACTCTTTCCAGCAAGCTAGCCAGGTGCCCCCAAATCAAATTTTCAAAACTTATGAACAGCAAGCACCAAACAGAACATACATTCACATCCCAATCCTTGTCCCCGACTCTATCATTGAGGTTCCCCACATCCTTAACCTAGTCCTATCCCTGGCTCACTACCATCTCTGACACCCCAGTTCCCTGTCAAGATGCATCCCATCCCTGATCCCAACCTCACCCTGGACACCGATCCCCTCTCTGAGATGAACCATCTCCTTGACCTTGCCCTATCTAGTAGTTGAAACACTTGCTTTTGATATTTCAGGACTCCCTGTTATTTCAGCACCCACATCCCGACATTGTTACAGATCTGAAACCCAATCATTTATGTATTGAGCTCTACTGGAGAATTACACATTGCACTGAAACTCTAATGGAACAATGTTGCCTTTGTTCAAAGAGAGTTCTGACTACAGTTGACCCTTAAACAACAGAGAGTTAGGGACATGGACCCCACCACACCATCAAAAATCTGTATGTATACTCTTGACTCCCCAAAAACTTAAGTGTTAACAGCTTCCTGTTGACCAGAATCCTTACCAATAACATACATAGATGAACACATATTTTGTATGTTCTATATACTATATTCTTACAATAGAGTGACCTGGAGAAAATCATGAAGGGGCACTTGACTCACTCAGTCAGTGGGCCATGCCATGGGTCTTGGGGTAGGGAGTGCAAGCCCCATGTTGGAGGAGTAGATTGCCTTTAAAGTTTTTAAAAATCAGGATGAAAATAGGTTTATACTACTGTATTTATTTTAAAAATCCACATTATCAGTGGACCCACACAATTCGTTTGAGAATCAACTATATATCCCTCCCTGTTTAAAACAATTCCAAGTTATTTTATTGGTGTTCGATTCTCATTTCCCAGGTTACTAGTGAGGCCAAGCATCTTTTCAGATGTATTTGAGTCATTTGTGTTTCCCCAGACCCAATATGGATCCATATTCACTTACTGAAGCCCCTGACAGAGTCATCTTTGGGACAGCAGAAGGTGGAGGAAGATGGGCATTTAAGCTCACAGTTGAGAGGTGGAAGGAAATTAGGGGAAGGAGGAAAAGAAAGGAAGATTCCAAGACCCATTTGCCAGCCTTCCTCCCTGGACTTCTGCATTCTTCCAGCTTCTTTCCTGAATCAGATCTACCTCTTAGGGCTTGAGCCCTAACTCCTTTCTCATCAAACCACTTGGAGACCCTTGGCTAGATAGCCAAGGTACCACCATCCTGGTGCCCAGAAAAGCACCTTAGACAATGTTCCCCAGAAAATGGTGACTCTACCAGTGATGTCTTTTTGCTCCAGCCACTGACTGGACTACAACAGTAGCCCCTAACATTCTCTCCAGTTCTGACATCTCTCCCAGAGACCCACCACACTCACACACTCATGCCGTTCCTACACCTCATCCATACTTGGTCCCAACCCCATTGCGCCTCCCTGAATCTCACTAACCCCAGCCCCAGCTTCTCCCTATTCTGGATCTCCCTCTATTCCCGATACCCATCCTTTTCTGACCTGTCCCAAGCTGCCACCACATCTCCGGCTCCCGGCCACATCACATCCAACTCTAACCTCATCCCTGGATCTACTCTCAACCTTGATCTAAAGCTCATCTCTGAACTTCTCTCCATCTCCAACCTCAAACCAAAGGAAGCTTTTCCTTATGTTTTCTCCGAAGAGTTTTATAGATTCAGCTTTTATCATTAGGTATTTCACTCATATTGAATTAACTTTTGTATATGGTATGAGGAAAGGGAATAGGTTCATTCCTGTGCATGTGGATAACTGGTTTGCCCAGCACCATGTGTTGAATAACTATCCTTTCTCCCACTGAATATTCTTGGTAACCCTTGTTGAAAATCATTGACCATTCCTGCTTGGGTCTCCTTCTAGGCTCTTTGTTCTCATCCACTCCATCTGCCCAAATGTGTTGAGCACAATTTTTGCCTCTTTGTCACATCATATCCCACAACCATATTGGGAAGAACCATAAAGGCAAGAACCAAGGACATGTGGGTGGGTGTGCCTCTCTCTCTTTTTAAATCAGGAATACTTCCCAGGAGTCCCTGGACCCAGCAGACTTCCTCTTAAGCAATGGTGTCCTGAAGCCAGTTTGTACCTGCTTGTGAAAGCAGCCCATTCATTTCCTAAATTTTTGTGAGCTAGTTGCTAAACACATGAAAACCTTTGACATCGCCCTGGTGGGAACATTTGCCCCAGGCAACTTGGGAAATGCTACAAACCCGGACTTCTTTTCACCAGCACACTATTGCCCTGAAACCTTACTAGTCAGAAGTGGATGACAGGGCCTCTCCTAGCTAAGGGAGTCTGTCTGTCCTTCTCGGCCTCCCTCAAGGGAGGTGGGCTTTGCCAGCAAGCAAGAAAGGGAGAGTCAGGAAAGCAACGACTGCTGTTTGCCACTAATGGCTCCCCGTGGTAGGAACTTTCTGTCGTCACCTGAAAGGATGCCTTTCGAATGTCTTTAACTGCCCCAGACACCAGAGTGCTTGAGCTCAGTGCTAGGATGGACTGAGCTCTAGCAGCTGGCATAGGAAGTATAGGGAGGCGTGGGGAACGAGGGCAGGCTTTCTAACCCGTCCAATGGGCCTGAAAAGGACGTGGCCCCAGTAGCTTCCTGTAACCACAGCCGGGAGCTGCCTTGACACAGAGACTGGAAACAACTAGTGGACATGAGGCTCAGGATGGATGCTGACGGCACGGGAGGTGCCCCGAGGTGCTCCAGCAGGGCCCAGGGGCTCAGAAGGTGGTAGAAGTGTTTGCTGAAGAAGAGCCAACAAAGGAAGGCCTGCCGTCCTTGGACAAATACTCCTTGCTGATGAGCCCGTGGAAGGCCATGATCTTGAGGAGTCCGTGGCGAAACTTCTGGCCGATGAAGGCATAGATGAAGGGATTGAGGCAGCTGTGGAGGAAGCCCAGAATCTCGGTGGCGTCCAGGGCCCGGCCGATGTCGTTGCGGCGCTCGCACGTCTCCACGATCACCCGGAGCCTCATGAGGGTGTCTGCGACCAGGACCAGGTTGTAGGGCAGCCAGCAGAGCAGGAAGACGAGCACGACGGCGAAGATGACCCGCATGGCCCGGTGCTTCTGCCCCATGTGGGCCTGGAACAGCGTACGCAGAGTGAGTCCATAGCAGAACAGCATGACCGCCAAGGGCACGAGGAAGCCGAAGGTCTGGGGCAGGGCCCGCATCACTATCCGCAGTCTCGTGGTATTGGCACCTATGTCCTCGTAGCAGACCGGGCTGGAGTAGGGGGGATTGATGGCCCTGCGGAAGACGAAGATGGGCAGGGACAGGATCAGGGACAGTGCCCAGATGCCTAAGCATATGAACTTGACCCAGTGCCGTTTCTGGGTCAGTGTGCGTGTGGCATGGACGATGGCCAGGTAGCGGTCCATGCTGATGCAGGCCAGCAGTAGGATACCACTGTAGAAGTTGACTTCCTTCAGGAGCGAGACCACCTTGCACAGGGGTGTGCCAAAGATCCAGCCTTTCACCTTGGAGGCAGCCCAGATAGGCAAGGTCAGGGCAAAGAGCAGGTCGGCTATGGCCAAGTTCAGCAGGTAGACGTCAGTGACTGAACGGCTGAGCCGACTGTATAGGACAACCAGTATCACTAGGGAGTTTCCCAGCAGGCTCAGCACGAAGACCAGGGCGTAGATGACCACCACTGCATACTTGTTGAGTGACTCAGTGTCTATCCTACAAGGACCATATATTTCTGTGGGTGGTGTGCCACTGAAATTTCCAAATTCATCGTCATACCACTCATCGGTGTCATTCCATAGATTTTCCATTGAGAAAATCATGGATCAATCTAGTCGAAAGATTCAAGAGAAAGAAATGTGATTTAGTAACTCAGATTGAAATCACTCATCAAGGATGTGAGAATAGTTATCAGAATAGCTTTGCTTCTCTGTTGGTTTGGCAACAGGAGAAGCCCTTCCCTCTCCTCTATTTTGAACTTCTTTTGAGGTCGATTTCATAGCATCGTCATTAGAGAGGAGTCCCCATCCTTGTTCCCCCTAAACATCCACAGAACCATCAGCAGTGTTCAAATATTTTTCCAAATTGTGAAAGGTTTTGCTGAAGCAAAATCACACCAAAAGACCAACGTGTAAATCCAACAAAAATTCATCTGCTGGGAAGGAAGGGGTGCTGACATTTCCACCCACATAGCTGCTAAGGTGGGGCCCCCAGAACTCCCAAGATCTCCAGAAAACAGTCTGAAGACCTTTGGAAGGTTACCAATCCTGGGTAGGATCCAGTCCTCACTCTATGCTGATTTATCAATAATAAGCTGCGTGACCTTGAGGGGGTTGTTTTACCTTTACAGATTTCTGCTTTCTCCTCTGCCACTGGAGGGAGACAGAGTATATGACCCCTGAGTCCCCTGCAGGCCTGAGGTTCTCTGAGTTCATTCCGATACAGACATTCTAGTATGTTCTCTGCCTGCTGATACTGCATTTTTCCAGAAGACAGCATTTGAGGGCAAAGCAATAAACATTAGACTGGGAAAATGCAAGCCTCTTTCCCCCCTAAAAAGGGAGAGGCGTGAAAGGAGGAAGTGACAAGATTGTGGCCCCCTTGTTACCAACCACAGCCCCCTCTGAGATCGGAATTGAATAGGTGGTCACAAAGGAGGAGGCAGGAAGCCAAGAGTCTTCAGGTCCCAGAGAAATGAATACATTTTCTTTTGTCTTTTTTTTTTTTTTAAGATTTTTATTTATTCATTTGACAGAGATTACAAGTCAGCAGAGGCAGGCAGAGAGAGAGAGGAGGAAGCAGTCTCCCCACTGAGCAGAGAGCCCGATGCGGGGCTCGATCCCAGGACCCTGGGATCATGACCTGCGCCGAAGGCAGGGGCTTTAACCCACTGAGCCACCCAGGAGCCCCATGGATGCATTTTCTAAAACACAGTCAAACCAAGTCTCCCTCCCCAAAGAAAGTCCTGGCAACAGAGGTGGCTTCCTACCTGAAGCACCCGCCAGGTGTGTCCAACTGTAGAAGGCTGGAGCTCAGAGACCAGAGGGATTTAACAGTCGGAGGAAACTTGATGAATAAAGGGAAATAGAGAAGCTTCGTCACAGCACACCTCCTCTCTGAGCCCCGCCCATGTCCGTATTTGGAGGACAGAGTGAAGTCAAGGCACCGCGGGGCTTCGGAGACTCCCAGCACCCAGATGTCCAAGCAGGGCTTCCAGACATGAAGATGGAGTTAAGGGTCCACTATCTGAATTCTGCACATGGATAACTACTTTTGTTTTCTTCTTCTTGCATTCATGTCTACTTGTTTATCCCTTAAATTCCCTTGATCACCTTTGAAAGCTTCTGACTTGCTTGGACATGAATAAAGGGGAGAGGATTTTATTCTTGACAGTAGATACTTCAGAAGAAGTCCACTGTAGGCAGTTCTCGTAGGAGACCCCCCTACTTAGCAGGGACTGGGGGCCCGCCACACCCCACACATTATTGTGGGAAGGAAGTGGAGGGCTGTCCTTGAGCTGCGTTTGGACAACAAGCACACAATTTTTCCTTCTCCTACAGGCTTCCTTGGGGTGGCTCCCGGGAGTGCTGGAGACAGTCATGAAGATCAGAGGGAGAAGTAAACCGCCACCCACCCACCCACCCCAACACATCAACACAACCATTCTCAACTACTGGTTGATTAGAATGGCCCGAGGCTGGGGGCAGGGACCCCAGGGAGACCACTGGAGCTGGGCCAATCTGTGACCAGAGGAGTTGGGGTGAAGCTCATCTTGCTCCTCTCCCAGAATGAAGGACGTCTTCTAGGAACCTGGCTCAGCTGTTCCCAGCAGTTAACGTGTGTCCCCTGGCTTTACTCCTCTGGTACAGTAACCACGTCTGTTACAACACGAACCCTGCATTATAATGACACACTTATAAGTCAACCTTCCCCGCCAGCCCATGAGCTTCTAAAGAATAGAGACCCTCTCTCCTCCACCTTCCAATCCTCTGCCAGGGAACAGAGTAGGTGCTCAATCCATCGTTGTAGAAGAAACATCAGACAGACCTGCCATGATTCACGGATCAGGTCACCATCCTGATTCAGAGTGTCTGTTGCTTTTGCCCACACAGTCATAGATGAGGTGTGCCTGAAAGTTTCACTTCCACACTGCCAGGCCAGTCTGCCTGGCCTCGTTCTTCTCCGACCATCCTCTAGAGTTTAAAGTTAGCATCGATCTGTTCCAGTATAAAGTCTGCCCCTACCATGAATGCCCATTAATCATGCCCTCCCCACAACCCCGTGCATAAATTCTGCCACTGACAAGCGTGTTTTCTAAGCTAAGTCATGCTCATCAGGAGACGATTGCCCTGGGGCCACCCACGCTTTGCTTTTACTGGTGTTGGACTGTTGTGTTCTGATGCCTAGACCAGAAAGGACTTGAAGTGGGGAGTCCCTGAAGGGAATGGACGTTCCCTTATTAATCATCTAGGGGAAAAGTAATTCTGGGGCGGTAAACAGTGACTGGTAACACAGGAGAGAACAGACGGTGGGGTTTGGCTGCCAAATGCCTAGGAATATGCTAGTGTAAGCAGAGACCATGGAGAAAGAGAGTGTCTACCATCAGGAGGTGGTAGTCGCCGGGCAGGAGGACATCCTTGCAAGGGACCCAAGGAGACAGACCAGGGCAGGAGCTGCTCTAGCTAGTATTTTAATTCCCTCTTTGTCTATAACACCCTTCTGCTTTTCTTAAGCCCTGACTTCAGTCAGTCCAACATTCCAGCCTAATCCAAAGAAGGACTGAGGTAGGAGGGAAGGGTCTGGCCCGCCCTCCGGCCCAGGGAGTAAAGGAGAAGCAGTCCCTCTCGGTGGTTGTGGAGGCGGCCACGGCGGTAGCTTAGGTCTCCAGTGGGAAGGTGATCTGGAGGAGAAGAGTTAAAAGGACTCTCCTCTTCTTGGAAGGAGAGAAAGGCAAGAGCATTTCACGGGAGGGAAAAGGCATGAGCTTGGAAGAAAATGTTACCCACTTGAAAATGTTCCAGCAAGTCCGCCCACCCGACAGATCCTCCGTACCACACCTTCCCACTTAGAACTGCTCCCTCTTCAACAGATCTGTGATGTTCCTAGCAGGAAAGCATGTTTCTATTCTGTGCGGAACATCCAGTGCCATCAAGATTGTTATGACATGTGTCGCCTGAATGCCAGTCCTCTGGCAAAATGCGGAGGCCCCTTCTTGCCACTCTGATTTGAAAATGGAAGCTTCATATGCAAGAACGTGTGAGCAGCACAGCATGGCTGGATGTGTATCTATCCCATCCCTCTGTCAGCTTTGATGCCCACGTTGGCCTCCCTTCACGGTCCTGCAGAAGAGTCTGCTTGGACCTGGGGACCAAAATAGAGGTAGGGGAGGAGGAGGAGAGGATTCACCCCCTCCCCCATGATCACTCGCATTACCATAGTGACAGGTGCAGGGTAAATATGTGACCTAAGATGGTCCCCGCAGAGCCAAGGTTGGGACGGCTGTTTGGCGACAACGGAAAAGCCAAGATGGCGTCTTAGTTACAGCTGGAAGCCATCTTGGTGCATCAATGGCAAACCAGACCAGGAGTCAAAACTAACACACAGAGGAAGGCAGAACTGGGAGAATCACCGAGAAACGGAACCAGAGTCCTGAACAAACCAGAGGCAAACCTCCCTAAGTCCTTTTCAGTTCTTCACTGTTAAGACCAGTTTAGGCCGAGTTTTCTGTCACTGGCAACCAAAACTGTGACCCACTGAAAGAGTTCTAGAAAACAAGTGGTCCAGGATGAGAGGGGGGAGGGGAATGTCAGCGCCTCACGGGGTCCGGGCTGTGAGAGTCAGGGTGAGCAAGGACTTAACAGGTATGATCTAGGCAGGTGCAGACCTCCGAGGCCTAACAGAAATCAAAGAGGAACCTCGGAAAGTAAGCACTTAAAAACCAGTCTGAGAACCCACTCCCGAATGAACTCAGACATCTTCATCAAGGACCCATAGATCTCGGTTTTGGAGTCAGACAGATGGTGCTTCATATACGGGCCTTCCTTTATTGGTTTATGATCTTGGATAAGTTTCTTTTTTTAAAAGATTTTATTTATTTATTTGACAGAGATCACAAGTAGGCTGAGAGGCAGGCAGAGAGAGAGGAAGGCAAGCAGGCTCCCTGCTGAGCAGAGAGCCGATGAGGGGCTCGATCCCAGGACCCTGGGACCATGACCTGAGCCGAAGGCAGAGGCTTTAACTCACTGAGCCACCCAGGCACTCCGTTGGGTAAGTTTCTTAATGTGCATCAAAATATCTTTATTCTTGGAATTAAAATTAAGATTTAAAAAGACTAAAAAAAAATCCTTATCCATAAAACTTGGGATCAGGATCCTGGCTTCATGGTGCTGTGTGATGATGAACTGAGGTAGAGTGCGGGTCCTGGAACCCGACCACCACGCCGCAGATCCCAGCCCTGTCCCTGGTCAGCCGTGTGCCCTTCCAAGGCTCAGTGCCTTCACGTTCTCATCTGTAAAATGGGAAGAAAGGTAGTGCCTAGCTCATAGAACTGACATGAGGATCAATGAAATGAGCTAATACATGTAAGGGACTTAGCACAGTATCTGGCAGATAATAAATGTTCATTCACCTTTTGCTGACCTGATACACATAGGCACCCCTCACCCACGGTCCTGTTGGGAGAATATGCATCGAACACACTGAACAGTGCAGACCCTCTGACCCTGAAACCCCACCTAATGTGAGGAATGGAAGGGAGGGTGGCAGGGAAGACAAAGCTCATCACAGGCTTGTTTATATAACACAGGTTCATAATGACTTCAGTACGCTTCCAAAACTTTTATACAAATTACAGTAGATCTATAAAATGGAACACCGTGTGTCCATTAAACTCAACACGGAGAGCCACAATTAATGTTACAGAAAGGTACCTATAATAGGATGTCAAGGGCAAATGCAGGTTAGCAAACAGAATGTACAGCAGGATAACACTTTGTAATAAATGTGTGTAGGCACACAGGGGAAAAATAGGAAAGAAAGTCAAAACGTTAACAGCGGTTATCTTTGGGTGGGGGGCTTATAGAGAGTGGCTTTCTTGTTTGTACCTTTTGATGTTGCCCAATTTCTCAAATAAGCATGACTTTGGCAATTTTTAAAAAATACGTAGCCATTTTCACCATAAATAAATAAATAAACAAATAAATAAATAAATGGAACCCGGTAAATAACCCTCTCATGGTCCTTTCCCCCCCCTCCACTCCAATTTGCCCGTCCGGCTAGGCTCATGAGCAGACACTCAGGATGCTAAATCTCCTGTCCACTGAGCTCCCAACTCCTCCAGCCCCAAATGCCCTGCGTCCTCCTTCCCCTCCCCTCCTGTGTCACCCGTCCAGGTTCTCCACTGTGCTGGTTTCCAGATTGTGTTACTGAATCATTTTTAGGAGTCTTTCCCTCCTACTGGGCTGGGAACAGGCAAGACTCTGGGACAGAGTAGTGATTCATACACCATCCCTTCGTTCCTTGCCCCTCCTTAAAGACAGGAACTATAAAGGAGTCTATTTTGCATTCCTGGTGTCCCGCAAAGTGTGTGACACATATGAGTAGATGCCAAACAGGAAGTGGGTGGATAACCAGCGCAGCCACACGGAGTCCTACGCTCAGAGGAGCCCTGAGCTGGGGGCAGAATGCTCTGCGGTCCGCTGCCTTGAACTTCTTAATAACTTCATCTTGGAACTGGTGTCTTCTGAGTGAAGTCTGGTGCAACAGGGGAGCGCGACAGGGGTTGGAGCTCAGCTCACAAGCTGTCCCACCCTTATTGCCTCCTTGGGCTCAGCCCCCCCACTCCCCCACCCCACAGGGGCCCTATGCCTCTGGGAGCACAGCCTTAAATAGCAAATTAAAAAGATGGAGTCCATTAGAGACTATCCTTAGGGGCACCTGGGTGGCTCCATCACTTCAGTAAGGCCAGGTCTTGATCTCAGGGTTATGAGTTCAAGTCCCGCACTGGGGTGACACGTGGAGCCTACTTAAAAACAAAACAAAACAAAACAACAGAGTCCAGTTAAGAGAATGATCATAGAAGAAAGAAACAAGCTTTTCTCCTGCTTTTGGAATGAGGGGTCCCACGCTCTTATTTTGCACTGGGTGCTGCAGCCAGCCCTGGCACCAAGTAAATATTGGTTGAATATTTGAAATAAATGAACGAAATAGGGGCGCCTGGGTGGCTCAGTGGGTTAAGCCGCTGCCTTCGGCTCAGGTCATGATCTCAGGGTCCTGGGATCGAGTCCCGCGTCGGGCTCTCTGCTCAGCAGGCAGCCTGCTTCCTCCCCCCTCTCTCTCTGCCTGCCTCTCTGCCTACTTGTGATCTCTCTCTGTCAAATAAATAAATAAAATCTTAAAAAAAAAAATGAACGAAATAGTGGAGGGGAATGAAGAGGCAGATTAGAATCTTCATCTTACCTCACTAAATGGCCCCTCTGTCCTTCCAGGAGCTCGGGCCACTTTGTTGACTCATCGTCGACACCTGTATGTCTCTTACACAGAACATTCAATCTACCAGAAAGTTCTGTCAGCTCTACCAAAATGCATTCCAGTTCCTATTTTCTCATCACCCTTACAACTGATGCTCTGACCCCCCACGCCCTTCCCTTCTCACCTAGACTCCTGAAGTGACCTCCCAGTCCTCCTGCTCTTCTACTCCCTTCTTTTGAAAAAAGCCAAAATCCTTTAAGTCCTGCCCCATCACTCCCCACCCCCACCCTGATCCTGCCTCACCATCCCTGGTTATTAGTGGGCTGGGTGGCTCACACAGCAGGGAGTTACTGTCTTTCAGTCCTGGAGGCTGGATGTCCAGGACAATGGTGTCAGCAGGGCTGGTTCCTCCTGAGGGCTGCAAGGGAAAATCTGTTCCAGGCTTCTGTCCTAGCGCCCGCTGCTTTGCTGGCCATCTTTGGCCTGTCTCTGCCTGTAGGCACATCAGCCCAATCTCTGCCCTCATCGCCACATGACACTCTCTCCTTGGACGTCAGTGTCTGTGTCCAAATTTCCCCTTTTTAGAAGGACACTAGTCATGTTGGATTCTGGCGCCCTCTGGTGGCCTCATCCTGACTACTAACATCTGTGGCAACCCTATTTCTAACTAAGGTCCCATTCTGACATACTGCAGGACTCTAACATATGAATCGGGGGGAGGGGACATAATCCAGCCCATAGCATCTTCTAACTGTATCCTCCTCCTTCCCCCACTTGGAGCTCTGGTCCAGCTGTATTAACCCGGCTCCTGCCTTAGAGCATTACTTCCAATGCCCACTCTTCTCTGAATGCTCTCCTACAGACCTCCCACAGGTAACTTCCCCATGTCCTCTGAGAATTTGTTCAAATGCTACCTTCTCGCTTAGGCCCACTCTGTGCACCTATTCACAATTCCACCTCCCCTAGCATTCCTGATGTCTCTGGCTATGCTGTTTCCCAAACATTTTTCTCCACTCACAGCACTTACTACTTCTAGCATCCTCTGTAATCTGCGTATGTATTACATATACTACCATTAATGTCTCTAGACTATAAGCTTGGGGAAGGCAGAAATCCTTACCTATCTAGATCACTGTATCCCAAGTGCTAGGAGACAGCTTGGTGATTAGGATGGGATAGAGTGGTGGAAGAAAGAAAACCAAAAGAGAAAGGGGGGGAAGGATGGATTCCATTTCTAGAGGCTAGGAGACCCCCAAGTAACTTGCCCTCTGTTTCTCTCACCTCCAACCACTGGGATAGAGCACTGAAGGGAAAACTGATTCCACCGTGGCTGTGAGAAATGACTTAGCAAAGCCTGAGACCCTTAGCTATACTGACAACACCTGAAATCAAGAAAGGGTTCCGATGCTGGGGGGTTGGGGGGTTGGGGGGGTGGTTGGTTTACACGGGGTGGGGGGGCAGTGGCTGCGGTTGCAAGATCAGCCCAGGAGAGGGCAGCATTCCCCTCCTAGCAGAACAAATGACAGTGGGGACCCAAAATGAAATCATCTCACTGAAAATACCCTCGACCCCAAAGAAGCTGAGTCAGGCAGCCAACATCTAGAACCCAACATCACCCTTGAAGGTCTGCAAATCCTTTCACATGCATTCATTCACCCCTCAAAAGTCCTCCCAGAGGAGAGTTTAGTGGTTGGCAAGAGTGTGAGCACAGTTGAAGTTGATCGCCCCTTGTGCTCATAGGCCACCTGATTTCTCTCCGGCTTCTAGCACTTCAGAGTCCTGTCCCTGTGGTCTTCCGCTTCCCCCACAGACCCTTCCACCAGACCAGTGGTTCTCGGTCTCTCGGTGTGAGCCCGCACATTCAAATACAGCACACCGGGATGCTCTTGGCAAAACAATTCAAAGGTATATTTCAAAGAACTGGAAATCTCCTCACTGTTTTCTCAGAGCTCACTTTTTGGTGCCAGATCCCCATCTTAGGCAGTTCAGGCTGCTGTCACAAAACAGCGTAGCCTTGCTGGTAGGTGGACATCAAGGTGCCCAGCACCAAAGGCCCAGCTTCCTGGCCAGCAGACAGCTGCCTTCTCACAGTGTCTGCGCAGAGGTGACAGAGAAAGGGCTCTGGTCTCTCCCTCTCTGCCTAAGGACTCAAAGCCCATCACAGAGGCCTCACCCCATAACTTCAGCTAAACCTAGTTGCCTCCCAAAGGCCCCACCTCCAAATACCATGAAATTGGGGGTTAGGGCTTCACCATAGGAATTTTGAGGAGACACAATGTAGTCCATAGCAAGTTCCATGGCACACTCTAAGGAGGATGATTTCCTATCCTGATCGCGCTCTCTTACATATTCATGAAGCAAGGTTCTAGCAAGTTCTAATGAAGTACCAACCGGCTTTAACGTGGGCTTGCTTATTTTCTTACATACCACCAACTGCAGCGAGCTCCACCCTGCGCGGCCCAGCCGGCATGCCCGACGTTCTGTCTGACAGACACGGCTGCCAAAATAGTGTCCTTGGTTGTGGTAAAAAATAAACTACGCAAATGGTGCCTGGGGGTGGAGGGGTTGAAGACGGGAACTGGGCAGATGGGAGACAGGTGGGAAAAGACTTTTCATTGATCATTTTTAATTTTTTTTTTTTTTTGAAGCATATGGGGGCGCTTGGGTGGCTCAGTCAGTTAAGCGTCCGCTTTCAGCTCAGGTCATGGTCTTGAGTCCTGGGGTTGAGCCCCAAGTCCGGCTCCTTGCTCAGCAAGGAGCCTGCTTCTCCCTCTCCCACTCCCCCTGCTCATGCATTCTCTTTCTTGCTTGCTCTCGATTTCTCTGTCTCTCTCAAATGAATAAATAAAATCTTTTTTTTTTTTAAAGAAACATGTGAAGTGGTTTCCGTTGAAATTTTTAAATGTATAAAATGTAATCTTAGCCTGTTAAAAACTAGGAACTTGAACTTGGGGATGACGAGTAGGAGGTGCTGCTGGGAGTCTTCCTTGAAGCTCTTGCGTCTGGAATTGTCCATCTCCTAGCTGCTCTGTGTCAGCCACCACCCAGAGAGACGAAGAGGCCTTCAGCCAATTCCACAAGTCGTCTTTCTGGGCCTGGGCTTAGGGAACTGTCCCTCTTAGTTCCCCGCATTCCAGGCCCTTGATTCCGAATCAGCTCACCCGGACCCTCTTGGTTCTTGTCTCTTTCCTGTCAGTAGTCTGTCTAGATGCCTGGATTCTCAGGCCCCCAACTGTAAACCAGGGTATGCTGGTATCTCCTCATTTCGCACATGGCCCTCTCCGCCTGTATTGTTTCTAGATACAACTCCAAATAGCTCCACAGATACACCCCCACTTCATCTCACCCCAGCAGCGAATTCTCATTCCATCACCGACTACTGAAACCTGCCCGCCCGGCGAACACTCCCATTTTCTATCACTTAAGATAAGGCCCTCGATTTATACTTGAATATACATATATCCAGCTTCCTCCTGAAATCATCACTCCTGCTCCCAAGCCTGCACACCCAAAGAGTTTGTTCAGCCACATGGAGCTGATCTCTTTGTCTGTTGTTCATTTAAATTTAGACTTGGTTTTTAACGTTTAAAAATTTAGACTCATTCACATTAAAAAACCATCAAAGTTTCTATGCTGTCCTCTAAAATTTGGGAAGTATGGCAATACTGAGCCCATGGCAAAAATCAGCTGACACTGATACAGGAGAGAGATCCTAGAAACAGAATCACACTCATGCCATCATCTGATTTTTCAACAGAAGTGCCGAAGCAGTCAGAGAGGGAAAGGAAATTTTTAGCAAACAGACTATTGCTGGGATAGTGAGGTATGGGAAAAATATGAACCTTGACCCCTACATCATACACAAACATTATATTGAGATGAATCACCAGCCTAAACCTAAAAGCTAAAACTGTGAAGCTTCTAGAAGAAAACATGAATGAATACCTCCATGACTCAAGGCCAAGCAAAAAGTTTCTTGCACAACTCAAAGAAGGCAATAACCATTTAAAAATGTCTTTGCTAAATTAAATTTAATCAAAATCAAAAAATTTCTGCTCATCCATTAAGAAAAAGGTTAGATAAACCACTGTCTGGAAGAAAACAACTGTGAAACGTATATCTGACTAAGGGTTGGTCTCCAGGATATATCAAGAAATCAAACAATAATAAAAAGAGCAAAAGACTACTAAAAAAAAAATGGGCAAAAGATCTGAACAGGCAGGGGTCACCTGGATGGCTCAGTCGGTTGAGTGTCTGACTCTTGGTTTTCAGCTCAGGTCCTGATCCCAGGGAGCTGAGATCGAGCCCCATGTCAGGCTCTGTGCTCAGCACAGAGTCTGCTCGAACTTCTCCCTCTCCCTCTGCCCTTCCTCCCTGTCTCAAATAAATAAATAATAAAATCTCTTTAAAAAAAAAAAAGAATTGAACAGGCCTTCACAAAAGAAGAGATACAAATGAGCAATATGTCCGTGAAGAACACAAAGGCTACGAAGCAGTGGGAGTGTCCTACATCGTTGGTGGCGGGTATAAAAGGATATAACCCCTCAGTAAAAAGGTCTGGCAGTTCCTTCTAAAACTAAACGCACTCCTGCCCTCTAACCCAGCAATTCTGCTCCTAGAAATATATCCAGGAGAAACGCAAATATGCACTCACAAAAATATTTATACAAAATATTAATAGCTTATTCATAAGAGCCAAAGACTAGAAACAGCCCAGCTGTCCCCACACGGAGGATGGCTGAACAAACTGGTCTGTTCACATGGTGGAACACCAGTGGAAGATTGTCCATGACTTAGAGGGATGAACCCTCAACAACACGGATGAATGTTTAAAACTTCAAGCTGAGGGAAAGTACACGCTGTGACGAGTCTGCTTTCGTGAGGTTCCTGAACAGGCAAAGCTAATCTATGGGAGAAAATAATCTGGTAGGGTCTTGTTCTCTTCTCGTTGCTGAGGCCACTGTGCCCTTGTCGGTCTCTGGCCTCCCTGAGACTGAGCGCTGTGCGTTCCATGATGCTGCAGGGTTCTGATGGAGAGATATTTGAAGTTGATGTTGAAATTGCCAGCCAGTCTGTGATTATCACGACCACATTGGGAGATTTGGGAATGGATGAGGGAGGGGACGATGACCCAGCTCCCCTACCAAATATTGACACAACAATATGAAAAACAGTCATGGAGTGGTTTATGCCCCCTGAGAAGGATGACAATAAAGCAAAGCGAATAGATGATATCCCTGTTTGGGACCAAGAATTTCTGAAAGCTGATCAAGATGGCAAACTACTTAGACGTCCAAGGTTTCCTTGATGTTACACGCAAGAGGGTGGCCCGTACCATAAAGGGAGAGACTCCTGAGGGGGTCTCAAGACCTCCCATATCCAAAATGACATTTCCAGGAGGCAGCCCAGGTATGCAACGAGAAGCAGCAGTGTAATAAATGAAATGTCATGTCTGGCCCTAGAGCGCTCTAAGGATTGTTCCAAAGACTAGTTGCGCTTCTCTGTTTATAATTGTTGGTATTAGACCAACAGTAGACACATGCAGCAGATCGGTGGTTTGGGCAGGATACTGTCTTCCTTGCAGGTGTGGGTTGAGTACAGATTCCAAACGTATGGCTCTGTTTCCTCCAGGATGATCTAAATCTCTTTTTTCTTTGCTCCAAATAAATCTGAACTGTGGGTTCTCTCTAGAAGGTGGTATTTGGTGCTTTCCCTCTCTTTGTAGAGCGATTTCTGCCTATTGTCTCGTTAACTTTAGTGACCTGATGAAAGGTGGCATTGTATATAAAACAAGCTGCAAAATAGGGGAAAAAGGGAAAGGAAAGAAAGAAAATCAGAGCAGTGGCTACCTCAGTAGGGACAGAAGCAGAGACAAACAGGAGGGACTCCAGGGGACCTTTAGGGATAGTGGTGATGTTTTCTGTATTGATGGAGGTTTGGATGATACAGGAGCACATACTTGCCAAAACTCAGTGAATATACACTATGGATTTGTGTGTTTTGTTGCCTATGAATTTTACTCAGAAGAAAAACTATAAATACTGATCTTTAGTTCATGCTCTACAGCCTGATATATTTAGAAAGAAGTGCACAACTGTCTGCAATTTCCTTTGAAACTCATCAAGAAAGCAAAATGGATTAATGGATACAGGGATGGCTAGATGCATAGATACAAGGAGAGGGCAAGCCAAATGTTAATGGTAGATTCTCAGTTGTAGGTATACAGGCATACCCTGTAAAGTTCTTTCAACTTTGCTGCATGTTTGAAAATTTTCACAATAAAATGTCATGGACGGGGTCAGCTGGCCCTTGGTCTCAGCACTCTTTTAAGCAGGGTGCACACTGTCCAGTTTGCCACACTTCCTACCCTACCTTCTTGCCCCAAGCCTACCCTGCTTCACTCATTTACATTTCCTGCACCCCCTGGTCCAGGGATGTTTTGTCTGAGACACATACCCCATATCCTAATGGTTGTTAAAGAAATCTCTGAAAGAGGTAGAATTAGCATTGCACCAATCCCTCCACTTACCAGTTTTGTGATCGTGGGCAAATTAGTTCACCTCTGAGCCTTGATTTTCTTGTCTGTAGGATAAAGTGAACTGGTGAATGCAAAGTCTCCAGCACACAGTGTGCACCACATCCATGATGACTTTTATTACACACTCCAGTATACTGACATTGTAAATGTAAACAGATAGAGGAGTGAGAAACTCTCTAGAGTTTACATGCAGGGGAAAGAATGGGAATACTTCTTGCTGGAAACTGCCCTATGTGCTTTCACTAAATTTCCTCTTGCGCAAGAAAAGCAAATGCCACCTGTACCTGTGAGCTAAGCACAGTCTCTGAAATGGAGAATTCGGTGGGATGGTTGCAATAAGAAACATATATTTGAGTTACCAGGGTGGCAAAGAAAGCTTCACAGAAGAAGGAACACTTGAGTTGTGTCTTACAGGATGGATAGGAGTTTTCCAGGTCAACCTGGGGAAGGAGGGCTGTCCAGGAAGAAAGAACAACATCGGCAAAGGCATTGAGCACAGAAAAAGCAATGGGTTGGGGAGCCTGGGTGGCTCAGTTGGTTAAGGGTCCAACTCTTGATACTGGCTCAGATCATGATTTCAACGTCCTGAGATCAAGCCCCAAGTCAGGCTCCACATATAGCAGGGAGTCTGCTTGAGATTCTTTCTCTAACTCTTTCCCTCCCCTAGCTCTCTCTCTTGCTGTCTCTCAAATAAATAAATCTTTAAAAAAAAAAAAAGTAAAGAAATGGGATCCTCAAAATTGACAAACAGTTTTTACTAGTAGAGCCCAGGAATGGCAGGAGATAAAACTGGAGAGGAAGGTAGTGGCTAAATCATGGCCCATTTGCTTGCAGCTGGTTTGGGTTTTGTGCTGCTGATTAAGAGCTATGGGCCCATTTTAGGAAGCTACTTCTACAGCAGAGGAGGGCTAGACTGACGACAGAGCGCCCCAAGGCAGGGAATACAGCTTGGTTCCAGCGCCACCCACTACTCCCCAGAACTGATTGGGATCATTGTGAAGCCAATGGATTCCAGGGCCCACACCAGCCATATTGAATCAGAGTGTAGGAGCAAGGCCTGGGAATCCAGATAATTAACAATCACCCCAGGTTTCTAACATGCTTAGAAAACAATGAGTCCAGGAGATGGTGTCCCCGGCCCTCCAAAAGGAGATTAAGGCCAGAACTGAGGCACTGGGGAAAGAGGAGATGAGGCATATTACATACAGCCTGGTTGATCTTAAATAATGTGGCGAGCGTTTGCATGTGGGGGTGACTTCCGGGCATGACTGTGCAGACTATTATACCGTTTAACGAGATAGGGAATGCTGAGAAAGGTCAAGTTGAGAGAGAGGAGATAATGACTTCTGCTTAACCAGATGAATCACTATCTCGATAGCCAGCACTGTCCGGGGAGTGGTGAGCTCCAGCCCTCGAAGGTCACCCAAGGAGAGACGATGACGTGAGAAGAAGAACAGTAGCTCCCAAGTGCACTCATGTTCTCTTGCGTTTCTCGCACAAATCCGTCGCTTGGATGTCTCACATTTTCCAACCATGTTAAACAAGAATCAGGACAATAAATTACAGGCATAAAGTTTGAAAATAGACAAGCAGAAAAAGTAAACATTCCCTGAGTCTTCAAAACGCAGATGCCTGACAGATTCAGGCCTCATCCTGCCTCTGGACTTAAGCCAGGGACAGAGCTCCTGGGTGACCTGGCAGGCCCTGGACGATACCCCATCTCTCATTGGCCTTTGATGCTGTTTACGGAATCAACACTCCTGCACAGGTGACCCTCCTCAGACGACAGAGACGGCATAAAGGGCATACCAATTGCCAGAAAACTGGGATCAGAAGAAGAGGGAAGTGGGCCGCCTAACCTCTCAGAGCCTCTTTATGTTCTCGGATAAGGATGACAGCAAGTGCTTTAAGGAACAAATGAGGAAACACACATGAAGACCTGTCAAAAAGTCTGCTCACGGCTCTAAGGAGTCATAGAAACCCACTCCCACCAGCTCAAGTTGAAGGAGACTTTATGGAAATGAGACAACAGGCAATCTCACCAGTTTGCAAGAGCAGGAAATGAAGTAGAGTTTGTCATTCAGGCATCGGAGCTGAAAGCCTGACATGACTCCCTACCGCGGCATTCTCTCTGGGGACATATGGCCTCCTGTCTCTGCTTCGCTCTGCCTGGCCATGCGTTCCCACATGGCAGACATGGCACTCGTCTAACCCACACCCGTTCTTCCTCACTCCAAGGAGCTCAGCTTGAAGAACAGGGTCAAAGGCAACTATGCCTGTTTGCTGTTCACGTTCCCAGCCTCCTTTCCACCTAGCAGTGGCCTCCTGTGTGGTTCTGGCAGACGCTTAAGGGGAAGACTTAAGAAGCGTTGGGAACCTAGCTAGGAAAGCTCTTGCTTTTCCTGACAAAAGGGAAAGATGCTGCTGGGTGCCACCTCTTCCTTTTTCTTCCTTTTGCTTGTGGGAGCCAGAGCTACAGCAGCCATCACGGGACCATGAAGAGAAGGTCAGAAGAATCACAAAGAGCTGGTTCACCCTCGGACTGCAATGAACCCTGGAACCAACACGAACGGATAGTATGTGTACAATAACAACAAAAATCCCGCAATGTGTTTAAACTCTTACGAGTTTGGTTCTTGTTACTAGTAGCTGAAGGCACTCTTGACTGATTGAGTGATTCAACTATCATCTAATTTGGGATTTTCCAAATTTCAATCATCCTCAGATCGTCTGCTGCATTTGTCCCGCGTCCATTCAAGTGCTATGTTTTTCTTTAAGTTGACTAATTTGTATCATAAGTTAAATACCCACTTTAGCCTTGTGGCTCTCTTGTGTGAGTTTGCGGTCTTTCTAATACCTGTTCAAATAAATATGCAATGATTAAAATTAGGGGTGCCTGAGTGGCTCAGTGGGTTAAAGCCTCTGCCTTTGGCTCAGGTCATGATCCCAGGGTCCTGGGATCAAGCTCCGCCTGGGGCTCTCTGCTTGGCGGGGAGCCTGCTTCCTCCTCTCTCTCTGCCTGCCTCTCTGCCTACTTGTGATCTCTGTCAAATAAATAAATAAAATATTTAAAAAATAAATTAATTAAATTAAATTAAAACAGGTTTCCAAGTTGGTAAACATATCCACCCACCACAAGGGTGGTGCACCCCAACTCCACCAAGAAGTTCCTGCCTCAGAACCGTTTCAGACCTTGCCTGTCCACCTGGCTGTTCATTTGCATCCTTTTTTTTTTTTTAAAGATTTTATTTATTTATTTGACAGATATCACAAGGAGGCAGAGAGGCAGGCGGGGCGGGGCGTGGGCAGGCTCCCTGCTGAGCAGCGAGCCTGATGCAGGGCTTGATCCCAGCACCCTGAGATCATGACCTGAGCCAAAGGCAGAGGCTCAACCCACTGAGCCACCCAGGCGCCCCCAGTTGCATCCTTTATAATGAACTGGTAAATGTAAGTAAGGATAATAATAATTTTTTATTTTTAATTAAATTAAATTAACACTGATTCACCACAGGCCACCCCAGATCATCTCATTTTTACCAGTGGAACACTTCACAAAAGCAAAACCAGCTCTGTCTCTGTGTCTGTCTCTGACATTCCTGTTCCAGATTCCCAGGAGGGAATGCTAGTGGGAAGAGTCTTCTCCCAAGCCGCGTGGCACATAACGCCATACGTACCTCAAGGACTTCAGGGGAGATGGGGATAAGAGGCAGGTTTATCATAGCCTTATAAAAGATGAAGAAGAAGGAGGAGGAGGAGGAGGAGGAGGGGGAAGGGGAGGAGGAGGGGAAGGAGGAAAAGGGAAAGGGGAAAAGGAAGAAGGAGAAGTTCTCATTGCAAAACTAGGATTTCTGTGTACCTGAAAATAAAAGAATTAGGGAATATTGGTCAGTCCTTTTCTCTCTTTTTTTAAAAAGATTTTACTTATTTATTTGACAGACAGAGATCACAAGTAGGCAGAGAGGCAGGCAGAGAGAGGGGAAGGGAAGCAAGCCCCCTGCTGAGCAGAGAGCCCGATACGGGGCTCGATCCCAGGACCCTGAGATCATGACCTGAGCTGAGGGCAGAGGCTTTAAACCACTGAGCCACCCAGGCACCCAGGTCAGTCCTTTTCCTATGCCTGTGCAGAGCAAGCTACATGGCCAAGGAAGAATTAGGATCACCAGGCTAGCTGGTACTGCTGGTCCAGCGGAAGCAGGAAGCTCCTTCACAGGTTCCTGAAGACTTTGCTATGTCTACCTCTCAACATCGTCAATCTAGCATTCAATCTGTTGTGAAGCAACATTTCAAGACAGTAAAAGAAAGATGGGTTATTCAATATATGGTGTTAGGATAGCTGCAAATTTACTGGGGGAAAATTAAGTTATATTCCCAATTCACTCCACTCCCATATACATATACACAAAATTCAAATGGATTAAAGATTTAAATATGAAATAATTAAACCACAACTAATGGTACAATAGACTATCATGTAGCACCTAGAAAAGGCAGCGGTCAATCTATTTGCACTAACAAGGAAATACTATTCAATACAAGAGCAGGTTACAAATAACATATATAGAATGATACTATTTATGTTAAATATGTGTATAAATCTCCATATGAGTATATGAATGTAAATGTATTAAAGGATGTTGAAAGGAAAAATCTTAATCAGATGACTATGATTACTTCTAAGAAAGTGACAAGAATGAAATAAATAATGAAAAATAAATAAATAAAATAAGAAAGTGACTAGAATATAATCAGATATTTTCCATCTAATTTTTAAAAAAGCAGAAAAGGATAAAATTTGATGAAAACATTAAACTACAAAGTAATAGAGAAAAATAGAATTTTTTAATAATTCTGTTGTGTAATCAGCTTTCTTAGGAGTATGTCAGTGACATAAAAAATAAATTAAATGAAATAAAATGAAGGGGCACCTGATGGGCTTAGTCAGTAACGTATGCGACTCTTGATCTCAGGGTCATGAGTTCAATCTCCACACTGGGCATGGAGCCTACTTAAAAAAAAATTTTTTTTAATTTAAAAATAAAATGAAAAGAAAGATTGAGAAACTTGACATGAAAATGTGAAACCTCTATATCGCAAATCAAATCAATGGCATAACTAAAAGATACATAACAAAATGGAAAAAATATTTGCAACACGATGGAGAAAGAGGAATATTATTAAACTACAGATTATTTAGAAATAAATAAGAACATTACAAACCCAATAAAAAAATGAGTAAAAGGCATTAAGAAGCACTCCATAAAAGACATGCAACTGTCCAAAACTCATGTTCAAGATGTTCTGCCTTGCTAACAATTACAGATAAGCCAATTAAAATAAGATGTCATTTTTCACTTATATAAACAAAATTTAAGACTTATAAACCAGTTGTTAGCAAGAGTGTCGGAAAACAGGCACCCTTACCTTCTGTGAATGAAAGTTCAGATTGGCAGAGCCTTCCGGAGAGCAATTTAGAGACGGGCATCAAAATTTTAAATGTGTACACGTGTTTCCCTGTTCTAGAAATTTATTTTAAGAGAAAAATGGTGCAGGGGTGCAAAATGGTATGAACAAGAATGGTCACTGTATTGAAAAATTAGAAACAACCTAAATGCTAATCAAAGCGTTTTTGTTAAATAAAGACATGAGACTCAGAGGTGTTATGGAGACCAGAGACCAGGCAGGTGTTACGAAAGATAAGGACGATCTTTACATAATGACACAAAGGATAAAATGTGAAAGTGAGACAACCAGCTCACACAATTCCATATATTGTCTTTTGTTTAATATGTAACCCACTGGCAAGGTAGTTGCTCACCATTAACAATGGTTATCTCTGTGGGGTAGAATTTCAAGGGAAATTTTCTGTATTATTTAAATTTTTTTATAAGGAACACATGTTACATGTATGATAACTAAAGTCAATAGGGATTTCATTTCAAAACATTTAAGGAAAAATATGTTATATATGCTCTCCTATGAAGGGTTTATGCATGTACTCTGCCATTCAACAATATTCTTAGTTTGTTATGTGAAATGTGGTATCTCAGTGGATGCAGAAAATCATGAATGCTGAGTTCTGAGGACCTCCCTCTACTTGCTGACACCAGACCAACACATCACAGAGCCCACCCCCACACCTTCCTCCTTTACTCCTGCCATAGTAGTGCTGCTATCTCTTGGCCACCCCAAAGCCAATTTTGTGCTTTAGAATCCATCTCCCTGCTTCTTTCTTGAAGTCTCACATTACTAGTTATCATCTTCACTTTCTTTATCTTCAAGTTCTCCTTTCTTGAAGCCTACTTGTCAGCAATGAGAACTGCTCAAGGTTCTTCTATACTAATGAAAAGAAAGAAAGAGGTTAGGGAGGAAGGAAGCAAAGAAATTCTAGATAGAATTATTGGGGATGAGAAAGGAGGAAGGGAACAGGAGGAGAGAAGAGAAGAAGAGGCTCCTTGGGCAGATTTCCCATTCTTAACATTCTTAAAGAACAATGCTAGCCTGACTATACTAAAAACATGATAGAGAAAGTGCCTAACCATAAGATAGGCAGAAAAGGTGCTCTCTCTCCAGCTGACCAAGAAAGCCACCCAGTACCTTGTACCACAGCACCTGCCTTGGGCTGCCCACTCATGATATTAGAACCTGGATGATCTCAATAGTAGATTCATCTCCCTACAGTTATCACTTAATCTCTCCCCACATGGCCAGACTTCTAGAAAGAACTGTCTGCTTGCCCTCCCCTTCCTCACCTCCTGAACATCCCTCAGCCCATGGAGTTGGCTGCTGAGTCCCACCACTCCACCAAAACCAGTTCTTCCACGGATGCTTCAGTCCCGCCTCACCTTCTGAGCAGCACTCAGCACCACACTCTTGTGTCTATCCTTGCTTGGTAGGCTTTGCCAGTATTTCTTCTCCAGCCTGAATTTTCAGTTGGGGGGCTCCCAGCACCCAGTCCTGAAATCTTTGCCTCCCTCTATCTTCTTTCCTAGGCAGTTCCATCCAAGTCAGCATGCTGGTCACTGTACAAACACCAGACACCTCTATGAGATACTGGCCTAGTCACTATCTCCACTAGGATGTCTCACAGATCTCATTCATTCATTCAATCACTCATTCATTCATTCATTGTCTCAAGCACCTGCTATGTGTCATGAACTACCCTAGGCACTGGATAAAGAGTGAAGAACAGAATAGGCATGGCTCATGCCCTTGAGCAGCTTACTTTGTCCAAAACTGAACTCAAGATCTTCCCTGAACAAACATGTTCCTCCATGTTCTCTAGTTTTGTAAATGGCAATATCACCACCCATTCGCTCAAGCCAGAAATCTGAACATTATAGATGACACTTTGCGTTCCCTTATCCTTCCTGTGGCAGACACACTCTAAGGTGTTATGCTTTTGTATACTCCCTCCCCTTGAGGTAGAACCTGTGACTTGCTTCTAATCAGTAGAATATGGCCAAGGATGTCAGTTCCTTGTTTAGGTTGTCTTACTTTGCAAAGGTGAGAGGATACCAGACCCAGGATTATGTTATGTAAGAGTCCATCCTGCAGGTTGAAGTGAGAGAGACTCCCTTGCTAGCTTTAAAGAAGTAAGCTGTCATATTTGTCAAGGAACTGTGGGGGATCCCTCAACAGCCAGAAAGAAAACTGAGACCTCAGTGCTACAGATTGCAAGGAGATGACTTCTGCCAAGAACCTGAGGGAGCTGGGAAGGGAATATTCTCCCTGCTGATCCTCCGGTGAGACCACAGCCAGCCCCAGTCATTACCTAACTGAAGTCTGGTAAACGCCTGAGCAGAAGACCCAGTCCTCTGTGCCTGGACTCCTGACCCATGGAAACCATGAGATAATAAATGAGTCTTACTCAGTTGCTAAGTTTGTGGTGATTTGTTGCTCAACAGGGAAAACTAATGCAGCATCTCTCAATCCAGCACCAGGACTTTTGGATTTCTTCACTGAACTCATTCTCGAAAACATTGAATTCTCTTCATCTCCACTACTCCACCCAGAGCAAACTGTCATCATCTCATAGCAGACGAAGAGAAGAGCCTCCTGACCTCCCCTGCCACATTTGCCCCTCCTCTCAGAACTGGGCCAAGGCATGAGAGCACCCTCCGCAAGCCAATAACTTGGCATTCCTTCAGCTCAGCATTTATTCAGCAGACATGAGGAGAAATTGTCTATTAATAAAAGCGGTATGTATTTCAACTTAGGCCAAAATGGGAAGTTCAGATTTATGTGATTTTTTTCCACAGCAGATAAGTTTTTGGGAGCCACGTTAAACCACATAAAATTTAAATAAAATAAATCACTAATTTCCTGTAAATAGCACAACCCATTACATTATTCATATTCTGACTTTCAGCTGACTGTCCTTAATGATAGTTCTTGGCTGACTCATCTCAGGTTTGGAGACACAGCTCGCATGCGTCTACCACAAGTTTTTAATTTTGAAGAACACTTTATCTCTTTTTCCTTTTGTTGTTGTGCTCTAGTGTCACATCTAAGTACCCATTGTCAAATCCAAGGTGATGAAGATTTGCCTCCATGTTTTTTTCTAACAGTTTTATAGTTTGAGCATTTATATTTAGGTTGTTGATCCATATTGAATTAACTTTGGTATCGGGAATGAGGTAAGGGTACTACTTCACTCTTGCATGTGGTTAACCAATTGTTCCAGCACAATTTGTTTAAAGAGAGACTCTCCTTCCCCCAGCAAATGGCCTTGACTGCTCTTGTCAAAAACCAACTGGCCATAAAAGTTGGGTTTATTGCTTGGACTCTCCGTTCTATTTCCTTGGTCTACATATGTCTGTCTTGATGCCAGTACCATGCTGGTTTTATTGTTTTAGTTTTGTAGTAAGTTTTGAAATCAAGACATGTGAGTCTTCTGATTTTGTTTCTCTTTTTTAAATGCTGTCTTGAGGGGCATCTGGGTGGCTCAGTCATTAGGTGTCTGCCTTTAGCTCAGGTCATGGTCCCAGGGTTCTGGGATCGAGCCCCACATCGGGCTACCTGCTGAGCAGGAAGCCTGCTACTCCCTCTCCCATTCCCCCTGCTTGTGTTCTCTTTTTCATCTTCTCTCTGTCTCTGTCAGATAAGTAAATAAATAAATCTTTTTTTTTTAATGTTTTGGTTGTCTGGGGCCCCCTTGTAATTCCCTATAAACTTGAAGACTGACTTTTTGGCCAAAAAATTTTTTTTAAAATAGCCACTAGAATTGTGAGAGGGAGTGCATTGAACCTCTAGATTGCTATGGGGATTACTGCCATCTTAATAATATTCAGTCTTTCAATCCATGCATGGAATGTTTTCATTGATTTAAATCTTCAATTTCTTTTAGCAATGTTTTGTAGTTTTTAGTGTCTGAGTCTTTCATCTCCTTGGTTATTTTTATGCTTAGATAATTTATTATTTTAGAAGCTATTGTAAATAGAATTGTTTTCTTCATTCCTTTTTTAGATTGTTCATTGTTGGTATATATAAACACAACTGACTTTTGTAAATTGATTCTGTACTCTAAACTCTGCTGAATTCATTTATTAGCTCTAGCTCTGTGTGTGTGTGCGCGCACGCACGCGCGCGCACGCATGTACACATGTGCATGTTCTATAGGATTTTCTTTATATAGAACCATGTTGTGCATATAGAGCTACTTTAATTCTTTATTTCTAATTTTGATGTCTTTTGTTTCTGTTGTCTGATTGCCATGGCTACGGCATCCAGTACAATGTTGAATAGCAAGACATCTTTGTCTTGTTCCCAATCTGAGGCGGAAAGGTTTCAATTTTTCACCATCAAGGATATTATTAGTTGCGGGTTTTTTCATAAATGTCCATTATTATGTTAAGGAAACTCCCTTTTGTTCCTAGTTTTCTGAGTACTTTTATCATGAAAAGGCCCTGAATTTTCTCAAATGCCTTTTCTGCATCTATTGGGATGTACTTTTTTCTTTTCCTTCATTCTGCTAATGTGGTTATTACATTGATTGATCTTATGTTGAACTGCTGCTGTATTTCTGGGATAAATCTCACTGGTATATAATCCTCGTGGTATATAATCCTTTCAGTGTCATGGTATATGATCCTTTCAGTGTGCTGTTGGGTTTGGTTGGCTAGTATTTTGTTGAGGATCTTTGTATCTATATTCATAAAAGATATCACTCTACAGTGGCATCTTGGTGTGGGTTTGGTATCAGGGAAATGCTGGCTTCATAGAATGTGTAGGAAGTTTTCCTTCCTCTTCTGTTTCTTGGAAGAGCTTAAGTAGGGTTGGTATTAATTCTTTAAATCCTTCTTTTAAAAGATGTTTCTTTCAGAGGGGAGGTGGGGGGATTGGGTGAAATAGATGAAGGGGATTAAGAGATACAGACTTCCAGTTACAAAATAAATAAGTCACATAGATGACAAAGTCCAGCATAAGGAATATAGTCACTAAGATTTTAATGACATTGTTTGGTGACAGATGGTAATTACACTTACTGTGGTGAGCACAGAGTAATTGTTGAATCATTATATTGTACACTCTTTTTTTTTTAAGATTTTATTTTTTTCTTTGTCAGAGAGAGAGAAAGCAAAAGCAGACAAAGTGGCAGGCAGAGGCAGAGAGAGGAACAGACTCTCCCCAAGCAAGGAGCCCGATGCGGGACTCAATCCTAGGACCCTGGGACCATGACCTGAGCCAAAGACAGCGGCTTAACCGACTAAGCCACCCAGGCATCCCTATATTGAACACTTGAAACTAATGACAAAACTGTATGTAAATTATACCTCAATCAATCCAACAAATGAATGAATGAATGAATGTCTTTTCTTTCTTGGGAGATGTTTTGTTTTGTTTTGTTTTGTTTTGTTCTGTTCTGTTCTGTTCTGTTCTAAGTCGGCTCCGGGCTGGGCTTCACAACCTTGAGATCAAGACCCAAGCTGAGATCAAGAGTTGGTTGCTTAACCAATTGAGCCGCTCAGGCAACCGAGGAGATTTTTTATTACTAATTCAATCTTTACTTGTTACAGGTCTATTGATATTTTCTACTGGTTCTGAGTAAGTTTTGGTAATTTGCATGTCTCTATGAATTGTTCATTTCATCTACATTATGTAATTTGTTGACATATAATTATTCACAATAATCTCCCAAATCTTTTAACTTTCTGTATGGTCCCCAGTTTCATTTCTGATTTTAGTAATTTCCATCCTCTCTCTTTCTTTTCTTAGTTAAGCAAAAAAGTTTGTCAATTTTATTCTCTTTTCAAAGAAAAGAATTTTTCTTTTGGTTTCATTGTTTTTCTTTATTGTCTTTATTCTCTATGCTCCAATTTTTTAAAAAGACTTATTTATTTTAGAGAGAGTTGGGGGGGACAGAGAAGCAGGCAAGAGTCTCAAGCAGATTCTGCACTGAGCACAGAGCCCAGTGCAGAGCTCCATCCCACGACCCTGAGATCATGACCTGAGCTAAAACCAAGAGTCATATTCCCAACCGACCGCCACCCAGGTGCCCCTATGGCCCAGTATTTATCATTTCCTTTCCTTTTTCCAGCTTTAAGCGTAGTTTGCTATTCTTTTTCTAGTTCCTTAAGGTGTAAAGTTAGTGTGTTGATTTGATATCTTCCTTCTTTTTTTAATGTAGGCACTTGCAATTATAAATTTACCTCTGAGCACTGCTTTCACTACATTCCATCGGGATTTGATATATTGATAT
Source organism: Mustela erminea (assembly GCF_009829155.1). Lineage (NCBI taxonomy): Eukaryota > Metazoa > Chordata > Mammalia > Carnivora > Mustelidae > Mustela > Mustela erminea. The sequence continues at coordinate 28,025,706 of NC_045621.1, forward strand.
GTTTGTTTGATATATTGTTTTTGTTTTTATCCACCTCAAAATATTTTCTAATTTCCCTAGTGATTTCTTCTTTGATGTATAGGTTGTTAAAGAGTGTGTTGTTCAATTTCTGTTCATTTGAGAATTTTCCAGTTTTCCATCTGATATTGATTTCTAGTTTCATTCTTTAGTGGATGGAGAAAATATTTTGTATGATTTTGATGTTTTAAAATGTATTTTAAGATTTTTCTATGGCCTAACATATGGTCTGTCCTGGAGAATGTGCTATATACAGTTGAGAAGAATGTATATTCCCATGTTGTAGAGTGGGGTGTTCTGTATATGTGTGTCAAATATAGAAGTCCTCAAGTCTTCTATTTTCCTATTGATCTTCTGTTTAGATGTTCAATCCATTATTGAAAGTGGCATACTAGAGTCCAACTCTAACTATTATTATAGACAGTCTATTTCTTTCTTCAATTCTGTCAGGATTTGCTTCAGATACTGGTGGGAGGGTCTGTTGTTTGGTGTATATATGTTTATAATTGTTATATTTTCTTTATGAATTGACCCTTTTATCTATATGTAATGTCCTTCTTTGTCTCTCATAACAACTTTTAACTTAAAATATACTTTTCTGATACCAGTATAACCACCCAGCTCTCTTTTGGTTAGTATTCACACAGAATATATTTTTCTATTCTTTCACTTTCAGCCTATTTATGTATCCGGATCTAAAACAAGTCTCTTAAAAAATAAAATAAAATAAAACGAGTCTCTTGTAAGCAACATCTGGTTAGATCATACTTTTTTATTCATTTTGCCAATCTATGTCTTTTAACAAAGTTAATTTACTCTATTTATATTCTAAATGATTACTGGTAATGGAGGACTTACTTATACTATGTGCTATTTGTCTCCTCTACATCATATATCTTTTTTGTTCTTTATTTCCTCCAACACTGCCTACTTTTGTTTGACTGATTTTTCTGGTGTACAATTTTGATTCCTTCTTCATTTCCTTTTCCATACATTTTTTCATTTATTATCTTGATGGTTACGATGGATTACAACTGACATCCTAAATTTATTTTTTTTTAAAGATATGTTTACTTATTTGAGAGAGAGTGAGCATGAGGGGGAGAAGCAGAGGAAGAGGGAGAGGGAATCCCAAGCAGACTCTGATGACTGCTGATCCTGATACAGGGCTCAATCCCACTACCATGAGATCATGACCTGAGCCAAAACCAAGAATTGGTCACTTAACCCACTGCACCACTCAGGCACCCCCTAATTTATTTTTAAAATCTAGTTTGAGGGGCACCTGGGTGGCTCAGTCAGTTACGCACCCAACTCTTGATTTCAGCTCAGGTCATGACATCAGGAACCAGAGATTGGGCCCCATAGGAGGAAGCTACATGCTGGGCTTGGAGCCTGCTTAAGACTCTCTCTCTCCCTCTCCATCTGCCCCTCTCCACCTCTCTCTCTAAAAAATTAACTAATTAATTAATTAAAATCTAGTTTGAATTTATATTGACTTACTTCAATGGCATACATTTACTCTGCTTCCATCCAGCTCTATCTCCTCTTTATCATTGTCACAAGTCACGTCTTTATATACTGTGTGCCCATTAACATAGATTTAAAATTATTATTTTCTGCATTTGGCTTTTAAATCATATAGGAAATAAAAAGAGAAGTTACATTCAAAATACAATAATATTAGCTTTATAAAGTTTATCTAAGTGGTTACCTTTACTAATAATCTTAATTTTTTCCTAATACTTCAAGTTACCATCTAGGGTCCCTTTGTTTTAGCCTAAAGGGCTCTTGTTACCATTTCTTGTATGGAAGTTCTGCCGGCAACGAATTCCATTAGTTTTTGTTTATCTGGGAATGTCTTAATTTCTCCTTCACTTTTTAAGGACAGTTTTGGTGGATATGGAATTCTTGATTGATGGGTTTTTTTTTCTTTTAGCACCTTAAAGATTTCATTCCACTGCCTTCTGACCTCTGTTTTCTGATGAGAAATCAGCATTAAATCTAATCAAAGATCCCTCATAAATGACAAGCCACTTCTCTCTTGCTACTTTCAAGATTTTTCTGTCTTTAGCTTTCAACAGTTTAGTTATAACATATAATAGTGTGGATCTCTGTGTTTATCCTTCTTTGAGTTCTTGGAGCTTACTGGCTGCTGTATATTCATGGCATTCAACAAATTTTAAAGTTCGTCACCATTATTTCTTCAAATATTTTTGCCCATTTCTCTCTTTTCCTTCTGGGATTTCCATAATGTGTATGCTGATATTGTTGATGTTGTCCCATATGTCCCTTAGGCTGCATTCACTATTCTTCATTTCTCTTTGCTTTCTGCTCCTCAAACTAGGTAATTTTAATGTGCCCCATCTTCAAGTTTGCTGATTCTTCCTTTTGCCTACTCAAATCTTCTGATAAGGTACTCTTTTGCTTTTTAGGTCCAGAATTTCTTTTTGGCTCCTATTTATAATTTTTATCTCTTTATTGATATTATATATGTATTCATACATCATTCTCCTGATTTTCTTTAGTTTTTTTTTTTTTTGTCCATGGCTTCCTTCATCTTTTTTAATATATTTAAGACAGTTATTTAAGTACTTTTCTAGTAAGTCTAATATCTGGGTTTCCTCAGGGATGGTTTCTATCAATTTCTCCTTCTTCTTTACTGTGAATAGGCCATACTTTGTTGTTTCTTTGTATACCGTGCAATTTTATGTGAGAATTGGGCATTTTGAATGTTAAAGTGGTAACTGTGGAAATCAGATCCTCCCACATATAGGGATTGTTGTTATTGTGTGATTAAAGTTGCAGTCATCTGTTTATTTAGTACCTTTCCCAAACCAATTTTGCAGACTATATTCTTTGTTGTGTGTAGTCACTGAAGCCTCATTTTATTACCTCTGTAGTCAGCCAGTGACCTGACAGGGATTTCCTTGAATGCCTGGATCCAAAAAGGAAAATAATGGAAAGGAAAAGAAAAGAAAGAAAAAGGGTGTTCCGTGTATTTAAAACTTAATTGACATGACTGGGGAAGTCACTTCTGCATTGAAACAATGACCAGCCTCTGTAAGTGCCCATTAGCAAACTGCCAAGCAGATCAAACCACAAAACCCTGATTTTTTTGGAGGACAAGTTTCCTATTGCCTACACTTGAATCAGCAAGTCACGTCAGTGATGTAGAATGACATCCAAATAACTACTTGCTGTGGGAATGAGGGATGGTAGCTGCTACATAAAACACTGAGACTCACCAAAAGTCACCAGCATCTTTCTTCATCAAGCATTCCCCTAGATGCTACAAGTGTTCAACTAGACTCCAAAGTTCCAAATAATCTACTCTGACAGCTCTTGCCAGCTCAGTAATTGTTTCAATGAAGGGACCAATTCCTGGAGCTTCATTATTTTCCATGTTATCACTATGTTATCCATGTATATCTATGTTATCACTATGTTTCACTATTTTCTATGTTATCACTCTCTATCCCATATTAGTCTTGGTACCACAAAAAATAGATGGGAGACTTAAGAGGAGGGGCTATTTACAAAGTGTGGATGTGGGATGCCTGGGTGGCCCACTAGGTTAAGTGGCTGCCTTTGGCTCAAATCATGATCCTGGGGTCTTGGGATTGAGCCCTGCATTGGGCTCCCTGCTCAGTGGGAAGCTGCATCCCCCCTCTCTCACTGCTCCTATTCACCATGCTCATCCTCTCTCTCTCTCTCTCAAATAAATAAAATCTTTTAAAAAACATTTTTTTAATGTATAGGAACCATAAGAGAGAGTGAAATAAGCCAGGACTAACAGCAGCCAAGTTGATATCACCTCTAGGCCCTAAGCTTTGAGGAATAGGGATGGTTACCAGGCACCAAAGGAAGGGAAGAGTTGGGCTGAGGTTGTCACGTTGAGAGGAACTGTGACATTTGGTTGAGTCAGCCTAAGGGAACCTCACAAAGAGGAGGATACAAGGGATTAAATACCCTAATCTCTCTTTCTGTATCTCTCGCTTCTCTTCCTCTCTCCTTCCTCCTACTGTTGGGCCTTCCTATTAGCCCACAAAGCCCAAGTGTAAAGGGGCCCAGATGATGTTAGAGTGGAGAAGGTTGAAGAGTAGATCCAGAACACTAAATGGAAGACAGCCATACAGCCCCCGAGCCCCAGGATGAGCTCCAGCCTCTCTCTTCAAGACCAAAGAAACAAATGTCTGACTGTTTTAGAACAGTCAATTTTGGGGCTCCTGGGTGGCTCAGTCATTAAGCATCTGCCTTAGGCTCAGGGCATGATCCCAGGGTCCTGGGATCAAGCCCCACATTGGGCTCCCTGCTCAGAGGGTAGTCTGCTTCTCCCTCTCTCACTCTCCCTGCTTGTGTTCCCTCTCTGTCTCTCTCTCTCTGTCAAATAAATAAATAAAATCTTAAAAAAAAAAAAAGGCCAGTCAATTTCCCTACTTTGGCCGTCAGGATTCAACAGGATGAAGCTGTTGTCATCATCCAATTTTTTAATGCATTGTTTTTTTTAATGCAAGATACAGAACTATCCATTTCAGCACCAGATACCAATATTGCATAGTGATCAAAAAGCACAACAGTTGAAGCCTAAATCTCAGCTCAGTGACCAGCCGCTTATATGATTTTAGATACATTCTTCAGCCTATCAGCATCTGTTTCATCATTTACAAAATGAACTACTAGGAGTATCTACTTCCTAGAGTTGTCCCAGGGATTTAATGAGATAATACATGTAAAGCTCTTCAAACAGTGCATAAAACAGAATAAATCCTCAACTGCAATAAATGTTAGCTCTTACTGTGTCTTCAGCTATCATTTTCTCGGCACATCAGCCCTCCAGCTCTACCCCACAATTACTGGTCTGCTTTCACTCTCTGCAAGATACTGTGTTCTCTCCCCTCTAGGCCTTCATACATCCCTCTCTTTCTGCCTAGCTAATTCTTCTTTTTAAAACAATGAGATGTTTGTTCATATCCACCCATTTCAAAGGCTGACAATACCAAGTGCAAGCAAGGACAGGGAGCAATTTATATTTCTACTACCAGTAGAAGTATAAATCAGTACAAGTACTTTGGAAAGCAACTGGACAACATCCAGCAAAATTGAAGATTTCTGTAGCCCACAAAATGGCAGTTACATTCTGAGGAACATGCCCGAAAGAAATCTTCACATCTATATATAGGAAATAGGTACAAGACTGTTCAAAGTAGCATTGCTCGCGATAGCAGAATTACTGGAAGGAACTGGTGTTCTTCAATAGGAGAATGGAAGAAATACCTTTAAAATCATAATGTATAATGGCACATTGTAATGCTCTATCACAGTTAAAATACCTACACTTAACAACATAAGTAAATCTCAAAAGTACATTGTTGACTAAAAGAAATAATTTTCAAAAGAGATATACAGTATAAGACTATTAACAAAAGCTTAAAATCATGCAAAATATGCTATACATTATTTATGGATACATACATATGCAGTGAAAGCGTAAAAACATGCATGAGAAGAATAAACACCAAATGCAGGATGATGGTTATGTTTATGGAGTGGGGAAGGAAGGGAAGAAAGGAATGGAATCCAGTGGGAATCACAGGAAGTTTCAACTATAGTTCTTTTTTTAAAAGCTCTGAAGAAGGTTTAATTATAATAACATATTATAATTAAGATTCAAGAAAAGTGGGTGGTAGTACAAAGATGTATCACCTATTAGTCATAAATTTAAATAAACCAAAAGCGATAAAGAGATAAAGCAAATGGAAGAAAATCCATATCAAAAGTCTTTGGGGGACGCCTGGGTGGCTCAGTGGGTTAAACCTCTGCCTTCGGCTCAGGTCATGATCCCAGGGTCCTGGGATCAAGCCCTGGCATCCAGCTCTCTGCTCAGCAGGGAGCTTGCTTACTCCTCTCTCTCTGCCTGCCTCTCTGCCTACCTGTGATCTCTGTCCATCAAACAAATAAATAAAATATATATTTTTTAAAGTCTTTGGCATTCTAAGTCCACCAGCAATCAAGGGATTACCCCTTTCCCACCCCCATCCACCCCACTTCCACCTCGTCCTCTACTACCACCACTGAAGATTCATTTTCTATAGACTCTAACCCAGTGGAAGCCAGCGGGAAGGCACATGGTTAATAATGAGATTAAGGGGAAGTCAGCATTCTTCCCCATTCCCACACACTCTGGGAATGTTCACGGTCAAATTTATAACCCCCAACACAGCTGGAGGCTCCTTCTCTGGTGAAAAGACCTCCCAATATTAACTTTGTGGGCCTCCAGTGAAGTCTGGCACACCATTGGTGCACCTTATAACGAAACCCATTAATCTAGGGCTTCTCACAATACGTGCTTTTAAATTACCCGGTGATCTTGATAAAATGCAGATTCTAGAGGCTCTGGGTGGCTCAGTCGGTTAAGTGTCTGCCTTAGGCTCAGATCGTGATCCCAGGGTCCTGGAATCTAGTACCATATCAGGCTACCTGCCCAGCACAAGAGCCTGTTTCCCCCTCTCCCACTCTCTCTGCCTGTGCGCTCTCTTTCTCCCCTCTCCGTCAAATAAATAAATAAAATCTTTTTAAAAATGCAGATTCTAAATCTGTAGTGTTTAATGGGGACTTAAATTTTGCATTTCCAAAAAGTTCCCAGATGAAGCCAATTCTGGTGGTCCCTTCTGAGTAGCAAGGTGTTAGTGAACTCATCTTGCCCACACACTGAGTCTCCCTTTAGCTTCTTAGAGTCTCATTCTTAAATATAAACAGACTGCTAGAGTAGCCAGACTTTAGAGGATAGCCATTAGCATGAAACAAAGAGACTTAAATAAATGAGCATTAAAAATTACCCAAAGAAACATATTAAAGCAGAGAGCAGAAACAAACACACTATAACAGCTCAGAGAAATAGAAGATATTCCTGTCCATAAAACAAAGATAGAATAATATGAGTTTGGGTCAGTCATTAAAAAGGTCTTAGGAATTAAAGACAGAAAAGCTGAAACTTAAAATGGCTGAAGATAACGACAAGGAAAGAAATATCTCAGAAAAACAGGACAACAAAAACCAACAAACACTGGGTAGAGAGTTTCTGTTTTGCAGGATGAAATAAGTGGTTATACAACAATGTTAACATTCTTAACACTACTGAATAGTAAACTTAAAAATGGCCAAGACAACAGATTTTGTGTTATGTATATTTTACCACAACTAAAAATAAAAATCAGGGGCACCCCACTGCCTCAGTCAGAAGAGCATGTAATTCTTAATCTTGGGGTCATGAGTTCAAGGCTCACATGGGATGTAGAGATTACTTAAATAAATACAACTTAATAAATCAAGCAAACAAACAAAAACCAAGAATAGGAAATAGAAGAGAAAATTAAAGAATCAATCCAAAAATGGAACTTCTAAATAACAGACATTCCAGAAAGAGAACTAAAAAGATAGAGAAGAAATTATCAAAAAATAATGAAAGAAAATTTCCTCCCAACCTGAAGTACATGAGTTTCCAGTTTGAATGAGTGGTCAGCACAAAATTCACAGCAAAACACATCATTGTAAAATTTCCATCCAGTAGCCTAAAGAGAAAATTCTAATGCTTCCAGAGATGGAGATACCACATACAAAGGATCAGGAATAGGAAGAGGAATCAGACTTTTTAAATAGCACCCCTGGATGATTGAAGAAAATGGAGTAATACTTTCAAAATTATGAGGACAAAATTATTTTCAATTTGAAATCAATAACCAGCTGTTAAAAAACAAAATTTAGGGGTGCCTGGGTGGCTCAGTCAGTTGAATGTCTGCCTACAGCTCAGGTCATGATCTCAGGGTCCTGGGTCTCGAGCCCCACATAAGACTCCTTGCTCAGTGGGGAGTCTGCTTCTCCTTCTCCCTCTGCCCCTCCCTCCAGCTCGTCTGCACACCCTCTTTCTCTCTCTCAAATAAATAAATTTTTTTTTAAAAAATGTAACCAAGTTAAGTTAATTTGAAGATCTAATTGGCTTTATTAAATGACTCATGAATCAGGTAACATCCCATCCAGTAGAGGGGAGTTCTGAAGGGCTACAGAAAAGGAAAAGTTTTTTTTGCTTTTTTAAGTACGTTCCATGTCCAACGTGGGGCTTCAACTCATGGCCTTGAGATCAAGAGTCACATGATCTATACAGTGAGCCAGCCAGGCACCCCAGGAAAGGTTTATAAAGGCAGGACAAGGAAGTCAAAGAGAAAAAAATGGTTATTTCAGGTGATGTCACCTTCACTTGGGGATAAAGGGGTCTTAGTAGAGGATTAATTCATCTTCCTTTGGGGGATGGAGAGGGCCCATGAGATTGATAACCTTACTGGTGCTGACAAGAAAATTTCTGACTAATGGTTAAGACACTATTTCTGGAGGAGGCTGAAGGTATAATTTGATTAAGTATTAAGCCGAAGGTTGGTGAGTTGGCCTAAGCAACACCATTTTCAGTTTCTTTTTAACACAGTCCATATATAGTCCAAGTGTTAGAATAAAGACATTTTCATATATGAGGGCACCTGGCTAGCTCAGTCGGTAGAGCATGTGACCCTTGATCTCAGGGTCCTGAGTTAGAGCCACACTTTGGGTGTAGAGATTACTTTAAGGGGGGGGGGGGACATTTTCAAATATGCAGATTCCACTAACATATCCATTAAGTCTCTTCCTTAGGAAGTTACTAGAGAAGATACTTTAGTAAAACAAGGAAGTAAACCAAGAAAGGAAGCCCCTGGATCCAGGAAGTGGGCAAAATGGCCCAGAAAAGCAGTAAGGAAAATCCCCAAAAGACAACTGTACAGCAAGTCTAGGGAGCAGTCAATCCAGATTGAAACAAGAGATCTGGGACAAAGACTCCAGAGAAAACGTGCAACTTATGTATTTGAATATATGGAAAATATTGCTAGACTTTGACCGGGTCTTAGAGCACTTGGGAGAGGGGATGGGCAGGCAACTGTAGATAATACAGAAAATCTACAAGTAAGAGAGAAAAAAGGCAATAATTAAGTCTAAAAAAAAAAGGGTTGTGTAAGTTAGTTGGCATGATTGTAACGTACTTTGGGGCTTACTGGTAAGCAGCATTTGCACATGCAATAATTTAAATGCTGATTATTGGTTTCACCAAAAACCTCACGTAACTGCAGGAAGTCAACAGGTAATGCTTAAAATTAACAAATCGAGAATTAATATTACAAGCATTTGCTTCCATATATAGATCAAATCAGGAAGAACAGGTAAGAATTGAAGATACTGCCTTTACAAAGTAGGCCAGTGAACTGCTTTTTTCATTACAAGACATTTAGCTTGTTTTTGCACGGGGTATGTGCATTATTTTAGTTCAATAAACATTAATTCTAAAATATTAGCATGTAAGAATCTGTTTTAAAGAGCTATCTGGGCCTTGATGACAGGGGCTAGTTTTTCTTCATGTTTTGGATTCTCCCACTCCCGCCTCAAGAGTAAATAGCAGAAAATAAATCAATGCACGTAGAAGAAACTCAGCTAAGTTTATTAGATTCTGCCTGGAGGGAAAATACGGAACAAGGTTCACAGGCATCAGGTGCGGACTCCGCACCTTCAGGTATGAAGGTATGTCTCTGGCAGAGGTACTGAAACGCAAGGGTACCAAAGACAGAAATCAAATCATGTTCGTCGCACCCAGAGGCAACTCCCCAGGCACAGAGTGGAGGCATGACGAACCCAGGGAGGCCTATTCACCTAGGTGACTTATGCTTTCCTGCGTTGCTCCTTTAACTATTTGTAGTTCTGTAACTGAGACTCGGTTTTTTTTTCCTTTACCAGACTATAAGCTCCACGAGGGCAGGATGTCGTCAGTATCATTCTCCACTGCACTCCCAGCACAGAGCATGAGCCCGCTAAATATTTGTTGGAGAAATGAATTCGTGATGGTACCGCTAGACAGCCATCAGTGTGGCAGGAGTAAGGGGCACACGGACAAGCTGAGAGCCAAGGAGCCGGCTGGGAGAGGACAAGGGCGGGCTTCTCGCGGCGTCTCTGAAATGACACGACCGGAAGGGTGGAGCTGGACCTCTGCGACAAGCGGGAGGGAGGGGCTGGACAGTGAGGCAGGCATCGGAGAATGACAGCCAACAAGGAGACAAACTTGCAGGAGAGGGGGCTGAGGGGTGGAGGGGCTCTGCGAGAAAGTGAAATGGACCCAGGGTAGGGGTGGGGGTCGCGCATGCGCCAGCCCAGCCTCCGCGACGCCCCTGCGTGCGCGTGCACGAGGGGTCGAAGCGGAAATGGCGCCGCGGGGCCGCGCGTCCGGGCAGCGAGCGGAAGTGGGTGTGAGAGCGGAAGTGGCCGGCTGGAGCCGGGGGCTGGGCGGGGACCGGGCTTGTCGGTGAGGCGGCAGCGGCGGCGGCGGCGGCTCGGCAGGCGGGTTCAGGCTTCGGGGGCCAGGTCGGTCGGGTGGGTGGGTGTCTCCACAGCGAGTGCGTGCGAGGGCGAGCGCGCGTCTTCCCCTTCTCCCCCCACCCTGGTCCCTCTTCCCTTTCCCCTGACCTCCTACCCCACCCAACCCCCCTCTTTCACGGGGCAGCAGGGCCGCTCCCTCAAGTCCTTTCCTCCCTTACCCACCCTCACCCTCCCTTGTTTCTCCTTCCCCTGCCCGGGGCAGCCGCCGCCATGATCCTGCTGGAGGTGAACAACCGCATCATCGAGGAGACGCTCGCGCTCAAGTTCGAGAACGCGGCCGCCGGGTGAGCGCGCGCTTGGGGCCGGTGGGTGGCGGGGGAGGCAGAGTTGACCCCCGCTGGTCCTCAGTGTCGTTCAGTCCTCCAGACTTGAAGGGATGAGGTGGGAGACCTGGCCGGGTGTGGGGACGGACCCGGCCGGGTAAACGTGGGAGGCTACTGGGCGCGGTGGGGTGAGGGGCAGAGATGCGTGGGGAGAGGCTCGGAGGAAGGATGCGGAAGCGGCGAGTGGACCGGAGCGCGCGTGCCAAAGGGCAGGAGACCTGTGGGACGTGAGGGCAGCTGAGGCCGGAACTCCGGGAGGATCCCATTGCCTTCTGGAGGGAGCAGAGGATCCCTTCCCTCTGTATTCCCCGTCATTGTTCTGAACCCCAAGAAAGCCTGTTTGGGATTGGGTTGGAAGGAGTTTTCAGGAATTTCCAGGACTAGAGGAGGGAAGAAGATGCAGGCCCAGATCCCCACCAGCCTTCTCCCTCTCCAGCCCCACCCCCACCTCTTCATCTAAAGATGCTGGAGGCTAGACTGAAAGCACACCCAGTCTTGCAGCTCAGAAAAACGCGACTGGTCTGGTTTCCCTTCCCCGAAACCTGCTGTAAGACACTCTGGCCATTTTGTTAATATATTTCTCAAGCAAAGCTAAGTCTCCATATCCACACCCTTCCTTATCTCTCTCCTGAGGTTATAATTCTTTCTCCACCCTTTTATCTTTTAAACTCTTATACTATACAAGACCCCTGGTCTGTGATTTTTAATGTGGTAATCCTGGCCCAGGTACACATTTACAAGCATCCAAAGTCTATAAAGTTCTCAGATAACCTTTATTTACCATTGGCCTTTTTAAAGGTAGGTTAGCACATATTTCCAAGGCTGCCTTCTCTGTGAAACACAAGAATCGGTAGAAAACAACCTCCTACCCCAAAGCTGCTTTGCTTTTCTGATATTTAAAATGTGAGCCAGGGACCTGGTTTTAGCTTCTAATTTTTGGTGACCTGTAGCCAGTCCCTTTGCCTCGTTTCTCCGTTGCGAGGCTGGGGCTTTGCCTCTTGGTTGCACAGTTTAGGAAATGAATGCAAACTTTCTGGTGAACTGGGAACTAGTCATAGGAAAGTCACTGCTTGGAGATCTACAGAGGGGAAAGGATTGGTGCAGGGGAACTTCTAAGTGCTCATAATGAACTTGTGGTTTGGAGTCATTAAATAAAAATACTTCTAACCCACTGCCTGAATTGAACATATTTTGTCTCCGATCTCTTTTATAAGGACACAGATGTTAATCTGTAAAGTAAAGCATGGTTTTCGTTGAAGTAAGGCTTACAAGAAGCCTGTTTCCTGCTTGCAGTTGCTTATATTTTAAGCTAACTTACTTCTTCAGTCTCACTTACCAGTCCCTTTGCTTTTTAAATGTGTGAGTGAATCAGCTCAGAGTCTTATTTTGGGTGCTTGCTGGGTACTTTTTTTTGAGCAGTGTAGCATAGAGGAGGAAGTTAAATTAACTTCTGCATTTTCATAGCTGAACCTGTTAAGTGCATTCTCGAGTCCAGACTAGCAAAGAATGAGACCTCGGTGGTTATAAGCTGATCTACAAGATAAATGTCTGTTCATTTTCAAGTAGAAGCATGCCTTGTAGTGTAGAAGTATATTCATATCTATTTGTGATTCCAAATAAAGCCCATCATCCGGAACAACAGCTCTTTAACTTTTAGAAAATTAAATCTTACAAAGTACTGTTTCAGAGGAATTAAAATAAGCACTCAAGTCTGGAAGCGCAAGTTAGAACTTCTAGGACATTTTTTAACAAATATATGTTACAGCGATGTTGGTTATTGGGCAGGGCAGCAAGTTTCGGCTTTTACTGTGGCTGTCTTCCCTTTGAAGTGTGACTTTAAGTAAGGGGACTCAAAACATACTCTGCTGAAAAGCTCTCTGTAAATCTTTGAAGAGACCCTGATAGCAGGCCTGGAGGTAGGTGGGATTGCAGATCCCACCCATCAGAAACTGGCTTCTAGGCCTGCTGTGAGTTTCCAGGCATACAACGTGAGGCAGCAGTGAAGTAGTTAACGGATTTATTGAGGCGCATGCCTACTACACTAAAACTTCCAGCAAAAAATGACTAGTGTGATAATCACAAACATTTATAGGATTCTACCAGTGCTCAACACCAAGCAGAAACAGCGAAAGGAGGCTCAGAAGGGCACAGAGGAGCTAAAGGGTGAGGTGTGTGCCAGCCGAGATGGCAGAGAGACATTAATGAAGGGGAGTAGCTTGGAGGAGAAATCCTGGGAATTGGAAAGGCTTTGCCAGTGCGCGAACCTGCTGGGAGAGGGCAGCTGCCCCGGACTTTACGCTTCTCAGAGCAAACCTGTTGGGGGAAATCACGGTTCTGAGCAGCCTCTTCCAGAGTAAATCTCATAGCTCTGTGGTGTCCAGTATAATAGCCAGTGGCTACATGTAGCTAGTTAAGTTTAAAGAAGAAAGTAAAATAAAACTAAAATCCAGTTCCTCACACCAGGCACGATTCTAGTGCTCAGTTGCCACATGTCTCTGGTAGTGGCTATATTTGGACAGGACACATGTAGATCATTTGCATTATTGCAGAAAGTTCTGTTGAACAGCACTAGCACTGTTGCAGCTACTGAAAATGCAAGCGTGAGATAGTTTTAAAAATAGTTTTGTGGTATATGCTTCAGAATACAGTTGCAGTAATTTTCCTCCTGAGGGTTTTTTGTTTTTTTAAATGACACCTCAGACCATCCTGCTGAATCCTCTTGCCTGTGACATCCTACTAAGAGTCTAAACTTCTTTTGGGTAAACAGTTGTCAAAACTGTTGAACATTTAGGCATGATCACCTTTTAATTTGGAGGCAGTTCGGACAAAGCCTAAGATTCATTCCCAACAAATTGCTTTTTATTGTTTTCCTACCACACTCCTGGGAAAATGGCTTATTGGAACGGTTCATATATCGTCACAAAATGGTAATTATTGGTAAATTGTCTCATTAACAGCCTACATGCTAAGAGAATATGCTGATTAAGAAGCTGTGCTCGGCACTACCAATAAACTCGCACAGGTCTTGTCAACAGCATTGCCTTTTCATTTAGGAATTCTTACCCAGATGCCCAATTAAGACAGATGTAATCGGGCAAATTAATTTAATTTTTTTGTTACTGTGTACACTACAAGAACCTCAGCCTTAGAAGGTAGCCCATGAACTTAGAGCCTGGAGTCCAGAATTGAGGAAATGCTGTCACATGCGAATTGCTGTTGCTTTTAAGTGCATACTGGCTTCTTGCCACAGCTCTCCATGTTGTGGGGGCTCTGTGGTTATGTGAGGGGGAGTGAAGCTCAGTAAGCAAGAGGTGCCAGTTGGGGTGGGCAAGGACTGTGGGAGGAGAAATTTGAGAAAGGAATAAATTAAATCTTGCTGATACCTTGTTCTCATTCCTAAATATGCTGCATGTGTCCTCAGGGAGACAGACTGGTTTGAAGTGATTTGGAATTGGGACATTGTTCAAGAAGCATCTAGAAGAAATGGAACGGTCTGGTTGGTCTTTGTACAAGTAGTTACAGTTGTATAGGCTGTCTGCCTTCTGACCTTGGCACCACTTTGTGCGTGAAGCCCCAGAGCTACACTCCACGAAACGGATGACTCCTTAAGGGCAGGGCCTATCACTTTGGTCATCTTTCTTTCCCAGCATCCTCACTGTGTATATGGTTAGCTCAGGAACTAATTTCTTGAAGGAATGGATGAAGCCAGGTGGAATGAATCTTAATTTCTTTAGGTGCTTAATTTATCACTATTCTGATATTGCATGAATCAGCTTTTTAAAAAATCACTTTTTTTTTTTTTTACAAGAGATTTTATTTATTTATTTGACAGAAAGAAAGAGATCACAGGTAGGCAGAGAGGCAGGCAGAGAGAGAGGAGTAAGCAGGCTCCCTGCTGAGCAGAGAGCTCAGTGATGTAGGGGCTGGATCCCAGGACTCTGGGATCATGACCTGAGCCGAAGGCAGAGGCTTTAACCCACTGAGCCACCCAGGCACCCCATGAATTAGCTTTTAGATCATCTTTGTTCTCCATAGTTTGAGTCTGGCTTAGCAGAGAGTAGGGACCACATTTTTTAGTCTTTGCTCGAATAGGTTGATGGGAGCCCTATAGGGGAATTAACCGCAGAGTGATCAAAAACTTTTGGTGAGATAGCAGAATTCAGTAATTTTTCATTCAGCTCATAGAAGGGGAAAATAGAAGAGGCACATAAATTCCCAAATGGGGAATTGGATGCATTCAGGAGTAAAAACTCCGAAATCCTTAATGAGAAAAGAGGATTGGAAAATACAGTTGTCAGGAGTTCTTTATTGATTGGTGACATTCTAGAAACTTCCTTGGGAAAAGAAGAGAAGAAAATTTTTCCTAACGATTTTAAGAATAACTTTCAAAACCCATCTGAGTAAATTGAATATATTTTAGTGTTCTGTGCTATACAGTCAGTAACCCTGAGGACTTATCTAGCTGGTTTGTTCTAGGATTCTGGACATTACAGCACTGATACTCATGGGGTTCTCTCCTTGTAGTGCTGACCAGTTCCTGATTCTGGGAGTTAGCATAATCCCACAACTTCTCCCAGCTGTGACTTCAAAGTCTGGTGTTTTCTGACTCCACCTAAAAGAAAAACTAATTCATCAGTCACTGTCTGTGATATTAGACACTGTGCTCTAAGCTTTAATAACATAACTTCATTTGATTTCTGAATGTGCCTATGTGACAGCAGTTCCCATTTACAGTTGAGAAAACAAGGGCTTTTGGGAGCTATGGAGAGAGTAGACGTAATGCATTAAGCACTGTGCGGATACCCTTCACTGGTGACTTTTCTAACCTTACGATGGGTCACACACACAACATGGTATTTGTGTGGCACATTTGAGTGAATGGTCTAGCCTAGAGATCCTGCTATTGGACTGCCCTGAGGGCTGTGAGGATCATTATCTCAGCCTGTCTGTAGCTTAGTCACAAGACACTGGTTGGGAAACTGTCCTATACACATGTCATCTCAATTAGTCTTCACAACAACATTTTAATCTTCATTTTCTAGAAAAGGAACCTGAAGGCTCAGCAGTATCTGAGCAACATTGAGTGTGGTTTATAGCCAGTAAGTGACAGGACTTGAGCTGAATAGTCAACTCCGAAGAACTTGATTTTGTGCTTAAACTCATTCCCAGCATCTGAAACTTTAGCAGATGGTAAAATAACAACAACAAAAAATACTTAATCCGTTTATCTTTTCGTTTTGTTAAAGTGGTACACTTTCCCCCAGACCAGTCTTATTCCCTTCTAGCTCCAGGGTTTTAAAGTAAGTAACAAACACCTGGTCTTGGAATTGACACATCCTGTTTGGTATATTTCACTCTTGATCTGGTCTCTTTGTTGGGCACAGAGTTTGTAACTCCTACCTGATCTCCAGAAGACTCCTTTGGCCAAATGCGTTCCTCTACAGCCTGTCTTCTCTATAACCTACTGTGCAGCCATAAAACGTAAACTAAAGTATTAATGGTGGTGATTTGACAAATATTCCCAAGTCAGGCAACAAACCTTTTAGTATAGCTCTTCCTAAGCAACTTCTCCCAATGGGGATTTGTCCTTAGAGAACTTGACAACCTAGAGAAATTCAGAATTTCAGTTAAAATGTTTATAGATTGGGAGGGATGGGGCTGGGTATCTCAGTTGGTTAAGTATCCAGCTCTTGATCTCCACTCAGTTGTGACCTCAAGGTCATGCATTTAGGCTCTGGATTGGACTTCACGCTGGGCATGGAGCCTACTTTTAAAATTTTTTTTCTTTCAATGTTTACAGCTTAGAACCCTAAGGCTTTTTTATTTATACCTAATTTTTCTCCATCTTTGATGGAGTAGGAGAATGAAGAGCTCACTCCTTCCTTGGCTGAGTTAAAGCCTAAGGATTTAAAAAAAAAAAAAAAAAAACCCAAAACCCAGCAACCTACTAAGTGACGCCATGTGGACTTTCACAAGCCTCCACCCTGACGTTTTGGCATAGCCATCCTTCCCAGGGGAAACAGACTTCGGTGCTTCCTGCCATTGTGCAGCCTCTTCATGGTTCGTGCAAGTGAGCCTTAGATGAATGTTTATTCTGCTTCTTGCTTTGCTCTTGCTTTTTAGAGGTTGAGGAATTGTGGTTGGCCATTCATTGTCTTTGTCTCCTGGCTGTAGTTTCAGACAAAAGGTCAGAAGCAATGGAAGGTTTCATGTCGCTCTTTTCATTATATTCTGAACTCACTGATTCTCCATAAACCCATTCAGTGCTTTGATTCTTAGAGTCTCCCGGACTGGTTTTCCTAAACCGGACTGATTTTCCTAAATCACGCACGGATGGCTGTGCAGGAGTAGAGTGGAATCTGTATGTGACTTGTATCCGTTGATTTTTCAGCAGGGCTAGCACTTCATAAAAACCAGTTTCCTGGAAGAGTAACTGTGTAGCATCTGCAGCACTTTTTAACATGCATACACCACCCTGTGTTTTCCATTATTTCCCAGCAACCCGAGAGGGCAGCTCAGTTGTGGTTCCCTTACAGGTAAGGGAGCGGAGGTAGTATAAAAAAGATGTACTTGATGGTGAGGTCTTGAGCAAATTAGGCAAGGATAAATGTGGAAATGTGTGTGTCTTGTTTGTTGGTCCATAAAACAAAGTGGAATCATTGGAGTCCTAGGTCATTAGAGATAAAACCGTGGAGTCTTATTTTGTTTCCTACCATTGGGCTTTGAGGAGAAGTGGGGAAATCCCATAACGTTGCTTTCATGGGAGGTTAATTGACCATTATTGTTTATAGCTAGGATGTATGTCATGCCTTCTAGGTAATAACTCAGCAGCATTTATCAAGTGGAAGTTTCTGTACCAGGCTGAGCTGGGCGCTGCACAGAAAGTATCAGGCCATCGGTGTTGCCTTCCAGGATGAGTAGTTTGTATCTGTTCTCTTGCTTTATCTTTAGCAGTTCAGTGAGGTTGTATTCTCCAATTTTATAGATGAATTAAGACGTGAGAAATTCAGGCGTGCAGGTGTTAATTGGTCTGAAAACATGGTCCTGATGAAAAGCTAAGGCTGGAACCTTGGTGTCTTGACTGTCCCCAGCGATTTTGCAGTGTTATTTTGTGCTCCGCTTTCTATGTAAGTGCAGTGCAGGAATTTCAAAACAAAACTAGGGTAGAACCAGTCCGAGAGGGCTTCATGAAGGAGAGTGGTGAGAACTTTGGTGACGTTAAGGGAGAGGGAAAGACGTGTAGGAAGACTTACAGATTGTCTTTGAAATGGTATAGAACTTCCTGTTTTGTTTTATTGCCTGGAATTATCCCTTCTTTAGTGGATTAAAACCATTATGCATTCTGTTTAGCAGAATGTACTACCTCCACGTCCGTCACTACTGTCCTGTGGGAGAGACATTGATCAAAAGATGACATTTTATAGTTCACATATGCAAACATACATATCATAGTGTTAAGGAATTCTGAACTAAGCACCAGCTGTAGCAGAGATTTGACAGCAGCTAGAAAACAAAAACTGTCTGTCCTGCCGCTTTTCTGTGTCCTCTTAAGGAAGCCCAAAGGTTCAGGTACATGAGAAAATGAGTTGCAGTCTCAGGTCAGCAGTAAGCATAAGACTGGTCCTGAATGTTCTAATCTGGAACAGAGCTCAGGAGTCTGCAAGTCCCCTTGGGGACAAGCAGCAATACAGCTATCTTTATTGAAGGACTGTTCTTTTGTTTTGCAGTAACAAGCCAGAAGCAGTAGAAGTAACATTTGCAGGTAAGTGTCCTTACTTCATCCCTTTTAAGGCACAATATAAAAATAGAAAACTCATTCCTAAAATACGTTTGGAGATTTGGAGTACTGTCCCTTGATTGTCAAGTCTTCTCAAGGTCTTTGTTTTAGATGATCATTTTGTGGATTTATGGAGCTATGTGAAGTTACTTGCTGATATCTTAAAAGTTGGGGCTTAATGTTGTGTTATAAACTTCAGTTTAACTTGGAAATATTAAATTACTGCCTTCAAGTAGCCTTCATCTCAATTTGCCTAGCACTAGAGTAGTGGGGAAACATGGATAATACTAGAGGCCTGTTCAACAAGTCAGAGAGAGGTTACTGTTTTCTAGTCCCTATAAAAAATTAGCTGTTGATACTACTCACTTGCTTTGTGGACTTTAAGGAGTTAAACAATCACCCTCTGTAAAGTGAGGGTACCTGACTAGATTTTGGAAAACTTTTTGCAGCTCTGAAGTGCTGTGATTGGAGACCAGGCACCATCCTTGTCCCCTCCCACTAACCAGCAATGCCAGATCTCCCTAAAGCGATGGCCCTCAGCACCTGGTTTCAGGAACTACCCAGGGTTAAGTCCTCTCTGTACTGCAGGAAGATAGAAGCCAAAGAGAGGGGGGCCTGGATATAAATTAGAAGAAACTTAAGAAATAACCAAATGCAATGTGGGGGCCTTGTTTGGATCTAATTCAAATAACATGACAGTATTTTAAAACTTTTTTTTTTTTTTTTTTTTTTTGAGGCAGAATATTTGAACACTAGACTGGATATTTGACATTAAGAAGCTATTCTTAAACGTTTAGTCATGGCAGTGGTATTGTAGCTGTGTTGTTTTTTTTTGTTTTTTTTTTAATTCTTCCTTATCATCTGGAGATGCATTCTGAAATATTTATGGATGAAATGATGTGATGTCTCAGATTTACTTTAGAATAAATCATTGGGGTGACATCTAAATGAAAGATTGGCCATGTGTTGATAATTGTTGAAGTCACATGGAGCAGGCTAGGAGTCTATTCTATGTTCTATTACAGCTTCTTTAAAATATATCACAACAAAAGCTTTTTAAAAATATATATATATTTTTTCAACACCAAGCTGTAACAAAGGTAAGAATAGCTTTGTAATTTTAGAAGAGAACAAAGAGATCAGTACGTGACAGTTCTGTCCCAGTGTTTTTGCTGACTTTCTGCATGGATTTAAACATACACCTGCTTCCAAGGAAGACCTCCTTGTGGCCTATAACAAGGTTGGCAGTCACCTTGAGATCTTATTTCCCATTTCCAAGTTAAGCAGTTTTATTTACATTCCCTCATAGATTTCGATGGAGTCCTCTATCATATTTCAAATCCTAATGGAGATAAAACAAAAGTGATGGTCAGTATTTCTTTGAAATTCTACAAGGAACTTCAGGCACATGGTGCTGATGAGGTATGTTCCACATCATTTTCCTTGGGTCTCTTGTTTCCTCTTCACCTTACTGGCAGCTTGCCACTCCTAGAAGGTCTGTGGCAGTGACCACTCTGGACGGCTTGCTCACCTAACCAGGGACTCTCGACCCATATTACAGAGAAGGGTGTTTTTCAGAAAAAGCTTTGACTCTTTGCTTGTTGTTTATTACTCTAGAAAAATAAAGATGTTCCCTAACCAATGAAACCCAAAACAACTTTAGTTCCCAAAATATGCACCAAACAATACATTCTTAGACCAGTAAAAAAAATAGCTGTCACAGGGCACCTGGGGGGCTTAGTTGGTTAAGCATCCACCTCTTGATCTCAGCTCAGGTCTTGATCTCAGGGTCATGAGTTCAAACCCCACATTGGGCTCCACGTTGTGTAGCCTACTTTAAAAATAGCTATCTTGGGCGCCTGGGTGGCTCAGTTGGTAAAGCAACTGCCTTCGGCCCAGGTCATGATTCCAGGATCCTGGGATTGAGCCTGCTTCTCCCTCTGCTGCCACTCCCCTTGCTTGTGCTCTCTTTCTCTGTCAAATAAATAAATAAAATCTTTAAAAAAAAAAAAAAAAAAAAAAAGGCTGTCTCAAGACTGAGATGGGTTCCATTCTATTTCTGTAATATTGTGAAGTAGGTATATAGCTCTGGCCTTTGAAGTTTATGGTCTTAATTTCTCATTCTGGAAATTTAGGTACAAATCTACCCTTTAAATTTTTTGATTTAAACTTCCTTAGAGCTGGCTGCTTCAAGTTTCTCTTCTTCCTTATAACTACCATAGGGGAGATAAGAAAGGTTGTCCATGCATTTTGAAATTCTTGGTGGCCATGCCTTGTTTCACTAGCTTCTTTCTATAGCTTAAGTAGCAGGTTTGGTTCCTGTTGAACTGTATTTGCTCTGGGGAGAGCCATTTATGGAAGAAAGAAAATGCTGTTACACCAGTGTGCATACGTTGTGGTTGGGTCTCAAAGCAGGAAGTATGACTCAGTTCCTCAATCAGTTTTCAGATATCTTTTAGTTTTAACAAGCTAGGTTCTCCTAATCTGGTGAATGAAGATATGGTCATTTCTATTTTCTTTCTGATTAAGAGCTTTTGAAATAGTTAAAATTTATGCAAGAAAAGGCTGTTTGAGAAAAAAGATCAAAATCTATCTCAGTAATATTTTGGTATAAAAACTAAAATTGATATTAAACAACTGTGATCCCAAGGCCAAAAGCAGTCATTTCTTTTAGTTATTCCTATGCATTTGATCTGTCCCAGAAATTCAGGGGAAGAGCCAAAACCTTTTCTGAATTGCCTATTCAAGGGAAGAGGAAGTGTCTAGAGAATTTGTATTCGGGGTGATTTTACCTGAAAGAAAAGATTCTGGAGGAAGACCCAGTCTCATAAAACATAAGGATCATTCTAGAAAAGTAGCCAACTCCTCTCTTTACCAGATTAAAACCAAAAGGGAACAAGTGACTATTATAAAGTGGCCCCACTTCTGATTTACCATAAAATGACAACCTGAAAAGAATTGTTAAAGCTTTGAACAGACAACTCAAAATTGTGTAATTGTTCTCCACAAATAGTCCTCTCTTTTTAAGATGCAGGCCCAATGATAATAATCTTTGGAAGGGAAAGAAAGCGTTAGAGATAGATTTCTTAAATCTCCTTTCCAGTCTGTGCCTTCTGCACTCTGGAACTCCCCAACACAGTGCTATTCTGGTAGCTCCCACAGGGTCAGAGAACCAACCCCACCCGCCCACGTAGGTGGAGCAAGTAACACTCAGAGCTTTGGAGCAGAGTGCCCGGTGCATGGCTCTCTGGGTTGGTTAAACAGTGACCAGCCAGCGATAACCAGAGGAAACTTGCTGCTTTGCCCAGGCCCTTTTTCAAGGCAGAAAGCCTCTGCTGCTAGGGCGGAAAGGTCTGATGGTGAGGACCGATGGGCTCCACCCATCTCCTGGTGTCAGATTGGAAGAGGGGGCACTCGGTGGAAAATGAATCATGGTTAAAAGTGCAGGTGAAATCAACAGGGAAGCATTGGCTGGTTTTGCCAAGTGGAAGGAGCAGAGGAGTGAAACGGTGTAAGTTTGGCTCTTGATCTCAGAATATTAAGCTTGGAGTTAAACTAAATCTTCAGAGCTATATTTTTTTCTTCCACAATCTAATTTCCCCTTCCTCCAAGTACTCACAGTCCACCCAGTGCAGTACTGTAGCTCAGAGACCACATGCTAGTTCAAATTCTGCTGGGATGTGCCCATTATTCTTCCCGCCGCCTCAGAACTTTAGAAGTGGTATGTAGGACACCTGAAGGTGAGATCTCTCTGTGCCACCAACAAACTCTGTGACCTTAACCTCTCCCTTCAGTTCCTCTTCTGTAAAAGAGACAACCCTACAGCGGCATTATGGTCACCAGATCGGAACTGCGGGTGACATTACTTGTTGTTTGCCTGTATATGAACCAGTGTGCCCACACAGTCAGAACTGAGGCCTGTTCTCTTTCCATCGTTTGATATATAGATAGACAGAGAATTTCTTCCAGCTGTAGGAAAGTGGTGACATAAATGTGTGGAATATTAAAGAGTATTTAAGAACAGGAAGTAAAGAACTTCACTGTGTGATAATTTTTTCAAATAGGCCATACGTGGTTTGCTGCTGCATATTTATTTATTTATTTTTAAATACCTAGAGGGTGCATTGAAAGTAAGATTAGAAGAAAACCTCAGAATTCACTTGGCTCTGTTTACTCCCAATCCCCATACGCAGGCATGAGTGGGCTCAGGGCCTGCTCGCATGGGGCTCCCCTCTAGGCTGCCTACACTTGGCGCTGCTTTTCTCTGGTTGATGGAGTCCTGTAAAACCTGCATGTGTAACTCCTACAATTAAAACAAAAGTTCATGCTTCTGTTCACTTTTAATTTGGTAACTTGTCATTGATGAAGTATCCTTTTTTTTTTTTTTGGTATCCTAGAAAATTACAGAGGATCGTGAGTATGTTTGTGGTGAAGTAGTGTTGAGAAATTGACTAAGTATCTACAGACAAAGCTCGGTAGCCTGTTGTACTGCTGTCACATATATTGGCCTCTGTTTTCCTTTCTTGTGGAATAGCAATGACACCTTCCCTCCCTAAATGTGTTTTCAGTGAGGGTTAAGAATAAACCATGTCTGTTTTGCCTCTTAAACATATAAATACTACTAAATACCAAAAATGTGACTAAGTTCTGACGGCTCTAATGTTTACACATTTTCTATCCTCAGATAGCTGCTTTTTTACTGCTTACCATAGCCTGTATAACATTTAAATCTGAACTGGTCCTTCCAGAAGGTTTTTGTTTCTCAAACTGTCAGCCTAGGAGCAGTTTGTACCAGGTGAAGCAGTCACTCTGACAGAGAAACAGGAAGGTGTATAAAGGGCTCTTGTTTTATCATTTACTCCCCAAAGCTGGAGAGGAGCCAGTAGCAAGTATTTCAGGGTATAGGCAGGCATTTAGAGAGTACAGCCTTCTGTGGACCAACCAATATAAATAAATGGCTATGTGGTTCAGTGATCTCTTGTCTTTTGTCATAAAACCGATGAGCTAAATAATTTTAAGGCTTTCAAGATAAGCAGGCTGACTGGAATCTGTTCCCAGCAATTCTGCCTTTATCTCTTTACTTACCTGGGTTACTGGTTCGGCCTGTACTTGGTTGATAACTAACATAATCTATTCTCACTTGGGTTTGGCATCCTTTTGCATTCTTGAAAACAAAAGTGATTGTGTGTGATACATGGTCGGGAGGAGAATGGAGAACGTAAAACAGGTGTGACCAACTCCTAAAAGTTGAAAGATGAGCCTGGATTGAGAAACAGATCCTAGATTAACCTTCTGGATTTTTTTTTTAACAAGGTTTTGGTTTTTCTGTTTTGTTTCTAAGATTTTATTTATTTATTTGAAAGCGAGAGAAAGAGCATGAGTAGGAGGGAGAGGGAGAAACAGGACCCCCCCCCAGCTGAACAGGGAGCCTGGTGAGGGGCTCGATCCTAGGACCCTGAGATCGTGAACTGAGCTGAAGGCAGGTGCTTAACCAGCTGAGCCACCCAAGTGCCCCTAACCTTTTGGATTTAATCTTCACTCCGTGAGTGACTGGCTTGGTAGCTCAGATGTATCTGCTTCCCCTTGTATATCCAGTGTCCCATCCACCAAATGAAAAATTCTGATTTAGAAGGAGCTTGGCAAATATAGTGCTTTAAAAATAATGACATTATCATGACATTTGGATTAACATTTGTTTTTGTATTTTCTAGTTATTAAAGAGGGTGTACGGGAGCTTCTTGGTAAATCCCGAATCAGGTATGTAGTAATGCAACTAACTGTGGGGTGACATGGATAGAGACCTGTCCTGTTTGTACTCTGCTTTTTTTTAACCAAAGCATTTCATTTAAATACTGTGCATTCTACAAATATTTCTGCCTGAGCCCCGTTCGCACTTCAACTCTCTCCATAAAAATAGCTTGTAAGGGACTTTGCTTTGTCCAGTAATGGTACGCAGTGTGGTTTGCAAAACTGATGTGGGTCATTTTTAGTGTTTATGTGGTGGAGCCAAGTGACTTAGAACCAGTGGGCCCCTTTTGTTTGCTCATGGTGATTAAATGCCTTTGAGACTGAGCAAACATTGGTTTTTACCCCAGCCCCTAATAACACCATTTTCTGTACTCTGCACTTTTGGAGAAGGAAACATAACTGTTCTCACATTTTCCAGAAACAGAAATTTCAGTCCCTCCTTTTAATCTGTTCTTTTTAATAAAGAATAAATAGCCTCTTCACAGCCAGAGGAATTGAAAAGCACCATGGCCTTCCTTGATTACAACAGCTATGTTCCTGCTGTTTTACAGGAAATTTAAAGCAGAAAAACTGAACAGTATTTTCATCCTCGTGAATAAGTGCTGGGCTCAGATTCTGCATGTAGCTGGGCCCCCTGATGAGGACCAAGTAGTTAAGTTCTTTTGAACATATTACTCACATTTTGTTCCTGTGGTACTTCGATTAGCAAATTGTTCTAAGGAGAGTTCATCTGTCTATTCACAGCTGTTATTTTCACTAGCTTATTTCCTTCCCCAGCCTTTGTGTGGTTTTTGTTTGCTTATTTATTTTCATTTTTATAATGTGACATGCCTCACCAGTCCCAATAAAAGACCCTCCCCGGTCAGTCCCAATAGAAGACCTTCCCCAGTCTTCTGTATGCTGTGGAAACAAAATACCAAATACAGAATGATATCTTTGGGATATAACTTGTTACTAGGGATACTGTGGGTGGGAGCATTGACTACAGTCCATAAGGAATACTGGAATGTTTTCATCCCCAAATAGATGGTAGAAATATATCAAGAAATAAAAACAAAAAAAAACAAACAAACAAAATAACACTGTAGGCTTTAAGGGGATTCAAGGAATTTTAGAGAAGAAGAAAGAAAGGAAGACAGAAGCAGAACTAGACTAGAAAAAATCGTGTTGGAACTCATGGGCATGCTTGACATAGCTCAGATCTTACAGTCTCCCAGAACCACTGGAGTGTAACACAGAACTAATGTTTCTGTCCCTGAGCCTTTTCTTCTGCTTCCTGCTAAAAGCACAGGCCATTGCGAGATTGCAGACCTTGTGTTCATACAAGTGCAAAGTATAAATACATGTGAAAGTGATGTGTCTCCTCTTTTTCTGTGGGTTTATGTAGGCAACTTTGGGAGTCTTACCAGGCTCTACTAGATTTTTCCTTTTAATCTGTCCTCAGTATGTTCCTTTTCATCATATGAAAGCTTTACTTAGAGTCTGACTTGAGCTGTAGTTTTGTTTTATTTGGCTTCTTAAAACGAACAAAGCTCAACTTCATATATTTTCATTTTCTATCTAATTTTTAATCCTGTAGTCTGCTTCTCTGGTTTTCAGGTACCCAAAATGGAGTGATGACTGATATTACTTAATATTAGAGTGCCAGAAATATGCTCAGCACAATCTAGAACAGAGATTTAGATAGCCCATGTTCTCAGTGAAGCTCGATCCAACAAAAAACATACCTCCAGAATGCGCTTGGGGAAAAAATTAAATAGTGACAAAGTATAAATGTTCAGATACTCCATACGATTCTGGTAAAATTATTCCCAGCAGTTACCTAGAATATGAAATGACCCTCAGTGTTGTACAGATACTCTTGCAAAGCCACCTGTAGGCTTTTTGCCTTGTATTAATTGTTTGATTAGCTAATTAGTTTCCCCAGCCATGTTTGCTGGAACTCCTACTTGACATGCTGTAAAGAGGGAGAATAGTAGGCAGTGGTCAGCAGACTTGGCTTTGGGTCCCATTTATTGATGACCTACTGTGTTCTGGGTACTTTAAAATACTTACACGCTCTAAATATTCCCAAGGGCCTCCCTGGTATAGCCACCCTTTTTATTGTTATTTTTATTTTTTTTTTTTAAGGTTTTCTTTATTTATTTGAGAGAGAGAACAAGAGATAGCATGAGAGGGGAGAAGGTCAGAGGGAGAATCAGACTCCCCATGGAGCTGGGAGCCTGACGTGGGACTCAATCCTGGGACTCTGAGCCCAAGGCAGTCACTTACCCAGCTGAGCCACCCAAGAGCCCTAGCCCCCCTTTTTAAATAGATGTAGGAATTATAGAGGTTAGGTAGTTTGTCCAAGGTCTTGAAGTGGCAAGACCCAGGATTTGGACCCAGTTCTGTTCAGTTCCAAATAGAGTTGCCTGTACCTCTGTATCATGCTGCATTTAGCATGGCACTCTGCTCCTTTGAACTTGTTTTCCCTTTAAAATGAGAACAACTGTATCTGGCCTGCCTACTTCAAAGAATTCTTACAGAGATCAAATGAAGTAAAATATTTTAAAACACTGTGAAATTTTGGGGGGTGCCTGGGTGGCTCAGTTATTAAGCATCTGCCTTCGGCTCAGGCCATGATCCCAGGGTTCTGGGATCATCCCTGCTCAGTGGGGAGCCTGCTTATCCCTCTCCCACTCCCCCTGCTTGTGTTCACTTTCTCTCTGTGTCTCTCTCTGTCAAATAAATAAAACTAAAAAAAAAAAAAAAAAACCTGAAATTTTGATAGTATGTAGATATGAAAGCTTTTGGGGCAGTATATACATACACACACACACATTTAAATTTGTCCATACTTCACCACAAAAGGTTTGTGATGGTATGTAAAGGATTTTTTGTTTTGTTTTGTTTTTTGTTTTAATTAAAAAGCTACCCAGGGGGGTGCCTGGGTGGCTCAGCAGGTTGGGCCTCTGCCTTTGGCTTGGGTCATGACCCTGAGATCATGCAAGATCGAGTCCCACATCCCCACATCAGACTCTTTCCTCAGCGGGGAGCCTGCTTCCCCCTCTCTCTCTCAGCCTTCCTCTCTTCCTACTTGTGATTTCTCTCTCTGTCAAATAAATAAAATCTTTTAAAAAATAAAATAAAATATCTTAGTAAAGAAAAATAAAGCTACCCAGCTGCTGACTTTGTGTTAGCACTTGGCAGTTAAACCGTCAGAGAAAAATACATAACTCCTATTATTATAGCTTGATAGCATACACAGGTGCCCCCTTCATTCCTGTGTCTGGAACACTAAATTTCTACTCAAAGTTCTGAATTATGGCTGCTGCTTATTCCTTATTTGTAATCAGTCATCTTTGATATTGATTCAAATTTTTGCATAGCATTTGTTAATTAGATGTATATATTTACGGTGGTTATACAAGAATTAAAGTTTTATCTTAACCTTGAGAGTGGACAGCAATCTACCTGGGTTAAAAGTACAGACACTGAAACAAGATAAAATGTCATTAGAACCTGCAAAGTTTTTTGGTTTCCTTTTAAATATAACCACTTGTGGGTTTTTTTCCCCTCTCTAGGATACAATGTCTCTTTGCTATATGACCTTGAAAACCTGCCGGCATCCAAGGATTCCATTGTGCATCAGGCTGGCATGTTGAAACGAAATTGTTTTGCCTCTGTCTTTGAGAAATATTTCCAGTTCCAAGAAGAGGGCAAGGAAGGCGAGAACAGGGCAGTTATCCATTATAGGGATGATGAGACCATGTGAGTATAGAACCTGGTCCCAAAGCCGGGGCAAGGCTTACATGCCGTCACTGAAAGATACACATTAGGTCAGACCTTAAGCTCTACTGTGTGAATCCCCCTAACATGTCTTTCTCATAAAGTTCTTTAAGCCAGGTTGTAGATGACAGGGGGGAAAAGGGGGCCATTTTCTGCTCTTCTCCACAGATACCAGTAGTTGGCAAAAAAAGTGCTTTCCTTTAAGACACCACTATTGAAGGTCCCCTTTAGTCATATAGCCTGAGTGACAGGGAGAGGGGACCGTGTGTTCTCTGTGTTTGCAACTCTTGGATCATCTACATAGTAGGACTCTCCTAGTATATAAAGAAAGAAATGTTTTAAAGTGAAGATTCTGGAGTAACCCCAGATTCCATGTCCCACCACACAGACACGTCAGTACCAGCTCCTCAGGGTGATGGTCCTCTCTTGCCTCTCTGGGCGGGCATGTGTTACACTGACTCTGTTGGTCGGACATACTGAGTCTCCCTTGGCACACCTTGTTTTATGAACTAAGTGATTTAGGACTTACCGCCTCCTTCACTTGGAAATCAAGTTCTTGACAAAATCTCTTGCTGATTCTTCTTATCTCATGGGTTTTGTTCCCCTCAGGTACGTTGAATCTAAAAAGGACAGAGTCACGGTAGTCTTCAGCACAGTGTTTAAGGATGACGACGATGTGGTCATTGGAAAAGTGTTTATGCAGGTATGCAGCGGATGTCTTGTGGTGGGGCGGAGGGAGCACGGTGGCGTGCTGCTTTACACCTGGGCACCGAAAGCACACCGTGAGCATAGGAGAGAGAACGGGCCGCTCAGAGGGCGCCGACACTTGTCAGAGATTTCGTCAGATAGCCTCCACAGAACTCACTGCGTGTCGTTTTTCCCTAGTGCCTTTTGCCTTTTTAGCACTGGACTGGAGAGTGAATTGAGGATTAAACATACTAACAGTATGACTGAGTTTTAAGCACCCTTGCTGCCGTAGGGTCTTCATTTTAAAGCTTAGTCATGTTTCCTACCCTCTTGTGTTTCCTGCAGTTTCTGGCAAGGTCCGTTCTTGGCTTGGTTTAGTTCTTCTCAGAACTGAGTCTCTAGATTCCTGAGCAGCAGGTAGTGTATCAGTAGGGCAGAGTCGGGGGTCAGACAGGGAGGCAGATTGGCCAGGGTTTGTCCAAGGTCACCGCAGAGCGCCTCCCTCAGAAGGAGCTCACCTGCCAAGGAGAGGAATGGGGCTGAGAGGGACATTTGGTAATTGGATTTCTGGTACAGTTGGACTCTGGTCTGATACAATACCCCACTGTGGCTTTGTCCTGCTGTCTGCTAACCAGCTGCTCGCTCTGAGATAGGAGAGCTCATCGGTGAAGTGATATACTCAGGCTGATTTCTTCCAGGATGGCTCAGCATTCAGTAGCTAGTACGGCGGTTAGATTGTCAAACACCTTTTGTACATTCATCCTGTTCCTTGGCAGTGTGAGGAGATTTAAGAATTCTGAGACAGACTCTTTTTATTTTATGGGATATTTTATGGGTATCCTCTCTAAGCGGCTAGGGACATACTCAAAAGTAAGAGCCTCAATTTCATCCATCTCTGGTGGCTTTTTGTGTTTAGTTTAATTAATCAGAAACTCTAATTTTGCAGTCACTATGCAGAAAAAATTGGAATATTGACACTTTCAGCATTTGAGAGCACTAAACTTTGACACAGAGAGAGAGAGAGAGAGAGAGAGAGAGTGTGTGTGTGTGTGTGTGTGTACATACACACAGATGTATAGACCTATATCTTGGGTCCTAAATGTAAGCCTCCAGACAGGCATTTCATCTGTTTTTAGGCGTAATTGACAAGGGAATTAAATGCAGTAGCTTAGAAATTGGGCTGAATCCAGACTGACAAACTAATTTTAAAAGCTATGAAGTATATATTTAGATTTGGCTGGTTTTTTACCAGTCTTGTTCCATTTTATTCCCAACGACATCTTAACTTATTTTTATGCTTTAAACAGACCTTATCTTGGAGAGCTTACAGGAGATTTGTTCCTTAGGAGAATTTTGTGTGTTTTTTTGCTTGTGAATTTAAACTTCTCCCTCAAAGTACATGTGATAGGACACTGGTCTCAAAGGGAAGAGGGAGTCTCTGCATTTTTGCACTGCCAGTATCTCTAGTTAGTGACTGGCCTGGCACCAGGCAGCCCCATCTGGTGTCCAGGAATGTGGAAAGCCTGTGCTTGGGAAGCCATCTGCCTTTCTTCCATCTCCACAGAGTCAGAGGCTGGGACAGTTTATGTGAAATGACCTTAGAAACCTGGGCTTATTTTGCTGGATTTTGCTCCAAAATAAATTATCTGAGAATTTTCCTGGACATTGTTACTTTAAATTCCCAGAACAGCGGATGCCTAGCGCAGAATGCTGTGACTCTGGGATGCCGTTTGAAGTTCCTCCTGATAACTGACCTGCTTGCTGTGGGCCTTTGTGAGTCTCCCCCCTACCAGTGTGGACCTCCAACCTGGTTCAGAACATGATTGCTGTTTTTGTCCGTCAGCAGGCCAACTCTGACCGTTGCTGTCCTGCCTTTAAGAAGAAGACAGGAGCTTCCATTCCCCACTCACATGGATATTCTAGTGTTTGCCTTTGGTGCACTATCTTCATTGGCATGCAAGCTGAGCACTAGAGAAAGTCTGGTAGATATCATGTCACTGCTCATTCTGTGGCAAGCACAAGAACAGTACAGTTTTGGAGATTAGCGTATGGTGAACTAGAATATTTTTCATATTTTTAGATCTTAACATCAGCCCCCATAACCAAGAAAAGTTAAACATAGTCCACTGGTTTCTGTATGTTGGGGGACAAGACACAAGCTGTCTGCCTTCAAGGCAGGTGTGAAGGTAGGATGTTGAGGACCCTGTCTACCTGGATGCCTGTGTGGTCATAGCTGCAGGATATTTTCCTGAATTGGGAGCACGGAGTCCAAGGAACTCTAGTAGATATTGCCAGACCCTCCACGGAAGTTGTGCCCTTTTGCCTCCCACCTTCAATGCATGAGAGTGCTTGATTTCCAGAGTATGTTGACAGACATTCAGATTTCTGCCAGTCTGATGGATTAAAAATGATATTTATATACTCTTGGGAATGAGGTCCAAAATCTTTTCTTAATGTTGAAGGCTATTTATTTTTCTTCCCTTTGAGATGTCTCTATCCTTACCTATTTTTCTGTTGGGTTACTGATCTTCTCTATTTCTTTATATACTAGAGAGAATAGCCTTTTATCTATGTAGGAGTTGCAGATATTTTTTCCAGTTTGTCATTAGAGTTTGTGGGGGGGTTTTGCCCTCAACACAGAAGTTTATTTTCACAAAGTTCAGTCCATCCCTTCTGTGGCTCCTAGATTTTGAGTCATGGTTAGAAATGCCTTCCCTACTCCAGAATTTTAAAGAAATATACCTGTATCATTTCTTAGTATTTTTATAGTTTCATATTTTACACCTAATCTTTTGAAAGATGGATCCATCATTTTTTTCTGAATGGCTACCCCCTGGTCTCAATAGTCATTGTTTCAAGGCCTGTGTTTATACTACCAATTGAAGGTGCTACCTTTATCATATACTCCATTTTTGTATATATTTGGATATATGCTGTATTTGCTATCATAAATTGTGCTTTGGTGGAAGAGAGAAATAGTATTGTGGTACTCAAAAGACATCCTAGTTGGAGGAAAAAGAAAGGCATCATTGCTGACAGATACAGGACAAAGACCCTAACAAGAAAGGAGAGCTATTGGTGTGGGTTGGTTGATTGTTTCTGAAGTATTATTTAAGAGAACGCAGCAAGAAGAAACAAAGACGGGAGCGAGCCCCAAATCAGAAGTGCATTGTTAACCAGATAGAACGTGTGGTTTTCTGCACACAGAACCCAAGGAATCCGTGCTAATAAGTCACCATGGGTTTACATGCACCCCATCTGGGTTTGAATGCCAACAGGCACCAGTGATTTGGAGTCTTCGAGAAACTTAATAAACACAAGAAAATGCTGGCAGTTATTATCTGTTCTGTTTTCTCCCCATCCCCCAGGGGAGGGGCACTAAAGAGTGAAAAAAGAAGGGAGAAAACCTCCCAACCCTTTGCAGAATGAAAAGTAATGTTTTCTAGAGATGGGTAATCTCAGAAGCTTTGCTTTAGGAATTTCCATTTTAAATGATCTTGACTCCTTCCCTGCCTCTCCAAATATTTTTCATTTGAGGAACAAATTTAAGAGGGAGCTAATAACCTAATCTGGCTGTGGTAGTTATCTTTCACCAAGCTCTAGAAGCCAGGCAGTGCCGGCTCAGGAGGCAGCATAGGGAAACAGGCAAGATCCCAGACTGGGCATTAGAATGCCTCAGATGTTACCCTTCTTTTGCTGCTAATTTGTTGAGGGCTTGCTGCCCTGTGCACTTTCTTCCTGCCTACAGGTGGAAGCATAGTCCCTGTCCCTTCCTTTACAATGCAACAGCACTAAGTCAGCGAGGCTAGAAAGCGCTTGCTTTCATTCAGCAAGCCATGTGCTAGCCGGCCTCTTTGAAAGAGAAGTAATGGATACAGAGTAATAAAGGAGGATCCTTGGCATGTAGAACTTACAACCTGGTAGGGAAGCCAGACTGTTAGTGAATAATAAAGTGCCAAAGTAGAGACTTAGAAGACATGGGAACTGCTGACGAGACAGCAGCCAGCTGCCTGAGTATGCTGGAGATGGCAGGATAGAGGAGGTCATAGCTGAGCAGCAGCAGAGGAGCATCACAGACCGAACAGCCGTGGAAGCTGGTTTTTGGTCCTCCTGACACTCCGAGGCTTTACCTAGCCCTCGGTTCCATCCTTCTGCTATCATTCAGTGAATTTGGATCACCCTGTTCTGCCAGCATTGCTGGAAAATCTAGTTCTGTTTTTGCACATCTGGGTTGAGACAGGGATGCCTTGTATCACTTTGCTATGTACACGGGAATGTATGTGTTAGAAAAGCCTGTGGTTTGAAGATTAAAACATGTGAGGAATGACCTGGTTTTTACATCCTCATTTTCCTGTCCTTTGAAGAGGGTGGGGACGTTGTCTTAGGGATGATTTGCTCTTAGGCAGAGTGGTGGTGATTGAATTCATCCAAGACGAGAATTAACGGTCAGGCTTTAACTTCTCATGTTACATAGCCTTCTCTCAGGGATGAACCCTAAAACAACTCTGCTTCTTTAACTCCATTGTCTTCTGCCCCCAAGAAGGGCTTACATTTAGCCTGAAGTTCCATTTGGTGGATTCTAAACAGTAATGGTCTAAGATACCTCTGCAAAACAGGACTTAGGTGAAGGTCCAGAGCCCCGAAAAAGCCTGGTTTCAAGAAAGAGGAAGAAGCAGAGATGGGGCGGAAGGGGCGGTGGGGGTGGGTGAGAAATGGGCCAGCTCCTAACGGGCTTTCAGGCAAAGAGGAAAAGAGTTAAGATTTTATCTTGAGTCTTAAGCAAGCTAGAGCCTGGGTTCCATAGCACCCTGAGATTTTCAAGATTTCCTGATAAATACAGCCTCTCCACATGAAATCAAAAGAACCAAATCAGCAGTAGTCCTTAATCTCAATGTAAGCTGGTTCTCTCATGCTTTGCAGTTTGTCGTCTGTTTAGTCTCAGATGGACTTTTATTGCCTCTTTAATTGCCTCTGTCCCTGCAAAGCAAGAGAAAGGAAACGGGATTAAGAACGTTCTCATCAGAGGCGCCGTGGGTGGCTCAGGCGGTTGAGTGTCTGCCTTCGGCTTATTCAGGATCCCAGGGTCCTGGGATGGAGCCCTGCATCTGGCTCCCTGCTTGATGGGGAGTCTGCTTCTCCCTGTCCCTCTGCTCCTCCCCACTCTCTCTCTCTCTCTCCTTCCCCCTCCCTCCCTCCCTTCCTCCCTCTCTTTGTCTCAAGTAAATAAATAAAATCTTAAAAAAAATTTTTTTTTTAAATGCTCTCATCACATTTTGAAGATCAGCTTTGTTAAGGACTCCGTGGTCTCTGCTTTTTGAGTCCAGATCGTGTGGGTAGCAGGTGGCACTGTCCTACATCGTGCCAGGTGTTTCTTAGCCGTCTGCTGCTCTGGAGTGCTACAGAGGGCACACCCCATGGGGCCAGCCTTGTAGTGGAAGCTGCTGTTCTCCTTACGTCAGATTCTCTTCTGCTTGCTTTGTTCAGGAGCTCAAAGAAGGCCGCAGAGCCAGTCACACAGCCCCGCAGGTCCTCTTCAGCCACAGGGAACCGCCTTTGGAGCTGAAGGACACCGATGCTGCCGTGGGCGACAACATTGGCTACATTACCTTCGGTGAGCGGCGTGGGGGGTGCCTTCCCGCTGCAGGAGGCCTGAACAGCAGGGACAGGGCTTTGTTAAAATGTGGAAGGGGCAAAAGCAGGCATACCAGATCATTCTGTGCCAGTGCGTTAACTGTGGGAAGGAGTGCCATAGTCATCTTTTTTATTCCCCCTGTTTTTCTTAAATGCTGGGAGAAAAAAAAATCTAGCCCCTGGTGTCAGGTGTTAAGACTTGGGACCACAAAGCAGCTGGGTGGGAGGGAGTTCTCTGGCATTTGGCGTTTCTTGGTTTTTTGCTTCCTGAGCCAGCGCTCCAGCCATGATTCACTTATTCCACTGAAGAAATTCAAATCTTCCCTTATGGTTGTTCCAAACCAGTGAGCTGGCTCGGGATTATAGCTGACAGTTTGAAATAACCGCTTGTTCACACTTGGCACCGGATGCCACTGAGATGTTGCCTTTTGTGAGATTGAAGTCCCCTCACTCCTGATGGTGCACCTGTTGATTGGTGATGAGCCCACCAGTTTACCATGTTTCCTAAAATCCGAGCTACACATTTTCTGTCGTGTGACGTCTTTGAGGTTGGAATACAGCTTACAGTTCGCGTATGCCCCACGCTTTAGTTGGTAGCCTTTCTCTCTGTGGTGCATATAAACGGTCCGGTCGTTGGCATCTTAGATCCTAGGCCACATAGTTACCTCTGGTTCTGGTGTTTGTTTCTTCTCAGGGCAAATGGACACCGGGGTCCCACCCTTTCTTCTGAGGTATTCCTTTTCATGTTAGCAAAGCCACCTACTTGGAGGATTTTACTGTTACCGAGACCACTGAGTAGAGTAGGTGCAGGAGATGGGGAGGATTGCAGAAAGCTGAAAGGAGGGGTGAAGAGGGCAGAGTGGCTGCAGGGGGCTTCAGTGCATGGTGCCCTGGGAGGGGTTTTTCTCATGCCCGGCCAGAGCAGCTCCTGCTGCCTATTCTCATCAGGAAAGTTGAGGTCCTTGGAGCTTACAATGTTTAGTGTTCACAAGACCACTGAATCTTCTGGAACCAAGTGCCTCTGAAGGCCAAGTCACCATGGATGGAGGATAAGCAGGCTGTTTTCTCATGCTGATGTCAAAGATAAGGTGTTTTCTCCAAAGTCACCCCCACCCTCCCAGCCAGTGGTCCCACCTTCTCAAGAGATCATGACCTAGAGTGATGCCCGGCACTAAGCCCTTTCTCAGGGGAGCCCTGGTTTTCTGCCATCACCTCCTCCATTTTCCTTGACATAGCCTCCATTTGCACTCACTGGGACCCGCCCTGTTGTAGTACTTATCCCTTCCTTGTTGGAGGAGAACACCTTGTCAGAGCCTGGGCTTAGTGAAACAAGTGCATTCTCCTCAGGCAGGGAGAGATTGGAGTTGACTGTAGGCTCTGATCTTGCCGCCCTTTGGCCTTGATGTTACCCTGACGTCTTATCTGTGTCCCTGCCCGCAGTGCTGTTCCCTCGCCACACCAACGCCAGTGCTCGAGACAACACCATCAACCTGATCCACACGTTCCGGGACTATCTGCACTACCACATCAAGTGCTCTAAGGTGAGGCGGCACCTCGGGCCTGTGCTCCAGGTCATTCTCCACCGGAGTTAATGGCATAAAAAGTCATTTCTGCATGGGCTGCACCTGGCTGCCTCAGTTAGTAGGGCATGTGACGCGATTATGATTACGGTTGTGAGTAATACTGCAGGTAGAGTTTACTTTTTTAAAAAAAAGTTATTCCTATAGTCCAGGCTGTTGCTATGAACTCTAATGGTTCTGGAGACTTTAAGATACCATGGCCTTCCTTCCATCTCTCCCCACTACCTCTCTGCACAGTAGAGAGATGAACATATGTCTCCAGAAAGGGTTGCCCTCCGGCTTGTCTGCATGGACCTTTGTCAGGCCCAGGGCATATGTTCCTCGACCTTCCTGAAGGCAGAGCTGTCTTTCTAGGACATGACTGCTTCAGTACACATTGTGTTTGCTCCCAGGCCTATATCCACACACGTATGCGGGCGAAAACATCTGACTTCCTCAAGGTGCTGAACCGTGCACGTCCAGATGCCGAGAAAAAAGAAATGAAAACAATCACGTGAGTAGGGCGGTCTCACAGGCAGGACCACCCTCCTTTCCCGATTGCACCAAGAGGAAAATAGTGGATGTGGGTGACCTGGCCCTCCAGGTGTCTGGTAGCTGCTGCCTACATGGGAAAGGCAGGCAGGGTCGGGCCTGGAGCCACCTGACTGACCGAAAACGGGATGGACAGGTTTTCAGTCCTGAGTGGGCTGGGATGGATTCCGTTGTTTCCACATCTTTGTGAGCTAGCAAAATGTCAGCTAGGGAAGACAAAAAGGGACCTTTTTACTGAGATGCACTATGTTCTCTTTGGGCCTGAGTTAAGAGGTCAGTCCTCAGGGTCTTCCTGGTAAAGGGAAGAGATTTGCTTACAGACATTTAGCTGAGTTAACGGGCCTGCAGCCACCCCCTATTTTTATCCCCTGCTCTGCTGCTTGGCAGGAAGTTGCATGGAGACAGAGTTATCTTTCTCAGGGATGGAAATGCTGAATAGCACTCCCATGTGTGGCTCCGTGCAGGAGAGGCCAGCGTGGCCTGGAGCCTAGGTAGGGATTAAGGTCTTCAAGCAAAATGTCAGGTTTGGATGCCCCTTCTGGTGAAATTTAGGCGATCCTGTTCTCAAGGAATAAGTGCTTATCTGCCAGCTTCTGTGCCCATTAAACTCAGGTCTTGAGGTGAACTAAGCTTCTGCCCACCCCTCCCAGCCAGCGTATTTGCCAACACCAACTCCTCTCAGGGATGACTTTTGGCAGGTATGGTGTGCACAGGGCTCCGAGTTCTCCCCTGGCACATGAGGCCTCTCCTGCCAAGCTAGTTTATGCTGCCACTTGACAGGATAAGAGAGGCGCCTGACTCTTGGTACCGGAGCTGAGG
Organism: Mustela erminea; assembly: GCF_009829155.1. Classification (NCBI taxonomy): domain Eukaryota; kingdom Metazoa; phylum Chordata; class Mammalia; order Carnivora; family Mustelidae; genus Mustela; species Mustela erminea. The sequence goes on from NC_045621.1 coordinate 28,063,031, forward strand.
GTTTTCAGTCTCGGGAACATCAGAGCAGTGAAAGTCACTCCCAATTTCCTTGGGTAGAGGCTTATAAAAGCAGTGGAAGTCATTCCCGATTTCCTTGGGCAAAGGCTTTAGAGGCTAGGTAGTAACTCGCTGTAGCTCCTGCCCAGAGCCTCAGGAGGGGTGTTCAGGCTGTAGTTGGGTCTTCTGCTTCCAGAGAGGTGTCCAGAAGCCATGGTGGTGAATTCACAGCGTCACCCCTTCTACTCCGCAGCTCTGTGGCAAGGCCAGACATGGGCAAAACCAACACTGTGGGGAGGGCATGTGTCCTGGGACACAAACGCTGTTTCCACCTCTTCTAGAACCTGGCCTCCCTCTTGGAGTTTCCAAGGTCCCCTGCCCCTCTGGCTTTCCATGGAACCGCTCTTGTCACTTTGGTGACCTCAAGCGTAAGGCAGCCAATGCTGTGCTGTTTCCAGGGCCAGTGGAGAGACTGGCTGGGAGGTGAACGGGCAGCTGGGCACAGCAGAAGGAAGCCTGACCCGTCAGTCCGTCACACACCAAATAGGAAGGCTGGCCTCGTAAATAGGCCATAAGGACCTGCCTGTGTCATCCTTAGCCCTGTAACTTCTCGTCTGTTCAGAAGAGCCCACCAAGGCAACCACCACCCAGTGTCTCCCCACAAGGGTTCTCCCCTGTCCTGGTAAGGAACTGGGGAAGGGTAGATCCTTAAATTGTCTGTAAACCTCCTTCCTGGGGCTTAAAAAGAGCAGCTCTGCCTTTTTCTGTTCTGTGACCTCTCTTTAGCAGAGATGGGCCCCAGAAAGGAGGAGGGGGAGGCAAACAACCATATCCAAGCTGAAAACCAGGTTGTGTTACTAAGGATGAGTAGGAGAAGCCAGGACCCCCACCCCCCACTCCCGGCAGCAGAAACGGGCTGCATGGAATAGGATGGTTTCCTGGCTTGGTGCCCTCTGCCGGAATCGAACACTCAGGAGCTTTGCATGGCGGGATGGGGCTGTGGGGGAAACACTACGGTTTCAGTCTGGGCTGGGTGAGACATTCAGGATAGGAAAATTTAGCCCCCAGTCTTTGCCCCAGTTTCCCATAGTTCTCAGCCCCAGCTTCCAGGCTGCTTTACCAAACGACCTCTGTCTTCAGGAGCTAGCCTGTTCCCAAAGCTGGCCCTTCCAGAGTAATACTGGATGGGACAGAAGGCCAAGATTCAGGAGCCTAAAGTCAGGCGAGTGTTCTGTAACCGAGTGTGTGGTCACTGCAAGGCAACACACAGCTCCTGTACTTGGAAGTTTCGAGCATCCTAATCCCTTGGGGACAGATTGAAGGAGCTGCTCTCTGTGAGCCTGAAGGGGTGTGAGCTGTGTAAGAGAGGCCCTGAGCTCTCGGCCTGGAAGAGGGTTGAGTCCTGACTGAAATTTGAGTAGGTCTAGGCCATCCAGACACCATGGGGCAGGGACTGTCCTGTCTAGCTTGGTACCTTGAATGTCCTTGCGGGCTTGGCACAGGTGCTCCCTGGTGTCCCCAAAGTGTTCAGCAGGAAGAAAGCTGATGAAGTCTCTCTGGGAGCTGGGGCTTATTCCAGGCCTAGAGTTCCCACAGCCTCTAAGGAACTTACTCACCTGTGTCTGCTGTCCCTGGGATCACATCCCCAGTCCAGGAGTGTGGGGCGGCAGGACAGGTGAGCCAGAAACTGGCCTTCACACTTCTCTCTGCTTTTGAAGGGGGAAGACGTTTTCATCCCGCTAACTCTCGGGAACAGGAAGAGGAGGCGGCTGGCAGCTGAAGGCGGGAACACTTGCTGCTGGATAATCGTAGCTTCTCAACGTTGCCCCTCTTCAGGTTCTTACGGGATTCTCCGTTTTGGTTCCATTTTTGTACACGTTTGGAAAATAATCTGCAGAAACGAGCTGTGCTTGCAAGGACTTCATAGTTCTCAAGAATTAAAAAAAGAAAAAAAGGATTTCCACTTGATCAACTTAATTCCTTTTCTTTACCTTCCCTCCCTCACTCCCTTGCCTTCCTCCCCTCTTCCGAGCTGTTGCGCTTTGCAATATGTTACTGGTAATGAGTTGCAGGATAATGCAATCTTAACTTGTTTTCTCCTAAGTATTTGAGTTCAAAACTCCTGTATCTAAAGAAATACGGTTGGGGTCATTAATAAAGAAAATCTTTCTATCTTACATGAGAATTTGCTGGGTTTCTAGACTGAATCCAAAAGGGGTGGGTGGAGAGTACACATGGCGCTGCCCTTAAACTACAGACCCAAATCTGGGAAACCTTAGACCACGAGTCCCTCAACCACCCTTTAGAAGAGAGGATGGCTGGTTAGTGAGCTCTTGGTTGGCGGTTCTGAGTAAATGTGAACGTGCTTCCTGTAAAGCCTGCTTGTTACCAAGTCTGGCTGGCTGTGGCCGAGAAGCTTCCGGGACTGCGATAGTCACGTAAGTGTTTTCTGGCTTTTTTTTTTTTTTTTTTTTTTTTTAAGATTTTATTCATTTATTTGACAGAGACAGCAAGAGAGAGTACAAGCAGAGGGATTGAGAGGGGGAGAAGCAGGCTTCCCACTGAGCAGGGAGCCCAGCTTAGGGCTCAATCCCAGGATTTGGGGATCATGACCTGAGCTGAAGGCAGATACTTAAGGACTGAGCCACCCAGGCTTCTCCTGGCTAGTTCTTTAATTATGGATAATACACAGGATTTCCCACAAGGAGTTCTGTGGCATGTGTTGTTCTGCAGGACATTGATGGGTGTTAGGGTGTGGGCCCAATGTAGACTAACTGGCCACCCTTTCTCTTCCCACACAGGATCCCATAAGACTGGCATTCCGCAAAATTTCCTTTGGAGAGATGCTTGCCTAACTACCAAGCCTAGAAATGTATGCTGGCCCCTAGCTAACACTGATCCCCAAAATAAAATCGTTCAGAATATTCAGTAGAGAATGTTAGGAGCACTTGAAATGGTCTAAGGGCCATCCTGGCAGTTTTTAGCTTCTTGTTTTCCCTTTTAACTTGTCTCCATCTAGTGCAGTGTGTTTCAGACTGGTTTTAAGACTCATTCGTGAACTGTGAGCTGTCATGATATTTTTGTTTCCTGAACTGTTATGAGATGACTGTAGGTTCATATGCAGCCGTTAAGAAATAATACAGAATTTCTGTGTGCCCTTCACCCAGCTCCCCCCAGTGGTAGCATCTCGAATGACTGTAGTATGGCATCTCAGCCAGGACCCTGTCCACAGTCTGCCCTGTGTGTGTGTGTGTGTGTGTGTGTGTGTGTGTGTGTGTGTGTTGGGGGGGCTATGTATTTCTGTATTCCTGTCACATGTGTAACTTCATCACTGGCCTTTTTTTTTTTTTAAGATTTTATTTCTTTGAGGAGAGAAAGAGCAAACACAGGTGGTGGGAGGAGAGTAGCAGTCCCCCCACCCCCACCACAGAGATAAGAGCTCAGTGCAGAGCTCAATCCCAGGACCCTGAGATCATGACCTGAGGTGAAGACAGAGGCCTAACCAACTGGGCCACCTGGTGCCCCAGCTTTTTTTTTTTTTTTTTTTTTTAATGGACTAGTATAGATGAGAGTGTATCACATTTCTCAAGGGTAAGTATTGATTTTGGAATGTGTTTTGGTTATGTATACACGTCTTGATTAGATTATTAAAAGCCCCCCCCCCTTTTACTGTGGGTCACAGTCAAGAAATCTGAAAGCTGTAGGTCATTCAGTCACCCAGTCATTTCAGACTCCACTGAAATGGGCTCTTAGTTGGGGACATAGCTCAGACCCCATCCCAGCAAACCTGTGCGCTGGGGAGGAGTGACCCCTTGTACCCCACTTCTGGTGGTGGCAGAGATGGAGAAGGCAGTGCTGGCCGCTGTGTCAGCCCTCTCCCACTACTTAGCAGTTGCCATCTCCACTCCCTTTGGTCTCATTGGAAGTGAAGACTCTTGGCTTCCTGAGGCCAAGGTCCCGGCTAGGCTTGTGCCCAGAGCCCTCCAGAGGCTCCCAAAGGCTTGTCTACTCTTGCCTAGGGGGGAGTGAAGAGTTGACAGTGGTCCCTGGAGGACAGCCAGGATCCAGAAAGCCCTGGAGCCACCTCCCTTCCACAGGTCCCATTAGCGAGTACCCCAGCCCCTGTACAGCACTCCCACCCAGCCCCAGGCCGCCAAAGTCAGCAAAGAGCTTCAAATAGGAGGCCCAGGAGGATTCCCTGGCAGGCCTGGGCCCCACAGTAGAGGCTCTGCAGGCGGAGAGGAGAATGGGGACCACAGAGGTCAGCCTGCAGCTAGAATGGAGGGTCTGGAAACTATCTGCACCACAGCCCTCCTATGGGCCAAGGGGAGAAGGCTGGGGTTGAGTCCACGCTAGAGATGGGTGAGGGAGCAGAGAAGGCCTGGATAGTCCAGTGAGGAGACAGGACCCAGGCTTCCTGGCCCCTGCTGCCTAAGCCACCCCCTTCGGACGTCATCCCACACACAGTGTTTAGACAAAGCAATGAAGAAGAAACACAGACATCCTGGATCCCTTAGGGAGGAGGCCAGGGCTGGGAACAGAAGGAGGTCTGTTTATTCCTGGCAGTCCTACATCTGAGGGGCCGCACACCCACTTCTGTCCAGGCCCCAGGCTGAACTCTCCCAGAGCCTCTGACTTCTGCCCGACCAGATAGCGTGGGTCCTCTGGCCGCCAGCTTGCTGGAGGAGGGGTTTGAGGCTGGATGCTTTCCTCTTCCCACTTGCTGTCCTAACAGAAGTCCTGTCTCCCCGGTTCCCCCAATCCTCTGCAGGATGGGCAGAGCTAGACCCTTCGGGTCCACAGCCTTCAGCTCAGGTCTCCTCTCCCTGCCCTTCCTCACCGAGGGCCCCGAAGTCCCCATCTCAGTCTACCTGCGCTCTTGAGCAGGGAAGTCTTTCCCCATGTCTCATCTCCAGCTTTCTTGCTGCAGTTGCTACCAGCTCCCTCACACTTCAATCTGCTTCTCTCTGGCACCCCAAGGCCTCACTTGATACAAGTGAAAATTGGAGCATCACACCTCTTGTCTCCCTAGCCTTGAACTTGCCCTTCTTCTCCTGTACCTACTCCACTCAGTGTCTCTGTGGAGCTGAAGTGCCCTTCTCCTCTTGCTTTTTGTGAGCTCTCGATCTGCCTTTCTCTACAGAGTTCTTAGAGGGGGCAGGTGGCTGGAGGGGAGCGACAGGCAGAGGGCAGGAATCCTAAAAATGTTAATAACAGCTGTCTGTGGGCCTAGTGTTCATCTAAGTCTTCACCACACATTAGCTTGGGGTTCGTCTCGCCATGGGTGAGCACAGTACAAGCCCCCTTCTACAGATGAGGAAACGAAGCAAAAGAACTTGAGTAATTTTCCCAAGTTCACACAAAAGGGGAAAAAAAAAAAAAAAGATTCCGCGATTCTAAGATTCATACCCAGGCTTTCTGCCTCCAACACTGGCTCACACCTCTTACTCATCACGGAGGCCTCCTGTTAAGTGTCAGGCTGTCAGGCACTGGGATATATAGAGTCACATGTTACTCTGTGATAGTCCCCAACACCCCAGAGAGGTGCTTTTACTTGTATTTTACACATGGGAAAATTGAGGCGCAGGAGTAGCTTGTCCAAATGCCACACCTCCTAGCCCAGAGCCACTTTTACCTCCTAGCCCAGAACCAGACTCAAAGCAGTTGAGAAAAGTATAGAATGACCCCAGATTCTAGAAGGAAGTTTGGCTTTATGAACCGGAAGGCCCACCAGGTGATAGGGTGGAAGGATCCTCAAGCTCCAAACAGCCCCACCCCTGCCACCATCAGATACTGCTTTTCCCAATTAACTTAACGGAGCTGGGTGTGCTGTTGGCTGGTCCGCAACCCCAGGGGTTTATAACTCATCAAATGTAAATGTATTCGTTGGGACAAGAAGCAGAAAGGAGTAGCTGAAACCCTGATTCCTCAAATTCTGATTCCTCGCTGACTGGATTGCATTTCTCAGATTAGCTAGGCGCGGCAGGTGACAGGGCTCCCCTGAGGTAAGGGATCTGCCACCTCGGTGGCAAGCTACATCTGGTGGCTGGGGAGGGGGCACACAGGTACAGGAGAGGGGGAGGGCACTGGACAAAGACCGGCCAGCCTCCTGACTCCTGCCGCCTAGCCAGTGCCAGGCTCCACCCCTGAGAGGCGGGGCCAGGCTGAGCCCCACCACCCCCAGCTCCAACCCTCCAGAGCCCAGGCTGGGGCAGAGCCTGGGCAGCAGAGAGCCTGGGGCCCTGCAGTACCCGCAGAGTGGAGGCACCATGCCCTCACCGGCCACAGGGACCACAGACCGCGCAGGAAGCCCTGCAGGCCCGCCTACAGCAACTCCCTGACCCCCAGGGGCAAGCCCAGGCTGGGCCAGCAACACCTGCCTTCCAAGAGCCATGTGAGTAGCTACGCCCTCTGCCCCCACCAAGCACCCAACCTCACCTGGAGACCTCAGCCCCAGGTCCTGAAGAGGCCATTGCAGCCAGCCCAAGCCACCAGAGCCTCCACGGTGTGCAGGTCACGGGCCAGCACACCACACAAGGTGGCCCAGGTGCCAGCCCTGCCTTTCATGCTGCTCCTGGGGAGGAGGGGTGGGTCTCCCACCAGGGGAGTGCTGGGACCTCCAGCCCCGGACAAGAGTCCAGGTTTGAAGTCAGGGCCCCTGAGGTCTCATGGGGTTTAATAAAGTTTGTGGCGCAGGGACAAAGGGAACAGAAACTAAAGGGCGTGCTAGAGAGGGAAGGATGTCCTGGGTAGAGGGCTCAGCGTGAGGGGTGGGGGAAGTTGAGGAAGAGGAAATAAGCTGAGGAGAGGGGAGAGGGGCAGTAGCTTGGCAGGCCTTGGTGGGCCGGGGGGAGCTGGAGAGAGGACGGTCCTGAGCTCAGGGACCTGAGCTCAGCCCTCAGATCCGATGACTTGGGGGTGGGGGCAGGTAGGAATCCTTTCCTTATTGACTTTAATCCTAGCAACAGGCGCTGCTCTCCTGCCGACAGTAGCAGGAGTTTCCCCCTGGGCCTGGACCCTTCCTCCTCCCCACCATGTGGCCTTGGGGCCAGGGTGCCGGAAGAACCGAGGAAGGAAAAGACAGGGCCAGATCAGAGTCACAGAACGGCCAGACCCTGCCCTCAGGCTCCTCCTGCCAGCTCCCAGAGGCGTGGGAGCTATCCTCCTTGCGGCTGGCATCCTCCTCCTCCCTGGCGATTCCTCTCTTCCTCCAGTTCCCAGGAAGGGCTCTGTTGCTAGTGTGGTGCAGATGAGTCAAGTTTATGGGCTGGAAGTCCTACCCAGAGGCTGCTCACTGAGCTGTAATCATTACGTACTGGGGGCGGGGTGGTGGGGGTAGGGGGCGGGTTAGGGGAACAAGGCAACCTTCCGTGGCTGTGGCCTGTCACTGACTCAGGTGTTCAGCCAGCCCTGCCCTTGCCTCTGCCTCACTCACTCCTGCCCTGACCCCCCCAATCCTTAGCAGCCTACCCTCTCCCAGGGCTCCGGTGCCAACCAGGCTGGGAGCATCCGAGGACAGGGACCCCTCCTTCATCAGAGCACCCACCCCTAGCCCTGGCCCCAGCCCAACCTGAAGGAGGCTCTCAACTGATCGATGGCCAGAAGCCACGACACACCAGCCAGACCCTGTTCTCCCTTTTGGCCAACGTGGGGGCCTTGTCTTGTGGAGGCCGGGATGGACAAAATGCTCTGGGGCTTTGGGGCTGGGTGGGTCCACCCTTTAGTCTAAACGGAGGCCTTAAAACGGCTGCCCAGAGAGGGTGGGACAGGTAATAGCACTGGCCAACACGGGTAGAGCCTGGGGAGTTGGGGGAATACAGCTGCCCCTCAGCTCCAGCCCATGGCCAGCACGCTGGGCATACTTGTTGCTAGAGGGGACCTCTTAAGAGAAGCCCAGAATATGAATTTTTATGTAAATTTCAATAGGCAGTTATTTGGCGGGGGGAAGTGTTCTCAGAAAACAAGATAAGGCCCACAGCCTGCTGCTGTGCGCCCTCTGGACAACTGCCCAGCGCCCCCTAATTCTGGCTGCCCATCTCTCATTCAGGCACGCTGGCTGCTGCTCCAGGCCTCCCCTGTCCCCAGGCCAAAGATGATCCCCAACAGCACCAGGGAGGCACCCAGCCCGGTTCCCACGGGGGCCCTGGGGCTCTCCCTGGCCCTGGCCATCCTCATCATCGCCGCCAACCTGCTCCTGGCCTTGGGCATCGCCAGGGATCGGCACCTGCGCCGCCCGCCCGCTGGCTGCTTCTTCCTGAGCCTGCTGCTGGCCGGGCTGCTCACAGGGCTGGCGCTACCCGTGCTGCCCGGCCTCTGGAGCCAGAGCCGCCTAGGCTACTGGTCCTGTTTCTTCCTCTATCTGGCGCCCAATTTCTCCTTCCTGTCCCTGCTCGCCAACCTCCTGCTGGTGCACGGCGAGCGCTACATGGCAGTGCGGCAGCCCCTGCGGCCCCGCGGGAGCACATGGCTGGCCCTGCTCCTCACCTGGGCCGGGCCCCTGCTCTTCACCAGCCTGCCAGCCCTGGGGTGGAACCATTGGGCCCCCGGCACCAACTGCAGCTCCCAGGCTGTCTTCCCGGCCCCCTACCTCTACCTTGAAGTCTACGGGCTCCTGCTGCCTGCCGTGGGGGCCGCCGCCCTGCTCTCTGCCCGTGTGCTGGCCATGGCTCACCGCCAGCTGCAGGACATCCGGCGGCTGGAGCGGGCAGTGTGCCGTGGCGCGCCATCGGCCCTGGCCCAGGCCCTCACCTGGAGGCAGGCAAGGGCACAGGCCGGGGCCACGCTGCTCTTCGGGCTGTGCTGGGGGCCCTATGTGGCCACCCTGCTCCTCTCAGTCCTGGCCTTTGAGCAGCGCCTGCCGCTGGGGCCAGGAACTCTGTTGTCCCTCATCTCACTGGGTAGTGCCAGCGCAGCAGCCGTGCCCGTGGCCATGGGGCTGGGGGATCAGCGCTACACAGCCCCCTGGAGGACGGCCGCCCGCAGGTGCCTGCGCATGCTGCCCAGAAGGACCCCCCGCACTGGGCCTGGCCCCCGCACAGCCTACCGCACCAGTAGCCAAAGCAGCGTGAACCTTGACTTGAACTAGGGGAAGGGCCTCTGCTGGCTCCTACTCGAAGCATCTGTCCATCTCCGCCAGGAAGGCAGTCTCCTCTTGTCTCCCCGGCCCTGCATCAGAGGCCCTGCCCTTATCTGACCCTACCCTGACCTAATAAACTCTGGCCAGGTCACGGTTATCTCATTCTGCTTCTCCGAAAGGGGGTGGGGAGAGAACTAAAGTCAGATGTGCATCCACAGAGATCCGACTCCCTCAGCATCAACCGTCAGGGAGAGCCAGCTGAGGGCTCTCAAAGCCTAGCAGATTCTGCGGGGCCCCTCACCCCGACATGCCCCTCCCTGGTTTCTCCTATCCAGATGCCACAAAACCACACACACACAGTCTCTGGGAAGTATATTTTATTTACATTTTTAAAATCTGTAACTAGTATCTCTTCCTCCTTTCCACCCCCAGAGACTTGGGAAGGGAAAGAACGGGAACCTCAAGGACCTACTCCCCACATACAAACACACAGCCCCGTGATCACACCAGCAAATGAAGGTGAATGAGAAAGAGGCCTGACCCCCCCACCCCGACTCTGAGGGACCCGCAGGTCTGGGCGAGGGTGGGGGCAGGCGCAAGAGGTGGGTCTCTTAAGAGAAGGGACAAAGGGGGCAAGTCAGTTTGAAGGGGTTGGAAAGTAGTCCAAGGCCCCCGCCTCCTCCTCCCCCATACCCTACCGCCTCTGCTGGTGGGGTTCTCCCTTCACCCCTCAACACCAGAGCAGAGGCTGCAGCCATTAGCGGTCAGGTCTCTGGACACAAAATACTTTTGCTTTGTGGTCTCCTGATGTAGTCACCACCAGGGAGGCATCTCTGTGGACAAAAAGCACAGGTCAATGGGACTGAGGGCCCTGAGGCCTGGCCTCAAGCCCACCGCCCTGAGGCCCTCAGGGGGCCTGGTGCCTAGCACCGGGCTGCCGTGTCCACGTCAAGTGAACATGCTGGAAACCTGCACCCCGTAGGGGGTCAGAAAAGAGCCACAGCGTGGAGGAGATGGTCCCAGCCCCTCGGTGCCAGAACAGAGATGTGAGCGCCCACGCAGGTTCCCAACCACTGGAAGCGACAACTCCCTCAGGTTTCCCTGCACTTCGGGCTCACAGGCTGCCAGCAGGCCTTGGGGCCCACCTTCTGTCTCTTAAGAAGTCCCTCCCACACCCCAAGGACCCTGCGGCCCCCCAGGGGCCCTTCCCATCCTCCAAATACTCAAAGAGACTCCAGCCCTTGCCAGATTCATACTTGCTGAGGGCGAAGTCCAGGATCTCGGCCGTGTGGCCCCGGTAGTCTGTGAGCAGGCGGCCAGTGCGGGCGTCCCAGAGGCGCACGATGCCGTCCAGGCTGCAAGTGTAAACCACGGCGGTGCCCGCCTCCCACAGCAGCTGCACAATGCCTGACTGCGCCGGTGCCAGGAGACAGAGTGGGCATCAGGGCCAGAGAAGTGGGGGGCCTGCCTCTGACTCTCAGGGAGGGAGGGGGAGGGTAGGGAGGGGCCGGGGCACGGGGGGAACCAGAGAGCAAGCCCTGCCAGGGCTCCAGGCTGCCCGTACCTGGTGCTGACACTGGTGCCTAAGGGTCTGTGTAGACAGGTCATAGATGGCCAAGGTCCCATCCAGGTAGCCAACAGCTGCCAGAGGCATCCTGGGCAGAGGAGAGGACCACTCAGACTAGGGGACAACCCTGGACTCCCATACCCTGCACTCCTCTCTGGTTCCCCAGCCCAGGCACCCCTCGCCAAATCCTCCTCCCCAGCTGGCTTCTGCTCCAGGCCAAGGCCCTCCTCACACTCACACGCTGCAGAAACCCAAAGACTCCACAGAGTTGGACTCGCTCTCCTCCCCTTCTCCCACACTGGGCTGGGACGCCACGGTCTCAGGTCTGAAAACACCCACCACCTAGAATCCCCGGGAGAGAAGCTGAGGATGAGAGCAGGGCTGATGACGGGGAGGAAAGGGGACCAGAAGAGTCCCGGGGTGGAGGTGGGGTGGGCATGGGAGGCCGCGGCTCAGCAGCCTGGCTCTGGGTTACACTCACCTTGCCGGTGGTGGCACTGACCAGCTTGGCCTGGCAGTCCACAGAGCCGGTGAGGATCAGGCTGCCGTCCTGATTGGTGGCGACACAGGTCAGAGGGCCCTGGTGACCCTCAGTCCCTAGGAAAGAGCAGACGATGAAGTCAGGCTTCGTCGTGGCCCCCGTAGCCCACCCCAGGCCTTCCGCACAGAGACCCAGGGAACCCCGTCCCGCCCTGGAGACCTTTTAGTACGTGGATCGGGCTTCCCTGCTTCAGGTCCCAGATCCTGATGGTGCCATCTTCATAGCCGACCACAGCTCTCTTCCCTGAAGGCCCACAGGCACAGATGGAGGGGAGGACAGACAACGCTCTCAGACACACCCAGCAAGGGAACGGCAGGGAGGGTAAGGGAGCAGACACTGCCCCTGGGACTCGCAGAAAGTCAGGGCAGGAGAGGGGAAGCCGTCTGCACTGGGGCCTGGGTCCACCTTCCAGACAGCAGACCTCAGAGCTGGCCGGCTCAGGCCGAGGAGGGAGCCCAAGACGCCACAGAAACCTGCAGCCCACCACCCAGCAGCCTGGCAGACAGCTAGGGGAGCAGCCCTCACCATCAGGGAGGACTCGGCCGCAGGTAGCTGGGCAGTTGGGGCCTTGGAAGGTCTTGCAGTCGCCATTTGGGACCTTCCACATCCAGGTGTTGCCGTCAGCTGTGCCAGCCAGGAGGACAGGTGCCCGAGGGTGCCACTCCATCCACTGGGCAGAGAGGAGGGGTCAGCAGGCAGGCCTTTCACCCCATTCCCCAAGGAGCCCTTCCATAAGCTCCACCCAAGCTGTCCTTGCTTCTGAGGGTGGCAGGGACTGGGCAAGAACAGAGCCAGACACTCGCGCTGCGCCTGGACAGCACACTGTCTTCAAGCCAGCGTGGTCTGGTAAAGGCAAGACTGGACCCCCCCACCCCCAGCTCTTGGCACCTACCAAGGCCCCACACAGCTCAACACCACTCTGAAGATCTCACCTCCAGATCTCCTGCTTCAAAGGACCAGACCTCCTCCTTGGTGTCCACCTGCCACACTTTCAAGAGGCCGCTCATGTCCCCTGTGGCCACGAGGGTAGAGTCGTGGCTGAAACCAGCACAAGTAACAGAGTCTTTATGGCCTGCAAAGTAAAGGAGGCAGAAAGAGAGGAGAACATCAGGAGAATAGGACCCAGGTGTCTGGCCTCCTGAAAGGACCAGCTGGGAAGAGAAAGGTCGGTCCCACCATAACAGGGGCCTCAAGCTCACTGCCACTCCAGGAGTCAATACTCAGCCAATCCCCCCAGGTCTCCCTAGGGAGATGCTAGCCTTTCACTCAACCATGCCTAGCTAGCCCAGGCCTGTGTCCTCCCCACTCGGTCTGCTCCATACCTCTGCCCAAAAAACCAGCTCCTCCTTTCTGTCTAAATAGCCTACGACAGCTGCTACCTCCTCCCAGACCTTCCCCAGACTCCTCGGGCCAATACTGGCTCCCTCCCCATGCCCAAGACAGTCTAGGTTATTCTGTTCTGATGTCCTTGGGTTCAGCACAGAGCTCACCCCAAATGGGGACCAGTAAATGGTGCTGGATGCACAACCATTGCAGGCTAGCCCCCAAGACCTCCAAAGTAACGTAACTACACCTGCCCCCCCCTCACCTGCACACTCAAAGAGCAGCTCCCCATCACTGAGCCTCCATACGAAAGCCTTGTCATCTTCACCCCCAGTCACTGCCAAGGTGTTGGTCTTGGGGTCCAGGCTCACACAAAACACAGACGCTGTCCCAAGAGATATTCCATGAGTAAGCGGACAGGGTTCCCCCACCCCCCCACCCTGGGTTCTGTCCTTCGGGACGTACAGGAAGCCCACCCCCTTCCACCCAAAGCAACATGTCTTTCCTCCTGGAAAAGAAGGGTGCATCCAAGTTCTAAGTTTCAAGCATCAAGTTGTTGGAGCAATCCCAGCCCACGCTTGCCAAGCTCCAATCCTTCCCCAGTGCTGCTGCCCTCACCGCCCCAGATAGACAAGGAGTGTACACATGCAGGCTTCCAGGTCTCAGCACATGGTGTCACCAGGCTGAGCACGGAGTGAGGAAAGCACCGTGTCACTTCCCTTATTAAGGGCTAATATTTGAGAGAATTATATAAAACATGTTCAAAAAGGTACAACTACCTCTAATTTACTACAAGGTAACCTTCTGAAAAGAAACTAAGACCCAGAAAGATTAATAAAGATCATAAATCGCTAAGGAACAAGAGGAGGCTTTGAAGCCAGCCGGCTCCAGGAGCCAAGCTCTCCCCCAGGCCCTCACAGTGCGAGCTCCTCCAGGGCAAGGCCAGCCTCTGTTTTCCCAACTCCCTGTCCCTCCAAAGGCTCCCTACACAGCAGGAGTCTGATGTTCCAATGCCCACGTGCACTGAGTTGATGGCGGATCCCCTCAGAGACCTACCTGAGTGCAATGCAAAGGTGACTTCACTATCGTCTGGGCCCTCCATGCTGCCGACCACCCCTTCCTGGGGTTCTAGAACCCAGCCCTCCTCGTTGCCCTCTTCCTCTTCTTCTTCTTCTTCAAAGTCCACATCTTCCATCTCCTGGGCCAGATCATCTGCTTTGGGGAGAGGGTTAAGAGATGCGGCTGGGCAGACAGTAAGAAAGAGGGAAGGGGAGAAGTGGTGGGGAGGTCTGAGGCGCTGGGGTGTAACGAGAGGGTCGGCTGAGGTCAGAGAGGGACAAGCAAGGGTAGAAGCGGCAGGGAGGCGGGGACACGGGGGACGGACAGGAGAAGTCTGAGGACCCGGGGTTGGCTAGAGACGGTGTGGGAAGGGAGGACCGAGGGGATGATGGGAAGGGGGTGTGTGAGGGGAAGGGCCAGAGGAGGCGTCAGGGGAACCCCCACCCCTGCCAGGCCTAAGAACTAAGTGTGGGGGCAGGGCAGGGGGGGAACGGCGAAATGGGTCGGGAGGAATGACCAGTGGGGAGAGGAAGGGAGGGGGGAGAAGCAGGGGTCAGAGGCCAGGGGTGAGCGCCTCCTGTCCCACGGCCCGAGGAGCGGCAGTTCTCACCTGGGTCCGGCGGACCAGGATCCAGTTCTACCACCTCGATAATCTCCTCATCACCATGGAAGCTCAGGGTCTCCAGTGGGGGGGTGTCAGCGGCGGCCCCGCTCTCGGATTCGGACTCCATGCGGCGCAAGCGGCCGATCCACTTCTCTGGGCCCAAACGCCTCCCAGAGTCAGCTCTGCGCGACGACGCGGAACTCGAGCCCCTCCTCCCGGGAGGAAGTAGGCGTAGGCAACTCCTCGGCAGAAAGAGCGACGGCCACTAGGCCAATAGTGAAGGGGGCTAACTGCCTGATCCACCAATCAGAGGTCAGAGTTGGGAGAAGGGGCCGGGACGTGGCGGGGAGAATCCAAACTCCGCCCGGCCTGACTCCGCCTCCAACAGGAGGGAAACAAGCGAGCGTGCGCGCCTCCGGCGTCTCCTGGGAAGAGTAGTTCTCCCAGGTCCCCTCGCAGGCTTCTGGGAGTTGTAGTTTCTGGTCTGTAGGCAGGACGGAAGGAGCGGGGGAGGCTCCTTACGCAAACTACAATTCCCGGCGGGGAGCGCGGCGAAAGGGGGTGGGATCTGAACATGGCGGCGGTGGTAGCTGCTACGGCGCTGAAGGGCCGGGGGGCGAGAAATGCCCGCGTCCTCCGGGGTAAGGAGAGGGACCCCGGGGAGGGCAGGACGGCAGGGGATCCCCTTTTTTATACATCCCGACCAGCGATAGCAGGAGATCGTGGCTGTCGATTCCTCCCCGCACCCCGCTCTGCAGGATCATAAAGAGTCTGGGGGCTAAAAGATGCTCTCTAGAGGTCACACAGTCCATCCCCCTGCTCTCAAGTTACGCGACACCTCTGGGGTCATGCTGCGAGAGCGAGCTCTGGGGAAGCCTTTTAGACTCCCGCGCTCCAGGTGTTTCACACTCACCGCAGTGCAGATGAAAGAGCCCTGGGCTTCTGGAGGCTTGGGTTCTAGCCCCGGATAATTAGCAGTTTGACCTTGGGCGAAGCAGCTCGTCTCTCGGGGCTTTGGTTTCCTCTTGTCTAAAATAAGGGGAGAAAGTAAGCTCCCAGTGCTAACATCCTGCAGTTTGAAAACCTTTCCTCGGATTTCCTTCATACGACTTATGTGAGCCCCACTGCAGTCCTTCACATCCTGTCGTCCGATCAGATGAAGAACAACGAAGCTCGCTCTCCTGGCACCAGGGTGATGAGCCCGCAGTGACGTGGAAGTGGCTTCCAGAGGTGCCACCTTGATGGCAATTTTCCCATTTCCCTTTGGATTCTCCCTGGCACTTGTAACTTCAAACTGCCATCACTCCCCTTCCTTCCCTGGGCTTTCTTCTCATCCTCTCTTACTGACCCTCCTTCTTTCGATCCACAGGAATTCTCTCAGGAGCCACAGCTAACAAGGCCTCCCAGAACAGGACCCGGGCACTGCAAAGCCACAGCTCCCCAGAGTGCAAGGAGGAGCCGGAGTCCCTTTCCCCTGAGCTGGAATACATTCCCAGAAAGAGGGGCAAGAACCCCATGAAAGCTGTGGGACTCGCCTGGTGAGTTTTAACTAAAACTCTTTGCCCACCAATGGGGAGTGGCACAGGGGAGGGCGGGACCCAGAAACTTCTCCAAGTTTCAGGTGGTGAGTTGAATCGAGGTTGTGGGGACAGAACTGCTTGGTTTGAGGACTGGAATCTCAGAGCAGGGGTGGAGGGGAGGTGGGAAAGTATGTGGAATTGGAGGCACAGTGGGTTTTGTAGTAAGCTGAGCTGATCTCATTTGAATTTGGGTCCCTGGCCGCCTTCTCTCTTTTGGGAGCTTGGGCTGAAAGCCCATTGAGCTCTTTCATTGAAATCATTGAGATCATGTGAGATTATGTTAGTTGTATAAGTAGCATCTAGATGTTCAGTATATCGTTATTTGGATCTGACTCTGACCTTAATGTGTATTGTTGATTGATAATAAAAGAAAGAAGGGGAAAATTAACACTTTTTTCCACACCTGAGGTGTGCCAGTACTTTACAATGTAATGTTTTAGTTTTTTCTGAGATAAATATTACATCCCCTAAATCCAAAAGACAAAAATTTTTTAAAAATTTCATCCCATTTCACAGAGGAGGGAACGAAGATTCAGAGGTGGGATTCCCACCAGGTCTCATGACTCCATGCGCTCTACCCCACACCACAGTGTCAAGCAGGTAGCGGTGGTTACTCAGATGAAGAAGGGGGTCTGGGAAGGGATGTGTGTGGGGCGGTTACAGCAGAGAGAACCTTTGCCAGCACTTGGGAGAGGGAAGGAGGATGGGCCGTCTGGAGAACCTTGCATGGTCGGTGTGGCAGGATCGCAGGGCTCACGTCGAGGGGCATGAAACTGTAGGGGACAGGAGTGAAAAGGTGGGCAGAGGACCAACCATACTGGGCCTTTTGTGCTGTGCCTAAGAGTTTGGATTTGGCTGGGAAGTGACGGAGAGCTGTTAGGGAGTTTAAAGCAGTGCGGTAGCCAGGATCTGATTTGCTTGGGGCCCTCCAGCAGCCAGTTGGAGGAGGCTGCCCAGAAATGAGAGGTATTGCAGTGTTCCTGCGACCGATGAAGCTGGAATGAGATTCCCCCAGCTCCTCTGGCTCAGGCTTGGCCCCTCCCCAAACCCCGTGCACATCTCCCCACCCCTAGGGCCATCGGCTTCCCCTGTGGTATCCTCCTCTTCATCCTCACCAAGCGGGAAGTGGACAAGGACCGTTTGAAGCAGATGAAGGCTCGGCAGAACATGCGGGCATCCAACACGGGCGAGTATGAGAGCCAGAGGTTCAGGGCCTCCTCCCAACACGCCCTGTCTCCTGAAGCTGGGTCAGGGGTGCAAGCCTGAGGAACACTGCAGCCCTCCCCTAGACTCTATTGACTGTGGCGTTCAAGACTGTGAAGTCCTTTGGGTTTGGCCAGGATCCCAGCCCTTGCCTGTGAGGGCCGCCAGAGGGCGCATGAAGCTCAGGCCGCTGCCAGCGCCTGCCCCCTTCTCCCCAGAAGCCAGCCAAAGGCAAATAAAGTCACAGAGTGTTTTGAGCGCCAAGGAACCAGGAGTGGGCTTGTGAATTCCTTGGGACGGGAGGGGCTGAGGGAGGGGTTGGTTACTTACTTGTGCTCCCTCTCACAGAAGCCCTCAGTGTTCCTGGCTGGCTGGTTGGGGAGACCAGAGACTTAAATACAACAAGCCTAGGCTTGGGCTCGGGGGACCAAGCCTTCAGAGCTGCTGGCCAGGAGGGTGGGGCCCCCTGAGCCTCTAACAAAAAATAAAGAGAATTCAAAAAGGGCATTCCGAGTGGGGGCGGGTGGGGTGGGGGTAACTCCTCCTCTTGGTCCAGTCCAAGAGACTGGGCCCTCTGGGCCTCAGTTTCCTTGTTTGTAACAGGGATTGGGCTAGTGATGTCTAAGACATGGGTTCTAAACTTGAACCTGTGGTTCATCTCCCCCCATCCCCACCTGTGAAATTGTGTGTATACATACAGCTTTGTGGGGAGGAGACTTCATAGCTCTCGTGTGCTTTTATAAAGGGTCCATGATGCAGAAAAGGTCATGTGCCACTGCTCCGACAGGTCCCTGCCAGACCCGATATTTCAAGGTTGAACCTTTACCAGTCTTTTGCATCCATCACCAAGAAGCAGTGGGGCAAAATGTACTTGGTTATCTTAGCAAAGGCAGAAGACGCCAAGCCGGAATGCAGAGGTTGGAAGTGGGTGCTTTGGGCAGAGCCAAACCAGCACTCCGAGAGCTCCCACCTTAAAGAAATCAGATCCAACTAGGGGTTTAACTTCTAAACATAAAACTTTATTACATTTCTAGTTATGTCCTTTTGCATGATATATTTAGGACCAAGTAGTTAAGAGAAGTCCTACTTCAGGCTGATACTCTCAGGCTGATTTGGTTTCCACCCCCCACCGAGTGACTCTTGTCCCCCTTCCCCATTTCAGCTTGAGGCACTTGATGTCATGAAAAAAGTGGCAGCTGGCTGGAGAGATAAGGCTCAGGTCTAAAATCCCCCAGCACAAACTGAGGGGAAGTCTCCTTTTGCTCAGGATCCTCCCCAGGTTATCGTAAGGAAAGAACACAGACATTTCCAGGGACACCACAGGAGGCTTTCATTTCCCTCAGACCAGGTGGAAGACGCAGAGCATTTCCCCTATCCCCACCCTGGCCTGTCTTCCTCCTCGTTACTTCCTGGCCACATTTACAGTCCACAAACCACCCCATTGCCTGACTTTTGCTCCTCACTTTCTGCTCTGAGCAGCTTAGGCACAGGAAGCCAGAGGTCTC
This sequence comes from Mustela erminea, assembly GCF_009829155.1. NCBI lineage: Eukaryota > Metazoa > Chordata > Mammalia > Carnivora > Mustelidae > Mustela > Mustela erminea. The sequence goes on from NC_045621.1 coordinate 28,081,486, forward strand.
TCTGACCAGAGATCTCAGAAGCACCCAGGGAGGCCCCAGGCAGCTGCGAACAGGCCTGTCCTCTCCACCACCAGAAGCCCTGCGGAAGCCCAGGGCAGATGCTGCTCTGTGCTTGGCCCCTGCGCTTGACTTTACTTACTCTCCTCTTCCTGCCCCGCTCCAAATAAACAGTATATGCCATTGAAAGAAGAGGGACTGAAGCGGGGGAAGACCATGGGCACAGATTTCTTCTACTTTCATGAGCTCGAAGGCACCAAGGGTTGTCAAAGGAGTACTGGATAATGGCCTAGCAGTCCGGGAGGCTGGGAACAAAGTTCTCTGGCCTTCTGGGGCATTGAGGGAGGAAATAGCTCTAGTTACAGACCCTGGAAGCCTATGGCAGAGGTGGGAGGGGACACCTCATCACCTTGAAGTCACTTCTACTGCTCGTATTCCTTTTTGGCTAGAGAATAGGCTCTCCTAGTCCCTCCCTGCAACCCCAGCTGTTGAGAAGAGTTTGGTGCCATGTAGCAGGTGGAGGAAGAAGGCACATCTGCCTCGTGCTGTCTGGGTCTGCCAAAGGCAAGTTAGTCCCCAGTTCCTCCAGCCCACCAGGTACCTGTGCGTCCCCCGCCAGAGAGGCCACCCGTCCCAGGACAGAAAAGAAATTGGGCATGTTACTGAAGGGAAAGGAAAGGGACGGATGTGAGGTCCAGACTCCAGCCACAGCCGCCCAGCCCTCGAGGGAAGGGAGAGCCCATGGAGGGGCGGAATGCGATGCTCCTTAATTGCGATCCCCAAGCAGCTGCAGCACAAAGGTGAAAATGTAAATGATGTCGGTGTAGATCTGCAGAGCGCCAGTGATGTAGTCCTCGGGGCTGATGGTGTGCTTCCGGTTCCCCAGGACCAGCTGCGTGTCATAAGCCAGGAACTGTAGGAACAGGGAAGGCACACGTGAGGACCCCGGGGCTCAGTGGCCAGAGGTCCTTTCTGGTTCTCGTTTCAGCTGTTCCCAGCAGATCTGTCCTGGGAGCCTCCGTGCTGCTTAGAGACACGCTAATGAACAGCACAGCACATGGTGTCTACTCGCAAGGGGCCCACCGTCTAGAAAGGGGAAGAGACCCACCCTCATCTGTGATCTGGCTTCCTGGGTGTGCTCCCTAGCTGGTAGTGAACAAGAGGGGGCAGGAATGCCCAGAAAAGCAGTCCCCTCTTGACAGTGGAGGGAGGGATGGGTAGCTGTGGCCCACCCCTGCCTCCAGCGCAGCCTAAAATCATGCTGTATCCTTCTGGTCACTCCCTGCCCAAGCCCCTCAGCTCCTCTCCCGAGAGGGAACAGGTCCTTACTCACCAATGTGAAGCAGATGGCCCCCAGAGCGGCATAGACCATGTGGAGCCAGTAAATCTAGGGAGAGGAGGCAGGGATGGTGTTAGAGATCTTAGCCAAGCACAAGCGCAGGCAGTTCCTCAGAACGGGCTTCTCCCCAACCCCTGACTTCTGGTACTTGAGTCGGGAGACCCAGGAAGGTAGCTACATGAAAGGACCAGTTCTGCCTTCTAGATCAAGGAAGAAATTAGGAGTAACATATTTGGGGTGCCCGGCTGGCTCAGTCAGTGGAGCATGCAACTCTTGATCTCGGGGTTTTGAGTTCGAGCCCCACATAGAGTGTAGAGATTACTTTAAAAAAAAAAAGAATAGTAACAAATTTGGACAGAGAAAACGGGCCATCCTTCAGTGCTTATATGACACCAGTCTCCAAAGTTAGGGTACAGAAGTGTCCCCTGTTCTTCTGGGAAAAAGCAGGTGGTTGTGTTATCACTCTGGGAGGGGCAGAGCCCGGCAGACACTGGTTGAAGAGCCCTGTCACCTCTCCCCCAGTCCTAGTCCACACTTAATCGTGGTTCTTGCAGCCAGCCTGGGAAGGAAGCCCCCAGGAACACTAAGGAATGCCAGAATCCTGGAGCCCTCCAGCTGCCTGTTCACAGAAGGCCAGGGCCGGCCACGGTCCGGTAGGCAGGTGCCCTCCCGGCACTGTGCTCCCCTCCTCGCAGGCCCCTTCCATCCAAGCCCAGCTTCTTAGTCCTGGGCACCTCTCCCATCTCCCTTCTAGAACCTAACCTCAGCTGTCAGGCACATCTCACCCACTACTTCCCACGGGAATTCTGCTATGCTGACCAGGGCTTCAGGTTCTAAGTCTCCCAGGGCCTTCTAACTCCAGATAGAGCTTACCCTAACCCAAAGGATGGTGCTCTGGTGTTGGTCCCTTTGCTAGCCAGTGGAGGGCTTCCAGAAGTCAGAGCCTGCCCAGAGGCCTGGGTGGGGCCTACTCCCAACACTTTATTCGGAAAGTCTCCTCTGAGAGCTAGGTTCACTGAGCCCAGCTCTCCCAGGACACTCACATATTTGAAGGACAGCACAATGGCAGTAACAATCCCAGTCACCATCATCACAATTCCCAGGACACAGAAGAGGCCTGTGCACGAGGTGAAGTCCACCTGCCGAGAAGGGAGGAGGAGGCACCCATCAGATGAGTGTTACAACCAGCAGCCCAGCCAGACTGCCCCAGCTCCCCAACCACGAAATCCCAGTGCTGCCTCCTAGAAGGCGCCGTAGTAACCATGACATTCTAGGGACCGCTGCAAGGAAGAGTTTCGCAGGTGCAGATAGGTGGGGAAGGGGATCGGGGTCTCTGAGGGAAATCCCTGGTGTAGAGCGGTCTGGGCCATGGCAGGCCTGCTGCAGGGCCAAGCCTGGAGGGCCAGGTTATATAAATAAAGGGGGTGTGGGGTGGTCAGGGAAGCCCCCAACCCCCATACCCTCACCTTGGTCTGAAAGCAGAAGATGGTGACTGAAATGGACACCACAGCAGTGATGATCATTGCAATGATCACGGCCTTGGTTTCATACACGCTGCGGGGGAAAAAGGAGTGTGGAGAGGCCAGAGGCATAAGTCATGCAGGAATGACTTCAAAACTCTCACTTCTAGAGGGATCCTGCCCAGCATCCCCCCCTCCACGCAGATGACTGCCAGCCCAGGGATGCCCCACTCCCCCATAATACTCCGCAAAAGTGTGGTGTCCCGAGTATACCTGGAAATGGTGCCCGTCATGAAGCCCATGGCAAGAGTCTGAGGGGAGGACAAAGACGAGAGTGGAACATGTAAGAAAGGCAGGCCCCTGGAGGCATGGCCATGGCAGACTGCCAGAGCTGGGGCCACGTGTGACCGAGTCCCAGGCAGCCAAGGGGAGACCGAGGTCGTGGGTCAGGCTAGGGTCGGAAGAGAGCACCAGGGACATCTTCCATGGTCATGTCTCCAGCCCTTCCCTGGGACCCACCCTCCCTCACGCCCTTCGTGACTTACAAAGATGGTCAGCAGGATGATGTTCCATGGGAAACGGCGTCTGAAGGGAAAGAGACGTGATTAAGTGACTTGGGGACCACCAGGTGTCAGAGGCTCCTTGAGCAGAAGGTAGTTCTTGGCTCAGGTGCTTGGAGAATGAGGCCTTGACCTGGGGGAGGGAGGCTGGCCTGGCCTTTGGTACCGGCGCAGGTGTTCTATGCAGGGACAACATGGGCCAGTGGGACAGACCCGGGTCCTTCTGCAGCTCATACACTGCCTGCCGGTGTGACTGTGAGGAAGTTACTCGGCCTCTATGAGCACTGGGTTCTTCCTACTTGTGAAATGGTTAAAGCGTTACCTACCGTGCAGAGGTACCATAAAAGCCGCAGCCACATGACAGACTCAATCCCACACAGGCAAGGGACTTTGAACACACCTGTACCTCAGCTGTGCCCATCACCACTCAGCTGCTGTCAAGATTCCCATTCTCCCCCAGACATCTGTCCCCCCTGCTCCCCACCGTCCCTTCTCATCATCTGTCTGGGACTCACCTGGGTCCCTGGCAGCAGGCGAGGGTCAGGTAGGTGGCCAGGAAGACAGCACTGGCAAGAAAGAGATGAGGAAGTCGTCTCCAGGCCCGTTCACCCCCCCCCAGCCCCCTCCGGGCCCCACCTGGCAGCACTTAGCAGGCCAGCAGACTGGGGGCTCTCAGAAGCTGGGCGTCCACAGAACCATCTGGAAGTCTGAGGGGAGGCTACCCAGGACAGGATTACCCCAGCCAAGACCCTGGAGATCCTCTGAGATGCAGGGTTTAGGCAGGAAGGAGGCTGAAGGAGACTGTGGCAGAGAAGCTAAGAGAACTTGGGGACCATCTGACAGTCTGCCCGTTGCCAACAGTCCCCCACCCCTGCTCTCAGGACCTCTGTGGTGCTGTCAGTCCTCACTGGGTCACTCCCACCCACCCACACTTCCCAGCACAGCTGGTAGTTTGAAGGGCCCCTCTCAGAACATATATTGATCCCTGCCCTGAAAGAAGCTGGTCCGAGGTACCCCCCTCATCTCCCTGCCCAGCCCCCCGCCCCCAGCACATGCACACACAGCAGAGGAGAGCAGAGACTCACTAGGACAGGTAGTAGACAAACAGGTTTCTCCTCACGAACTCACCAACCGGCTTCCTGTGGAGCAGGGGAGGAGGGGAGAGGAGTCACACAAGGCTTGGCTACCTCCTTCCCCAGGCCCTCCCAGCCACTGCATGCAAACTCCCCCTCGGGCCCATCTGAGCACAGGGTCCCCTCCAACCCACACTCCCCGCAGGGGACCCAGTAGAACTGGGTGGAGTCCTCAGACTCACACGAAGGTGAAGATAGCGATGATGGCCACCGTGATAAGCAACTGGATGGAGATGATGGAGTAAACCTGGAACGCAAGCCAGGGTGGGGGGGCAGCACGTGTCACACCATCCCCCCAGGAAGAAGCCAGCCCTCCCCCAGGAGCCCCAAAGACCGGCTCTGATGGTGGGGAAGGGACTCTTTCTTAATTTTGAAGGATCTAGTCTTACTTTGCTACCACCTGAGGGCCCTCCCCTGCTGCTGCCTGTCCTAAAGGCCACCCCAGAGTAAGGAGTCTGGCTCAGAGCCTACCCACACTCCCAACACTGACCCCCACCTCCAGCTGCTCCTTACTATCCCCTCACCTCTGCCCCCACCCCCACCTGTCCCGTGGCTAGCCTGGCTTCCCTTCTTCCCCCCACCCCCTGCACCCCGCCCCCCACTACCAGGCAGGCTCCTCCCAGCTCACACAGCACTCCTGTGCCCGCTCCTTTGCCCACCTAGAGTAGCGCATGCGCACATGGGGGCTGGGGAGGAGGAGGGTGACTGTTCTGGCTGCAAGCTGCTGCCAGTCTTACAGGAGAAAGAAGTTTGGGGAGGGTAGGACACTTCGGCAGAACCCACCTAGGTTTTCCCAGATTGAATCTGTCCCTGGCCACAAGGTCAAAGAAGAGAGGAGTGAGAGGCAGGGAACATGGGTCAGAGGAGATGCCCCCCGCCCCCCCACCCCCCGCCATGGCAGGGCAAAACTAGAAAGACACTGGAAGGCAGCAGCATATCTCCATTGGAATGAGTGCCCAGGGTTCGCAGTGCCTGGCCACCTGCACCCCATTCCCCCAGCCCAAGGGGCCCAGGGACAGTGGCCTCCCAGCCCGTGTCTCACCTTTCGGATGAAGGTGTGTCGGACTTTCCTATCATCCCACTCTCCGGGCCCGAAGCTTTCACTCACTGCTCGCTCCTCCCCATCATAGCCCTGGCCTGGGCCTGGGGGGACAGATCACATGTGACCAACAGGGAGGTGGGACAAGTGGCCTCAATCCCGAAGCCCGCATGACATTATGTCAGAGTCCCTAGTATCTCCAGCCAAAAGACAGGTGCCATATACTCAGGAGCTCCTGACCCCAGCCAGGTTTTCTAGACACCCTCAAGGTGACCCAGTGCTGGCCTGGACACCACACAGAGCCATGTGTCCCTGCCACGAGGGGCCTGAGGTATGAGCCCATCTGTCAGTGCATACTCATTTTTTTTTTTTAAGATTTTATTTATTTATTTGACAGAGAGATCACAAGCAGGCAGAGAGAGAGGCGGAAGCAGGTTCCCCACTGAGCAGAGAGCCCCATGCAGGGCTCGATCCCAGGACCCTGAGATCATGACCCAAGCTGAAGGCAGAAGCTTACTCTGAGTCACCTAGGCGCCCAGTGTGCACTCATTGAGGGCTCCCTGCGTGAGGGTGTCTGGCCCACACCTGGGTGCTCTGGGGTGTGAACACCCATGGTCCCTGTCATCTGGGGGTCACGACCTAGTGGGGAAGCTGGCAGGGACAGGCTCGGAGCCTCGTTGACAGGAGCTGGCAGCGGCAGGGCAGGAATGAAGAGAGGAAAGGCAGGTAGACACACGGAGTATACGTGGGGAGGATGGGGAACAGAGCAGGGGTCGTGTTCTCCATCTGGCAAACATGAGCATTCAGGGATGCTAGGGGTCTGCATGCCCAGGACAGGGCGTGACCATGAATGTGACTGGCGTGTGAATATCCCCGCCGGAACACGTATGAACAAGTGCAGGCGGCTGAGGGCTGGCCGTGGCCCGGCATTCCAGAGACTGCGGGGCTCAGAATGTTCCTTCAGTGCTTCCTTGAGAACCGCTTTCAAAATCCGCACATGAGCCATTCACCAAAAGTCGCCACATCTAATCTCTCATTTTGGACCCAACAGAGCAGTTACCTGCCGTGACATATACCAAACATCCAAACGGACTTCTAGACGTTTGCAAAACTCAGATGTTATCTTAACAGAGGAGGACCTGTTAGCACCAAGAATACTTTAAAAAAAAAAAAAAAAAAAAGTGCTTCCGGTTCCAAAGGAGGAGTCTGGGCGCAGAGGGGACAACTGTCTAATTAGGAAACAGTAACTAGTTACTTCAGCCTGCCACTTTCTCATCTGATGTGTAAGTTCTGGTGTGTGACTGTGGACTCAGTTTCCTTGCTGAATAAGGGGCTAGCAGGCATCTGGTGGGGGGGTGAGGTGCCGAGGGGGCAGGTGGGGGAGTTAACAAAGATGAGGAGACAGGAAGAGAGAACTAAAGAGGAAATGAAAAAAGGGATGAGACAGGAAGCTGAGAAGGAAGGAAAAGAGGTGTCCTGCGTGGGCCGGATGCTGCCCCGCCGTCCCCTCCCCCCAGCTCCCTTCAGGGACTCACCGTAGTGCATGGGCATCGGGTGGACAGGCGGCATCGGCTGCGGGTAGCCAGCGGGGTGACCGTAGCCAGGCTGGGGGTAGGCTGGGTAGGCAGGGTAGCCACCAGGCAGAACGGATGGCTGCCCGTAGCCCCCCTGGGGCGGAGAGCCAGGGTACAGGGGGTTGCGGTCCTCATATGGAGGGGGGGCGCTGGGGTGGGACATGGCCGCTCGAGGGCTGAGGGGAGACCCCAGCTGCTGTCACCTGAAATGGAGATGAGAAAAGCAATCAAGGGTGCCCAGAGCCGGCACACGGGGCACCAGTCCAGGCTGTCCCTGAGGAGGGGGGACCCTCATATTCTCTCTCTTAATCATGTTCCCAGTGCATCACACTCTGCCCTCAGGCCATCCTCCTGATCCCCACAGTGCCGCTGGCCCCACCAGCTCAGCCCCAGCCCCTCTGCCTTCATGCCAGCTTTCTGGCCATGGCACTACTTCGGTTCAGTTTCAGGCCCCAGGAAAGCAGAAGGGGAGGTTTGTGCTGGAGCCCAGAGCAGTCACTGGGCCCCGGTGGTGTGAGGGGCGGGGCGGGGCGGAAACTCCCTGTGCTCAGCTAAGCAAAGCTTCCAGGGACCAGCCAAGCCTCTGGGTGAGTCACAGGGCCAGCTGGGACCCATTGCAGGGGTCAGCCCAGCCCCCAGGGCAGCTGGCAGGAGCTTAGGGCCTGAAAGGCAGAGCTGGGGAGGAGCCAAGGCTCCAAGTGGAGGGGGAGGGGTGTGGACAACAAGTGAACCCCAGGGCTGAGCCACCAGGCACCAAGCCGGAGGGCAGCCAGCCCACGGCCAGTGGCTGAGTCAGGGGAGGCCAGTGGCTGAGTCAGGGGACGCTGGAGAGGTCTAGGTGAGTGGGTGCGCTGGGCTGGCCACTGGGAGCTGGGAAACTGCAGAAAAGGGCAGGCCAGAGACAGGGCTTTCTGGTTACTTCGGGTAATAGCTGAGCACATCCGCTGAGGCACATCCGATAGGTCTATAGCAGCCTCTGGCTGTGTTGTGTGGGGAGTGGACAGTGTCTGCAGGCCCCGAACCCCCCTGGAGGGACAGACACATGTCTTGAACCCCGGGGCCTCTGGTATCCCCATGTTCCCCAGCAGGGGCCGTGGCTAGGGGGGAAGGAGAGCGCCCTGAGGAGTCTGCCACCAGACCTGGCCCATACCTTCTTTGTAGCAGGAAGACTCCCATAGCCAGGGGAAGGCTGAAGAACGCTGGGAGCCCCCAAAACAGCTCAAAGCGACCTCCAGGTTGTTTGGCCCCAAATGCTCAGTTCAGATAAGGGAATCAAGGCGCCTAATAGTGAAGGGACGTATAACTCCCAGGGTCACGGAACTAGCAGAGGAAGGAAGGCACAAACAGCACCGAGGCCTTCAGGGGCCTGTATGCATGATCTGTGTTACACTGCATTCTCGGTGCCTCTTAGGCCAGATAAATGTCCTCCAGGCCTGGTGTTCCCTCTGAGGTAGCAAAGCTGGGGCTGGAGAAAAGCTAAGGAGGAGGTCCCAGAAAGGCCCTCCGTCCTTGGTAATGAGCCTTGACAGTGCCACAGCCTCCTCCTGCAGCATCTCCCAAGGGGCAGAACTTTAGGACCTCACAGGGAGGAAGCACCCCCGGATCCAGACAGGCAGACATCCCCAGAACTTCTGCTGGAAGGAAGAGGGAACTGGCTTCTCTTATTAGGGTACTCCAGAGAGTCCAGGGATCCGAGAAAGGACTGTGTTACCTCTTCTTTCTTAGAAGTGGGATAGCTCGGAGAGGGGTAGGGAGAGGCAGGGAGAAGGGATCGAGTAACAGGCCAGGCCTCTAAATGGGTTACTTTGAGGAAAGCTGTTCTCCATCCTCCCAGAGTAGACAGACCAGCACAACAAGAATGTGTCAGGTCAGAAATAAGAAAGACCTTTCTAGCAGTGAGGGTGCGACAGCGCCTCCACGCCAGGCTTGTGGTGAAGGTCTACACAGTGGAGGAGAGTGACCTGACGAGATAAGGAGCCAAAGAGAACAGAAAAAGACCAAACACTGAGTGCTGCGAGTTTCAGAAACAGGGAACCCAACTGCTGTGGCAATGTTCTGGTCTCCTGTAAGAGTAGGGAAATTAGCACAGGTAGCTGTAATATGTAAATTCTCACAGATTTTTCAAAAGGATGAAACACAAACTGGCTCTCATCCCAAGGCAAGAGGCTCCTTCTCTCTACAGCCCCTTGCCTGCCCATCTCCAGGAGCCCCTTCTAACTCCACCAAGAGAATGGCATCCTGTTTGTAGAGGTGTGAACAGGTCACCTTTGCAGTAGTGCTCTCTGTCTGTCATCATTACGGCCATCCCGGCCCCAGGTCCATGGGACGCCCAGCCATCTGGGTGGTGGTACACAGGTGAACAGGCTGAACGTGACCCAAGAGACCCTGGCAGGGAAGGCTCCATGGTTGAAAGTCCCAGTGGGGCTACCACAGGGATGTCACCATGACCCGGCCCTGTCTGCTGCTCAGGATCCACCTCTGTGAAATGACATGTCACAGGCCAGGTGATCTGTGAGCTCCAGCTCCAGCAGACTGAATTCTCAGAGGCACCCAGCTCTGTGGAGCTTGCCCTTTGTCCAGCCAAGCAGCTGGTCCTCCCTCCTTCCTCTAAGCCGAGCCAGGCCAACAGGTCCCTTCCCAGACCACAGGGGCTGTGGCCGCAGAGTGCGGGGTGAATCACCAAGGGCAAGGTCAGCCTTGAAAGGGCCCCCCAGGAGACTCCAGTGGCCAGTTTCCACTCAGAAGGCTACTGACGCATAAGGACTCCCTTGCTCCTCCCTTGCCCCTCCCTCTGACTCTTCTGGTTTCAGAGGAATTCACCAGTAGACCAGCCTGCTGGGACATAGCAGGTCATAGTCCAGGTGTCCAAGGGCTCAGCCACCAGCCCACGCTTACCAGAGACTGGCACTGGACCATTTGACCCCACTATGCCTCGTTTTCTCCACCTGGAAAATGGGTTTAACACTATACTAGTACCCTCCACAGAACTGAACAACTACACATAAAGCACTTAGAGGGGTACCTGACCCCCGATAAAAAGAGTAAATGGTGGCTGTTTTTAGTTATTATTTTATTAATCCTCATAGTAGTCCAGCAGGGTGGGTAATGTTATCCCATAGATGAAGAAAGGATTAAGTCACTGGCCCAAGGTTACTTAGCTAGGGTGAGATGAAGTCCACACCTGAGCTCAAGATGGACTCCAGAGGCCACACTCTAATCCCACAGCTGGACACCCTGTCCATCGAAGCCTCTTTTCACACCTCATGGCTCCCCATCTAAGACTCTAGCAATAACAGAAGGCTTACATGACAAGTAGACACCGAGCTGTTCAGCCCCCCTCTAAAATCCCCCCCCAATCCCAGTTCCCAAATAACCGCCAGGAGGTGAGGAGGGTGGTCAGAGATAGAGTCTTAACTGCCTGAGCTGAAAGCAAGTCCACTCATCTAAGACGAGCCAACCCCCTCGCTTTACCAACCGCACAGAAAGATAGAGTGACCCATCCATGGTCACAGTGCTAGGCGGGGGGCTGGGACCACATCCCAGCTTTCTGAGTCCTGGGCACAGGAGACAGTGTTCAGGCAAGTCAGGGAAGTGGCTAAGTTCAGCCTCACTCACCTCTGAGCAGGGCCGGGGTAGGGGGGTGGTGGGCTGCTGACTGCTGCCCAGCCTACATGAGGGGCCTGGCCGCTTCCATGGCCTCGAGGCCTCTCCTAAGGATGAGGCTTGAGGCTGGCCTCCGCCTGGGTAGTAGGGACAGGGGGAAGTAGTCAGTGTTTGCTTTTGTAGCTATGACTAAGGGCAGGAGCTGGAGAACGTGGAGTCGAAAGGGAATGAGGGGAAAGGGAAGGGAGACAATCCAGAGACCAGAAACCAGCAATCGGGTCATTTGAGTTCCACCAGGAGCTAGTGGAGGAGCTCACGGTCTCCATGGGCTAAAAGGGAACTTTAAGGCTCCCCACTGGAAGCCTGACTTTTCCTAAAACACCGCAGGTACTCAGCTTCTCCTGAACACACTCCAGTAACCGGGAGCCAGGTTGTTCCCTTGCCGGCAGCCTGAATCATTAGAACTTTCTTCCTCACCTTGCCTGTTCCCAAGACATTCTAACTCTGCCCCATCCCTGCCATGTTACAGAGCTAAGTTTGCTCCTTCACCCTCAGGACCCCAATGCCCCCGCAGGAAGTTGCCAGAAGCTCTCCTTTCTCCTCCAGACGCAGCCATCCTGGCAGCAGAAGCGGGTGGGCTCCAATGCAGAACTCGCTGGCTGTCAGGGATTTCAGATACAGCCGTGGGGTGGAACAGCCCCTTCCCCTGGAGCCAGCTCAGTGTGGCCACCACAGCCCAGCCAGCTGAGGCCCAGCCTCAGGCTCCCCTGGGGGCCCCTGAAGGGTTAAAGCTCTGGAATCTGCACAGAAGGGTGGAACCAAGAGGGGGTGTGTGTGTGTGTGTGTGTGTGTGTGTGTGTTCGCAGAAAGGAGCAGCTGACTGGTCCCAGGCAGCCTGCCCTCCTCTCTGCCAGGAACGGATGCCCAGAGTCAGAATGGAAAGAATAGCTCAAAGTGTGCATCTCAGGAAACCCCACCCAGCAGACGTAGGAGCACAGTCCTTCCCTCCCATTTCCTTTAACTACCCCAACACCCCCAGCTCTCCCCCAGCCCCAGGAACCGGCCCCCCACTCCCCTGCCCCGGTCCCAGCACAGAGCCACCAGGGCAGAGAAGTAAAAAGATACACCCAGAGGTGTCTGGGCAAGTCACCAGGCTGCCTGCACGCGGACCAACAGGCCCAGAATCAACTTATCCTTCTGTCTGCTTGGCTTCTGGGAATAACAGCATGACGCGGAATGGATCTAAAAAGAGCTAGAGTGCCTTTAGAAATCATCTGGTTGTCTGACACACCAGGAAACCCCAATACCAAGAAAGTTCCTGCCCAGCGCACAAAAGGCCCTGTGGGTCACAGGTTTGGAACTTCCATTCCCAGCCAGCCCTGCCCACTGTCTGAGAACCTAGAACAGATGTAAGCACACACACAGCTGAGGCGGAGCCAGGACAAGCCACCCGCCTTCGGTTCCGCCCCCCCCCCCCCGTGCCCCCACCCTGCTCAGAAACAGATAAGACTGCCAACCCTCGACTTCCCTCCCCGCCCGAGTCTCAAGCCCAGGGCAGCCTCTCCCATCCGAGCTGAGAGAGGTGGGGTGGGGAAGACGCCCTGGAGAGCAAAGGAGCCCCACAGCTCTGTCACCCTTCTTCACGGGGGGTGGGTGGGGAATATAAGTGTGTCACCAGTGTGGGTAAGCTCAGTGACTCCAACCACGTCACTGGTCCCAAAGGCCTGGAAGTGCAGATAAGGAAGGCGGACTCAGAAACACTGTGCCTAGCCACCTCCTCCCCTGCCTTTCATCTCCGGCTCCTCCTTGTGTCTTGAGATCAGGAGGGAGGAGAGGCAGATGTAATTAGCAACCCACGGTGGAGAGGGGACTAACCCTTCCCTCAGTGGGCAGGGCGGGCAGGAAGGAAGAGAGAGCCGCTTATAGCAGTGAGTATGGGTACCCGTCACTGGCTCCCAAGGCGGGCCTGAGCCTGACAACAGCCCTCTGAGGTGTGTTCTTATCCCCACTCTCCAGAGGAGAAAACTGAAATTCAGAGGAAAACAGATCTAGGGGCCCACAGCAGGCAAACATCAGAGATGTACTAGAACCCAGGCTAGACATCCGATTTTAGAGTCCAGGCCCTTTGCTTTTACACCTGCTTGGAACACGAGCCCCTCAGGCACCCCTATCAGCCACCTTCGTGCACAGACTCACACCCAGGATGGGCTGGTGTAATGAGGACCTTTCCCTTGGAGAGAGTCAGTCCACCACGCCAGAGCCGTGGGTTAGAAGGCAGGTGCAGAGTTCTTGTCTGGCTCCTAACACCTCTGTGAGTCCGGGTGGGCCACTCCCCATCCCTGGACTCTCTCTTCCCCACCATAAAACAGGTACACTGAGCCAAAAGATCAAGTCTGTTCCAACTCCAACAGCCTCTGCTTCTGAAGGAGCAACCCGACAGAGCACAGCAGGTCAGGGCAGACCGCCCTGCTTCCTAAAGAATCTACACCTGGGCTTACTCCCCATCTAGAACGGCTACAGAGGCAGAGACACATGGCATGTTCCAGGGATGGGAGTGGCCCTAACATCCTCCCTCCCAAACTGTCCCCATATTGCCCTCTGGCACCTTCGGCCAGCATTTCCAGGGCGCTCACTTACCCCGCAGCCGGCAGAGAAACAGTCTAACAGTGTAGACAAGAAAGACAACCAGGCAGGAGGGAGATCAGAGAACTGGGCTCCAGTTCTAAGCCTGCCACCAGGCAAGTGACCTCCCTTGGCCTCCTTTCTCCACCCCCCAACACCAGCCCCCATGGGGCAGTGGGGAGGGACCAGTTACCCAGAACCCTGGAGCTGACAGCTAAACTCATCCAACCAGGCATTTCCCAGACTGCTCTAAAGAACACCCCGGAGATGTTACTGGATGAGCTCTGAAACAGAGAACTCTGAAAAACAACCAGTACCCCTTTCAGAAATTCCCAAGGCACAACGGCGTATCCAGCCTCTGTGCAGTCCTGCAGGGGGCAAGAACTGTTCAGCTTTGTTGAACCCAGCTTCCCCCCAGACTTCCTTGAGCCTGAAACAGTTTTAATCAGGGCACACCTAATTAATATCCCGTGGGATCCTGACCGGTCCACCTTTGTTTTACAGAGACCCAACCCTGAGAATGATTCCTGTGCTAACCCTCGTATCTTAAAGCCCCTGTCCTCCTAGCCAGCCCTCGGAGCAGTCACGTGAAGTACAAGCGTGTCCCCTCACTCTGCGTCAAGTGGATCCTCCGGGATCCTTCCTCTCCCCCCCACCACCCGCCCCACAAGACAGCTGCTGTCATCTCCACAGTAGCCTTAACGCCAAGGGCTGGGCGACATCTTCAACCAGCACAGAACTAGGAGACTGGCGTCCCCTAACATCACCCTTATGGAATGGGAAAAACACCAGTCATTAAATACAAAGACTCATCCGTCCTCCTCCCTGACCAGTGTACTGAGGACTCTCAGCAGCCGGGACTGTGGCCTGTGGACTTCCGAACATCTCTACTTCCAAACAACACCCAGGTTTTGGTCTAGAAACCCAGACTCTTAGGGTTGGAGGATCCGGTCAAGGCCATCCCCTCCACGGCATTCCCAGCAGAATATTCAAGAAGGCCCACATCAGTGTTAACCATATTGTCAGCAGAGGCCTCCTTCCCAGAGAGCTGTCTGAGCGTGCCCGCTCTGGCCCTCCCACTCCAGCCCTGTGAAGACACGAGCATGTGTTTCTTCTCTGGGGCTTCTGCTCTTTCTGAAGGAGCCAGGGTGAGAAGTTTGGGGGTGGATGTGCTCTGAGGAGGACAGCTTCCAGCCGAGGCCCCCGTCCCCAGGGAAGTGTTGTAGCTGAAGCGGCTGTTACCCCAGCTCCTGATATGACGCACTCCCCACACTTTCAGTGTATCCCATCATTACCTCTCTGACGTGCCCATTTTTACAAGTGAGGCCCTGAGGTCATGGCACCAGAAGACAGAGGAAGTCAGTGCCCTCGACACTGTGGTCCCACCACTTGTTCTTAAGTTACAAACTGGCTCTCTGTTTGGGTCCCCAGCCTAGAGGGCCAGGGACAGCAACCAGGTGAAGAGAAAATATGGCTGCCACTTTGCCCCCAGACAAAGCAGACCCAAGGCAGCACCTGGCTTTCGCTGCCACCACTGGCCAGGCCAAAGGCACCAGCTTTGAAACCAAAGCTCACCAGTGAGATGAATATTTCAGAGCCCCAGAGAACTGGACACCCCAGGGACCTGCCCTGACATCTGGCTCTGACCCTAGTTCCCAGGCCTTCCTTCACTTATCTCACATCCTAAGTTGGCATCAAGTAGAACCTCACCCCCCCCCATACCACACCCAGGCCACAGTGGGGTGAGGGGGGATGGAGGACCCCCCCCCACAAGGACAGGAGCTGACGCAGGACCTCCGGATCAGGGCCAAGCCTCCCAAAAGCCTTCCCCGGCTTGCCCTGCCACCGTCTGCTGGCTCCTTGTCCGGCTCCACTTGTTTTCCCCTTTCCCAGGCTCCAGTTGGGTTTTTATGCTGACCCAGAGAGGGCACGAGGCAGACAGCACTTCCTTGTTGCTTTCTCAACCCAGCCTAGGGACAGTGGCTGGAAGCAGGCGGGCCGAGGCAAAGTCACGGTAACAGGGGTGGCCACTTCTCCACTCTAAGGACAGTGGGCCGCTGGCTGCTCCCACCCCAAGAGCCAGGCCCCCTCCCCCCATTCCCATACTCAATTCACCTGGCTGCGCCGAGGCTAGCACCAGCCTCCCGGCCGCTCCCCTCCCCCTCCCGCCGGCCCAGGGCCCTGACAGCCCTCCTCCCGCGCGCAGCAGGCCACTCTGGGGGCTCGTATGGTGGACACACCCTGCGACACGCGCCATTAGGAGGGAGACATGACACCCTCTGACCCTGGCCCGCTCGCCCGGGCCCACAACCCACTGCTCGCTCCCAACGCGAAACAGGCGCCCCTCGGCCGCCCGGACGCCGCGGGAAAGAGAAACTCCAAGGGCGAGGGCCACAGATTGTCATCCGGCGCCGCCTCCCCGGGCCGAGCACTCGGAGAAAGTTCGGGGCGTCACCCCCGCCCCGTCCCCGCCGGCCCGCGGTCTCCCACTCCCGCCGGCCCCGGCCCCCTGACTTGCCTGACCGCTCCGACGGTGCGCTCCCGGCCTCACTCCCGGCCTCCCTCCAGGCGCAGCTAGTCCAGCACGGAGCGCGCGGGCCTGCCCTGGGCTGGGCGGGCCTGGGCTGGGCTGGGCTGGGGTTCCGCGCCCCGCCCCGTCGCGTCGGCCCCCCGTGGGGCGGGGCCTCTGGATGCCGCCAGGGGGCGCTGGGGGCTGCCCGGGGTCCCGCCAGCGTCTGGCGGCTCCGCGCGCGCCTCGGGAGGCCGGAACGACCGTCTAGGGTTCTCGGATATAAAGGCAATGCGTGATCATTGATGGAAACTTAGAAAACACAAACATACAGGAGGAAAATCTGTTCGCTACATGCCTCCCGACTTCCTGCGGAAAGCGCGTGTTTTTTACTTGTCTTTCCAGAGTGGGGCGCATTGTATGATGTTTTATCCATTGCTTTTATTTTACTTAACATTTTATCATGAACATTTTTCTTGTCACTAGATAATTCTTCAAAAGCATCATTTTAATGCCGCAAAGTATTCTATCACATAGCTATGCTGATTTATTAAATTAATTTCCTACCGGAAGACACTTAAATTGTTTCCTATTTCTCATTATCAGACACAAATCTGTGCTGAACATCCTTGACAATTCTCTTCTTTTAAAACCGAACGCACTTCACAGGTTTAAAACATCAAATGTCCAAACATAAAGATGGAACTTGGAATCTCTCTGTCCCTGGGAACTAGGACATTTCCTGCTTGAAGTTACTTCAACCTGGAAAGCAGGTGTTTTGGACTCAGAAATCCTGACTTGGGTTGTAGGTTACCAGTATTCCTGGCCCTGTCATCTCAGCCTGCCCAGCCCCTAATGCAAGGATGCCCTCCGAGTGCTATTTTGCAGAACAGGAAACGGGTTCTGGGAATTTTTGAAACATCGCCCGAGTGTGTATAGTTGCAAAGTCCATGTTTTTTTCCATTACGCCAAAGCTGCCGGTTGTTGAACAGCTTTACTTCAGGCCCTTATCTAGTGCTAATAGCCACAAATCAACACTACCGCTGGATGTCTTTCTCAGCCTCTAGGGCGCTAACTTCTTGAATGGCAGCAGTGGGACCCTTAGACTTGACAAAATGCAGCTAGAACCCCTCCTGATTCCAGAGCCATCTCTAAGCACTTATCCTTCCATGATTCTCTCTGGTGACCAGTCTAGCTTTGTCACAGGCCAAGACTTGGGAAGGATTTAATCTGCGAGCCCATGAGTGAAAGCAGTGTGCCTATGAGTAAACATAGTAAGCAGGATTACCACTCAGATTGTATATTTCAAACCAATTAAAATAGAAATGTTTTTTCAAATTGCCTATTTGAAAGTTCCTATGTTTATTCATATAGATACAAGTAACAGGAGTTACTTACCGGGACTGGTGGACATTTTGGCAGGCTAACCACCCCCTCCCCCAGCCACCCCAGCTCTCAATGTGAATTCAGATCTTAGAAGCCATAGACTTCATTTTAGGAAGTCCCCTCCCAACATGTGACCTTCCAAGCAAGAAGGTCACACTACTCTAGCCCCAGGTGAAAGGCACAGCCCCAGATGTCTGGACACCTCTTCGCATTCTCTACACTTAGGCCTCCTCTCCAGAAGGCACCCTCCAGGGGATATAGCTCAGGGGTAGAGCATTTGACTGCAGAAGGCGCCCTCCACTTTCTGGAACTGCTAGGGCAGTCTCCAGGGAGATTCGTTTAACAGCCAGCATTCACATCCGACTCATGGGAAAGCGGAATGTGGGGACACACACTGACCAAACTCCACACCAGCCTCACTGCATGCTTTCCTCTGAGCCCGTTTTCTGATCACGGAATCACGATTATAATCCTAAAAGAATCCTAAAGGGAGCACCTGGCCCAGGGCATGCCATGGGCATTCAGCAAGTGATGTCTCTTTCTCTTGACCCCCTTTTATCCCTGGATAAAAGGGATAAAGGCCTAATTTATAAGACTCTTAGCAGATTACTGAGCCCCTGCTGTCCGTCAAGCGGACAGGAATTTCTGGTTGCCGAGATGACAAACTGAAGGACGCAGCCCAGCCCCGTCCTCAAGAAACTCAGAGTCTCTCGGGAAGATTGTAAAAGAGTATATCGTTTTAGTTTTGATAGTTTGACAAGTGCCGGGATGAGGAAGGTTTCACTTGGGAACAGCATCTTAAGCAGGCGGTTTAGGACCCCTACATACCAGCAGTCTCGGGTTAAGCGGGTGGAGTGATAAGAAATGGCCCAGGGAGCCACCTGGGTGGCTCGGTCAGTTAAGCACAGGACTCTTTTTTTTTTTTTAAATAATATTTTATTTATTTATTTGACAGAGAGAGAGAGATCACAAGTAGGCAGAGAGGCAGGCAGAGAGAGGAGGAAGCAGGCTCCCCTCTGAGCAGAGAGCCCAACATGGGGCTCAATCTCAGGACCCTGAGATCATGACCTAAGCTGAAGGCAGAGGCTTAACCCTCTGAGCCACCCAGGCGCCCCAAGCACAGGATTCTTGATCTCAGCTCAGGTCTTGATCTCAGGGTCATGAGTTTAAGCCCCATGTTGGCATGGAGTCTGCTTTAAAAAAAAAAAAAAAAAAAGATGGGACTGAGCAAGGATGCAGGGGGTCAGAATTGAGATTTCACCTTTAGGACAATGGGAGGCCTGTGACTGTCAACAGGCATCTAGAAAAAAGTCGGGAAGGGGGTGGGAGTCATGATAGTGCCCTTGGAGTCAGGGTACAAGCTTTGACAAATAAAGACGCAGAATGACCAGTTATATTTGAACTTCAGACAAACAACAAATAATTTTTTTTGCCTAAGTATGTGTCATTGTCTCATATAATATTTGGGAACACACTAAAAAGTGTTCATTGCTTATCTGAAATGCACATTTAACTGGGCGTTTGGTATTCTTCTGGCAACCCTGCCCCAGGAGGAGAGTTGAGTAAAGTTGAGTCAAATCAGAGGCAGCAGGAGATGGAGTAAAAGGAACGAAAGGAATCAGGCAGATAGTTGTTTTAGGGTTGGGACAGCCAGAGCTTAGTGATTGGAGAGGGGAGGTTGACAGGAGTGGGCCCCTGGGGTGGTTTCCCTGGAGCCCGGGGGTGGGGTGGGGGGAACCAGGAGGGAGTGGGCCAGGAACTCAGCTTTCTCTGCAGCCAGCCCCAGGGCTCCAGTAATCTGTCCTACAGATTTCTCCTGCCAGGTGCCTGGTCACTTAATTCTCCTGAGAAAGGTCTTTTCATTTATCACTCACTTTATCCAAATAGCGCCCTTTTGTTTTTCAGAGGTAAATATGGGGGTAAATATGCCTCTTTCTCGCCACTGGAGGGTAAGGACAAAGTCATTCATCCCCAGCCTCAGACAGCCCTGTCCCATCATCTGTTGAGTTAAAGGGACTCTGTTGCACCAAGCCAGGGTCGGGGAGTGCATTAGAGCTCATGACCTGAAAATTAGTCTTATTACCTATAAACATCAGTGAGCACTTTCTTTTTTTTTTTTTTTTTTTTTAAAGATTTTATTTATTTATTTGACAGAGAGAAATCACAAGTAGATGGAGAGGCAGGCAGAGAGAGAGAGAGAGGGAAGCAGACTCCCTGCTGAGCAGAGAGCCCGATGCGGGACTCGATCCCAGGACCCTGAGATCATGACCTGAGCTGAAGGCAGCGGCTTAACCCACTGAGCCACCCAGGCGCCCCTCAGTGAGCACTTTCATAAAGAAATCAGGAGTAGAAAGAATAGTGGATTTGAACATCCCAGGAACAAGAGTTTTGTCCTGCCTTTGTCCCTGAGTGGCTGTGAGGCCTGGGGCCCCATCTTTCCTTAGAAATGAATCTAATCATACCATTCTTTCCTTCCTCCTACACTTTTGAAGCCTCAGATGAAGTCACCTACATGAAAAGTACTAAAAAAGGCTTGCACGTGGGTCTGTTGTTAGTGATCTTGCCAGTGAAGTGGAACTGGAAACAGGTTAGGTGAGAGGGCTCCCCCTTTCCTGGAGGTGTCGCCTTGTGACGTGGCCAGGGTACGGGGCCATGCCTTCCAGTCCTCCCTGACCGTCAGAATCACCGAAAGGCTTGTGAAAATATGTCTATTCCTCGGGGCATACCTCTTTCTAGAATCAGAAATGTGAATCAGAATCTTCAGGGGAGGCTGGAAGAAACACCCCCTGCTGAATCTAATTCTCCACCGGCTTTGGTGCTAGACAGACCTGGGCTCTTTTCAAATCGTGTTAGTGGTTGCGTGACGCCGGGGCCAGGTGTATTACTTAACCTCTCGGAGCCTTGTGTCCTTTTCTGTAGAAAAGGAGGTAATAATGCAGGGTGTGAGGTTTAAAAATAGCAGTTTCCAAGTGCTTGGGGCCTAGCAAATATTGTCGGCTATTACGGTTGGTGGTGAGAGAGAAGCCCAGTGACTCAGTGATGAGTTCACACCTCTGATCTGCTGGCAGCGTGGTTGCATTTGGAAGGCTAAGCGGGACCAGAAGAGAGGAGTTTGCGGCGGCTAAGGTGTGCCCTCTTGCCCTGCCCACTGACGCCTGTGGACCTTGGCCTCCTCGGTCACCCTGACCTGCTTGGGGAATTCCCAGCTCTGCATACCTCTCCGGCACAGGAAGGCCCT
Organism: Mustela erminea; assembly: GCF_009829155.1. Lineage (NCBI taxonomy): Eukaryota > Metazoa > Chordata > Mammalia > Carnivora > Mustelidae > Mustela > Mustela erminea. The sequence goes on from NC_045621.1 coordinate 28,101,946, forward strand.
CCCGTGTTTTACCTGCATTTGTCTAAACAGCGCCACACTCCACAAAGCCAACAGCTATTTCCTCTTCTCTTATTCCAGCCCAAGATAATAGCTGCCCTAGGACCTCTCATTGCCGGTAACTGTGTCCCCTCCGTAATCTCAATGTCAGGCGCCCACACTCTGATCCCCATCGGTCTGCCCAGCTCAACAACCCCAACTGCGACAACTCTGTGACCACACCAGGATTGACAGCTTCTTTGTCTCATCTCCTTTGCCCTGTCCCTCCCTGTTTCACTTCCTTCTTAACCGGCCTCAAACTCTGATCCCCCCAGGGAATCCCCATACCCCTCCCCCCTCCCAGCCAGGTGGAGCTCAGCACGACACCCAGCTGAAAGGGAGAAGGAAAGCATGCAAGGTGCTGACAGATCTCACTGAGTTCATCAAGACTTGGGTTTTTCTCGGCATTCATCTTGACCTTCCCACCCTAGGTAATTACTCCACACTTCCCCACCAATTTCTTCAAAGCTCCCAACTCCTCCACAGCCTCACTCTCAGGCTTAACCTTGCTTCCCTGTGTCACTGAGCGGGCTAAAGCTGTCAGAGAACTGCCACCTGGATCTCCACCGAGCTCTCTCAAACTTCTGTGTGCAAACAAATGATGTGGGAATCTTATCTAAATGCAAATTTTACTTCCTGCGGTGGGGCCTGAGAATCTGCATTGCTAATGAGCTCCAGGTGAGGCTGCTGCCTGGTGACTTTCTCTCTTCCTCGTGAGGTCAGAAGCTTCTCAAGCTTAATTTGACCAACGCTTAACTCCTAATCCCCATCCCCATCCCCATCCCCACCCAGTCTGATTGAGGATTCTAGCATCTTCCCTCATCTCCATCAAGGATGCAAGATACACAGGTTGGGGGTAGAAGGAGCGATGTCAGAAGGCACTCCAGCCTTGCAGGTGCTGTCTGATAGAAACATGACTTAAGCAGCGTAAGTACTTTAACATTTTCGAGGAGGCCCATTTAAAAAGTAAAAATGGGGCATCTGGGTGGCTCAGTCAGTTAAGCGTCTGCCTTCAGCTCGTGTCATGATCCTGGAGTCCCAAAATCAAGCCCTGCATTGGACTCCCTGCTCAGTGGGGAGTCTGCTTCTCCCTCTGCCCCTCACCCTGCTTGTGTTCTCTCTCTCTTCCTCACTCTCTCTCTCAAATAAACACATAAAATCTTTTTTAAAAATAAAATAAACAGGTACGATGAATTTTAATAATTTATTTCCTTAAGCCAACATTTGTCTAAAAGTGCCATTTCAACATTTAACCAAATATAAAAGATTCTTGACAGGATTTCTTTTCATGCTAGGACTTCAACATCTGGTGCGTAGTTTACACTTACAGTACACCTCGATGTGGATGCTAAATTTTCATCAGAAATACTGACTCTTTATCTAGATTTTATAAAAAATGTATAGTTGACAATGTTGATTCACATACCCAGGTTGTTCCGAACATATTTGAGGAACTGAAATCAGTGTTAATTTTTATATTTAACTTTAAATAAATTGAAATAAGATAAAAATTAAAATTCAGTTTCTCCGTTGCACTAGCCACAATTCAAGTACTCGCTGGCCACATGTGGCTGGTGGCTACAGTATTGGACCACACGGACGTATAGCAGTTAAGCTGGTCATCAACTGGAGGTAGATTCTGGGGGTCAAGGTCTATGCTGTAATTCATCTCAGCACCCCCCCCCCGCCACACTTCTCCCTAGATGCCTGGCCTAGGACCTGAACTCAGTACTTTTTATGGAAAGAAATTTATCCCCAAGTCAAAAATTGATGTCTAGGAACACACGCTTCGTTCCCAAATATGACCACTAGGGGGCAGGAGCTGGCTATCATCTCTTGGCAAGAAAAAGGAGATGGCTAACAATTTTCTACACAGGTGGAAGGTCATTGGGGCAGGGTTTTATTGCTTCTCATGACCCATTAGCGATTTCAATTGAGTCATACTGACATTTAAAAAAAAAGAGACCAGAGGGGCTCCTGGGTGGCTTAGTGGGTTAAAGCCTCTGCCTTTGGCTCAGATCATGATCCTAGAGTTCTGGGATCAAGCCCCACATCGGGCTCTCTGCTCAGTGGGGAGCATGCTTCCCCCTCTCTGTCTGCCTGCCTCTCTGCCTACTTGTGATCTCTGTCTGTCAAATAAATAAATAAATAAATAAATAAATAAAATCTTAAAAAAAAAAAAAAAAAGAAAGATACCCAACTTGGCTAGACTTTATGGCCACCTCTTCTTTAAAGAAAAAAAAAAAAAAGGAGAGACCAGAAAAAAATACGAACATAAGCTCTATTATTGTTATGTGTAACATTGTGTATGAGTCTTTTTTTAGGTTTATTTATTTTAGAGAGAGAGCATGCACAAGTGAAGGGAGGGGCAAAGGGAGAGGAAGAGGGTCCAAAGCAGACTCCCTGCTGAGTGTGGAGCCAGGCACCGAGCTCCATCCCACAACCACGAGATCATGACCTGAGCTAAAATCAAGGGTGGGATACATCACCAGCTGAGCCCCCCAGGCACCCTGAGTATGAGTCCTGATGTAAAATGTTCTTATTGTGAGTCATGGTCAAAAAAGTTTGAAAGTCGCTTGAATTTCCCATACCTACAGATAAAGAAACCAAACCCACACGCTAACCAGTGTTGTAGGAAATGGGACTAGGAGAGCTCCTGATGCGGTCTCCTCTTTGATTTAGCTGTTGTAAATCCTCTGAAGTTAATTTGAAAGGAAGCTGAGCTCAGAGCAGCTGAATGGCATACCCAGGCTCAGGGCTAGGAGCTATGGAGCCAGGCCTCACGCCCAGTGCTTTCATACCGACTCAGCAAGGGTTGCTGGTGGGCTGCGGGGCCAACGGTGTGCTAAGGTCGCCCACAAGGCGCAGACAGACAGGAGGGAAAAGCATAAACACAGCTCCTGCCCCCTGGGAGCTCACAGTCCAGTGGGCAAGACAGACATTAGCAACTAATCTCACACGTAAATATATCATTAGAAACAGTAATACCTGCTCTGAAGGAAAATGGACACGGGGTCCTAAAAGAGTAATGCATGGGAATGCGCTGAGCTTGGAGAGACCACGGCGGCTGCCTTGAGAGGACGGTATTGAAGAGCAGCCCAAGTCAGATGAGTCAGATGAGCTCTGTGTGTGTGTGTGTGTGTATGTGTGTGTATGTGTGTATGTGCAGAGATGTGTGGGCCGTGTGTGGATGTGTGTGGTGTTTGTGTGTGTGTGGATGTGTGTGGTGTTTGTGTGTGTATGGGCGTGTGTGGAGTTTGTGTGTATGTGTATGTGTGTGTGTGTAGTGTGTGGTGGGTATTTGTGTATGTGGATGGTATGTGGTATGTGTGTGCAGATGTGGCTGTATGTGGTCCATATGTATATGTGTATGGTATGGATGTATGTGGATGGTGTGTGAGGTGTGTGTGTGTGTGTGCACGTGGATATGGATGTGTATGGTGTCTGTGTATCATATGTGATGTATGGGTGTGTGTGCATGTGTGTGTGTGCGTGGATATGGATGTGTATGGCATGTGGTATGTGGTGTGGATGTGTGCGTGGATGGTGTGTGATATGTGTTTCTGTGTATCGTATGTGATGTATGGGCTGTGTATGGTGGGTGTGTGTGTGTGTGTGTGTGTGGCAGTGGCAGTGGCAGGCATGCTGCGATCGTTCTCCACTGAAGGAGCAAGCTGTGTGGAGGCAGCAAAGGCTGCCCCGAGGCTGAAAGTGTCTGGAGTGCTGGGGAACTCGGAGGTGAGGTGAGCCCCGGGGCGCAGCCTGAGAGGAGACTGGGGAGCTGGTTGGGGCCAGACCTGCAGGACCTCTTGGGACTTGTGACAGATTTTGAATTTTACTTCAAAGGGAACCATTGAATGGTTATTGAGCAGAGGAGAGACTTGATTTGGTTTTCGCTTTAAGAAGATGCCCTGGCTCTGTGTGGACAGTGGGCGGGGATGGGAGCATGAGGGCAGGGCGGCCAGTCAGGAGCTCTCTCGGCATCGGAGGGAAGATGGCGGACTTCCACCCCCCAGAGCTACCTCAAACCACATATCTTCTTCGGCCTCCCTTGGCCGGCTATCCTTCAAGTGCCCCCACAACTATCTCTGCCCTTCCCTGTGCTCAGAGCTGGCTTGGTTGGACACATCAGTGGGCCCTTTGTCCTCCAGCTTCAGTTGGGTTTGGTCACTGGAGGAGGGGAGTCAAGGAGCCTGAACTCTGGGTATTTGCCCTCCTTCTCCTTCCCGAAAGGTCTCCATGGACAGGCTCATCCTTCAACCAAAGACCAGGTGGTCCTGTCCACTCACCTCTTTCCCTTCAAGTTCTACACCTGCTCCGTGCCGTCACCCATCAAGCCTAGAGGTGGTCCAGGGCCCCACTGTCATGGTACTGGGGTACGGCCACTATCCCTTGGGCTCTCTGTACCCCGCCCATCGCCTTGTCATCAGTCCATAATGCTCCCCTCCAGTCCTCAGTTTGGGTGGGTCCTCCATTTCCTGGCCGACTCTGCCTCATCTGCCTTCTTGCCCCCACCCCACACCCCGCTGGCAACACAGCATCAGTGGGAGGAGCCTGGACATTGGGGTCAGATAAAACTGGGACCAAATTCTGGCTCTCTCCCTTACTAGCTGTGTGATGGGGTGCATCGCTTAGCCCACCCGAGCCTCCATCTGTTCATCTCTAACACAAGGACACTGTCACCTGCCTCACACAGTGGCTAGGACTGCGAAGGAACACATGCAAGGGTGTGGCTCAGGCCCTGTGCACAGCAGACCACCTTCTGCGCTCTGTTTTTCCTTCCCCGGCCACCAAGTGAGCATTTGCCGCTCTGCACAGGGTCTGGCGCCGTAATGGGCGCTGGGATGAGGGGGACACTGGGGAGGCTGCAGTCCTGGGAACAAGCTACAGTGACCCCCCCGTTGGACTCCACCACAGTTCAAGGTAGAAAATCATGAGGCTCACTTTCCAAACCATTCATTTCATTGTTTACAACTCTGTGGCAGGTGTTTTTCCGAAGTCTGGGGATAGAGTAGTGACCAGGCATAAAATGTGATCAGAAGGGGCTTCGAAGGGGAGATTGAATTCACTTTTAGCTTTAAAGGAGCTGTGCTCCAAGGTAAGCCATCTCAGTCTCCCCGGGGACTGACCTCACTTTCCTCCCTCCCCCTGGGAGAGCCTGCAGAACTCCCCAGACTGACAATCAGCCTTAATTAGTCACAGCCACTTCAGGAATGTATTAGATCACCTTGACCATGTGGGGGCAGAAAGTACCCAGAGAAGAGTGCCTGGGGGATTTCTCCAGACCCGGCGGGGCAGATGTAGGGAACAAAATATCCAGGACAGTGACCAGGGCAGACCTACTGAAGGGGTGTGGGGCACATGGAAGGGAGCGGCGGGAGCATAAAATGCTGAAAAACTGGGTTGAAGCCATATTGCTAAATCAAGCAACGTGAATTTAATGGTGTAGGCACTGGCTTTAAGAGGGGAGGGGGCAGACCTGATTGAGAGTTGGGCTTCCAAAGGCTTTGTCTGATAGCCTTTGTGAGTTGGGTGGGGGCCAGGGGTGTCTGTGGTGGGCTGGGTGCTAGGACCCCGGCCCAAATTGGGGTGATGGCAGTGGGAAATGGAGAAGGATCACCCCCTCTGCACCCATTCCTAAAATGTGTATTGGCGTGCCCATAAGGACCAGGCGTCAATGTTGCAAGAAAGACAAAAGATTCAGTAACATCAGTGAATGAACTGGAAAGAACCCCACACTGCGAGCTTTACTTGGGTAATCAAGGTTAGTGGTCAGAAAAGCTCCATGCGGGTCCTCAGTCCCTTCTGCCAAGAAAGGGATTGGGGATCCCCTATACCTGCCCAGCCACACCTGGAAATGACAAGAAAGAGGATGGGCGTTTCAGTTTGGAACTCGAGAGGGACACAGGAGTGGACATTCTCCACGAGCAATGCTTTCTATGTCAAACGGAGGCAAGGGAAGCAGTGAATGTGACTCTGGAAGTAAAAGGGCCAGGTCATGAGCTCTGGGGAACCGGAACATTGGCAGCAGAAGGGGCTGCCTGTGGGAGGACAGTCAGAAGATTTTTTAATTTTTAAGTAATCTCTATGCCTAATGTGGGGCTCCAGCATACAACCCCGAGATCAAGGGTCACACACTGTCTGGACCGAGTTGGCCAGGTGCCCCAAGGGGTTCAGAGCCGAATTAGGATGGAATGATGGGAGCAGAAGCTCAGTTGAGTGGCCTAAGATCGGTGCAAAGTGAAAAGTAAAGGCAGGAAGGAGGACTGCTTTCTTTGTTTTAATAAAATTTATAGATATCTTAATTATATATATAATTATATATATTAATAAAATTATATATATATATTTTTTTAAAGTAAACTCTACCCCCAATATGGGGCTCAAACTCATGACCCTGAGATCAAGCGTCACATGCTCTACTGACTGAGCCAGCCACCCGCTAAAATACTTTTTTTATTAAAATAGTAATATCTTCTCATTGTAGTAAGACAGAAAATATTTTTAAAATATAAGAAAAAGAAAACAAGGGGCACCTGGGCGGCTCAGTTGCTAAACATCCACCTTTGGCCCAGGTCATGATCTGGGGATCTGGGTTCTGGGATCAAGCCCCACATCGGGCTCCCTGCTCAGAAGAGAATCTGCTTCTTGGCGTTCCTCTCCCTCTGTCCCTCTCCCCATGCTCAAGTTCCCTCTTTCTCTGTCTCAAATAAATAAATAAATAAAATCTTTAAAAAGAAAGAAAGAAAGAAAAAGACAACAAATGATACCCCATAAGTTCATCAATCAACAATCATCACTGGTAGCATCTTAGATTTTCTTCTGTGCATTTTGTTTACAGCAATCTCACCAATGATAAAAAATTTACACATGCTTGTATCCTGTTTTCCTCCCACTTTATGTTAAAATGGACACCCACAGTATTAGCTTGAATGTTTTCGGCTGCAGTTATCAAAGCAGAACGAAACGACTAAATGTGGCTTAAACAATAAGGACTATTTTTATTTCACGTAATGAGAAGTCCAGGGGCAAGGTAATCTGGACTGGTTAATTCAGGGACTTGGTTATGTCTTCAAGGACAATGGTTCCATCCTCACTTTTACTCTGCCCTCTCCAGCATGTTACAGTATCCTCCTAATCCTAAAGTGGCTGCTGCAGTTCCAGGCATCACAGGCAGATGACAGCATCCTGGACAAGAAAAGAGCACAGTGCTATTGTATTCCTCTTCAACAATTAGGAAAACCTTCCTAGAAGGTCTGCAGCCTATTTCCTACCCCATCTCACAGCTATGCATCGTGGAGCAATTGATCTCTCCGTGCCTCAATGTTTTAATCTGTGCAATGGAAATTATAACTATTTGACTTACAAGGCTATTGTGGGGAGCTGAGAGTTTTTCTGCATAAAACACTTAGAGCAGTGCCTGGCATATGATTTGTACTATATAAATACTTGTTATTATTATCTAATGGCAGGAATTTCATCCCATTCCTGGGTCTAACTAATTATGTGGCAGGGCAAAGAATGTACCAATTGGCTTGGACCAGTCAAGATGCACCCACCCCAGAGATGGGGAGGGGCTCATTCAGAGGCTATGGCAATTTGGGGTGCTGGGCAGCTCAGTGGATTAAAGCCTCTGTCTTCAGTTCACGTCATGATCCCAGGGTTCTGGGATGGAGCCCCGCATCGGGCTCTCTGCTCACCAGGGAGCCTGCTTCCTCCTCTCTCTCTGTCTGCTTCTCTGCCTACTTGTGATCTCTGTCTGTCAAATAAATAAATAAAATTGGAAAAAAAAAAAAAAAAGCTATGGCAATTCATAGCAGAGCTGGCAAAATATAGGTTAACAAGGGAAAAGGAGGGGGGTGGCGAATGGGCATTAATCAATGGGCAGGATCAGCCACACCTGTGTTGCTTTGCCTGCACGTGTTTTGTTTTGTTTTTTTAAGTAGGCTCCACGCCCAATGTGGGGTTTAAACTCTTGACCCTGAGATCCAGAGAGCCCTGTGACTGAGCCAAGTAGGCACCCCACCGCTGTATTAATTAAAAAAAAAAAAAATCTAGGGGCACCTGGATGGCTCAGTTGGTTAAGCATCCAACTCTCGATCTCAGGATATCACCACAAGTGGTGTATGAATACCCATCTTCCCATAGTCTTTCCAACATTCAGATTTTATTAGTTTGTTTTGTTTTGTTGTGGAGAAGGGGCAGAGAGAGAGAGAGAGTGAGAGAATCCCAAGCAAGCTCCATGCTCAGCGCAAGCCTGAGGTGGGACTTGATCTCATGACCTGAGCCAAAATCATGACCCTAGATTTTATTAGTTTTAATCTTCTCTATTTAAAAAAATATTTTATTTATTTATTTCAGACAAACAGAAAGAGCGTGTGCACAAGCGTGGGGGAGGAGCAGAGGATGAAGCAAGCTCCGCCACTGAGCAGGGAGGGTGATGAGGGGCTCCATCCTAGGACCTTAGGAGCATGCCTTGAGCTGAAGGCAGACACTTAAACGACTGAGTCACCCAGGAACCTCCCTTTTTTAAAATTATTTTTAAGATTTATTTATTTGAGAGGGAGTGACGAGAAAGAGTAGCTTACATTTTCTCGGTTTTTTAAAAAATATTTTATTTATTGGACTGAGAGAGAGCGAGAGAGGGCGCCTGCGCACAAGCAGGGGGGAGGGGCACACAGGCGAGAAGCAGGCTCCCCATGGAGCAGGGAGCCCCGATTTGGGGCTTGATTTAGATTCTGGGACTCTGGGATCATGACCTGAGCCAAAGGCAGCTGCTTAACCAACTGAGCCACCCAGGTGCCCCGGGATGTCTTTAAAAAATTTAATTTAACTCTTAGATGTTAAGAGTTTAACATTTTTTCATGTACCCATTTATCCCTTTGTTAATTGGGCTCTTAGTGTCCTCTTATTTATTAAGGTCTTTATATTATAAAGGTCTTTATTATTTAATAGGTAGCTTAACTCTGTGACAAATTTGAGGCAAATATTTTCCATGTTTTTTTGTTTTGGGCTTTTTCTTTTGTGCATGCATGGTTTTTCTTTTCTTTTAAAGATTTTGCAGAGAGAGAGCATGAGCATGAGCACAAACAGGGAACGGCAGGCAGAGGGAGAAGCAGGCTCCCCTTGGAGCAGGGAACCCATGTGTGGGGCTGGATCCCAGGGCCCTGGAATCATGACCTGAGCTGAAGGCAGACGCTTAACCGACTGAGCCACCCAGGCATCCCATGGTTTTTCTTTTAATATATGAAAAGCTTAATATTTTTTTAAGTACCTAAAAGGGTAATTGTTTCCCTTGTTAGATCTTAAGTTGCTTTTCGTCTAAGAGTAATAGATGCCTACTAAAAAAATTAGAAGAACTCTTCAATTGCTTTTTGCCGTAGAAAGTCTTCCACTGTCCAGACATTGAACATGCATTTAAATTTCCTCTAATTGTATATGGTTTAATTTTATGTCCTTAACACTTTCATTCACTCAGTTCATTTTGCTGCACTCTGCCATGCACAGATCTAAATTGCTCTTTTCCAAGTAGCTCCAAGCATTGTGTTTCCAGCACTGTTACTAACTAACCTTTTTGCTTCCCTCTGGCTCCACCGCTAGTGTTGCAATCATGCTGCATAAGGAGCAAATCCAAAACTGAGAAGCATACAACAAGCACTACTCTCTCATGCATCCATGGGTAGGTGGAGTTTCAGCTGATCTAGGCTGGGCTCTGCTAAGCTGGCTTCTAAGCTGTGAGTGGGGTCAAGCGGGCTCCATGTGTTTTCCATCTTCTTAGACCAGCAACTGCCAGAGGGATGGTCTCCTGGAAAAAGGCATTAAGAGACCAGATTCAATCACCATCACATATTTAATACCTCTGCTTATATCATTGTCTGCTAACATTCCACTGGCGGAAACAAATCATAAGACCAAGCCCAATATCAGTGGTATGGGAAAATAAATACACTTCACCTTTATTCAAATGTGCATAGTCACATGACAAAGGATGTGTTTACAGGGAGAGATTAATTAAGAACTGGGGTTGGGGGAAGAACTGAGAACTGAAATACAATCTACTAAACCCATGGAGACCAACTTTCAGGAAGCTCAGTCGTGTCATGATAAATGGCAGAACAGAATCCAGAAAGGGACCCAAAGTCAAGGGAGTTTTTTTTAAGGCAACGAGATACTCACATTTGCTCATAGGTTGAGGAAAAGCAGTGGTCAGGAGGAACACCCCTTGAAGGTATGAGCAAGGCTAATAGCATGTCCTTTAAGAATGCATATGGAAACAGCAAAATTTGTAGAGGGGGTGGGCAGGCACAGAACTTATTTCCTCTGAGAAGGATGTTGGCTGGAAGCAAGAGAACTGGAGGTGGGCCTGAGGTTTCCAATGGCAACTGGGGGTCATGAGCAGGCATCCCAGCAAAGTCAAAGCTGTGTCAAGCATTCCTGTTGGAGGATCCCAGTGAAGCCTGAGCGGTAGAGACCCTCATTCACATGGGATGGCCATTTGTCTCCAGTCCTGTCCATGAGGGTGGAGCAGTCCATGGGCTGTCAGGCTGGTCTAGGCAGGCTGGAGCCTGGCAGGCCAAAGATGGAGGGCCCGGGTTGGGCAGCGAGTGGTTCCTCAGCTTCCTTCCTCAGCTGGTGAGTGGTTCAAGGGACTGAACCCAGGTTCTCACTGGGAAGGAAATGTGGGCAGGAGGAGCGGAGGGGCTGGGAGAAAACACAAGGTTTGAGGGGCTAGAGTTAAAGGAGTAGAGGATGTGGGGCTGAGGGGTCAAAGGGAAGGACACCGGACTTGAGATGTTCAGAGGGCAACAAGTTCCAGGGGCGTCCAGGCTGGGACCACATGAGGAGGCTGTTCTATTGAACCGAAGGCCTCAGAAGTGAGGTCAGAACTGAGGCCAAGGCAGAGTTCAGAGTTACCCGTGCTAAATGCAGATTCCTAGGCCCTGGCCAGACCTACGAAGTTGGAATCTTTTGAGGAGAGGCCCAGGATTCTGTATTTTCACAATCTCCCCCGAGGGGTTCTTAGACTCCCTGAAGTTTGAGAACAGCTGAGCTGAAAGTACCAATGGGCCACGCTTGCTGTAGGTTCCCCCTCCAGAAGGCAGGGCAGCCAGAGGGAGGAAGGAAATGGAAGCCACACAAACCGGGGTTCCAGAATGTACAGCACAGCTGGTGGGAGGTCTACGGTGGGAGGGCGGGATCGGCGTGGGGGCAGCACGTATGAGGCTGGGCTGAGGCGGGGACAGAAAATCCTAGCCGCCACTCCTGTGTCCGGCTGTCTTTTCCACGCTGAACTCACTTCCCCACCCCCATCCAACAAGATGTCTCTTTTCTCTAACATTCAGACAGTGCCAACCATCTCCGCTCCTTCATGACCACTCATCGCCATCGGCGTCATCATCACCATCACCACCATTAATTCCCTGATTTCCTGACCACCAGCCAAGCGCCAGGCCCCAAGCCTGAGGTATGATGCAAGACGAAGGCAGGCTCTCGATCCTAATGGAAAGTCCCAGGCCAGTTGGGAAGACAGGATTCAGACACCAGGGACAGGCAAACCAAGATGGCAAGTGGACAAGGGGCAGAGTTGAGAAACCCAGGAACCTGTGGGGAGGCTTGCTCTTCATGAGTTAAACTCTAAAACCCCCCCATCAAAAAAATAAAATAAAACAAAATAAAAAATAAAACCCCCCATCACAGGCCGGAATGACATGCTGCCCATTGTCTGACCCAGGTGATTAATGGGTTCCCTCCCAGGAGAGTCGCAGAGGCAAACCTTAGCCTTGGCAGTGCACCCCAAGCTGCTCGAGGTGGGGGGAGGAGGTCATGGGCAAAGAGGGTTTCCTCAGACTTGGCTCTCCTGCAGCCTTCCCTCATAGTAGGAAACACGGGCAGTCCCCAGGCTTGTCCCACCTCTCGTTCACTAGCGACCCTCCCGAGTGGGGAATGGCTTCTGCACATCCGTCCTGCTGGGACGCAGCCCACTTGGTCAGGACGCTCGTCTTCGGATGGTCACAGGTTCAGCAGCAATAACCAAATTATCATTCATTCATTCTTTGTTTCTCTCATTCACTCCTTCACTCACCGGATGTTTGTCACCTACTTTGAGCCAGGCATTGTGCACCCCCCTGAGAATACCGTGGTGCAAAGACAGACAGACCCTTCCCTGCCTTCACGGGGCTTATATTCCAGCAGGGGGACAGATGAGATCACAGAATAATGTCAGTGTGAAGGCGTGATGAAGGAAGTGAGCAGGATGGAGGGGTCAATGAGGGCCTCTCAGAGAGGGTCGCATTTTTTCTTTAATTGGATGGATAGCCTACATATGGTAAGTGCACACATTTTTAGGGCACTGTCTGGTGAATTTTCCCATTTGCGTAAGCCATGGTTTGTCCATCTCTGAACTATTGACATTTAAGGCTGGAAAATTCTTTGTGGTGGGGCCATCCTGTTCAGTGCAGGATGTTTTGCAGTATCCCCTGGCCTCTACTTACCAGATGTCAGTAGCACACCTCCCCCTCCCTTTTGTGACCATCAGAAATGTCTCCAGACTTGGCCGCATGTCTTCTGCGAGGCAGTGTTTCCCCGTGGGGGGCTCCTGGGCTAAGCCATGTAATCGCCAGTCAGCTCAGGATACAGGCTGTTCCCATCACAGAGGGGCTGGTCTTTGAGCTCCGACCCAGTGGATGAGAAGCTGCTACCCGTTCAAAGAACTGAGGGAAGAGCGTTCCAAGAGGGAGCATGAGCAAAGGCCCTGGGGTGGGAACAAGCTTGGTCCATCTGAGAAACAGTGTGCCTGGTCCATCTGAGGAACAGTGTGGCTGGTCCGTGGTGACAGGGGAGGAATGGCATCTGAGAAGGTGGAAGAGATAGGCTTGGCATCACTAAGCAGGGGCTTTGGCGTTAGGACATTACAAAGAACATTTGTCCGTATTTAGTATGCATCTGGTACCACGCCAGACACTGGAGATTCAAAGATGAATCAATTAAATTATACTCCCTACTCTTCTGGAAGAGAGTAAAGTCTTCTAGACTCTAGACTCTTGAAATAGACATGTAAACAAATACACACACACACACACACACACACACAGAGCATGAAGCACTGTATTGAAAGATAAACTTACGGACAAGACCTAGAGCTGGCAAAAGGGGCGTCATGCGTAAGCCCATGCTGGGGTGGGAGGGTTCAAGAAGAACTTTCTTGAAGAGAGTGCATCTGATCTGAGTCTTTGGGGGAACAGAGGATGAATGATACTCCAGGCAGAAGGCACAGCAGGTCAAAATCTCAAGGGTGTGGATTCAGGGAATGACAAATGATGGATTCAGGGAAAGACAAGTAGGTGATATAAGATGTAAGATCAGTAGGAGGTGCATACTGAGGCATCAGTCTGGCTGGGACAGATTTCCATGGAGCAGAGATGACACTAGGCAGATTTTGGGGCACCTGGCTGGCTCAGTGAGAGGAGCACGAGACTCTCCATCTTGGGGTTGTAAATTCAAGCCCCGCCCCCTGCATTGGGTGTAAAGATTACTTAAAAAATAAAAAGTAAATAAATAAATAAATATATAATAAAAGCAGATTCAGAGCAGACGTTGGAAGTCTTCCAGAACAGTCCAGGGGAGGAAAGGAGGCCTTCCTGAGCCCACGTGAGACCTCTAAAACACCCACCCTCGCTCCTTATGCCCAGCCCTGTCCTGGCTCCATATATTTCATAAAATGCATCTTGGATGATTATCTAATCTTGTCAGTGTGTGTGTGGCTGGAGATGAAGGCTTGGATCATCTTGTATTCTAAGCAGGCTCAGGCCTGAGCCTGCATTTCCTGTTTCAGATGACAGAGACTGTGTTAATTTCCCAATATAATGCCTTACCTGCAGAAAGGTGTGTTCACAATGTCTTTTGATGAAGCTTCATAATTCTTCACTTTGCATGTACAGACCCAGACTTAGAGACATATGAAGTCCCCTGGCCTGGAAGGGACTTCTACAAGGTAGCCTGCTGGTCTTGCCCAGTACTCACAGGTGGGGAGCTAATCACAGTTGGGAGCCTAATGCCATTCTATCTGACACTTGTTTATTCAGACTCTTGGTGGGCCAGGCCCCCCAAGAAGGAGCTGAACTATGGGCAAGGAGACAGAAAGGGAGCAGGCCATAGGTTCTGGCCCTCAGGATGTATCCATGTAAGAGAAAGTCCACATCTGGGGTTTCTGAATGAAACCAGGATTATGTGTTGGGATTACAGTTCCATTTAGGGATAAATCAACCCACCTCCTGGCTTTTTGGAAGGATGATGATGACGCCTCCAATTCATTGTGCATGATGAGCCCATCCGTCTATGCTCTCCACGCTGGGGCCCCAGACATGTCCATCAGAGAGAGACAGTTCATGACTCGGGGGTCAGTTTAGCCAGCTTCTTGGGCCCATGGGCAGGCTGCAGGGAAGAAAACAAGAGCACTGCCTCACCTGCTTCCCTCCCCAACCCCTCCCAGCAGGAGAGAGAGCTCACTTGACTGTTGGCAACATTTCTTTCCCTTCTCCAGCTGGGCCAGCCCTAGGGCTGGAGCCAGAAAGTTTTGCCAAATTTGTCGATGTCACCATGCCTGCCCTTGCATCCACTTCCCTCCCACTGACCTCAACAATTTCTGGAACCCATCAGGAAGGCAGCAGTGCAGGGGGCAGGAGGGGGGAGGGAAGGGGGAGGAATGGTGTGGAAATCCCACTGGGCTTGGAAGGCAGGATACCAAGGTCTTTCTCCTGTCTCTGCCACCCGGTTGTTGCCTAATCCTGGTTGAATCACGCCCTCTGACCTTTGTCGTCTCTTCTTATCCTTAATGGCGCGTGGTTTACAGGTCACCAGCTTAAGGAGGCCCTGGCCCATCTAAATTGGTCCTCTTTCCTCCTTATCATTGCCCCCTGTGCTCGATCCCTTTATCAGAGCACAGTTTGTAATCACACACAGGTATGTACATATGTGTGTGGTGTATATATGTGTGTATATAGATATAAATAAATGCGTATATAATTATGTTTGTTGGCTTATTTGGTTTGTTTCCCTGCCAGATTCTAGATTGCAGGCTCCAGGAATATAGTGGCTGTGTGTCTTTGACCCTTGCATCCCCAGTGCTTGGCGCAAAGGAGGGCACAGAATAGTAATTTAGTGAACAAATAAATGAATGAATGCCGTTAACCCACAGGATCTTCCAGGTTTCTTCCACCTGAAAAAGTTCGGTCTAGGGTTTCCTGCCAAGAGGACCATTCCGGGGCCTCTCCCAGAGTCCTCTTGTTGGGGGAAGGTGGGAGGATGTCGGGGGTGGGGGTGCGGAGGAGACGTGGGTGCGCGGGCACCCGGCGAGCCCTCAAATCCCTGTAGGTCCGACGCCCCACGGGCCCCGCCCCCGGGTCAGCCGGCGGGGGCGGGGCCAGGCCGCCTCCAGCGGGTGGCATTCCGGGCTTGCGCCGAGAGTAGCGAGGGGGAGGGTTCGAACGCGAGTCGCAGAGTGGGGCGGGGCCAAAATGCCCCTCCTCGCCCCCCGGCTGGCAGTGCAGGGGGCGGGGCCCCAACCCCGCAGATCCCCCGAGAAGGGGCCTGGGCCGAGCCGTCGCCTAGCAACGCCCCGCCCCGCCCGCCCCCAGTCAGCCGCGGGCGCCTGCCCCCAGCATGGCCTGGCAGGGCTGGTCTGCGCCTTGGCTGTGGGTCTCCGGCTGCGGGCTGCTGCTCCTTGTCCTCGTCCTGCTGGTGAGCCCCCGCAGCTGCCGAGCGCGGCGGACCCTCCGCGGCCTCTTTATGGCGCGCAGCAAGCGGCTGCTCTTCCGAATCGGGTTAGTGCCGAGCTCCGGCGACGGGATGCGGGGCTCGGGAAGGCGCGCGCGCAGGGGAGAGGGGACCGAGAGGCAGGGGTCGGGGGTCGGGGGGCGGCCCGAGGGTTTGGACGGAGCGAGGGCTGGGGCATCCAGAGCCAGAGAAGAGAGAGCGAAGAGGCGGGCTGGAGAAGCCACTGACTTGGGGGAACTGAGCAGAGCAGGAGTCGGGGGCGGGGGGGCCGGGGGGGGAGGCGCTGGAAAATTGAATGGGCTGGGGAGGTATTGGAGGGGCAGGCTAGGGTGGCCAGGGAAAGGGGGCATCTGGGGAAAAGAGCCAGCTGAGGGGCCGGAGACAGGGAGCTGGAAAAGGAGGGCAGGTGCAGGAGAGAAGGAATGCCTCAGACCATCAGTGTCACTTGAAACTGCCAGCTGCTTCCATGTGTCCCTGTCTTTCTCCCCATCACCCAGCCCCCCCCCCCCCCATTCTGTCAGCTCTTCTCTCCCAAGCAAGAATCCCAACTCTGCAGGTCTGTCTCTTTCCTTCTACTCCCCTACCCTGGCCCGTGTCGGAAGGCCAGGCTGTGAAATCCAACCCTCCTCAATCAGCTTGGGGAAGTTCATCGACCTCCAATGACTTTTTCCTATCCCCTTCCCCCAGTCCTCACTCTTTCCTTCTCCCTACTTTTCCCCTTTCCTGGGCTAGACTAGGGGGCTAACCAGCTCTGATCTGCCATGGAGACACTAAGAGGCAGGAGGGGAACCACAAGAAGGCTTCCTAGGGCCCCAATCCTTTCCCGCAGCCAGCAGGCCTAGGGGACAGGACCTCAAGCTTGAGGACAACTATGATGGTGATGGGAACTGTGGGAGCCCTGGCCACTGGCCAGGTTTGGGGGAGGGCCTAAGGCTGGGAATTTCCTGAGCTTCAGAGAGGGTACATTGTACAATTTATCCCTCCTCCCCAGACCACCTCTGGGGCTCCCTGGTGGCTTAGTGGGTTAAAGCCTCTGCCTTTGGCTCAGGTCATGAGCTCAGGGTCCTGGGATCAAGTCCCGAATCTGGCTCTCTGCTCAGTGGGGAGCCTGCCCCCCCCACCTCTCTGCCTACTTGTGATCTCTGTCAACTAAATAAATAAAATCTTAAAAAAAAAAAAATGAAGAAAGAAGCTTCAGCCCTAGGGTTCTACTGAAACTCAGTCTAAGGGGTACAGATACAAGGGCTAATTGGAGGAAAAGTGGAAGAACATGAGGGGAGACAGAATCTTGCATGGGTGCGGCTTTGGGGCATTCACATCTCTAAACTCTTGAACACTGGTTGCATTTTCTTATAAGATTTTTTTTCTTTCTTTCTTTTTTTTTTTAAGTAATCTCTACACCCAACATAGGGCTTGGTGCTCAAACTCACAACCCAAGATCCATAGTCACATGCTCTACCCACTCAGCCAACCAGGCATCCCAACACTGGTCACATTCTTGATAATGCTCCAAGTCACCATTGCTCTGCAAAAAGCATTAAATAATGAGATTTACAGGTATTTAAATAATTTCATGTTTGGGACCTAAAAAAAATTTCCCGATAAAATTTCTGGGAATTTCACAGCTCTGTGTGGAGATAAATTTTTAAATTTTCTTCTTGTTTTCAAAACTAGTCACATTGAAGTCATACAAATGGCCTGAGGAAGTGGAAAAGAAAGGTTTCCACAAAGAACTGGAATCAAAAGTTCTGGAATAAGAATTTCCAAGATCGCCTTCTCCGAATCCTGAGGGTCTGAGTATTCCTAGAACTTAGGATCTGGAAGTTTCCAAATCTCAAAACTTGGAATTCTCAGAGAACTTCTTCGGAATTCTGTTTCCCTATTGGACTTTCCTGTCTGGATCTCCTTATTGCCTTGGAATCAACTCCCCAAATTTGCAGAGCAGAAGGGCGTGCCTGGAATCAGAATTCCAGATCCTGCCCCTCCATGGTCTGGGAAACAATCAGTTCAGTCCCTTGGGGGAGAGGCTGTTGGCTGCTGGGAGGGACAAGGGAGAGTGAGCAGGAAATGGTCTGGGGGAAATGGGCAGGTGTTGTTACTGGGGGTGGCCTCCAGGAAGGATGGAGAGGAGGGGAGGTGTGGGATGGGATGGGACAGGCTGTGATGGGAAGGGGCAGAGTGCAGGGGCACACTCCACCCTAAGCATGTGGTTGGGAGGACCCCAAATGGAGGGTTCCTTTGGGGGTTGGAAAGCAGGTGATGGAAATACTAAGAGAGGAGCAATTATTATCATTAATAACAATCATCACTGGTGTTGGACGATTTTATAAAGGGCTTTCCTCAAACATAATTACAGTTGTCTTGGGGCACCTGGGTGGCTCAGTGGGTTAAAGCCTCTGCCTTAGGCTCAGGTCATGATCCCAGGGTCCTGGGATCAAACCCTGCATTGGGCTCTCCGCTCAGCAGGGAGCTTGCTACCCCCACCCCACCCCACCCCCCACCCCCCACCGCCCGCCCCACCCTCTGCCTCTCTGCCTACTTGTGATCTCTGTCAAATAAATTTTTTAAAAATCTTTAAAAAAATTACCGTTGTCTTGGGATGGGGATGGATGGGCATCATGGATTGTATATCTAAGCTAACCTGAGATAGACACGCACACTTGGGGACTCGGCAGGGCAGGGGAGACAGGTAGTACATGGCATGTGGGGTTGGACAAATCTGCTTTTGAGTCCTAGGTTTGTTGTGTAGCAGCCATTGGACCTTGAACAGATAACTCAACCTCTCTGTGCCTCGGTTGTCTGCATTTGTAAAATGGGCATGGTGATGGTACCATCCTCATGGGCATCCCATGAGGATCAAATGAAAGTATGCATAGAAATGCACAGGGTTTGGCTCATAGTAAGTGCTCGGAAATGTTAGCAATGGCTCATTCTCTAGCATGGAGCATGGCTGGGGGGTGGGGGCGGCAGGCATTGGCCAGGCTCCTTCAAGAGCTTCCTTTCTTACTTCTCTTTTCCAAGACTGTCCTGTCCACCCAACCCTCAGGAGATCCCACATCCCTCCATTCCTCCAGTGAACTCCTAACTCTTCTGGGTTGGGATTGTGGTATCACAGATAGGAACAGAGTCTGGGTGCTGCCCTCAAGAAAGAGGGGAAAGGAGCAGGGACAGGGACCCAAACCATGGTGGGAGGCAGGACAGGACAAGTTCCCCAGGAGTGTCAGGGGGTGCCTGAGGAGGCTGGGATCGGGAGCGTGGGACCCTCCCATATGTGCCCCCTGCTTTGTGCCTCTGTTTCCCTTTTGCCCCTTTGCCTTCTCAGTGGTAGTCAAGAAGGTATTGCAGAATCGGGGCCTGAGCAGAGCCTCCTCAGAGGCAGGGGTGAATAGGACACAAAACTGAGCTCATCCAGGGCTTGGGACATCTTGCACAACTGGGAAAGCAGATGGCACCCAGCCTTTGGGGGTAGACAGTCCTAGCTGCCAGAGCCCTTCTGCACTCCCTGACTAAACCCTTCTTCATTCCTACCTAGGCCGAGGGGGTCTTTCTTTTTTTTTCTTTTTTTCTTTTTTTTTTTTAAGATTTTTATTTATTTATTTGACAGAGATCACGAGTAGGCAGAGAGGCAGGCAGAGAGAGAGGAAGGAGAGCAGGCTCCCTGCTGAGCAGAGAGCCCGATTCAGGGCTCGATCCCAGAATCCTGGGATCATGACCTGAGCCAAAGGCAGAGGCTTTAACCCACTGAGCCACCCAGGTGCCCCCGAGGGGGTCTTTCTTGACTCTCCTGAACCAACTGTCCCTGGGACAAATCTTGTTTGCTCTATTTCCGCAAGAGGAACCTGCTTCTCTGGGGCCTGTGAGGCCCACTGGCTTGATTTCAAGGAAAGGCAAGAATCCCGAGCTGAGGGCCTCAGGGTAAATGACCCACCGCTTGTGACAGGAATGAAGGCTTCGTGGAGGCAGTGGGCTGGGCCGTCCCCAATATGGCCTGTCCTTTTCCTTTCGGCCGGCCTTTGGGACCTTGGGGAGCTACAGCCCCAGCATCCACAGTGGCCCCTCTGCCGCAAGGTAGTTTCCAAAGCGTGGCTCTGAGTGGGAACCCTCATCCCCAAGCCACATTGCCTACAAAATGGAGTTGACACCCCGACCTAGGCCTTTGGGACCCTCCTTCACCCCTGCAGACCTACCCAGTGCCATCTTCCGCAGGCCCTGAGCTCTTTCTACACTTCCTTCTGGGGCCAGTCAGACCTTCCTTCCTCTGTCTGTCTCTACCTGTCAGACGCTGTTGCTCGCTCAAAGCTCACCTTCAGAAGATATCCAGGCACACCTGTTGGCTCAGTCTGTAGAGCATACGACTCTCGATCTTGGGCCCCGTGTTGGGTATAGAGTACACTTAAAATAAATAAATAAATAAATAATAAAATATCATCCCAAATCTGAACACACCTATCCCTGCTTCCGCTGTTGTCTCCCTGGGCCAGCCCGGGGTCCTCTCCTGCCTGGCCTCGTAAACTGCTACCTTTGGCGTTTGTACCCCAAAGTGTTCTCAGCACAGCAATTAGAACGAAACCATTAAGATTTAAGTCAGAAGTGTGCCATTCTCTGCTCAGATCCTTCCAGAATAGCTGAAGTCCTGTGTGACCAGCCAATCCCCAGCCCACATTTTGTGCTCTCTCCCTGGCGCATTCTGCAGTGCCTCCTTGGGCCACTTGGCTCTTCCCCCAAACCCTCTAAGACAGTCTTACCTCTGAGTTCTTTCATTGCTGTTGTCTCTTTCCAGAACCTTCTTACCCCAGATGGCCACATGGCTTGCTGCCCTGCTCCCTTCAGGTCTCTGCTCAAATTTCACCCTACTGGGGAGTCTTACCCTGACCACCCCATATAAAAAAAAACAACGCTCACACTCCTGGGTTCTATCCCGGGGAACCTGCTTCATTGTTCTCCGTGATACATAGCACCATAGGGCATCCTATGTACTGATTCGTCTGTTGGTTTATTGGTTTCCTCGCCCAACCAGAATATGAGCCACAGGAGGGGAGAAATTTCTTCCAGTAATGTATCCCAGTGTCCAGAACAGTTCCAGGCACACAGCTGGCCCTTGTTAAATGTTTTCTGAGTGAATGAAAAGCTTGGCACAGGTGCCATTTCCTCCGTGAAGCCTGCCCAGGCTCCCCAGTCCAAGTTCATCTCTGCCTCCAGCGTGCCCTTGGCTCTGGCTTTCCCCTTAGAGCTTTCACTGCCCATCCTGGTTTGTTCTTCCATTAGGTTTCCACAGGTCTGATTCCTCGCTCCCCCCACCCGCCGTCAGACTCCTAGCCTAGGGAACAGGACCCAATCAAGAGGGCTGGCATTGGGGGAGGGACAGTAGGGGAAAACTGGATGGAGTCCAGGGAGGGCTGTGAGGGCTGCGGACAGGCATGGAGACTGGAGAAAGGCCCCCATGGTCCCCCGGGGCAGGCCCGTTTCGACCACGCAGGCACTGCCCCTCTCCGGGGCGTGGGGAAGTGCCCCCCTACTCCAGCCCTGCTGGCAGCTTCAGGAAACTCCCTCCCTAGGGCCTTTTTAGCTGTCTCATTATCTTCTTTGGTTTCCTCAGTTTTGAGAAAACGTCAAACACTGAGTCTCCTTCTGTTCCTAAGGGTCCTGGGAGCAGGCCCCGTCCCAGTAGCACTCCAGGCCCCTCGGCCCTCAGACAGGCCTTTCTGGGTTGGATTTCATAAAGAGCTCCCTATCCGGTGCAAAGCCTGGGTAAGGCTGTGTCCTGGGGGAGAATGAGGGGAGATGGTGAAAGTACCCCCTGACCAGAGGCCTCTGCAACCTGGGCCTGCCTGTTGGGGCCCAGTGGAGGTCAGGGCCCAGAGCGAGCTTGGTCTGACACTTGAGAGCCCTCAGGCCTCTCTCGCCCAGATGGGGAGACTGCCTGAGGGAGGAGGGGAAGAAGAACTCCATTGTGTGCTCCGCACTGGGTGTCTGGGAGGGGGAGGGGCTGTGTCTCAGTCCCCAGCTGGCCCACAGGCCTCCCACGGGACTAGAAGTTCAGACTCACAAGCCAGAGAACCCATGCTCTGTTCAGTGAAGCTGGGAGCGAAAGGTGTGCCTGTGACCCCTCACTGGGGTGACCCGGGCTGTGTCCCAGCTCTAACCCCTCAGGGAGGGCCCCTGAGGACAACTGCAGGGGATCACCCCAGGCAGTCTGCCCCAATTCCCTCCCAAACCTGCACTGTGGTTTTTCTGAGTCCCAGGAGACCAATTAAGAAACTTACTTTTGTTTTTGGTGAAGTGACAGTGGGTATTCTGGGCCCCAGAACTGCTGAATCAGAATTCAGGCGAGGGGCCAGGGCATGGGGTCTAGGGATGGGGTGGGGGTGGGGAGTGTGCGTGCAGGGAGAGCAGGCAGAAGAGGAGAAGGTACAAATCTTCCTGTTTAACTAGCACCTCCAGATTTCTGCTGATGCCTGGGAACCCCAGGGCAGGGAGTTTGAATCCCACATTAGGCCCTGGGGTGTCAGCTGCATCTTATAAATCATGTGGCCTTTCCAGGCCAAGCTGCCCCTTCACAGGGGAGGAGCACCTGGTTTCACAGGGAGGGAAATTGAGGCAGGGAGTGCATTCCTGCTTCTTGCCTCTGGCAACAGAAGAAAGGAAGCCACAGGGGCCCATTTGATGGGGCAGTGACTCCCAGCAAGGTTTGGGGGTGGGGGAGCTAGCAGATGAGACAGATTCTTCTTCCCAGTGACTCCTTCCCTTTCACATGTTCCTCCTGGCTGGGATCTGTTCTATTTTCCTGCTCTTCTGCCCAGGGAACCATCAACGCCGTCATAAACCCAGGATTAGGAATCAGAGCCCTGAATTGAAAGGGACCTTCAAGATTCTCCAGTTCAGGGTTTCTTCCCCGGAGGGCTGTGGGGTCTCTGAGCCTCCATTCATCAGCGAAATGTGGCACGTGTAATGAGGTCGGCTCAAGTCTGGTCTCGAAAAGACCAAAATCAGTGACCTAAGAGGTCCCAGCAGCCAGATCCGGGCTGTGTGTCTGGGTCCCTGAAACCACCGTGATGGAGCATTTTTCTCAACAGAGGCCCTCAGAGGAGGTGGGTCGACCTGAAAATACTTCAGGCCCACTCATGTCATCCTCTGCCCTCCTTCAGGATTTGGGGAGGATGTCAGCAGTCACACATGTGACCTCCAGGATCAGGGTGCCGGGGTTGAATCTCTGCCCCTCGCTCGCTTTGCTGTGATCTGGGTGGACACTTTCCCACATTTCTGGGCTTCCGTGTCCTTGTCTAGACCATGGAGGAACGAATAGTAGCTGCCTCCAGGTTGTTTGGAGGGGGACAGGAGATGACTGATGGGAGACTTTGAGCTCAGGGCTGCCCGGGGGTGTGGCTGGGGAGAGATAAGCCCATGAGCTGCGGAGGCACGCTCTAACCTGCGTGGACAGACCCCCCCCTTCCCGTCCAGGGCTCCCTCCATCTCCTCCATTTAGTGGCCCTGGGCCCCCGACCCCAGAGCCTGGGAGGTTGGGATTTTGTGCCCTGTGACACAGCCCCACCCATGCCCTTGGTTCTAGGTGACCTGGTTATCAGAGCACCCGGCTGGGCCGGGTGTGTGGGTGCTGCAGGGAGAGGGAGGGACTTGGACAGCCAGTGGGTGAGCAGGGGAGGGGAGAGCAGGGGCAGAGGTGGTTGCAACTTGGGCCTCCCAAGCCCCCACCAGACTTCACAAGGTCCACAGGCGGACGTGGGGCCCACTGAGTGGATAGAGCCTTCTCTCCTCCAGGTTGCTGCTTCCCACCTGCATACTGGCCTCCCCTGCCCCACAACCCCAGCCTTTCCTGGCCACTAAGCCAGCATTCTCTGAGAGCCAGTTTGTGTTGTGCTGGTGCTGGGGTACTCCGGGGGGGGGGGTGTGTGCAGAGGAGCCACGCGGAGCAGACTGGGTCACCAGCCGAGTCCATCTACCCCGTGCATGGCACTGATTAGACACCTGGTAGAAGTGGATAAGGCCCTACCACTGGGGGCCTCAGCTCCTGCCCCCCCCCCGGGTAGGGGAGGGGGGGTAGGGGGAGGCCGAGGGCTCCAGATGGAGCAGAAGAGGGTGGCTTTCTGCGGCGGCCATCAGGAGGGGGGCTTGAGCCGAGCTCTGAAGGATACTTAGGGGTCTAGTTAATGGAGAAGGCCTGGAGGGTATTCGAGGCCAGAGAGCAGGAGCCAGGCACAATGGTAGTACGAGGCTGGTGGGAGGTGTCTGAGGCGTGCAAAAGCAGGTAGAGAATATAGCAACTCCCCGACCTCCTAGCTTCGGCAACAAAATATCACGGACCGGTGAAGTCTCTGTGCCCACCTCCTAGCCAACCTCCTCCCTGCCTGCGTGGGAACCCTGCTGAGCTGTACAGTGACTGTCCGCTCAGCCACCTTGGTTCTTTCCCTACACCCGATTGTATCCCCAGGCAATCTGCATAGTGGTTTTGCGTACTTTGACATTTTTATTTATCTTGTATTATTTTTTTAAAGATTTTATGTATGTATTTGAGAGCAAGCGCATAGGCACAGGAGTGGGGGAGGGGCAGAGGGAGAGGAAGAAGCAGACTCCCCCTGAGCATGGAGTAGGACCCCTGGGATCATGACCTGAGCCAAAGGCAGACACTTAACCGACTGAGCCCCCAGGCGCCCTGCTTTGACAGTTTTAATAACTACTCTCAGATTGTCTGTTTCCCTGGTAGCATGTCTGTTAGCTTAATGTGTATTTGAGTTTCGTGCACGTTGAGACCTGGTGCTCTAGACCATTCTGGTTGTGGGACACACTCCTGTCACCAGCGGGGAGCCCCTGGAGGCTCCCAAGCAAGAGCGGGGCTCATTCAGGTGTCGATCTGAGAACTTCAAGTTTTCCATTGGTTTGCGGTTTGGGCGGAGAGCTGAGGAAAGGCTTTCGCAAGGGCCTGCTGAAGAGCTCCCAGGGCCTGTTCCCAAGCGAGACCCATGCTGAGGCTTGGGGGAGGGGAAACTGAGAGGATTCGGTTTTGGTAGCGTGTGTGTCAGGGGAGAGAGTTAAATGCCAGCTCAAGTTTGTGTCCCTGGGAGAGTGACAAGGCCTTTCCCAGAGAGAGAGAGGCTGTAGGGGGTAAGGGGAGGAGCTGACAAGCATGGATTTGGGCTCCTGGCAGTTGAGCCAGTCAGCCTGCAGCACAGCAGGCGGAGGAAGGAGCCACAGCTCTGAGACTGGAGAGAGTCACACAGAAGTCTTTGTCAGGGAAAAAGCAGGCCTAGGGACAGGGTCCCAGGGTCCCTGCGTCCTCGCCCCTGCCTCTCACCCAAGCCAGCCGTCCCCTGCTCTGTATAGTGACCCAGACTTCAGGCCCATGAGGCCACCTCGTGCCTTCCCCCACAGCCAAGCAGCGCACCCATCTCAGGTCTGGCATCCGTTCCCACCTACCTCCACCTGACCCCTCCAGTCCAAGCCCTGGTCAGGTCCCCCACTGGCAACTCAGTTCCTCTTGCCACCTGCCACTCTGCTGCCTTTCACCGCTCCCTCCAACACGGCAGGCCAGCAAACTCTTAGAAAGGGAGTCAAAGCATGTGCCTCCTGCTTTAAAACCTACCAGCAATTTCTGTCCGCCCCACCATGGCCTGGCCCCTGACCACTCCGCTGACCCCTTCCCTGGGACTCTCCATCCCTCCAGCCCTGCCTGGCAACTTCTAGAATATGCCTTCCTGCTTCGGGGCCTGAGGACTGCTCGGACAGTCTGCACTCCTTCTCTCCTTTGGGCTCCCGGCTCCAGTGTGACCCTCAGGGAAGAGCCAGGCCTTCCACAGTCAGACTCTCCTCCCTCGCCAGCTGCACTCTACCACTTGCCTCTCATTAATGCATTTCCTAGTTTGGCTCTGTCAGCCCCCCAGAGTTGCCTTGCTCTCTGCTGTCTGCCCGGCGCCCAGCACGTGAAGCAAGGTTTGCAGAAGACAGTGAATGCATGAAGGGGGCCTTGTTAACTGCAGCCTCCCAGTGCACGGCCCCTGTCCTCATGGACTTGACCTTCTCTTGGGGAGAAAGCACTCCTAAGAAGCATCCAGTAAGGGAAGACAGGCAACAACTATCAGTCCCTCCTGAATGTGGACAGCCATTTCCAACAGCCGTGATGGGGGCCTAGCTGAATTCGGGAAGGAAGTGACAGTTGCTAAACCTTCCACCCACCCGGCCCTTGGCAGACTATTCACACTTGTTATCTCGTTGTATGTCTCTGAATGTTCACACAGTCCTGCAGGACTAAGTCTTGGTGTCGCCACTTTGTAGATGAGGAAGCCGATCTAAGAGACCAGTAACTCACTCAAGGAGACAGGGCTGGGAGCACCAAGCCATAACTGGCACCCAGAGTTTTCTGTTGCTGGGGCCCGGGCCCTTCCCATAAGTCTAAGTCGGAAGGAGTGAGGTCAGGAGCGGGACTCCGAGCATGGATGCGAGGTGGTGTCGGGGCACAGAGGAAAATGATTTAATTGACTTATTTGTGATCTTTTGAGTTTTCATTCTGAAATAATTTCAGACTTGTGGAAACAGTACACAGGATCCCCCAAAGACCTCTCACCCAGCTCCCCTGAATGTTCTGTCTCCCATAACCACAGACAGCAAAACCAAGATGTTAAATTAACGTCCATATAAACTCTTTTTTTTTTTTTTTAAGATTTTATTTATTTATTTGACAGACAGAGATCACAAGTAGGCAGAGAGGCAGGCAGAGAGAGAGAGAGAGAGAGAGGGAAGCAGGCTTCCTGCGGAGCAGGGAGCCCGATGCGGGGCTCGATCCCAGGACCCTGAGATCATGACCCGAGCCGAAGGCAGCAGCCCAAACCACTGAGCCACCCAGGCGCCCCTCCATATAAACTCTTAACTATTCTCCAGACCTTACTGACATTTTTCCAGTTGTCCCACTAACATTCCTCTTCTGGTCTAAAGTGCAGTCCAGAATATTTATGTTGTCCCAACCAGTCCCTTCCTGTTGGGCATGTCTGTCCTGCCGACTCTGTGATTACAACAGCATAGAACAGGGAGTCAGCAGCCCCTGCCAGCTGGCTCCCTTCCTCCCCGTGGGGACTTTTATACTTCCTGTCAGTCCAGTTCTTGGTAAGCCTTCCCCAGATTCTGGCCCCGAGTGCTCCCTTGCTTCTTGGAAATGTCACCTCCAGAGCAGCCTTCCTTGAGGTCACCGTTCTCTGTTCTGTTGCCCAATTTGGTTTTATCCTCTTGACTTGACAATGTATTTGTCATCCTGTCTGTCCCACTAGCCTATAAGCTGCCAGAGGGCAGTGACTCTGCCTTACTCCGCCCAAAGCAAAGCCAGGCCTCACTAAATACCGTTGAATGGGTGAAAGTGGGAAGATCTGGAACTGATTTGAAAATGAAAACAGAGGGGCGCCTGGGTGGCTCAGTTTAAGTGACTGCCTCTGGCTGAGATTATGATCCCAGCATCTTGGGATTGAGCCCCACATCAGGCTCCCTGCTCAGTGGGAAGCCTGCTTTCCCCTCTCCTGCTTCCCCTGCTTGGTTTCCTGAGAGTCTCACTGTCTCTCTCTCTCTCCGTCAAATAAATAAATAAAATCTTAAAAAAAAAAAAAAAGAAAAGAAAAGAAAAGAAAAAGAAAATGAAACAGAAAGAGGGCTGGGCCTCCTGGATGGCTCAGTTGGTTGGGCATCTGCCTTCAGCTGGGGTCCTAATTCCTGGGTCCTGCTCAGTGGGGAGCCTGTTTCTCCCCTTCCCACTGTTGCTCCCCCTGGTTGTACTCTCTATCTCTGTCAAATATATAAATAAAGTCTGAAGGAAGGGAGGGAGGGAGGAAAGAGGAAGGGAGGTTAGGAGCCTATGGAAACTGGACATAAAGACACAGAAAGCATGGCAAAACCCTGCCACAGGGTATCCAAATTCCCCACACACACAGGTGCACAGGCACCTGGAGCAGGAACGGCAATGATTAATCTCTAATGCAGTCATGGAAACCTGCTCATTTTTGACCAACTTATTTGTAGACAAATGAGCTAGCTCTTCCCAGAGGGGCCTCAAGAGCTGCTGTCCCTGCCCCCTCCGCCCCAAGACAGACAAAGCAAATCTCCGTCGACCTTTAGGGTCCACCATCTACCCCCAACCCTGCACCTCGACTCGTCTCAGCCTTTTTTTTTTTTTTTTTAAGATTTTTTTTATTTGAGAGAGAGAGAGTGAGCTGGAGAGTGAGCAAGCAGGGAGGAGGGGCAGAGGGAGAAGAAGAAGCGGATTCCACGCTGAGCAAGGAGCCCAACATGGGGCTCCATCCCAGCATCCTGAGATCATGACCTGAGGTGAAGGCAGACACTTAACCAACGGAGCCACCGAGATGCCCCTTCTTTGTCTCAGTCTTAATCAGCCAGATTTTTTTCTGACTGACTTGCTGGATAACCTTAAACATGGACACAGGAGGCTTTTGTAAGCCCCCCGCTCCTGGCCCAGCACCCCACCCTGGTCTCATTTTTCCTTCTGAGAGGCTGAGGTGTGAGACAGCTTGAGGTGGCTGGTCCTGTGCTGGCTGGGCTGCGCACAGTATTCGCAGGGCCCAGTGGAAAATGGAATCCGGAGCCTCTTCCTCAAAGAGCAGGAAAAAGTTGCCATGAAACATTCAAAATATCGGGGCGCCTGGGTGGATCAGTGGGTTAAAGCCTCTGCTTTCGGCTGAGGTCATGATCCCAGAGTCTTGGGATCGAGCCCCACATCGGGCTCTCCGCTCAGCAGGGAGCCTGCTTCCTCCTCTCTCTCTGCCTGCCTCTCTGCCTACTCGTGATCTCTGTCTGTCAAATAAATAAATAAAATCTTTAAAAAAAAAATTCTAAAATATAAGTTTTTCCTTTCTTCTACAATTTCTTGTCCTGATGTTTTTCATTTGCTACTTAACATCAGCCTAGGTAAAGAAAATTTAAAAATCTAAATTATCAGCATTAATTTTGCCTTTTGCTTTATTATTATACAATCCCAGTTTTTTGTTTTTGTTTAAGAGGGAGAGGATCCCAAGCAGGCCTCATCCCCAGCACAGGGCGCTATTCCCTGACGCTGAAGCCAGGACCTGAGCTGAAATGAGTGGGAGGCTCAACCCGCTGAGCCACCCAGGCACCCTTGTACAATCCGTTTCAAATGCAAATATAAGACATTTAAGTCACATATGAAATCACCGAAACTGCAATTCACCTTCCTAGCTTGTATGCAGATATGTATTTAGTTCTTACCCAAGCAGTGGAAATGCTGCACAGAACGGAATTACCTGTTTCTATTTTCACTTTTGGTACGCCCACATTCTGCAGCCCCATCCGCCTTTGGATTACTAATGAGCCAGGGTGGACGGAAGGGACAGGACAGTCGGGCTACCCTCTATCCCTTGCCTCCTGTAGCAAGGTTTGCAGCCAAAATGGATCTTACAGGGAAGTAACACAAGTGAAAGGATGGGGCAGGATTTCTTGGTCATTTGTGTTTCTTAGAACACCTTCTTCCTGCATTTGAAACAAGTTCTGGTTTGGACCAAAGGAGTGGCCTCTCGGGCCCTCACCCAGTCATAGGTGTGTAGTCACCTTGGAACCCATTTGAGTCTTGAATTCCCACCATGGTGGGGCCACCATATTCCTGTGATCCTTGGCACCGTGAATGGGGGAGGGGGGCATCAGGGACCAAGCATGCGCAAATTGTGTGGCCTCCGACTTCACTTTCTTCACTTCCGGGACACACAGCCAAGGGCAAAATCATTAAGAATTTCAAGATGGTGGCAGTGGAGCGTTGAGCCCACCGTGGGGCCCTGCGCGACTGCGCTTCTCACACATGCCCCTGCGGCTCTCCTTGCATGCTGCCGTCCTGTGTTTGGAGGACTCTGTTAGTCATAAGACCCCTCTTTGTGTCGGGTTTTTCCGCCTTTTCCATATGTAGCCTGGGACGGCCTGACATGGTGAGAAGACGGAGAGCGGTCAGGCCATCCCGCTTCATTACTCCCTACTTCCTCCTCCAACCGGCCAGACTGCACTTTCTATAGTTTCCCCAAACACGGCCCTGCTGTCTGCTGCCTCTGGGCCTTGCCTGTTTCCTCCGCCCCAGAGGCTCTCGGAGTTTGGGGCTCCCGGGCCCCAGCAACCAGCATCACCTGGAGCTTGTTAGAAATGCAAATTCCCGGGCCCCACCCCAGCCGGGCTGAGGAGCGCAGACGGGGTGATGGGGCAAAGAATCTGGCTCAGCAGCTCCTCGCGTGATGTGATGCTCTCCTGCTCTTTGAAACTACTTTTTTACACCTCGTTTCAGCTGCGTAACTCCTACACCGTTTGTGGAATAAACCCCTCACCCTCTCGAGTCCCTTCCGTGAATCCCTGCGTTCCCATCTCCGCGGATGGCCCTGGGGCTTTGGGTGTGTCTGTCCCATTCTCTATCTTGGCCTGACGACTAAGCAGGGCAAACAGTAGGCACACAGTGACCGGAGAGACGCGGGGACTGGGGGTGTGGCCAAGGGTGTGGGGGCGGGACCTTTGCGCCGGGGGCGGGGCCGAGCGTGCGGGGGGCGGAGCTGAGCGCAGATTTCCCGCCCTGCAGGTACAGTCTGTACACCCGCACCTGGTTGGGGTACCTCTTCTATCGCCAGCAGCTGCGCAGGGCTCGGAATCGCTACCCCAAAGGCCACTCCAGAACCCAGCCCCGCCTCTTCAACGGTGAGCTCTGGCTGCCCCGGGCCGCGTGGCCCCAAGCTGTGCCCACCCACCCTCCCCGCATCGTATACCGCCCACTCACCACCACCACCACCACCACCCCCCCGCAACCTCCCCCACCGCCAATCGCTGGGCTCCTTGGCCGGAACCCCGCCCACAGCCCATCTCTGTCCTCCAGGAGTGAAGGTGCTTCCCATCCCTGTCCTCTCAGACAACTACAGCTACCTCATCATCGACACCCAGGCCCGGCTGGCTGTGGCTGTGGACCCCTCAGACCCTCAGGCCGTACAGGTGAGGGGAGGATTGGGGGACAGTGGTAATTTGGGTCACCTTGGGGACTGGCAGCTTTCCCTCACTGGAGAGGGGCTGTTCCTGATCCCTCTGCCAGTGGGATGTGCCCCCTCCTTGTGCCCTCACAGACCCCAACATGCAAGAACACACAGAGCCCCCCAAAACCACAATATGGGGGAGGGGCCAGAGTCCAGGGCATGGCCTGGGGAGTGGGGGACCTACAGCTTTGGGGGAACTGGAGCCAGAGGGAAGGGGATGCAGATTCAGGACCGTGGTCTGAGGTTTCTTGTGTGTCTCACTCTCTGCGGTGCCTTTCTGACCCTCTAACTTCTCTCCTCATCTGTGCCTGTTGGTGTCTGGGTCTCTCCATCTTTCCTTCCCATTTCTTATTTCTCTGTGGATGTGTGTACCTGTGTGTTCCCCTGCCCCTCGAGCCTTCCTCCACCCACCTCCCCATGATCTCCCCTGTGCTGTGGCTCAGCTTCAGCTGACCCCCTTCTCCCCAGTCTCCTCCCTACCCTCTCATTCTCCCTGCGCTCTGCTCTCACCCGGCACCTGTGCCCCCGCCCCCGCTACATACCACCCATCCATCTCAGTGCCTCCTCTCTCCCCCAGGCTTCCATTGAAAAGGAGGGCGTTAATTTGGTTGCCATCCTCTGCACCCACAAGCACTGGTAAGGGGCTGGGGTGGGGGCCTGGGTCCAGAAGATCTTCCCTGGCCAACCCTTGCCCCTGTGGGCTTGGCAGAACTAGACCCAGGGAGGAGAGGCTGGGCTGGGGAGGGGGGGCAGGGAGTCGGGATGCGAGGAACCTACCTTCTTCATAAAGTCTCGGGGGGCACCAGCAGAAAAGGAGGGAAGGGGCAGGTCTCCCACCGTGGGGCTTATCAGGCTCCTGGAGCCCTAGAGGAGGACAGGACAGGCATTTATCTTTCATTCCTGAGGCACGTATTAGATATCCACTGTGTCTGGGACATGGGCAAACCCTGTGAGTTCTTTCCTTGAGGAGATTATAGTCGGGTAGGGGAGATAGCCCTGCGTGATCAGGTACAACAATGACAGACATTTAGATGGCATTTGGCACAAGGTACAGGAGGTGGGGGGGCTCTTGGTGAAGTGTGACCAGATCCACTTGGAGGACTTACAGGCTGATGGCCCTGAAGCTGAGAAAATCCAAAAAGATCGGCGGGCACTGGCTGGGCGATGGAGGGGAGGGGTGGCAGGTCGTGGAGATGACATTGCGAGCAGGGGAGCAGCTCGAACAAAGGCCTAGAGGTGTGGACAGCTTGGCTCAGTTCAGAAGCCTGGGGCTCAAGGCTTGAAGGCCTAGAGATCTGGAACAAGGAAGGCAAGGAGGCCTAGTACTGTTGCCCCTTAAAGTTCCTTCCTGTCTCTGCTATCCTCCAGGGACCACAGTGGAGGGAACCGTGACCTCAGCCGGCGGCACCAGGACTGTCGGGTGTACGGGAGCCCTCAGGACGGCATCCCCTACCTCACCCAGTAAGTCCCTGTCCTGGGGTGGGTGGCCCTTCCATTCGCCCCTTCCCACACCCTGTCCTGTAGTCGAGTACTGTAGGAGTGTCAGCAGCTGGATCTTTGCTGACCCCCTTCCTGGCCCTTGGAGGGCAGATCACAGCCCACTCCCCAACTCATCCAGCCATGGTCCCCGAGAGTGGGAGAGGCAAGAGTTTGGATCTGAAGCCCTGGGCACTGTCAGTGCCTTCCCTTTCCGGTGTGGAAGCCCTGCCTCCTTCAATTCACTAAACTCCTTGGGCATCGGGTGGGGCAAGGCCCAGCACAGCCCAGGCTCTAGCACCTTCTCTCCCCTGCTGCCTTGCTTCTCAGCCCCCTGTGTCATCAAGATGTGGTTAGCGTGGGACGACTTCAGATCCGGGCTCTGGCCACCCCAGGCCACACGCAAGGCCATCTGGTCTACCTGCTGGACGGGGAGCCCTACAAGGGTCCCTCCTGTCTCTTCTCAGGGGACCTCCTCTTCCTCTCTGGCTGTGGTGAGTTCCCCCCCACCAAAAGGGAAGTGGGAGCGGGGGTGGATAGAAAGGAGGGAGAGGTCAGGGCTGAAACCCAAAGACGGCACAGCTCCATGCAGTGCATGAAAACTTTGCTTTCAGTGCAGACACTGCCTTGCTGTTATTCCCGTCCGGGTGAGCCCGTGGTTTTTAATACCCTTGCAACTTCCCACAGAGGATGCACAGAACGAGATGATGCTTGTCACAGAGTACAGACCTGGCAGGGCGTGGGTTTCCACTGGGCGGAGCCTAGTTCTTCGTACCTGGAGAGACTCGGTTACAAAAAGTAGAGAAGCCCTGAATGCGAGGGTGACCTGTGGGTAGGGAAGGATCACAGTCCCAGGCTGTGTGGAGTCTCAGAGGGCAGCCATGGAAAAGAGTCACCCCACACCAACTGTGCTTGGGGCCCTGGGCACTCAGCCTGATGCTTCCGTCCCCCTCTCCATCCACATGTCAGTATGTGCAGTGCAGGCCTTGCCACAGGCTTGGTTGGGGAGTGAGCATGTGGGCTCAGCAACCAGTGGGAAGGAGGGTGTGGATGCCTGGGGGTGGGGGTGGCAGGGGCCAGGATGAGAGCTGGTGGCCAGTCCCAGCTATGCACGCTGGTCCCCAGCCCACTCCCTGTACCTTACACCGAGCTGTGTTCTTGTACCTTGTGACACACCCGCCGCCCCTCGCCAGGACGGACCTTTGAGGGCACCGCAGAGACCATGCTGAGCTCCCTGGACACGGTGCTGGGGCTAGGGGATGACACTCTGCTGTGGCCTGGTGAGGTCCCCTTCCTCCTCCTCCCTCACTCCCTTACAGCCCCAGCTGCCCCTGCAACTGGCCCAGAGGGGATACCACTCCACCTCCAGTGGCTCCTCGGAGCCAGCTCGAGCCATGAGGGCAGAGCCCCCTTCATTCTGGAATACTGGCTTGGAACGCGCCTCTACTTCTCATGCCAGCTGCCCCTGACAGCCAGCCCTCGGCCTCCGGGGAGCCCTGTAGGCCCCGGGGCAGCCCAGAGATGGCTGATATTTTACAGCCAGAGCCAAGAACAGAAAATCACCTTTGCTTATCAGAGAAGTCAGTAAACCCAACTCTGCGCATGTCCACTGCAGGCACCCATACCCCACATTGCATGTGCATCCGTCCCCAGGTGTGTATGTGGCATGTCCGTCCATCCGTCCGTCCAGACACTGCACATCCCTACATATGTCCACAAACATTGGATAGCTGTAGATTCTCAAGCACACCACTGAGATGTCAGCTAATCCTCAGAACATATATTTACCTATCCATTCATTTGACAAATACTTGATGGAATGCCGAACGCATGCCAGCCTCTGTCCTAGGCACTGGGGACACATCTGTGTTCTGGTAGTGTTATCTGCTCCACGTGCCAGACGACAAAACTGCGGCTCAGGTGCCATGACTCTGCTGAGGTTGCACAGCAGTGCAGGGGCAGCGTGAGGGCTAGGAGGCAGGGCTCCCGGGCGGCTGGGGCTCTCCCAGCCCTCCCCCTGGCCATCAGGTGCCTGGGGGGAAGGAGGACTTTTTCTAACCGCACTGCTCTCTCTGTGCCTGGCATCTTGGTCCCTCCCCTCCCCGCCCCTTGGGCCTCAGGTCACGAGTACGCAGAAGAGAACCTGGGCTTTGCAGGTGTGGTGGAGCCTGAGAACCTGGCCCGGGAGAGGAAGATGCAGTGGGTCCAGAGACAGCGAATGGAGCGCAAGAGCACGGTGCGGGCGGGTGGGGCCTGGGGTGGGGGTGGGGGATGGGGGACATGGGGGGAGGGGGAGGTAAGGTGGGGGCAGGGGGAGGTAAGGGTGGGGGGACCCCCCCCAGGGCACGCCCCAGCAGGAACCCCTTCATGCTGAGCTGTGGCCTGCAGACCTGTCCCTAGAGCCCCGACATGTTTGGTGCACAGGCCTTCAAGGGAGGCCCCCTGAACCCTGAAACAGGGTCCTGGGCGGATGGCTTCCCTGATTGGGTCTGTCTCCCAGACTGTCTCCACCAAACCTGGTGCCTCTTGTCCCGCAGTGCCCATCCACGCTGGGAGAGGAGCGCTCCTACAATCCGTTCCTGAGGACCCACTGCCTGGTGCTGCAGGAGGCTCTGGGGCCAGGCCCAGGCCCCACTGGGGATGATGACTATTCCCGGGCCCAGCTCCTGGAGAAGCTCCGCCAGCTGAAGGACCTGCACAAGAGCAAGTGACAGCCCCCCGCCCACGCCAGCCCATCCCCCATGGCGGGGAGTCCACCCACCGCCCGCACCATGCCATCCCCCTCATTGCTGCCACCACCACCTCCATCGGCACCCACGGGGGGCCTCAGGGTCCAGCACTGTCACGGGAGGAGGGACAAGGGGACGAGGCCATGAGACCGAAAGGAGAGAGGCTGGTTGAAAGCTTGGAGACCCCACGGGGGGAGGCGGAGATATCCAGGGCAAGAGGAAAGGGAGAGCCTTGGGACCTCTCCAGACCCTGCTGGGAGGGGGCCTCCTCCCTGGCCCCACTCCTGCCCCTGTCAAGGACGTGGAGAGTGCTGGTCACCCCTCCCTCAGGAGGGCCTCACTCTCACCTAGGGCGGCAGGAGCCAGGAGCAGGTTGAGTCCTCTTCCCCCTTCTCCCTTCCCGGCTTGGGAAAGACACTCAGGCCCCCAAAATGGCCTGAGGTGTGGTGCCTTGGAAAAGCGGTCACTCAGAGGGGCAGCTGGGCTCCGGCGCCCTGAGACACTGGCCCTCCTCCCCAAGCCTCCCCCCTGCCCGCCCCCTTGTCCCCCACCCATGAAGGCATTTTTCAAACAGAGCCATTTCTGAGAACGCTGAAAGGGCTGGACGTCCGCATGTCTGGACAATCTCGGCCTCAGTGATCCCCCTGCAGCCTGGAAGGGGGAGGGTCCTGGTTGCCCCCGACACCGCGCCCTCAGGCTGAGGAGACAGGGGATGCTGGACTGCAGCCTGGCCAGTCAGGCTCCCTGTGCAGCTGGCCTCTGCCCTTGCCTGGGGCCCAAAGGACTCTGCTTCCCAGGGCCGAGAGCCATCCTGCACCCTGGCGCGGCAGTTTTCTCCTCATGGCCCTTGTTCTTAGGAACTTCTGCCTTGTTCTCACTCCTGCTTTACCCTCCTCAGTCCCTCTCCTCTTTTGGTTATAAAACCCTTCCTCTGGCCCTCTAAAGTTTGCCAAGAACCTCCTCACGTCATCTTTCATTCGATCCTTGATCCCATCCTGGCCAGGGAAGGGGGTCCACGCAGCAGAGCGCAGAAATCAAGCCTGGGAGCAGAGAGCTATCCGCTCTCCACCGAGTGGCAGCCTCCAGGACCCCAGGCCTGAGCCCTGCCCTCTAGCTTAGCCTCTCCTCTGGTCCAGGTCCCTTTGAGGCCTCAGAGAGGATTCCTGAGGTCCCCGAGGAGGAGGCATACCTCGGGAGCCTTTGCTTCCTGTGTTCAAGCTTTCCCTCAGGCTATGCTCGCCTCTAGTGAGCTTCTGAGATGCCCCCTGCCCTCGGTTTCCCCTCATCATCCCGCCTCTGCCTCTCTCTCCAGCCGTAGTGTCTGGTACCAACTCTAGCAATACCACCAGAATACAGTCCCCACTCCCCCAACAGACACGCAGTTTCATGCCGCTGTGCCTTTGCTCATGCTGTTCCTTCAGACTGGAATGCCTTTCCCCTGCTCCTCCAGCCTTATCTGCCTGGCAAACACCCATTCATCTCTCACAATGCCCCTCAAAGTCCCCCTCCTCCAGGAAGACAACCCCATGCTCCTCACCCTCCAGGCTACCTCTGCTCTTTGTAAATGCTTCTCTCGTGGCACTTCTCACATTGTATTTTACTTGTTTACATGTTTGTCTCCCCTTCTAGACTGTGAACCCTTCAGGGCATGGACTGTATCTTATGCATCTCTGTAATTCTGCGCCTAGCACGGTGCCTGGCACACAGGAGGCGCTCAATAAATCTTGAATGAATGAATAATTTAACTGGGGCTTGATCACTCCATGAGACCATCTTTATTTCTGGTTCCAGGCTGCTAACTGGGAGTTACTTAGCTCCAAGAGCCTTGGCCAGAAACAGTGCTGTAAATAACGTCCTTGCATGCCTGTGTGGGCTTGGTCAGAATTACAACTTGCTTGCCTCAGTGTCCCCCAAAGCGTGGGAGGCACAGGTGCACCTCCAGCCACAGGGAGAGGACTAGCACTGAGAGGAGAGGTCTTGGTCCTGACCTCTCTTCAACGCGTCTCTAACAGAGCCAGACTCCAGGTGGCACCTTAGTTGGTCAACTATCTTGAGTTAAACTTTAACACCCTGGTTTTGTTTTCATTGTATTTATCTTTGAGGTCCATATCTTTTTAATAATTTATTATTTATTTTAGAGGGAGCACACGGGTGCATGCAGAGGGACAGGCAGACTCCCCGCTGAGAATGGAGCCCAATGTGGGGCTCGGGGCCCCCACCCTGTGATCATGACCTGCTCTGGAATCCCAACAGTCAGAGACTCAACTGACTGAGTCATCCGGGCACCCCTGGGTTAATATTTTTGACACATGATAGCAGTGTTCTTTTTTCTTTTGTTTCCACAAAGTGATCGCAGTTTTCAATACATGAAAGTAATTAAGGATATTTATTGAAATAGGAATGAAGTAAAGGAGACCCTGGGCCCTGGCAGAACCCCCTTTTTTATTTATTTGAGAGAAAGACAGTGTGAGCGGTTGTGGGTTGTGCAGAAGGAAAGGGAGACAGAGAATTGCAAGCAGACTCCCCACTGAGTGCAGAGTCCAACTCTGGGCTCGATCCCACAACCCTGAGATCACAACCTTTGCCAAACTCGAGAACCAGCCTCTCTTCTGACTGAGCCACTCAGGCTCCCCCATAGCAGAACTCTTAAAGGTCGCTTTGATGTGCCTGAAGACTGGGCAACACTGGCCTAATTCCACATTTCCTTGGGGCCAGACCAAAGCATAGTTTTCCCACCCCTGGGCACAATTCAGCCTACTCCTCACCCTAGGAGCCTTGCCATGGGCCCCCAGATTAGGGCCGCGCTTAGGGTGGGCATGGAGTAAGGGGCCATGGTCCTCACCTTCCAGAAGAGCAAGCTCTCCTTGCTCTCTTGCTCTGGGTTACTCCTGTCTTGAATGGGCAAGTCCCAGGGCTAGGTCTCTTTGGGGATGCCCAGCTACAAGGGTCATTTGGCGATGGTTCTCTAGGGCTGGTGAAGCATTTTCCTAGAGTCTTAGGTGATCCGCCCACTGGGACATCGCCGTGAATGATGGCCCAGGCCTTCCGTGCTGCTGGCACTGACCAGCAACAACCAGGCTACCTGCCCTTTGCTTATAAGCCAGCAGGTGTCATTGGCCCTAGAGACTTGGGTTCCATTCCCAACTCTTAAATGCAACATCCAAGTGACCTTGGGCAAATTTCACTTCTCTGACCAACATGTTCCCTCACCTTCCACGGAGATGACACCCTTGAATGTGTCAGGACATTTTCAGGTGCCAGTGACATACTCAACACTAAGGAGCTTAAACCAAGAGGAAAATTTATCAGCCGGTGAAATAAAGAAGTGGGAGATTATGTCCTGGTGAGTGCAGGCATTGCTGG
Organism: Mustela erminea; assembly: GCF_009829155.1. Classification (NCBI taxonomy): domain Eukaryota; kingdom Metazoa; phylum Chordata; class Mammalia; order Carnivora; family Mustelidae; genus Mustela; species Mustela erminea. The sequence goes on from NC_045621.1 coordinate 28,140,332, forward strand.
ATCCACGGATTCCAAGGGCAGTCTTATCATTGAGCTCAGCTTTCTTTTGCAGTGGTATCGTTGTTTGTCAGGTGTTGTCCCTGCAGTGGAAAAGACCAAGTCTGCAAGTTCCAGGCTTACAGGCTACTAGTTGGTTCATCAAGTCTAGCCGAACTTCCCCTAGTCCCAGGGGCTAAGTTTCATTGGTTCAGCTTGGGTCATGTGCCCAATCCTGAGCCAATCAGGAATTAGGGAATGGGCCCCTCTCACTGGCCAGGTTAGGTCACATGACCACACTTGGCAGGCGGTGTCAAACCCAGCGGGAAGCTCCGCTGGGAGTGTCGAAAATGTCACCCAGAGTAGAAGGGGTCTGATACCAGAAGCGATATAAGGCAACAAAATCATTGACAGTCACCAACAAGTCCACTTATTAGAAGCTGTTAGGAGAGTCCGATGAGCAAGGGCACATGAAGTCACTTTGGAAAATGCTACATCAGATTCTTAGGGCTATAATACCTTATATAGAAGAAATGGAGGTAGACAGGTGGCCCCAAAAGTATTTGAATAATACCTAGTTTAAAAAATAACCAGCAAGCTGTTCATTTTTTCCTGAATCTCAGGCTGGCTGTCTCTAGGCGCAGGAAAGGAGAAGGGGAGGGAACACTAAGCAGGCAGCCATCAGCGCTCCGGAGAGGAACAGAGACCCGGGAAGCCACCATGTGATCGGAGTAGCCCTCTGCCTACCTGTGTGTGCTGTGGGTGGTCTTAGTCCTCCAAGGCCCTGACCACACAAGGAGACTTTGAAAGTGGGTAGGAACCTAACCCAGGTGGTCAATAAACCCTAGGCAATGACACTGAGTTCTTAACCAGAGGCAAAGCCCCATCACAGATGCAGAGAAAAACACCTGTCTTAGGGTTCTTCAGAGGAACAGAACCAACAGAAAGTGAAATGATAGATGATAGATAGGTGGGTAGACAGATAATAAGTGGGACAGGGTGGCAGGGAGAGGACTCAGAGAGGGACGGGTCTGGATACGAACATAGGTTCTACCTCTGGTTGACCATTGGTGATGCCAGACAGGTATCTCATGTCACCGAGCCTCATTCTGGAACAACTGGGAGGACTAAGTGAGATGCACAGTGCTGTTCAGTGAAGAACACCTTCCCCTCAACACACACTGTTACTAATAAACATAGGGCCAGTCCCTCAAGGACAATAGGACAAACTGAGAACATGGATTCTGGAGAAAGCCCATCTGGGCTGGGGTCCATACTTCCATTTTTTTAAAGATTTTATTTATTAAAGAGAGAGCACGAGCCGGGGGTGGGGGGCAGCAAAATGAGAGAGAGAAGCAGACTCCCCACTAAAAAGGGAGCCAGACCCAGCGGCTCCATCCCAGGACCGCGGGATCATGACCTGAGCCAAAGGCAGACACTTAACCAACTGAGCCACCCAGGTGCCCCCATGCTTTCCATTTATTAGCTGGGTGAACTTGGGCAAGTTACTTAACCTTTCTGTGCCTCCCTCTCTCCTGCATCCACTGAGGGTGTGGCTAGCACTGCCACAGAAGCTGATTGTGAGGACCTAGTGAGTTGATACCTGCAGAGCTGAGCACAGAGTGAGCCCCTCTTCACGTTAGTGGCTGTGGTTCCTTAGATGCCCGATCCCCGTGACTCAGAGGATACAGGCTGTCCCTGTCATAGATTCAGAGAGGCCAACCTGCCCAACACTGCCGCACAACTAGTAGGTCAACCTGCTACAGAGCATCCTTCCACTGGGGAACCTCCACTAGGAGGCGCTAAGGGGCGGGGGACGGTGACAAGGGTCTGTGGCAGATCTCTTTCAGACGTTTTAAAATCCGACGAACGAACTGAATGTTGATCCTTCTGTGAACCACTTTGTCACATTTCTTTCTCTGCTAGCAGGAAACGGCCAGCACAAATGGAAAGAAATGGCCGGGGCGGGGGGATGAGAACGTTGTGGACAGACTGGCGGGAGCTCTGTGCAGCTCCAGGGGCCTGACCAAGGAGAGGGGACGGGGGAGGAGGGAAACTCTAAACAGTAAAGGGCTTGGAGAACAAATCTGCCTTCAGGCCAGGAGTGGGGGGTGCACAGTAGGGAGAGAACTACATGGGCACCCCTTCAAGAGCATCTACACCATAACTGGCTTCTTTTTTTTCCAACTTTGTCTTAATAAGCAAAAATATTTTTTCCAACTTTATGTCATTTACGTATGAAAGCAACAGGGTTTGCTTTTGTAGATCTTATTTAAATCTCCTTTTATTAACAACTCTCTTGATCTATCATGGACGTGGCACAAAATTCATCCTTTTAAAGTGTACAATTCAGTGATTTTTAGTATATGTACTGTTTTGTGATCATCACAATCTAATTTAAATTTTTTTAAGATTTATTTATTGATTTGAGAAAGAGAGCACGCATGTGGGGGTGGGGAAGGAGGGGCAGAAGAGGAGAGAGAAACCCAAGCCGACTCTTTGCTGATCCAGGAGCCCCACATGCGGCTTTATCCCATGATCCCGAGAGCATGACCTGAGCCAAGAGTCAGTCACTTAGTCTACTGCGCCACCCGGGGACCTCACAATCTAACTTTAGAACATTTTCATTTATCCCCAGAAGAACGCCAGTGCCCATTGGATTTCACTCCCTGCCTCTCCGGACCCACACCAGACAGCTACTGATGAGCTTTCTGTCCCCACAGGTTTATACAAATCACAAACATGGCATCAGACAGTACGTGGTCTTTCGTGACCAGCTCCTCTCGCTCAGGCTGTTCTCAAGGCTCGTGTTCCAGCACCTGTGCATACTTTACTCTTCTTACGGTTGAATAATATTGCATTGTGTGTATATACACCATATTTTGTTTATCCGTTAGTCAGTTGACAGACAGCTGGGTTCTTTCCACTTTTTGGCTGTCATGAATAATGGTGCTATGAACATCTGTGTACGGGTTTTTGTGCCAACAGATGTTTTCAGTTCTCTTGCGATAGACCTAGGAGTGGAATTGCTGAGTCATATAGTAACTCCACATTCAACTTTTTGAGGAACTAACAGACTACCTTGTAAAGTCGTTGTGAGTTTTCTTAATGCCGCTGACAGTTGCTTATGTGCAGAGAAAGGCTTCTTCAGAATGCACTGTGGCTTTTAAAAATTAACACTCAAAATAAAATTTAAAAAACAATTAAAATTAGGGGCACCTGTCTGGCTCAGTCGGTTAGGGCTTGAGACTCTTGCTCTTGAGGTCATGAGTTCAAGCCCCACATTGTGGGTAAAGCTTACAAAAAAGAAAAAAACCTAGTAAAAATAAAATTTAAAAATCTAATAGTCAGTTTCTTAAATTGCAAATTTTAAAACATAAGCATTTTAAAACTTTTAAGTTCAACTTATCAGTCCTATTTTCATCATAAATCCAGTATGTTAATGTTAATAATATAACAATAATAATGTTAATAATAACTTTTAAGGGGACTTTGATTAATAATTGGTCCTCTTGGGGTACCTGGGTGACTCAGTGGGTTAAAGCTTCTGCCTTCAGCTCAGGTCATGATCCCAGAGTCCTGGGCATCGGGCTCTCTGCTCAGCAGGGAGCCTGCTTCCTCCTCTCTCTCTGCCTGCCTCTCTGCCTACTTGTGATTTCTGTCTGTCAAATAAATAAATAAAATCTTTTTTAAAAAATTAGTCCTCTTTTCAAAATTGCAGCTGCTCTCGGCAGTTTATGTTATATTTATTCATCCCAGATATTCTTCCTTTTTAAAGAGAACTGATTATTATATGTCAGTTATATCTCATAAAGCTGGAAAAAATAAAGTAAAATAAAAAGAATCCAGTTATCTTAAAAAAAGAGAAACAAGCCTCCCAAGTACTTTGGTTGTAATCTAATAAAAATAAACATATAAATATGGTAAATTTGGGGGCACCTGGGTGGCTTGGTTCAGTGTCCAACTCTTGATATTAGCTCAGGTCTTAATCTTAGGGTCATGAGTTTGGGTCCAGCATTGGACTCCATGTTGTATGTGGAGCCTACTTATAAATACATACATATGGAACCCCCTGGGCGCCTGTGAGGTTAATAAAACATAATAATAATAATAATAATACATACATACATACATACATACAGCAAAATTAAAGGTTTTTCATTTTATTTTATTTTTAAAATTTTGATGTTTTTTAAAAATGTTTTGGTTCTATTTACAATTCCAGTAAGAATTTTTTCCATTTTACTTTTTTTAAATTAATTTCTTGTCAGCATAACAGAATTCATTGTTTATGCACCACACCCAGTGCTCCATGCCATATGTGCCCTCCATAATACCCACCACCTGGATCCCCCAACCTCCCACCCCCCGCCCCTTCAAAACCCTCAGATTGTTTTTCAGAGTCCATAGTCTCTCATGGCTCATCTCCCCTTCCAATTTCCCTCAATTCCCTTCTGCTCTCCATCTCCCTATGTCCTCCATGCTATTTGTTATGCTCCACAAATAAGTGAAACCATATGATAATTGACTCTCTCTGCTTGACTTATTTCACTCAGCATAATCTCTTCCAGTCCCATCCATGTCAATACAAAAGTGGGGCATTCATCCTTTCTGATGGAGGCATAATACTCCGTAGTGTATATGGACCACATCTTCCTTATCCATTCGTCCATTGAAGGGCATCTTGGTTCTTTCCACATTGATGCTATGCCATTATAGCATCAATGGCGACTGTGACCATTGCTGCTATAAACATTGGGGTACAGATGGCCCTTCTTTTCACTACATCTGTATCTTTGGGGTAAATACCCAGTAGTGCAATTGCAGGGTCATAGGGAAGCTCTATTTTTAACTCTTTAAGAAATCTCCACACTGTTCTCCAAAATGGCTGCACCAACTTGCATTCCCATCCAGTAAGAATTTAACTTCAGAGTTCAGTCTAAATCAATTATTCAGCTGCCCTATTTATTTATTTATTTATTTATTAAGAGTATTTATTTATTTATTTGACAGACAGAGATCACAAGTAGGCAGAGAGGCAGGCAGTGAGAGAGGAGGAAGCAGGCTCCCCGCTGAGCAGAGAGCCCGATGCATCACTCTATCCCAGAACCCTGGGATCATGACCTGAGCTGAAGGCAGAGGCTTAACCCACTGAGCCACGCAGGTGCCCCCAATTTATTTATTTTTTAAAGTTTTTTTGTTTTTTTAAGTGCTCTCTATACTCAATGTGATGCTCGAACCCACAACCACCAAGGTCAAGAGTCCCACCCTCTATTGACTGACCCAGCCAGGTGCCACTCAACTGCCTGATGTAAATTAGAATCTCAAGACTTCTCTTTTTTTATTTTTATTATTTTTTAAAGATTTTATTTATTTATTTGTCAGAGAGAGATGAGCGAGAGCGAGCACAGGCAGACAGAGTAGCAGGCAGAGGCAGAGGGAGAAGCAGGCTCCCTGCCGAGCAAGGAGCCTGATGCGAGACTCGATCCCAGGACGCTGGGATCATGACCCAAGCTGAAGGCAGCTTAACCAACTGAGCCACCTAGGCGTCCCTCTTTTTTAATTTTTTTAAAGATTTTTTTTATTTATTCATATGAAAGAGAGAGAGTGTGCAAGAGTATGAGCAAAGGGGGAGGGACAGAGAGAGAGGGAGAAACAGGCTCCCCGCTGAGCAGGGAGCCCAATGTGGGGCTTGATCCTGGGACCCTAAGATCATGACCTGAGCTGAAGTCAAACACTTAACAGACTGAGCCACCCAAGTGCCCCTCAAGACTTATCTTTTAAGCATCCTTCTATGCCAAATTATTTTAAAGAACTTGAAATACCAAATAGGCACAATATGACACACACAAAAATTAACATTGTTAGTTCAATTGCTCAAGCAATTCTACTCATAATTCTTTCTTTTTAGTCTTTTTAAAAATTTTTTTATAAGTACATAATGTATTATTAGCCCCAGTGGTACAGGCCTGTGAATCGCCAGGTTTATACACTTCACAGCACTCGCCATAGCACATACCCTCCCCAGTGTCCATAACCCCACCCCCCTTCTCCCAACCCCCGTCCCCCCAGCAACCCTCAGTTTGTTTTGTGACATTAAGAGTCTCTTATGGTTTGTCTCCTTCCTGATCCCATCTTGTTTCATTTATTCTTTTCCTACACCCCAAACCTCCCACATTGCATCTCCACTTCCTCATATCAGGGAGATCATATGATAGTTGTCTTTCTCCAATTGATTTATTTCGCTCAGCATAATATCCTCTAGTTCCATCCACGTCATTGCAAATGGCAAGATTTCATTTCTTTTGATGGCTGCATAGTATTCCATTGTGTATATACACCACATCTTCTTTATCCATTCATCTGTTGATGGACATCTAGGTTCTTTCCATAGTTTGGCTATTGTGGACATTGCTGCTATAAATATTTGGGTGCATGTGTACCTTCGGATCACTATGTTTTTATCTTTAGGGTAATACCCAGTAGTGCAGTTGTTGGGTCATAAGGTAGCTCTATTTTCAACTTTTTGAGGAACCTCCATGCTATTTTCCAGAGTGGTTGCACCAGATTGCATTCCCACCAACAGTGTAGGAGGGTTCCCCTTTCTCCGCATCCTCGCCAGCATCTGTCATGTCCTGATTTGTTAATTTAAGCCATTCTGACTGGTGTGAGGTGGTATCTCACTGTGGTTTTGATTTGTATTTCCCTGATGCCGAGTGATGTGGAGCACTTTTTCATGCGTCTGTTGGCCATCTGGATGTCTTTTTTGCAGAAATGTCTGTTCATGTCCTCTGCCCATTTCCTGATTGGATTATTTGTTCTTTGGGTGTTGAGTTTGCTAAGCTGTTTATAGATTTTGGATACTAGCCCTTTATCTGATATGTCATTTGCAAATAGCTTCTCCCATTCTTTCAGTTGTCTTTAGTTTTGTTAACTGTTTCCTTTGCTTACACATAATTCTAAATCTTCCTGAAGCTGGTAATTACCTAATGAGAAGACATTGGAAGATTACCTTCCTGAGGACTATGGTGGGGGTCGGGGGTGGGTGGCCAACTCCTTTGGTGATGGAGGTTTCAGAGAAGATTTGTGTGTGTGATTCTTTCAGGCTGAGCCCCTTTTTGTAGCCACTATGATGCAGACTCAGACACTTACAAGGTGGGGACCAGATCGGCCACAGCCTGGGGTCTGAGTCCTATCATAACACAGTTTTTGTCTTTGTCACCAATCACTACCCGTTCTGTGGCACTTGTTTGGATTCAACCTATTGTCTATTTGCTGCTTCATTTTTCTTCGAATTCTCTCTAGGAGCCAGACTGGCTTGAGTCGTGGCTCTGCCAATTACAGTTGCCCCTTGAACAACATGGCGGCTGGGCCCACCAACACTGCCCCGCCCTTTCGGACACCGTTGAAAATCTGGGCATGGGTCACCTGGCTGGTTCAGTGGGAGGAGCATGTGACTTGATCTCAAGGTCATGAGTTAGAGGCCCACATTGGGTGTAGATATTATTTAAATAAATAAACAAACTTAAAAAAATAAAACTGAAATTTGTGTTTGTTTTTTTTTAAAGATTTTATTTATTTATTTGACAGAGAGAGATCACAAGTAGGCAGAGAGGCAGGCAGAGAGAGAGAGGAGGAAGAAGGCTCCCTGCTGAGCAGAGAGCCCGATGCGGGACTCGATCCCAGGACTCTGAGATCATGACCTGAGCCGAAGGCAGCGGCTTAACCCACTGAGCCACCCAGGCACCCTGAAATTTGTGTTTTAAAAAAAAGGGAAAACTTAAAAAAAAAAAGAAAAGCCAAATATAACTTTGACTCTCTCCAAACTTAACTATTAATAGCCTACTATTGACCCAAAGTCTTACAGATAACATAAAATGTTGATTGACACACATTTTGTACCTTCTGTTATTATATATGGTGTTCTTCCAATAAAGTAAGTGAGAGAAAAATGTTATTAAGAAGTCATAAGGAAAAGGGCTGCCTGGGTGGCTCAGTCGACTAAGCATCGCACTCTTGATTTCGGCTCAGGTCATGATCTCAGGGTGGTGGGATAGAGCCCTATGTCTGCTTGAGATTCTCTCTCTCCCCCTCTCCTCCTGCCACTACCCCCCCCTCATCTAAGTAAATAAAATCCTTAAGAAGAAGGAAAAAGAAAACATTAGGAAGAGAAAATATATTTACATTACTGTACCATATTTACTGAAAAACATCTGCCTATAAGTGGACCCAGGGAGCTCAAACCCATGCCGCGCGAGGATCAACTCTATCAGCCCTGTGACCTTGGGAAGACATTTAACCTCTCAGTGCCTCAGGTTTCTCAGCCATAAAGTGCAGGGGGAAAAAGGACCTGCTCAGAGGGTTGGTCTGAATATTGAATGAGATCACCTGTGTCCAGCCCTCCAGAACAGTGCCAGGTCTACAGTAAGCATAGCTTAAGGGTTTGCTGTGACTGTCATTGTTATCACCATCATTCTCACATAGGGCACTATTCACGGGGCATCTAAGGGGGGTCTACGCATGTGAGGTCATGTCTGACTCAGGGCCACAGCTTCCAAGGTCATTCTTTTTTTTTTTATGTTTACTGTTATTATTATTTTTTAGTAATCTCTACACCCAACATGGGGATAGAACTCATGAACCCGAGATCAAGAGTCACATGCTCCTCCAGCTGAGCCAGCCAGGCACTCCCTAAGGTGATTCTAATGACCCATGTCATCCCTCTGCTATGTCAAATGTTCCCTCTGCAGGACAATGCTTCAGGCATCGCCTGAGTTACAAAGCCCACAGTTCCTACCATTGTGTCCAGGTCTGGGTGTTTTGTAAGATGTGTTGATGGCCCTTTAAGAGGCGGTAGCTGGCTTCCGGTTGCCGTGGAGACAGCTGGACGCAGCCTGGGTAGCAGAAGGCAGCATGTCCTCTAAACTTCAATCCACAGGTGGGAAGGGGGCTGTTGGCACTAGAAATTGAAGAAGCATCTTCTCCTCTTCTCCCCCACCATCCTCCTTGAGGTGGCCTTGGGGATTTTGCTTTGGGGACTCGTGTCCCATCCCTGTCCCTCTCCCCAAGATTGCCACCTCAGCCTCTCCTCCTTCCCTAGTGCCCAAAGCCAAGGACCACCAGCCCTCAGCTGAAGAGAGTCTGCCAGCCCCAAAGGCCAATGCTGAAGCCATCCACTTCCTCAGCACCCTCGGTAAGCCTGGACAGTGGGGGCGGTGGGGGCACAGATGTGGAGAGGAGGGAAGAGAGAAGGCCCAGACCTGGCACTGTCTCTCTCAGCCTTGATTCCCCTGGGACTCAGAAAGGGTTCAAGGGTTATTGATTTTTTTTTTTAAACACAGAAAATTTTTTGTTTTAATTTTTTTGTGTGTGTGTGTTTTTAAGATTTTATTTATTTATTAGAGAGAGAGAGAGAGAGCATGAGCAGTGGGGAGAGGGGGAAGCAGACTCCCCACTGAGCAGGGAGCCTTACATGGGCTCCATCCCAGGACCCTGGGATCATGACCTGAGCTGAAGGCAGCTGCTTAACTGACTGAGCCACCCAGGTGCCCCAATAATTGTTTGTAAAGATTTGTTTATTTGGAGCACCTAGGTGGTTCAGTCAGTTAAACCTCTGACTCTTGCTTTCAGCTCAGGTTATGATCTCAGAGTCCTGAGATCGAGCCCCATGTCAGGCTCCCTGCTCAGCCAGGGAGTTTGCTTGAGATTCTCTCTCTCCCTCTCCCTCTGCCCCTCCTCACCCAGCTCCTGGGCTCAGGCTTTCTCCCTCTCTTTCTCTAAAATAATAAATAAATAAGTCTTTTAAAAAAATAAATAAAATAAAAGATTTATTTATTTATTTGAGAGAGAGAGCACAGAAGGAGAGGGAAAAGCAGACTCCCGCTGAGCAGAGAGCCCGACATGGGGCTCCATCCCAGGATCCCGAGATTATGACCTGAGCCAAAGGCAGAGGCTTAACCCACTGAGCCACCAGGTGCCCCTATTTGTTGATAATTGTCAAGAGAAGACCCCCAAGGACCTGGGGACTCGGGGTGGTGGCAGGGTCTTCACCTGCTGTCTGTTGTACGGGCTAACGGAGGGAAGGCAGGAGCTGCCTGGGACCCAGGAGATGAGGAAGGGGTGGGTGGAGATGGTGGGGCCCTGCCAGGGCGGGGGTGGGGGGTGGTCTGAGAGTTGAGACCCAGGAGCTGGGGCTTTATCTGTGCCCATGGGAACCCCCACGCCCCCAGAGCAGGAGGAGCTGCAGATGCTGCTGTTCTCTGAGACTCTGGCCATGGTCTCGGACACGGGGGAGCCTCAGGGAGAGCTGACCATTGAGGTGCAGAGACGGCAAAACAAAGATGAATTTGGAGTGATGTCACACTGCCTCTTCGTGCACGCCTTTAGCCGTGGCTTCATGGACAAGATACTCTGCGGAAACTCCCTCCTGGGTAGACTTGTTGCTGCCTGAGGCTTCACCTCCGTCCTTCCTCCCTCCCCCTCCACCCCCATTCCTAGGATCTTCACTCAGGACCCACCCTGGACTTCACCTTGGGACCAGAAGGCAGCAAGGAGGGTGTGTAGGAGGTGGGGGTGACAGGGACGTTAATCACAACTGCAGACTTAGGACAAGAGCGCCTCTTAGTTTCCCTGCAGTCACAGTCCCCCTGCATCCTCCAGCCTGGGCCCCCACCCTTCCGCCCTGCTGTCTCCCGGCCTGTCACCTGCGATGAGGTCGTAGTGACGGCAGCCTTCCCCTCCTGCTCCAGGCTACCTCTCATGGACACTGCATGTCATGGAGCAACATAGTCAAGAGTTCATCAAGGTACCCCCTGGGGCCCCAAGCCTAGACCCCAAACCAGGGAGAAAGAATGGAGACCCTGGGAGGGCGGGGGAGAAGAATGGGGGGACTCAGGGGGATGTCACCCCCAGCTCTCTCCAAGTTACCCTGTAATCCCCATCACACTTGGAAGCCAATCCATCCGGGGCAACAGGTTGTGTCTCGTGACCTTCTAATACACGAACCCTGAGTCCAGTCCACCCGGGGGCTCCCCAGGCCAAGAGCCCAGTACCTCCCTGAGGACCATTCGGGCCAGCCTTTCCCAGAGCCTGGCCTTTTCTAAGGGCCCTTCACCCCCTCACCTCCAAATTCTCCTGCTCTGTGCCTCCCACACCCAGCCGCAGCCACTTCATTAAATTCTGGAACAGGACCAGTTTTACATGCTGGAAAGCACTTGTGCCTAAGAAGTTTCCCACAGAAACCATTCCCTTCTTTTAAAACCCGTGTTCTGAAGGGCATTTGCTTCTTAACTTTCTATTACACCATCATATGCCTTCTGGTCTTGAACTTCACTACAAAGATATTTCTATCCAAATTTCCCTCAGTTTTCTCATTTCTAAAGGAGAACGGGGCAAGGCGACCTGTGGGGGTGCTGTTCATGTTCACTCGGGACCCAGGCCAGCTCCTGCTTCTCCCCTCCCTGCTCTGGCCCTTAGTTCCGTGTCCTCCCCATGGAGAGGAAGATGACTTTGGTGAAGCAGGATGACCAGCTGACCATGACCAGAAGTGTCAAGGAGGGGGAGGTAAGGGCGAGAGACAGGTAGGGGCTGTTTTCCACATCCTCTTCGAAGCCAAGAGCAGGGGCCAGATTGTGTTAGGACGGGAGCCGGGCGTGGAGACTCAGCAAGGACCCTATATGAGCCCAATACCTGGCTTTCCTGTCCTCCCCACCCCTTCCCAGATGGAAGTCCCTGACCCAGACTTTTCCTGAACAGGAAGTCAAGACCGAAGTGACTTTTATCCCAGGGAGCTCAACCATGGGCTTCATCTCCGAGGCTGCCAACCTGGTGTTGCTGAGGGTGATGGCCTGGCGGCAGACGGTGCCCAGCAACGCCCGTTTCCTGGCCTTGGACACGGAGGGCAAACTCTGCTACTCCACTTACGTGAGGGGTCTCCCTGGGTGGGGGACTTGGCCTTGGCGAAAGCCAGGAGGGGCACAGAGGTCGCTGAAGCAGGGGAAAAGACAGTTTCAGGTGTGGAAGAGCTGGTGGGCTGGGGCCCTGCCGGTGGGACTTCCAAGGGCAAGAGAAAGCAAGTCTTCATGTGTTCAAAGATCACGTAGGGGCAGGTGGTATGATAAAGAGGAACCAAAGCGGGGAGCAGTTGAGAAGCAATGCTTCTTGCCCAGAAGTCAGTCCAGGAAAAATAAACATAGCGGAGGGCTGCTTTTAAAAGAAGTATTTTTTTAACATCAGGAAATGCACCTTTTCCAACTGCATTTTTATTATGTCTCAGACCTGAAGGGTTCCTTTTTTTTTTTCATTTTCTTTTCTTGTGGCTAAAACTTCGTGATCAGCAAACCTAGGGCTTTCTGCCATGTGCAATTTTAAAGCTATGCTTCTAAGCACACATTTTGAGGGCTGATTTGACCAACTTTGTAAATGACATTCCAGTCTTTTCTATCGCAAACATGACAAACAGGCCCATGTCACTTCCCCCACCTTCTCTGAAACACAGTTCCTGCATTAGCTCCTTTCGGCCCCCTGTCCGCAGCTGCTCCCAGCGTTTTAAATTGTAACGACAACAGGGAGGACTGCGGGCAGCAGCAGGGGCCACAGATCTCAATCTAGCCCCCTTCTCAGAGCATCGCGGACCCCGCCCTCAAAGAGCCTCCCCATGCTCCCCGCCCCCACCTCCTCAGGCTCACACCTGTTGGATGACCTCATCCCGTAACTGAATCTGCCAACCAGGAGAACTTGGTCATCAAGATGAGGAGGGGAGGGTGGGGCGAGTGCAGCATGGAACTGGCCTTCTACAAGGGGACGCGCACTTAACTTGGGGGTGCGATTCAAATCCTGTGGTGGCTGAAGGCCTGGACAGCCAAGGGTTGTTTGTCACTGATAAACAAGGAACGAAGCAGTAAGGTGGAGAAAAGCGCCAGGGTGAGATTTGGGGGAGATGCTGGTGGGCATCCACATCACCTCCCTCCCTCTTATCTTGGCTGCTTCCAGCAAGACCTGGGCTTCCAGAAGATCCAGGTGGACCGCCAGCAGGTAGAGGTGTTCATCGTGGAGCAGACGGTCCACTCAGTGAAAGGCATCCCCAATTCCTGCCAGTTCTATCTGCTGTCGGATGGGTGAGCTACTGACAGTGGGGGCTAGGGGGCAGTGTGGAGCACAAGCCTGGGAGCTGGATCCTGGGGGCGGGCATGAGGCCAAGGAAGACTACTGACTCTGGGGACACGACCAGGAGGAGCGCCCCTCTGCTTTATCCACATCATTCATTCTTTTCCACATCATTCACACATTTTCTCCTTATTCGTACCATGTCCAATTCGTGCCCAATGGGCACGCTTTCCCTGATGCAGTCACGTCCAAACCTCACCAAGGAGCCCTGCCTGAATGGCTGAGAAAGTCAATACTAACCTCACAAAGCCTAAGGCATGGTAGCTAAAGCAGCTGCCACCGCTGGGTATAATACCAAAAAGCACCAGGGTCTGAACAAGGACACTGGGTAGAATCAATGTGCATTGGGGGGAGAGGGGGACATCCCGGCACATTGTCAAGCTGTCACTAGCCCAGCACAGGAGTGAAATCGTTAGAAAATTGGGGAGGGAGGTGGGGGAAGAATTTGTTTCTTGAAATTTCCAAAGAGGTATTGATAGAATAATTATATAGGGAAAACAAATAATCAGAACATCGTTGGCTTTCCTTATTTGATAACTTAGCATGTTGTTTCGATTTGGGGGGGTCACAAAGCAGGAGGCTCGTGAGGTTTTTTCTTTTAAGATTTTATTTATTTGACAGACAGAGATCGTAAGTAGGCAGAGAGGCAGACAGAGTGAGAGGGGGAAGCAGGCTCCCTGCTGAGCAGAGAGCCTGATGCGGGGCTCCATCCCAGAACCCTGAGATCATGACCTGAGCCCAAGGCAGAGAGGCTTAACCCACTGAGCCACCCATCGTGAGTGTTTTAGTGCACACCAGCACACATCTCCAAGCGCACAGACAAGACCCAGTTTGAAATGCGGTGCCGTTATCTGGGGACCTAGGAATGAACATGACCCTAGAACTCAGAGATAAGTGGTGTTGGGGAAGCAGCAGCAAAGGAAGGCCCCCAGGACCGCGGTCAGAGGGGTGGGCTGGTGTAGGAAGACTCCCACTCTCACACCTGCGTTGTATTCCAGGCACCTGGCCAAGAGAATCCAGGTGGGTTCCCCGGGGTACTGCCTGGTCACCCAGATGCCTATCTTGAGGGAGAAGGGTGAGTGAAGCCGCAGGCTGGTGAAGACTTCACGAAGGAGAGGTGGGGAAAACAGGGACCTTCCGGGGTGCAGAGGCTGGACTGAGTGGAGACGGGGAAGTTTTGCCCTCCAGCCTCTGACTCCAAGGCAATTAGGGGAGGATCACTTTGCAAGGACCCCCTTCCAGCAACTCTGGCCATCTGAGCAGAACCTGGGACTGCAATTTGAGTATTCTTGGGCATCCCCCTGTATCTGGGGAAGGTTCTGGCGTGAGAGAGTGCCGCCTTCCTCCCTCCGCACCCAGATGAGATTGAGACTCGCCCCGTATTTGAGAAGAAGCCCCTGGTGTGGGAGGAGGATATGGAGCTCTACTCGAGGTTCGTGGACCGGAAGGTGAGGAGAGGCTGCAGCCAGCCTGGGGTCCCCATTCCCCCCTGCGCATGAATTCCACCATTACCGATGCCTCTTTGTGCCTGCTTGAGAGGCACACCTGGACGGTTGGAGGGCCCTCCTTGGGGCGAAGGGGGCGGCGGAAGGGTGCTCCCGGGGCGCGGGGTCCCGGGCCCCGCTCAGGCTCGGTCCCCGCCAGGAGGAGCTCCGTCTCAGCCACAGCAGCTATCTGCGACAGCACCCCGAGGCCCAGGCGCTCATCTCAGACTTCCTGCTCTTCCTGTTGCTGCGCCAGCCCGAAGACGTGGTCACCTTCGCCGCGGAGTACTTCGGCCCCTTCGCGAAGCGCCACCCCCCGACCCCCGCCTTGCGCTCCTCCCACCGGCCCAGCCCTTTCCGCTCGCTGGACCCCCGGGACCTCTTCCACTAGGCGGGGCGCGGCGGGCGGGGACCTGCAGGAAGTCGGGCGGTCGCCGGGGACGCAGCGGGGAACCGGAGGGACTCACCCCAGAGGCGCGCCTTGCGAGCTGCGGGTTTTTTTTGGGGGGGGGCGGAATAAATTGGCCCTATCCCCGCAGTTCCGCTGTGGGCGCGGGAACCTTCCCTGGCCAGAGTCTTGTGTCTTGGCTAAAAAGAGGAACTGTGAGCAGAGTTTATCCAGCGAATTTCACGCTTCTTCCAAGATGCTATAATCAATACTCCTATTTCACGGGTAAGAAAAGAGAGGCGCGGGAAGGTTGAGTTACTTAACCTTAACAGAATTAGTACGAGGAAGCGGGAGTCAAACCCGGACGTTGGATGCTAACGTTAGATGCCACACTCTTAGTCCTTAGGTTTGTAGGGATAAAGGGGCAGGGCTTCTTGGTGCCCCGAAGCATAAACCAAATTACCCTTCTTCCCGCTCCCACCCCCCAGAAAAAGAGCAGGGGCTGGTGGGGGATCCGGACCACCATGGGCCTCGCTCATCACCTCTGAAGCCTCCCAAGACATGTGGGCCGCCAGCTCTCACACTCCACCTTCTTTTCCACTGACAGGAACCCCTAAGCTGCGTGCAGGGTCCCCAGTTACCGACTCCCTGAGAAAAAAGGATAGGCAGGGAATCATCGGCTCCAGTCTGGCCAATGGCTTTTTTCTGCCCAGGGCTGGCCACGGCTCATCTGCAAATATCAGGCAAGCTTCTCCGGGACAGCTGGTAACGGGCATGCAGGCCGCATCCCCCCACTTACCCACTCATGGGCCTGCCTCTTCCAGCTGAGGGAACCCCCCCACTTCCCCGACCCCCCCAACCTTTGCCCTGCGATGAGGGCAGCCATGACTCCAGTCTCGGGGCAACAAGGCTTCATGAACTACCACTTGAATTGAGCCTTAAATAATTTTTCTTAAATACTTTCTTTGTCCTCATCCCTTGTCTCAAAAGGAATGCATGTTCATTAGAGGAAACTGAGAAAAGGGTACTAAACCAAAAGAAGAAAGTGAATTCACCCCAGTTTCTCAGCCTAGAGGCAGCTTCTCTTAACATTTGGCAAATATGCTCTTTACTCTTTTTTTCTGATGCATAAAAGTGGCCCATGTTCGTTCAGCATTTACTCTGTGAAGTAGTTTGTTTACTGTCTTAACATTACCATTTTTTATTATTGAAGTATAGTTGCGATACAATGTTATATTAGCTTTGTGTTCAGAATGTTCTTAAAATTCCTTTTTCTAAAGACAGTTTGACTTTAGGGGTGCCTGGGTGGCTCAGTGGGTTAAGCCTCTGCCTTCGGCTCAGGTCGTGATCCCAGGGTCCTGGGATTGAGCCTCCCATGGGGCTCTCTGCTCAGCAGGGAGCCTATTTCCCCTTCTCTTTTTGCCTACTTGTGATCTCTCTCTCTGTCAAATAAATAAATAAAGTCTTTAAATAAATAAATAAGCAAAGCAAAGATTACTTTGCTTAAAAAAAATTAAATAAAGACTGTCTGACTTTAAAGATTTTATTTATTTGCCAGAGAGAGAGAGAGAACAAGCACAAGCAGGGGGAGCAGCAGACAGAGGAAGAAGCAGGTTTCCCGCTGAGCAGGGAGCCCCATATGGGACTCAATCCTAGGACTCTGGGATCACGACCTGAGCTGACGGCAGACACTTAAAGACTTAGCCACCCTGGTGCCCCCATGTCAAGCACTTCTACATAGAATGTTTAATCTGGTCTTCAAAACTCCAAGGGACTTTTTTTTTTTTTTTGAACAAAAATGAAATCATACAGTAATACATGCTCACTGACTGATAATTACATACTTAATTATATTCTTTAAAAGTTTCAAACTTTACAGATAAGGCTGGAAACTTCTGGTCCCAATTTCTTCATGTTTTGTAACTTTTTTCCTGCATTATAACTGGCTTTCTTTTGTTTAGCAGTGTATTTTGAAAGAGTTCCATGACATTATACAGTCTTCTGTTTTTGATGGCTCTACCATAATTTTTTTAAAGGTTTTTAAAATCCATTTTGAGAGAGAGAGAGAGAGAACAAGAAGGGGGAAGGAGCAGAGGGAGAGGTAGAGAGAGAATCCTCAAGCAGATTCCACACTGAATACAAAGCCCAATGTGGGACTCCATCCCAGGACCCTGAGATCATGACCTGAGCTGAAATCAACAGCCTATGGTTTAACTGACTGAGCCACCCTGGTGCTCCAAAGGCTCTACCATAATTTAACCAATCTCTCCCCACTGCCTGCTTTTTGTCTTTGTTTTGCTGTAGGGGCGGGGGTTTGGCTACTATAGACAGTGCTGCATTGAACATTTCTCTAGCAAAATCTTCACACGGATCATTATTTACCAAAGGATACGTTCTGAGAGGTGTAATTGTTGAATTGATCTTAAGGCTTCTGTTTCACGTTCCCAAATTCTACATGGGTAGGATTTCTATTAAGGATCAGTTAACGCACTCCAGGCAGAGAAAATGACCTGAGTAAAGAATAAAAGTAGGAAAGTGCCATGTGTGATTACGGTCTAGAGCAGCGGGGGGCCACAGATCTTCCCGAAGTGATGAAAATGGTCTGTACCTGCCACATCCAATATGGTAGCCACTAGTCATATGTGGCCACTGAGTGCTGGAGATATGGTTCATATGACTGGGGAACTGGAGTCTTACTTTAATTTCAATTTGGCCACACATGGCCAGTGGCTGCCATATTGGACAGCGACAGCTCTCAAGCATAAGGTGTCTCCATTCAACCTGACACTCAGCTCATCAAATAGTGGGTCCCTTCCACGTGCCAGGTTTATTCTGGGCAGTAGGAAATCATCAGTGACAGGACAAAGTTCTTGTCCTCATGATGCTTACAGTTTCCACAGGGAAAGAGAGAATAAACACAAGAAGTCATTTCATATGTGCAATTCAGACATTTGTGGAAAAAAAAAAAAAAAGCCAAGTCCTGGGTAGACAGGGACTCAGGGTTGGGGGCTTGACTTCAGAGAGGACCCTCCCCAGCATCTCAGTTTAGCTGGGATCTGAACGAATTCCATGGAGTCCAATCTGCGGAGAGCTGTGATGGGAAAAGCATTCTAGGCAGAAGGAAGGGCAAGCAAGGACTCTTGAGCATGTTGCTGTCAAGCCGGGAAGGCTGGAGCACGACAGGGCAGGAGAGGCTAGAGTACCAGAATGCTCAGTCACCATGATGCAGGCAGGGCTGGGTCGCAGAGGGCCTCCCCATCCCAGCGCCAGCCCCGCAAGTTCACTTCATGTGTGGAGAACTGAAACCAAAGCTGCTTGGCCCAGTGCACCCAGAACACTCTACAGAGATCTAGACAGTCATCTCCAGTGCCTGATGTTCTGCAAGAAGGAGGGCAGTGACATTTGACCCACTGAGATCCTTCCTCTGTTGAGCTCCCTTGTATCCGGCGGCTTGCTGTGGGAGAGTATCAAGTCCAGGCCCTACCTGCATGACACACAGCCAGCCTAGAAGAGAAGCGACATCAGTCAAGGGTCCCGTGAGTGAATGTGTGAGTGCAGAACATGGAAAGTGCTAAGAAGGGGCACCTGGGTGGCTCAGTGGGTAAAAGCCTCTGCCTTCGGCTCAGGTCATGATCCCGAGGTCCTGGGATCAAGCCCCACATCGGGCTCTCTGCTCAGCAGGGAGCCTGCTTCCTCCTCTCTCTCTGCCTGTCTCTCTGCCTACTTGTGATCTCTGTCTGTCAAAGGAAGAAAGAAAGAAAGAAAGAAAGAAAGAAAGAAAGAAAGAAAGAAAGAAAGAAAGAAAAAGTGCTAAGAAGGAAACGTATACACACCGCAGTGGAGTGTTAAGTGTGCACTTGACCTGGCGTGGGAGCCCCAGGAGGCAGAGGGAAAGGAACAACTATAATGAGAGCAAAGGCTAGATGGCACTTATTATTTTAATCCCTCTACACATGGTAATTCATGTGATTCTCACAACACCCCTGTGAGGTCAGTTCTATTATTGTACCCATTTCACAGATGAGGGAAATGTTAAGGCCAAGACCATGCAACTGGTTAGTGACAGAGCCAGGATTTAGACCCAGGGACTCTGCCTTGAGTGCATGTGTCCATTCACTCTGATAAACAGATCAGATGTGACTCTCTGGAGACAGATCCCGGAACAAAGACGAGGCATTTTCCTGTTTTACATATTTCTAAAGTAGGCTTGACTATACACTGTCTTTCTCCTTCCCTGAATACCCAGAGACTGCCCGTTCCCTACTGCACTCCCCCTGACAGCAGCCTCACAGCTGAGCTGCTTGGGAAGGACACTGTGCCTCATGAGGGAGCACAGAGCCTGGACCTGGCAAAATCAAAGAAGGCTTCCTGGAAGAGGTCACATGGGAGCTGCATCCCGAAGGACAAAAGGCTATTTGCCAGGCAAAGGGTGTGGGGGACGTTTGAGGAGGAAGCAGCATGTGCAGAGTCCTAGAGGTGAGAGGGAGAGAACTTGGAAAGTTTTAGCTACTGCAAGAGGTTCAGGATGGGCTGGTGGAGGCTCTGGGAACCCAAATGAAGCACTGCCTGCCCTCCGGAGACTGACAGAGCCCAGAAGTGGGGCAGGCAAATGCCCGCATGCCTGCCTGTTTGTGTGTTTTTCTTTCCTCCCTCAAGAAGCCACAGGTGAGCAGATAGACTAAGAGGGATGCTACAGATGGAGCCCCACAAGAAAAGTCTTACATTTAGGCGCTGGACAACAGACTCTCAGGCCAATGTTGGTGACGTCCTTGGAATGTGCAGACATGGCCTCCTGAATCTCTATGCCAAGCCTCCTGACCTTTGATTGAATCTGCTGTTCCCCCCAAACCAGCATTTGTGATAAAACCTGTTCTTGTTCCGTTTGATGGTCTCCTCATTTTGTTTTATGATCTATTGCGTGGAGTTGTCTGCCATTATTCCATTCTCACAAATTTCCCATGTTTGAGCTCTGCTGAATCCCAAGGTTTGGGTGGGCAAGTGTGGGCACCCAACCACCAGAGGCAGCAATGTCACTAGCAGAAAATGCGTCTGGGGTTCTGAAGGACTGACGGTGGTCAGTGACATTTTGGAAACCCATTTACAAAAGCAACCAGGTGTGGAGTGCTAGATGCATTTCTTGGGCTTCACAAACACCCTTTGGGGTAAATACTTCTATTATCCCCACTTTCCAGGTGAGGAAACTGAGGCCCTAGGAAATTGCCTGAGTCACAGAGCTGGTAAAAGTAAGATTCAAGGGACGCCTGGGTGGCTCAGTCAGTTAAGCCACTGCCTTCGGCTCAGGTCATGATCCCAGAGTCCTGGTATTGAGTCCTGCATCGGGCTCCTTGCTTGGCAGGGAGCCTGCTTCTCTCTCTGCCTCTGCCTGCTGTGTGCTTGTGCTCTCTCTCTCTCATTCTCTCTTTGACAAATAAAAATCTTTTAAAAAAACTTTTTTAAAAAGTAAGATTCAAACCCAGACCATTTTTTAAATTAATTAATTTATTTATTTATTAAAGAGAGAGAGAGAGCGACCACAGGCAGACAGAGTGGCAGGCAGAGGCAGAGGGAGAAGCAGGTTCCCTGCTGAGCAAGGAGCCCGATGTGGGACTCGATCCCAGGATCCTGGGATCATGACCTGAGCCAAAAGCAGCCACTCAACCAACTGAGCCACCCAGGAGTCCCGGTCACATTTTTAAATCAATGTTATTGAAGTATAATATTCATTCAATAAAACCCATCCTTTTCCTCCATTTTAAATACTGAAATAATTGCAGATTCATGCTTAACTGTGGGGAAAAAATTGAGAGAGACCTCAGGTACACATTGCCTACTCCCCCCAGTGCTAACATCTTGCAAACCTGTTACACAATATTATAGCCAGGATTTTTTTTTTTCACTTTTTGGTGGGTGGCAAAATGTACATGAAATGTATCCATTTAACCATCTTTGGGTGTATTAATTCAGTGACATTCAGGATGTTCACACTGTTGTGCAACTATCACCACCATCTACTTCCGGAACACTATTATCGTCCTAGAATAAACTTTAGACCCACTGAACAGTCAGTTCCCCTTCCCCCTTCCCCTAGATCCTGGAAACCATCCTTATACTTTCTGTTTCTATAAATTTGTCAATTCTGAGAAACTCATGGAAGTGGATATGCATACAATATTTGTCCTTTGGCTTATTTCGCTTACCATAAAGTTTTTAAGACTCATCCATATTATAGTATGTATCAGATGTACATTCCTTTTTTTTTTTTTTTTAGATTTTATTTATTTATTTGACAGAGAGAAATCACAGGTAAGCAGAGAGGCAGGCAGAGAGAGGAGGAAGCAGGCTTCTCGCGGAGCAGAGAGCCCGATGCGGGGCTCGATCCCAGGACGCTGGGATCATGACCTGAGCTGAAAGCAGAGGCCTTAACCCACTGAGCCACCCAGGCGCCCCTACACTCCTTTTTTTAGAAAGATTTATTTTTATTACTTTCGAGAGAGTGGGGGAGGGGCAGAAGGAGAGAGAGAATCCCAAGCAGACTCCCTGCTGAGCACGGAACCCAATCTGGGGCTCCATCCCACAACCCTGAGGTCATGACCTGAGCTGAAACCAAGGGTCAGATGCTCAGCTGACTGAGCCACCCAGGAGCCCCCAGACTCTCATTCCTATTTGACGCTGAATAATAGTCCATTGTATGAATAGACCACGTATTGTTTATTTATCTCTTGATGAATATTTGGTCTGTTGTTGCCTTTTGGCTTTTGTGGAAAATGTTGCTATGAACGTGGGTGTCAAGTGTCTATTTAAATCCCTGCTTTCAATACAACCAGGATATTGACATTGACATAATCTACTCATCTTTTTCAGATTTCCTGTTTCATTTGTACTCATTTGTGTGTGTGTGTGTGTGTGTGAAGTTCTATACAATTTTATCACGTGTGTAGGCTTGTGGATCCACCACGAAGGTCAAGATACTTGAATAGCTCCAACACTAAAAGGATCCTTCAAGTCACCCTTCCATAATCACTCTCCACCCTCTCCACCCTCCACCATACCCACTGGGGGCCACTAATCTGACCTTCACTTCCAAAACTTTGTCCTTGCACAAATGTTCTGTACATGGAACAATACGGTACGTAACCTTCTGAGATAGGCTTTTTTCACTCAGCATAATTTCTGGGAGATTCCTCCAAATAATTGTGTATTTCGGGGCGCCTGGGTGGCTCAGTGGGTTGAGCCGCTGCCTTCGGCTCAGGTCATGATCTCAGAGTCCTGGGATCGAGTCCCGCATCGGGCTCTCTGCTCAGCGGAGAGCCTGCTTCCCTCTCTCTCTCTCTGCCTGCCTCTCCATCTACTTGTGATTTCTCTCTGTCAAATAAATAAATAAAATCTTTAAAAAAATTTAAAAAAAAAAAAAATTGTGTATTTCAATAGTTTGTTTCTCTTATCGAGGCATTACAATCCATAGCCTGTAGAACAGTTAGTGTAATCATTCTTCTGTTGAAGGACCTCTGGACTAATTCTAGTTTTTGACTATTACAAATGAAGTTGCAACTTATATACAGATTTCTGTGTGAACATAGTCTTAGTTTCTCTGGGATAAATGCCAGGAGTACATTCTCTGGTATAGATATACTATAGTTTGCCTAACCATTCATCTAGTAAAGGATGACAATGTGGGTTGCTTCCAGTTTGGGCTATTATGAATAAAGCTGCTATAAAAATCCATGTGCAGATTTTTGCATGAATATGAACCATTTCTCTGGGGGAAAATGCCTAGGAGTGCAGCTGATAGATCATATGGTAGTTGCATCTCAGGTTTTTTAAAGAAATTCCCAAACTATTTCCAGAGTGGCTGTACCATTTTACCTTCCAGCCAGCAACATATGAGTGATCTAGTTTCTCCACCTCTTTGTTAATATTTGGTATTGTGACCATTTTTTCTTTTAACTACTCTGATAGGAGTGTAGCAATATCCCATTAGGATTCTAATTTGCATTTCTCTGATGGCAATGATGCAGAACATCTTTCCATGTACACAGGATGTCCATCTGTACATCCTATTTGGTGAAATGTCTGTTCATGATTTTTGCCCATTTTTAAATGTATTACTTGATTTTTCACTGTTAAGTGGTAAGAGATTTTTCTCTTTGTAGAAAGATCCTGGTCCTTTGTCAGATATGTGGTTTGCAAACATTTTCTCTGAGTCTTTAGCTTGTCTTTTCATCCTCTTAAAAGAGTCCTTCACAGAACAAATGGTGGTAATTTTGATGAGGTCCGGTTTATCGATTTTCTCCCTTATGGATCATGCTTTTGGTGTTGAGTCTAACAAGTCTTTGTCTAGTCCTAGATCCTGAAGATTTTCTCCGACTTTTTTTCCTAAACATTTTATAGTTTTATATTTACTTTTAACTCTGTGATCCATTTTGAGTGACTCGGGCTTCATGAAAGCTCACTGTGCATGGGCAGGCTTTGGTATTCTGCAACAGCTCCAGATCCAAGGGGGTCACTATGCAGATTTCTGGAGCCCTAGCTCAGTAGCTCCGCTCTTGTTGATACTCTACAAGGAAGCTCTGCTCTTAACCATTACACTGTACTGCCTCTTCTGTAAGGTACAGGTTGTGCAGGTACAGATCAGTCATTAGTCAATTATACTCACTGAGTCCAGGTAAAACTCCACAAAAGATGTGAAGAAGAAGACCTCTGACTTAGGATTCTCCAGAAAAACAGAACCAATAGAAAATATAGACGGATAGACAGATAGCTATTAAGGAATTGGTTCACATGAGTACGGAGGCTGAGGAGCCCCAAGATCTGTAAGCTGGAGCCCTGGGAGAGCTGATGTAGTGTAATTCCAGTCCGAGTCAGAAGGCCTGAGAACCAGGAGAGTCTATGGTCTAAGTTCCAGTCCAAGCTAAGCTTGAAGGTAAGAGAAGTCCAATATCTCAGTTCAAAGACAGGCAGAGAGAGTGAAATTTCCCTTCCTCAGCCCTTTGTTCTGTTCAATTGGGTGGACGAGGCCCACCCTCATCAGGGAGAGAAATCCGCTTTACTCAGCGTATGGATTCCACTGCTAATCTCCTCCAAAAATACCCTCCCTCACCAACACACCCTGAATATTTGACCAAGTATCTGGGCACACTATGACCCTGCCAAGTTGACAATAAAATTAACCCTCACAACATCCTACCCCAGCCACCCCCACATGAGCCCAAGGTAGGGATTGGGAAATTTGAGACAGTGGCAGCATGTTGAGCAAAAGGATTGCACAGGGACAAACCATGACGTCCCTCTCTTCCACGTGACCTATCATTCCCTCTTCTTCCTGCACCCCCACCTCTCCAGTCCCTCCGACCTCCTCCATCCATGAGGAGCCAGGAAATCAGTTGCCAACACCCCCAACCCAGCTCCCAAGCTTTGGCTAAAATGTTTGAGCCCAAATGGGGATATCATATCCTGGTTCATGGCTGGGCCCCAGAGCTTGCACCTGTTTTCTCTGGATCTTGAGGTCTCAGATCTTGGAGTTGGAGACCCCAAAGATTGGTTTTGAATCTTTCTTGGCAGAAAACGAAGGCCACAGGATAGAGGATGGGAGTGGGCACAGGAAGAAGAAGACCTTGAGGGAGGAAGTGTCGGGGGCACAGGACAGACAAGGAAAAACAATCAGGAACTGAAAAGAGTCTTAACCCCCTTCATCCAGAGGATACAGACTGATAACTCTCAAGTGGAAGCTAGCCTAAAGGAACATTTTGTTTAAATTATACAATATCTTCAATTTGGGGGGCCTACGATTCAAGAAGTATATGTTGCCTACAACTCAACATCTTCCAATATCCTTGACAGATCAGAAGACGTGGTGACGGCGGACACACATTCTCACAGGACAACTGGTTAGAATTCTGTAGGCATGGCCCCCTTTGGACAGAGTATGTGTCTTTGGTTTTATTGCAGTCTCCCCACTCCGATCACCCACCGACACTGAGTCTCAGCATCATTCCTCATTGAACTCTGAACCAGCACTGTTTTTCTTTTTTCTTTTTTCTTCTTCTTCTTCTTCTTTTTTTTTTTTTTTTTTTTTTTTTTTTTTTTTTTTTAAGATTCTATTGATTTAGGGGTGCCTGGGTGGTTCAATGGGTTAAGCTTCTGCCTTCGGCTCAGGTCATGATCTCAGGGTCCTGGGATCAAGCCCCTCATCGGGCTCTCTGCTCAGCAGGGAGCCTGCTTCCCCCTCTCTCTCTGCCTGCCTCTCTGCCTACTTGTAATCTCTCTGTCAAATAAATCAATAGCATCTTTTCTTTTAAAGAAAAGAATCTTTTCTTTTAAAGAAAGGAATCTTTTCTTTTAAAGAAAAGAATCTTTTCTTTTAAAGAAAAGAATCTTTTCTTTTAAAGAAAAGATGCTATTGATTTATTTGACATAAAGAGAGCAGGGGGAGCAGCAGGCAGATGGAGAGAGAGAAGCAGGCTCCCCGCTGAGTAGGGAGCCTGAAGTGGGGCTCGATCCCAGGACCCTGAGGTCATGACTTGAGCTGAAAACAAGAGCTGGACGCTTAACCGTCTGAGCCACCCATTCGCCCCCCAGGCACTGTTTTTCTGACTCCCTACCTGTGTCATATTTTATCTGACCTGCCTGGCCTTCTTGGGCCCCTACTCTTTTGACCTCTTCGCAAGTCTGAGTCCTTCATGTAACAGAAGAAACAAGTTCAGAGAAAGGTACGGCCTGCTGATGACCTTGAGTGACTCAGTGGCAGAATCAGAACCAGAATCAGGACCAGAGTTCCAGTGCCTCATTCTTCTGAGGCTCTCCTTGGCCTGAGTCTTCAACGCCTGTCCCCAGGCAGTGCCCGAAGCTCTTCTCCTCTGAGGCACTCAATGGGAAACTGAGGCCTGCTAGCCATCAGGACTCCCACTGCTGGGGACTCCAGACTGAAGAGAAGGGCCTGACTGCTTGTGTGGGCAGGGAGTCATGTGATCTGGACAGGAACGTCCGAGTAGCAGGAACTGTCTTGAAATCAGAGCTACGTTGGGAGATGCAGACTGAACGGCACTTGGAAGGGGGCCCAAAGTGTGTGGTGGGCCTCAGGCCAGGAGGGGAAAATAAGTTCCTGCATTTCGGTCAACGAGACTCTTCCGCCAGAGCTCGCCACTTCTGCCTTTGGAAAGTGTTTCACAATGTGTGTGAGGACAGCTGAGATCAGCTGAGGGTGGAGAGGAGGTGTGGGCTTGCACACGGACGGGCAGGCACCAGCCCTCAGAGAGAGAGTGTGTGTGCTGAGTGGCCGCGAGCATCCCACTCGCACGCACAGTGCCTGAGTCTGCCATCCTCATGACAGGTGAGTAGCCCCCTCCAGGGCCAGAGTCCTAAAAGGGGGTTGGGAGTAGGGGAGAGTCAGGGACTGCCATGGGTATCCTGGCCTCGACCCAATGCCAGACAGTAGCCGGGGGTTGGGCTCTTTTCATCCTCAAGTGCTGAATGTCCCGTTTGTCTGTTCTCTGAGGATTTGGAGCTCCTGGAGCTTACCTGTCTGATGGAGGAGGCAGGGTGAGGCCATGGGGCTTACACATTGGCATCAGTGTGCCCTCCTCAGAGCCCAGTGTCCCCCTTTGTGGCAGGAGAGACCTGGATTTGAGAATCTCTCTGCCCACATGGAAGGAGAGTAATTCTAGCATCTTCTGAAATATTTGGTTGGTCGGAGCACCTGGGTGACTCAGTAGGGTAAGCGTCCAGCTCTTGTTTTCAGCTCAGGTCATGATCTCAGGGTAGTGACACTGACCCCCAGATTGGGCTCCATGCTCCGCGTGGAATCTGCTGGAGATTCTCTCCATGTCTCCCTCTTCTTCCCCCTTGCATGCACTTGCTCTTTCTCTCAATCAATTAAACAAACAAACAAACAAACAAATAAATAAAATCTTGAGACATTTGGCCAATGGTTGGAGGTGATGGACCCAAGATGGGAATCAAGGGTCCCTGTTCACATGGGTCTTAATCTCTCCCCTTTGTCAGGAAGCTACTGTAGGGGGGAACAACAGAGAGCTTTACACCTGGGCCACCAGAAAGAAACCAGGCACTCACCACCCCTCCTTGGGGCCCTTTGCAGGTGACAAGGACCCTCAAAGGCCAAGCAGGCCCAACTATGGCTCCATCTCCAGCCCACCCAGCTCGGAGCCACACGAGCAAGAAGCTCTTAGAACAACATACCTGAGTGAGAAGATCCCCATCCCTGACACAGAACCGGTAAGAAGGCTGGAAACGTCCTGGGGTCTTTCAGGATTGACAGGATGCTATAGGATCTCACAGGCCAGGGGAAAGAGATCTTTTGAAGACCATGGGAAGTCCCTTCCAGCTCTGAGCAGCAGTGACTGACAGTGGCGACTGGTCCTCTTCTGTTTCCGTCCTTAGCACTTACCTAGGGGGCTCACATTTTGTCTAAAAATGATCGAGTGGATTTCTGAGCGAATCCCAGCTTTCTTACGGACAGAAAGGGATCTGGGGCGAGTTGAGGCTGGAGCCTAGAGCATCTCTTGTGGTACTAGAGAAAAGGACCAGGGCGAGGACACCGGGAGAAATGACGGAAGCTGACAGGATGCTTTCTAGAGTGCTGTCAGCCTGCACTTCCAGAATCTTCAGCAGATCCTTAGGCTGCCAGGCCTCGCCCTGGAATGGGATGGGGAGATCTTAGGCTCAGTGGACTCCAGAAAGGAGGGACTGTGGTTTGAAAAGGGACTGGGGAAGGAGGAGCAGGACCAGGGAGGCCTGACCCCAGAAAAGACACCCTCTGGGCTCTGAGGATCTGCTGAGTCAGGGCAAGCATGAGGCAGACTGGTCAGTCGTAGGCCGGCTGCCAAACTGGACAGATCCAGAAAGCAAATCCAGTATGACTCAGCAAATCCTGCTGCTTTCTCCCACTCCATGCCCTCCACCCCAGGGTGGCAGCTCCAGGAATGGGGGAAAGGAGGGGACAGGGCTAGATAGCCTGGGGCTGATGAGCTCAGAGGGGTTCAGCGGGGGGCACCCCACGGCACCAACATCTCCTCCCTTTACTCCCACCTGCAGGGCACATTCAGCCTGAGGAAGCTGTGGGCCTTCACAGGGCCCGGCTTCCTCATGAGCATCGCTTTCCTGGATCCAGGAAACATTGAGTCGGATCTTCAGGCTGGCGCTGTGGCTGGATTCAAAGTGATTGAGTTGGGGCACCCTTGGGAGGGCAGATCCTCCCCCACCCCGCAACTTGACACACTTCCCCAGAGTGGACTCCATGGCTGGTGTTGGAGGGAGCAGGCATCAAGTTCAAATGGACCCAAAAAGGGCCCCCAGGGCTGCCCTGCCAGTGTGGGATGTATGGGGGAAAGGTGCTGGTCTTCTGGCTCCATCTCCTCTATTCCCTCCCCAAGGGGTGTCCTTAGAGGATTAGAGGGTACCAGCAGCAGCTTGGGTTGCCAAAGGGTTCCCCACCCCCCCAACCCCCACCACGGAAGGCCTCTCCCTATCTTCTCACAGCTGCTCTGGGTGCTGCTATGGGCCACAGTGCTGGGCCTGCTCTGCCAGCGGCTTGCTGCCCGGCTGGGCGTGGTGACAGGCAAGGACTTGGGTGAGGTCTGCCATCTCTACTACCCTAAGGTGAGCTTGGTGCACCTGGACAGGGAGCACTCACAGACCCCAAGCCCCAAACAGCTATTTACAGCTTCCATGGTCAAATAAACACATCATCTCAAGCGAGGCATCACAAGTCCATTTGATAGATGGGAAGACTGAGGCTCAAACTAATAGCGCACAGACTGAGAGGGATGTTAGAGATACCTGCTCATTTTACAGGAGGGGACATTGAAACCTGGGAAAGTGACTTGCCCAAGGTGCAAGTTAGGTAGGCACTGGCTCGGGATGGTCATTAGTTGGAGTGGACACTGGGGACCCTGCTGCCAGTGACCGTCCAGGTGGGAAAACAGAAACCAGGTATTTAATGCAGGGATGCAGTCACGAAGCTATTGGAAGGGCTGGAGGAGCAAGGAAAGGAGGTGTTACCCAGGGATCAGAAAGCTGCTGGGCAGCTGCCCCAGTCACCATTTGCGGCCAAGCTTCTGGAAGCACGGCCACCAAGACTGAGAGAGCCCTGGCTGCCAAGGTGCTCTTGCTGGCAACACTGCCAGGAACACCCCTAGAAGTAGGGGGGAAAAAACGATCTCTCCTTGCCTTTCAATCTCTCTTAATTGTTTCCTACAAAACCTAACTGGAAGCCAGCGGGCGAAGCCGGCAGGTGTTGCAAGCTGGCTGCCTGCCCAACCTTATCATGCAGGGTACAGAAAGCCATGGGACATCAACAAATAATGAGTATAACTGGCCCATCATTGGTAAAGGGTTGCGTCTTCCCCCAGGTGCCCCGCACACTCCTCTGGCTGACCATCGAGCTAGCCATCGTGGGCTCAGACATGCAGGAGGTCATTGGCACCGCCATTGCGTTCAGTCTGCTCTCAGCCGGACGGTACCACCTCAACGGGTCCCAGTTCTGCAGTCCAGGGACCTCCCTGGACTTGCCCGAGTCCCTTTGACCCAGCCGAACCCCCTGACTTAGAGCTGTTGTGCTGTGTTGCTTGCTGGGGTGGGGGGGTGTGCATCAGAGAGATGTTGAAATTCTGAGAGACCCAGAAACGTGGAGTGACTCCTCTCAAGTCACACAGATGCCAGTCACCACTAGGGCTTAGGAACTGCAGCCCCAAGCTCGAGGCCAGGCTGGCTCCCCACCCAGTTTGGCCTTTCTTTCCTTGTGTTTTGTGTCATTTTCCCATCCCCAGCACGCTCTGCTCCCCTCTCCCCTTAGCTGCCTAGAGCCACGTGGGTCCCTGCTCCCAGGAAGCCAGATTCCACAGTCTCCTGCCTGGGGAGGTGGAGTGGGGGCGGTGGGGGGCGGTTTCCAGACCCTTGCCCCTCCGCTGGGCTGACCCTGGCCACTCCGGTTTCAGAATCCCGCTCTGGGGCGGCGTCCTCATCACCATCGTGGACACCTTCTTCTTCCTCTTCCTTGACAACTACGGTGGGTGCGCCGCTCGGCTCACAAGCGACGGGGTATAAACCTCGCTCTGCGGTACTGAGAGGAGAGAAAGGCTCACAGCCCGCTCACTCCGGCTGTGTGTGGGCTTGAGCGAGTTACTTGGACTTGGGTTTCTTCATCTATACCATTACCAATCGCTTACAATTGTTGTTGGTGTTGTTACCCTTTGCTTTCCCCCTAGGGTTGCGGAAGCTGGAAGCCTTTTTTGGATTCCTTATTACTATTATGGCCTTGACCTTCGGCTACGAGGTGGGAAGCCAAGGAAGCCAAAGCCGCAACACTCCCCTCCCCCCTCCCGCCAAGGCCATTCCTCCCGGCCCCCCGCAGAGCCTGGGAGAGGGAGGGGGACAGCGGCCTTTAGCCACGCCCCCTAGCGGCCAGGGTGCGGGCGGATGGTGGGAACAGCCGGTCACCCAGGGCTCGGCCTGACCAGGCGTCTCCCCACAGTACGTGGTCGCAAGACCCGCCCAGCTAGCGCTTCTTCGGGGCCTGCTCCTGCCCTCGTGCCCGGGCTGCGGCCGTCCAGAGCTGCTGCAGGCCGTGGGCATCGTCGGCGCCATCATCATGCCTCACAACATCTACCTGCACTCGGCCCTGGTGAAGGTGAGCCAAGCTTGGAAGGGGAGGGAGTGCTGTCAGCTCCTCTCCGCCCGGCTCGTGCGGCCACCGAACACGGAGCCCCGCCCCTTTGGCTCCCGCCTTCCTGATTTCAGGCGGGAAGTGATTCATTCCCTACTTATTCAATGTGTAGTAATAGGGTGTCTACTGTGTGCTGGGAATCAGGGAACAATGATGAAAAGGCAGACAAATCATTCGCCTTTCTAGGGCTTGTATTCTAGTGGGGCGGACAGACCAGGAACAAGTAAACAGGTAAAGGAAAGAATTATAGATTGTGAAAGGTGCTTTGAAGGAAGGAAACAGAGAAATATGATAATGACTAAGCAGGAGCTGCTTTAGAAAAGTTAGTCGAGAAAGGCCTTTCTAAGGAGGTAATCTTTGAGACACAAAGGATGGGAAGGAAGATCAGGGGAGAAGATATTCCCAGTAGAGGGGATGGCAAGTGCAAAGGCCCTTAAGGCAAGGTATAACTGGGCATACAGGAGGGGGTCAGCTGACCCAGGCCTGTCCCAAACTGCCACAGGGAGAAAGAAGAACTGAGGTTTGCAGGGAACAGAAGTAGAAGTGTGAAGATGGAGAATGTTGGGGGAGCTCTGAGGAACTTGGGCTCTTTCCTCCCCTCTGACCTTCTTAGTCTCGAGAGATAGACCGGTCCCGCCGGACGGACATCCGAGAAGCCAACATGTACTTCCTGATTGAGGCCACCATCGCCCTGTCTGTCTCCTTCTTCATCAATCTCTTTGTTGTAGCCGTATTTGGGCAGGCCTTCTACCAGCAAACCAATGAGGCTGCGGTGAGCTACACCTCCCCACACAGCCACAGCCGGCCTCCCCAACCCCCAAACCCTGCAGGCTCTGCTGGGGACACCAGGCAATGCATCTGAGCCCTTTGAGTGTCTGTCCCACAGTTTCTGCACCGGTAGGGGAGGGCATCTGTGGCCTGGCCTCTGGCTGAGACCCCTCCCCCACTCTGTTGGGGAGTCACGGATCCGACAACCTTGGGGGGGGGTGGAGGAGGGGACAAGGCATAGACATCCAAAGGAGGTGACTAGGAGGGAGGAGCTGAGTCTTGGAGGAGTCTTGGAGGACCCAACTGTACCTTGAAGAATGCCAGGATTTGTCCAGTGAACTTTGGGGAGAGCATTCTGGGAGTTGGGGCCCACTTGAACATGAGCACAGAGTTGGGAAGGTTCAAGCAGTCCTTTTCTTCTCTGAGTCCTCTCTCCTGATCATCTTCATCATTAGCAGATAAACCATCATCCATTCAGCAAAGATTTACTGAGTATGTTATGGCTTAGTCAGTGCCTCGACACTAGGGACAGAGCAGCCAATGATACAAAGCTCCTCGCTGGGTCTCTGGGATCTGGGACCTGTGCCTCTCTCCTTTCTCAGTGGGTTTTTGCCATGCGGGTCTGACAACTGCTAGCCAGGAGTGTGGGTGCTTACTGAACGCTGAGCACTGTAGGGCGGGAGGGGGGGGGACTGGCCATGCCTCAGGGGATGCAGCAGGCACTGCCACTGTCTCGCTCTGTGGCCTTAAGGACCAGGCGGTCTCAGGCCTGTGCTAAGTGGGTCCAGTGTACGGGAGAGGGGCTGTGGAGCAGCTTGGGTCACTGCCAGCCAACTCACTGTGGTAATGCCAGCTCTTACAAACTCAACAGAACCCTGGAAACCGGGTTTCCGTATGGATTCTTCTCAATTTTAGATGTTGGCCACAAATTCACATTACAGAGGAAAAACATTCGTTAGTCAAAGAAACTGTCTGGCCGGATTCAGCTCGGTCACCAGTTTTCGACCCCTGGTCAAGGCCTGGCTGTCTGATTTTCTGAGACTGTGCACGTTACATCTGATTTTCTGAGACTGTGCACATCACCTTCCTACTGTCCCGGTGTCCACAGTTCAACGTCTGTGCCAACAGCAGCCTCCACGACTACGCCAAGATCTTCCCCAAGAACAACCTTACGGTGGACGTGGACATTTACCAAGGAGTAAGCACCAAGCAGGGGTGGGATTGGAAAGTAACCAACCGTCCAGCCCCAACCGGGCTCATCGCCACGCCCACCTCGGGGTGGAGCTGTGCGAGGGGGCGATGCCACAGGTCTAACCACACCTCGCCCCGCAGGGCGTGATCCTGGGCTGCGTCTTCGGCCCCGTTGCCCTCTACATCTGGGCCGTGGGGCTCCTAGCGGCCGGGCAGAGCTCCACGATGACCGGCACGTACGCGGGACAGTTTGTGATGGAGGTGCGGTCTGGGGCGGGATGGGAAGGGCCAAGGGTCCCAGGTCAACGGCTACACTACTGGGGGGTCAGACACCTCATTACTCCTTTAAGCAGCCCAGAGGCGCTATTTTAAGCCCCGCTTTAACGATGAGAAAATCTGCAGAGAAGTAAGGCTGCTGGCTCAGTAGCTCACTCACTACTGGCTGCAGACCCACGATTAATAGGAGCCTTTACCCCAAAAGCTTAGTCTTAAGCATGCAGCTGTGGGGGAAACCCCTATTTCTTCTCATCCATCCTCTCTCTGCCAACTAGCATCAGAGCTGCTCCCATTTCAGAGATGGAAAAACAGGGCGTTCGCCCTGTTGCGAAATGGGCTGAGGGACGACAGAGGATCCCTCCTCTGGAATCCCTAGTCCTGAACCCCACCACAAAGGTGCCCCACTACCCCACACCCCAGGGCTTCCTGAAGCTGCGGTGGTCACGCTTTGCCCGCGTGCTCCTGACTCGCTCCTGCGCCATCCTGCCCACGGTGCTGGTGGCGGTCTTCAGGGACCTGAAAGACCTGTCAGGTCTCAATGACCTGCTCAACGTGCTGCAGAGCCTGCTGGTGAGCCCATGGTCCCTGGCACCCCTGCACCTGCGGAGCTGCACAGGAACCACAGCAAACCTCCTTACGCAGCCTGTCCCCCACCCTTAACACTCATCGAAATACACCTTGCCTCTAAGGCTCACAGCAGTTCCCAGGGGAACCACCACTGTCCCCATTTCACTGACTGGAAAACTGATGTACACCGTTAAGTGTCCGGGGGCAGAGCTGGCATTCAGACTTGGGCAGCCTGGGACCAGAGCGCCCAAACGCTTTCTCCTGCTTTGAAGCCTCACAACTTTGGAAGGCACAGAGGTGGAGAGCCTAAAGGCTCTGAGCGATGAGGGGACTTGGCCGAGGGCACACAGGCAGAGCAGGACGGGAGCCCTGCTCCACTCCCCCCTTCCGGCTGCATGGTGAGGGCAGGGCCCCTCAGCCCCATCCTCCTGCTTCTCCCCAGCTTCCCTTTGCTGTGCTGCCGATCCTTACATTCACCAGCATGCCCGCTGTGATGCAGGAGTTTGCCAATGGCAGGTGAGTACCGCCCTCCCCCAACCCTGGACTTTCAGTTCTGCATTTGATCCTCACACCCACCCAGAGATAGGAATTACCAGCATCCAAAGAAGCTCATGAAGGTTAAGGAACGTGTGCAGGGACACCCTACAATCAAGTGTGGGGAACTAGGACTGGAATCTGGGGAGGGAGGCTATGTCTAGAACCTGAGCTCCTCACCGGCTCACCCCAGACTCTGCTCTTGCCAAATCGCACCAGTGTGGAGTTGGAGGGCCCAGGAGACAGGAGCAGGCAAGTGGTCTGCTGCGCCAGATCCCACAGCCCAGAGAAGGTGGCTTTGCGCATGCCCTCAGCCTCCTCCAGGCTGGCTTGGGCAGTGGAGAAAAGGAAGAGATGCAGCCAGTGCTGAGCAGCATCCCTCCTGCCCCCAGGCTGAGCAAGGCCATCACATCCTTCATCATGGCTCTGGTCTGTGCCATCAACCTCTACTTCGTGGTCATCTACCTGCCCAGCCTCCCACACCCTGCCTACTTCGTCCTTGTAGCTCTGCTGGCTGCCGTCTACCTGGGCCTCACAGCCTATCTGGTACTGCAGGGCCAGAGGGTGCCTTGGGGATGGGGGAGGCAAGGAAAGGAGGCAAAGGATGGAGGGCACTGGGGAAAGGGGAGTCACCTGGGCTTCCTGGGAGGTCTTGCTCTCTCCTGGACTCATGTCATCCCTCTCCCAGGTCTGGACCTGTCTCATTGCCCATGGAGCCACCCTTCTGGTCCACAGCTCCCATCAACATTTCTTGTATGGGCTTCTTGAAGAGTAGAAGAGGGGGAAGATCTCTGGATGAACTCCCCACCCTGTGCCTGGCTGAGGTTTGGGATGACTGGGGCAGACGGGCCTGCTGGGGTGTGTGTGAAGGCAGCAAGATGGAGTGGGAGTTTTGGAGGCAGGCCAACCTGGATTCCGTAGGAACCTGCTGTTTTCTAGGTTGGACAAGTGATTAACCTCCAGCCTCAGTGTTCTCATCTGTAGAATGGGGACAACACCAAACTTGCAATGGATGTAAAGCACTTTAACACAGTGTCTGACACTTGGGACTTAAAAATAATAGTAATTCCAAAAATATTTATTGAGCACCTATAGGAGTGACCTGACGGAGGGACCCAGTTGGGGCAGGACACCAGCTCTAAACCTGCGTTTAGGATAATCCGATGAATGCTCAATAAATACTAGTTCACTTCTCGTCCAAAAGAGCGGGAGAGCAGAAACCGGGAAAGCACGAATCTGCTAGAGTAGCCTCAGAGTTTCTGTACCACCCGCAAACCACATCCCAGGCAGTAAAACGGAGGCGCAGTTGTCCCCTCTTCAGGCACCGGGTCGTGGAACCCGAGTCCTTGCCTCGGAGGCCCAGTTCATTTGCCATCTCCCCAGGGGACCCGGCCGCCCGGACTCCCACGCCGTGCATTTAAAGCTCCCTCCGCACTGACTCCCAGCTCCCCCTAGGGGCAGGGACGGTCCCAAGTGCCCTCACTCCCCGCCGCTGCCTCCCCCCTCCCGGCCAAAGAGGAGGAGGCGGGCGCTCGAGCCTCGCGCCCTGGGGCCTCGGAATCCGCCCTGGCGAACCAAGGGAGGTGAGGGAGGAACCTTGTGGGCGGGGAATCCCTCCGGCCGCTGGGAGCCGCCCGGCACCCCTTCGCCCGGTGCAAGGGTTGCACTTTATAGACGCTCCCTGGGCTGTTTCTAGGCTCCCCCAAGTCCCTCCTCCTGGCTCTCCGGGTGTCTCGGACCCTAGCCCTTGAGCTGCGGAGAGCGGTGGCGAGAGGGGGCCGCCAGGCCTTTCCCTGGGTTGAGCCTGGAGCCAGCTTTGTGCCTGGAAGCACCCCCTTTTGCCCAAGATCTGGTGGGGCAAGCTCCGCGTTCTGGTTGGGGCGCTTGTTTATGAGAAGAATTTCCTCTTTCTTAAAAGGGCAACGATGCGAGTGGGGCCCTCCAGGAGGGACGGGATGGGACAGGTCTGGTCCAACCAGAGAAACGGTGGGAGAGGGTGCAGGACCTAAGCTAGAAGGTCGCTGTATCCTCTTCTGGGCTTGGCCCTGGAGAAGGTGGGACCCACGCTAGCTGAAAAGGGGGGATGGATGGGGACCGGATAATAGGAGAAGAGGCATCTTCCATTACTCCTCTCCAGCTTCTTGGAGGTGTCCCCAGCCATACCCCTGCACACCTCTCTCCATCAATTTACTATTAATTGGGTGCCATCCCGTGACAGACGTGGGGGAGGAAGGTAAAGTCCCCGAATTAAAGACGTCAGCGCTCACGTTGCTCACACTTCAGCAGGGGGAGCTAGCTAAGTCCAGTGACAGCAAATCCAACAGCCAACAGTGGGGCGAGGGAACAGCCCAATTGTGTGTTAGGCGCACCTGGAAAAGTGAGTCCGGGGCCAGAGCAGGTAACTCCTGAACCGGATTTTGAAAGCTGAATGGGTAAGGGCGGGCAGCCAAGGGAGAATGAACCTCCCAAGAGTGGGGGGCAGGTGTGCCAAACAGACATGCAGCCTTGTGGGGAGTTCTTGGATCTTGTAGGGCAGGTGGGGGGTGGGCTGGGAACCCCAGAGGCATGAACTGGTTGTCCATCAGAATAGTTAAGGCTGCCACTGAGAATGTGGGCGCAAGGAAGGCAAGGAGGATAAGGGACCAAAGGATCAGCTACGGGGCTACCCTGGGCCTGGGCAAGGGGTTACCAATGAGGTCAAGCCAAGGTCTGTCATTTCTGGGCAGGGAAACGTTTACAAGGCGCTGCTCTCCACCCGCCAGTAGCTCTGGTTCTTCCTAGAGGGAGGGACTGGATGCTTCATCGGCCTCTCAGGTGGAAAGGGGCACCAGGATTCTCCCCCTCACATAGGGCGATGGAAGGACACCCTCCCTTTCTGCCCTGACACCCCCCCACACACACACTTTCACTTGGCTGGGTTGGGCTCTTAGCAACCCCATTTGGCAGATGAGGAAGCTGAGGTGTTGAATGCAAGAGACACTTGTCCAGGGTTGCAAGTCAGAACCCCTCAGAGTCCTGGTATTTCTGGACCCACTGCCCACATCATCTGATTCCCTCTGAAGTACAAGGAGGAAAATAACGTGGCTAAGGCGCCCTCCAGCCGCTGGAGCAGTGCAGTTCCGGAATAGCAGCTGAGTGTGGACACTGCCCCTGCTGCCAGGGAGGAAGCCCCAGGCCCAAGGTACTTCTGCCAGTTCCTCGGTGTCCATAGACAAACCCCCCACCCCACCCCCACACGCACACACTGCAGGGGGCCTCCTGACTCCGTGTGGGAAGATACACCTGGAAGGCTTTGGAGCCTGGGAAGGTCTCCCAGGGGAAGAGGGCTTGGAGAGGGCTAGTGTTAGAGTTGGGAGTCGAGGAGGACGGGCGGTGGGTGGGCAGCGGGCAGCGACCCTGCCCAGTGCCATATCCATTCGGGCAGCTACTTGGCCTCCCCAGGTTCCAGCCTACAGAGAGGGAGAAACGAAAGAGAGGAAGGTGAGCCGCTCTGCTCCGGCCATGGCGTGAGGCCAGGGCTTCACTTAGTCCACCACACATTTCCTTTTGGGGTCAGTGCAAGCTGGGCGTCCGGAGATAAAGCTGACACACACACACACCCCGCCGGGGCTCAACTGAAGGGGGAGGGTTCTCAGCTTGGTGGCCAGAACCCCACTTCTCCTCTCGCCAGAAGGCTGGCTCAAGTCACTTCACTTCTCCGAGCTCAGTTTCCTTATCTGTAAAATGGGAGATGTAGGGGGTCGTTCTGACGAGTGAACGAGATTAGGGAGCACAGCCGGAGCAGGACGCGAACAGAGCGCTCGCTACACGTGGGCGATTATTAGCATTATATGCAAACCCGCCGGCGGTGTGGGCGCCACACCTACCGTGTGGGCCGCCTCCTTTCTCCCCGGTCGCGGGGCACAAAGCTGGCCCGCCTTCGGGCCGGCGCCGCTCTCCTACCCTGCAGCCCCGGCGCCGGGCCTCTTCCCTCCCCGGCTCCCCCGCCAACCCACCCCGCCCGGGCCTGGAGGACGTGCGCGGCGCTAGCACCAGGCGGCTGGACGGGACAGGACGCGCCCGCTCCGCCCCACCACCGAGGCCCCGTGGGGGAAGGAAGTGCTGGGGCGTGTTTGTCAGGGCTTGACGTTATTATTATTATTTTTTAAATGGTGAACACAAAATAGTCAGGAGAATGGAAAGAACTTCATAAACAAGAGAAACAAAAACACCCGCAGACCTCGCGGCGCATAACAGGGGAGCTTCCCTCCAGAAGAATCAGCGGGCGACCGCGGTCCCCGCGCCAGCTGATGTCTCCTTACACCCCAAGTGGAACGGGTGTTTCACATCGTACAAACAGCTGATGTCTGTGGGCCCCTCCACCGTCAGAAATTGGGCCCGCAGGGATTAAGCGCCCACTGCGTGTTGGCACCGCGTGAACCCCCTCCCCAACAAGTACAGCGTGGCCGGCGTGGGGAGTAGACGAAGGGTCTAGGAAGGCCTCTTGGAGAAGGTGGTCAGTGGGATCGGCTCCGTGAAGGGGCTGGAAGCGCCTTCTAGGCGGAGGGAACAGCGCACACGAAGGCCCTACAAGTGGGCGCGGACGCGCGGGGTACCCGATGGAGCAACCGGGCGAGGTCCGCCGGGGGCATTCTGGCGCAGGGAGTTGTAATTTTCACGCCCTACAGTGCCGGGCCACCTGGCCCCGAAACTGCGGTGGGTGTGGACGGTCACAGTCTGGTCAAAAGCACAATCTTGCGGATCTGCACAGCCTTTTGGAGCCGGCAGGGAGCCTTCACTCGCTCAGGACTTTTCCTGCGAGGCGGCCTCTGCAAGCACTGAAGACCCAGTTTGCAGACCGGAGAGCGTTATTCCCGTTTCCCAGATGAGGAAACCACGAAGCGGCTAGTCTGTGGCCCTAGCACAGAGCAGGGGTGGAGCCGCGCCGCCCTCGGGCACTCCCCGGCGTGGGCGCTCGGGGCGGGTGGGGCGGGCCCTGGCCCCCGGCGCTCGGCTGTCTGGAACGGCGGGCCGGGAGCAGGTCCTGCCACGCAGCCGCAGAGGCTCGGCCCCGCGGGCTGGCGGCAGGAAGAGAGGCGACGCCCCCTGGAGCGCGGCAGGAACCCGGCCGGGCCCGCCTCCCAGTCAGCAGAGCCGAGCCGCGCCGGCCCCAGCGGTGATGAAAGCCGCGGCCGAGTCCAGGTCACGCCGAAGCCGTTGCCCTTTTAAGGGGGAGCCTTGAAACAGCGCCCGGGTTCCATGTTTGCATCCGCCTCGCGGGGAGGAAACTCCATGTTGTAACAAAGTTTCCTCCGCGCCCCCTCCCTCCCCCTCCCCCTTAGAACCTGGCTCCCCTCCCCTCCGAAGCTCGCGGGGATCCCTCCCTCCCACCCCTCCCCTCCCCCCCGCGCCCCGATTCCGGCCCGAGCCGGGGGGGAGGCCGGGCGCCCGGGCCAGAGTCCGGCCGGAGCGGAGCGCGCCCGGCCCCATGGACAGCTCGGCCGTCATTACTCAGATCACCAAGGAGGAGGCGCGGGGCCCGCTACGGGGCAAAGGTACTGGGGCCGCGCGGAGGGGGCTGCGGCCGGGGCACCGCGGGATGGGAGGAGGAAGGGGCTGAGACCCTTCCTGGGACAGTCGGCGCCGCCGCCCCGGGCGCCCGCCACTGCGGAGCTCAGAACTCCCATCCGGAGAAGGAGCGGGGAGAGAGTTTGAACTCGCTGAGGCTCGGAGACGCGGGGCGGGGCCTGGAGCCACTAGGGCGCTCCCGAGTGCTCGAGGTGGGGAAACTGAGGCAGGGGTAGAGAGTGGGTTCCTTCCGGGTCTCCAGGACTGGCATTGCGCATTGCCCGATAGTCGCCCCCTCCCCCCCATTGGCGCCAATGAGGGTGAGGGGGTTGAAGAGGGCGCCTTCAGGCCACCCGGTGAGGCTCCGCCCCGTGCCGCGGTCTAGTTGGGTCGCCGGAGGGGGCGCCGAGGTGACAGCGGGCTGGGGAGGGTTGGAAGGATCTCCCGCCAATACACAGCTACGATCCCAACAAACTTCCGCGTCACGCGTGGAAGCACTGAGCCCCTGAGAGGCGCAAGAGTAGGGCAACCACTTCTACGGGTCTTTAGCGCACCCGCGAGTTTTTTGCATCGGGCTGAGCACCAGGCGCCCTGGCTGCAGGCCCTTGGGCGCCGGGCCTGTGCACTCACGCACCGACCGGGAAAGCGGTGCAGCCCGCCCGCCTTGGCCGGGCCCTCGGGGTCTGGAGGGTCTAGGCTGGGCGTCTGCCCCTCCCTGTGCTGGTGTTGACCTCGAAGGCTAGGAAGCCCCTCCAGGTTCGCCTAGCTCTGGCTAGGGCCTAGCTCCGCCCGAAGGCTGGGGGCCCGGTAGAGGGGCGGTGGAGGGTGGGCCCGTCAATCAGGCGGCGGATGCCGGGCTCTAGGTCGGAGGTCTGGGCGGGGCGAGGGCGGAGGAGGCGGGGCCGGCAGCTGGCTGCGGGACACTGGCTCCAGGCCCCCGCTCCCTGCCTCTGCGCCCAGCTTCAGTGAGGACTTTGGACCCACGTGGGCGGTAAGGATGGGAGCAGGGCGGGAGTGGACGGCAGGGCCCCAGGCCCCAACCCTCCCCGGTTAGGGGCCCCAGCGAGCAAGGGCTGCTCAGGTAAGGTAGGTGTCTGGAGGCATCCCCGGTGGGGCTGATCCCACAGGAGGGATGAAGTTTGGTAAGAAAAGAGAAAGCCTACGGAGAGCAGCCAGCCCGCGGCCGGATGAGGGGGGCTTTGTAACCACACTGGGAGGATCTGTGGGTACCAGAGGGGTGGCCTGGAGTCCAGGCTGTCAGGAGTTCGCATCTGGGCATGGATGCACGACTGTGCGGGCTAGGGTGCACACCCCCCCCCCCCACCTCGAGCCTCTCTGCTTCAGGTGAGCAGAAGTTAGCGGCTTCTCAGAAGCCCCGGAGCCGGGGCATTCTCCACTCGCTTTTCTGCTGCGTCTGCCGCGACGATGGGGAGGCCCTGCCGGCGCACAGTGGGGCGCCCCTGCTGGTGGAGGAGAACGGAGCTGTCCCCAAGGTGCGTGGTGGCCTGGGCATCTGGGCTCAGGCTGGGGCCGGTTTCAGGGAAGGGGCTTTTCGGGACCTGTCTGCAGGCCATATAAGGTAGGGAGGGCCCCTCTCCCAAGCCCTGTGCCCTCCCTCCCAGGCTTTCCCAGCCTGGCCCTGCATGCCCTTAAGATTGACACCCAGGCGAGGGTCCTTCAGCCAAGGGAACTCTGGATTTCCCCTGTAAGATTGGAAGCTTTTCTCTCCCTTGGCTTCCTAGGTGGGGAAGTGAGGCCTCTAGCCAGGTGGCCTGCCCCAGGCCCCAGTTGGGGGCGGGGGCAAAGCTGGGAAGGAGGTGGCCTCTCCCCACCATTCCTGTGTCTCCTGGCATAGAGGGCTGGGGGAGGGAAGACCCACGTAGGAGAAATGATGGAGAGGCGCCCCCAACTACTTCACCCATCCCTGCAGCAGACCCCAGCGCAGTACCTGCTCCCAGAAGCCAAGGCCCAGGATGTGGACAAGATCTGTGTGGTCATCGACTTGGACGAGACCCTGGTGCACAGCTCCTTCAAGGTGGGCCCTGCCCAGCAGCCCTCAGCTCCCTGGGTCTCTGAGGGGGGCTTGCCCTGGACTGGGGGCTGGGGTCCTCTCTGCAGGCCCCGCCCCAGCAGCTCCTTTTCCCCCCACAGCCAGTGAACAACGCGGACTTCATCATCCCTGTGGAGATTGATGGGGTAGTCCACCAGGTGAGGGGCTGGGTGTGGGGGGAGGCGGCGGGGTTGGCACCTGCCTTCCAGACCCCAGGCTCCTCTCATCAGTTCTGAGGACCCAAGGTGGGACTTGGCTAGAGGTGGAACATAAGGGCCCAGAGGGTGTGAGACTTGCGCCCAGGATGATACAGACCCTCGGGGACTTGGCCCGACTCCAAGGCCTGTAGGGAGTGGGGCTCCTCCTCGGTGCCCCCTTGCCCCCCTTGCCCGGGACCCAGTTCAAGTAATTCAGGATAGGCTGTGTGCTGTCCAGCCTGTTCTCCATTACTTGGCTCGGGGGCCGGTGCCCTGCTGCCTCGGGGTAAGGGGGCCGCCTTCAGGCCCCTTCGTTTGCCTAAGGCCATGGTGGGGCAAAGACTGGGAATTAGTGATTCCCCACGAGGTAGGACCTGAAGCTAGAAGTTGGAGGTTCATTTTGATCCTCTTCTGGAAGGACAGGTGCTGGCCAAGTGAAGCCCGTGGGCCCTGGGACCAGCCTCCCTCTTGTGTTCCTGGCTCTGCTCCCTCCCTGTCCTCAGCTGGGCACCACCACCCCCACCCCACCCCCCACCCCAGGCCCTGCCTGCTGGCCAGCAGTCCCCTCACCGGCCCACCCCCTAGGTCTACGTGCTGAAGAG
The DNA here is from genome assembly GCF_009829155.1 of Mustela erminea. Lineage (NCBI taxonomy): Eukaryota > Metazoa > Chordata > Mammalia > Carnivora > Mustelidae > Mustela > Mustela erminea. Next base: position 28,182,752 of record NC_045621.1, read on the forward strand.
GCCCCATGTGGATGAGTTCCTGCAGCGAATGGGCGAGCTCTTTGAGTGCGTGCTGTTCACCGCCAGCCTTGCCAAGGTGAGCCCCCCCCCCAAGGGCTCCTGGGGCCACCCGCTTCCCCTCCACCTCCAGCCTGCAGTCGGTGGACCTCTGGGTCCCGTTTGGGCCTGGATGACCTGTGTTCCACTCTATAGTATGCAGACCCAGTAGCCGATCTGCTGGACAAGTGGGGGGCTTTCCGGGCGCGGCTGTTTCGTGAGTCCTGCGTCTTCCATCGAGGGAATTATGTGAAGGACCTGAGCCGGCTGGGCCGAGACCTGCGACGGGTGCTCATCCTGGACAACTCGCCCGCCTCCTACGTCTTCCATCCAGACAACGCCGTAAGTACTGGGCAGGACCAGGTTGGGGGACCGAGAGCCAAGAAGAGGGTCCAGCCGCAGGAGCCTCCTTGGCCTCCCCACTGCTGTGCTGGGTGGTGTCTGGGGCTTGATGCCCTCCTGGTCCTCTGTGCTTCCTGCCCTCGGGGACCTGTGCCTCCCCCCCAACACACACCCACTGCCCCTGCAGCTTTTCGGACCTTACTGATCATTCCATCCACTTGCTTGGAGGGGGTACCCACCAGGGGCGGGGTTGGTGGTGGTGCCTGCTGCGTCTTGGAGCAGTTTCAGTTTCTGAAAATCACCAGTTGTAACCTAGTCTTGGGTCCCAGAAACAATGTAGTGAGTCCTAGTTGGAGTTTAAAAAAAAAAAAAAAAAAGAGAGAATAGAAAATATCGGAGGGCTTTGCACCTGGGAAGGTTAAATACCACTTTATAAAACCGGCAGTTTATCGTATAGGTAAACGGAATTTATGGTGGGTTGCTGTCAGAAATGTTTGAAAGTCTTGAGTCAGGGGCTCCCCGGGGGGTGGCCCACCAAACAGTGGGCGCTCAGGGCTGGTCTGGACATCCTGCGCCCAGAGCCACCTGCACTGCTCACCACCGTGCATCCCTCTGCCCAGGTACCGGTGGCCTCCTGGTTTGACAACATGAGCGACACGGAGCTCCACGACCTTCTGCCCTTCTTCGAGCAGCTCAGCCGCGTGGATGACGTGTACTCAGTGCTCAGGCAGCCACGGCCAGGCAGCTAGTGAGGTGCCCTGGGGCCACGACCGGCCCCTGACCAAGGCCCACACCCCTCCCACGTGGACTTGTCCTTATGAAAACCCAGCAGCGGTGGCCCACTTCAGCCCTCAGCGGCTTGGGGAAGTGGGCCCTCCCCGCCTGCCCGGCCAGGCTGCACCAAGAGCAGTGAGCCTCTGGGTCCCTGTGTCAGTGCCTTAGAACCTCCTCCTCCTCCTTGGAGGACCTGTGGGGCCCTGTGGGGCGCTCCCCCTCCCTCTCCCTCTCTTTGCTGCCATGTTTCTTTGCTGCCAAATCGGGCCCCTTGGCCCTTTCTGGTTCTACTTGGGGGAGGGGCAGGCTTCCTGCTGCCCCATGCCTTGGGCCCCCAGCCTGGGAACGGTGGACACCAAGTGCCTTCCTTGCATAGAACCCTTTTTGCCCTGCCCTGTTTTCCCAGGGCTGTGATCGGTTCGGCTCTGGCCTGGGACAGTCTCCAGATGGTTGCAGTCTGGGCTGGCAGGGGCGAGGAATCAGCCTCCCCACCTCCTCCCTTGGGACTGGTACAGCCCCCACCGATCTCTGCCTCCTAGGAGGGCGGAGAGGGGAGATCTGTTATCACTTGGTGAAGGGAATGGGGTGTGTCCTGTGGGACCCCAGAGTCCAGCTTCTCTAGGCTCAGCAGCAGCTGGAAGCTGCTTCCCACACCGAGCCCTGACCTCTCACATCTGCCTTAACCACCCAAGGCCCTGGGGCCACCACCCCAGCCCTGGTGTTGGGGGCAGAGGCAGGACCTGTTTGTGGTGCCATATAAATATGTATATGTGTATATAGATTTTTAGGGGAAGGGGAGAGGGAAGGGCCAGGGTGCAGAGATCCCCCCAGTCCTTCACCCCTTTCCTGGACCCATAAATTGTGGGGAGGGAGGGAAAGGATTTTTACATTTTTTAAACTGCTATTTTCTGAATGAAACAGGCTGGGCCAAGGGGCCCCAAGCCCTGTCTTCTGCCCCTCACACCCTCTTTGCTCCAATTACTCATTCATTGAAAACACATCAGCACATTCTCTGTGCCCAACGCTGTGCTAGTCCCACCAGCTGAGTGCGTGGGGGTCTCTGCATCTCATTGGTGCCCTCCCCCCCCACCCACTCCATACTTCACTGGTGCCTTTAGGGGAGCTGTAGGAGGTGGGACCTTTCTTGGGGGTCTTGGGGGTCTCCAGGAAGCCTGGCCAAGCTGTCCCCGTCCCCCCGTGCCAACCCACCCCTGTTGTGCCCCCCCCCCCCCCCCCCCCCCGCCCCCGGCCTCACCCCCTGCTGGCTGGGGGCAGCTCCCAAGACATCCTGCCTTCCAGCTCTGACTTCTTTGTCTGGAACCCCTTCCCCAAAATGCTGAGTCTGAAGATCAAGGCCTTGGGCTCTCCCCAGGGCTTAACGGTTAAGGGGACCCACATACCAGTGCCAAGGGGGTTGTCCAATGGAGATATCATCGCCCTTCCGCCCCAGAGAGCTGGGGGTGGGAGGGCGGACAAGGTTGGCCAGAATCAGGTGACCTTCCCTTTTAAGTGCCTTCTCCGTGACTGAGAGCCCCACAGTATGACAAGAACTAAAAACGCAAGACCCCCATCCAGCCTCTGTGGTCACTGGGGGGATGTTGAGCCGGGTGGGGGATGGGGGTTGTCCTCAGGCCACACCCTCCAGGGATGTGAAGGGAGGGGCCGCCCTGGCCCCCCGGGGCTTCAAGTGTGCAAGTGTGAGGTGGGCGTACAGTGGTGAGTGGACCCGAGTGCACCGTTGTACTGTTTAATTATTCTACGTCTCGTCACCTGTTACCTGACCTGCAAAATGGAGAAATGCCCTCTTGGCGGAGTTGATTAAATGCCAGGAGGCATTAAACGCGGAGGGCTCGCTAGTATTAGCTTTAAAGGAAAGCTGGGCTGCGTCCCTAGGGGAGGCACCGGGAAGGTATTTGCAGGCGGGAGGGGTGTGGCCTCTGTCCCCGGGTAGAGGGGAGGGGCTGCGGCGGGGCGTGGGGGCGGGGCGAGTTCCTGGGAAGCCAAGTTCAGCGCCAAACGGAAGAACTTTTGTTGAGGTGTCGGGAAGGGCCGGCAGGCGGAGGCGTCAAGGTCTTTGGGGAGACGGTGGGCCCGGCGTTAGATCTTCTTGACCTCCGCACCTCTTTTCCCCATCCGCCCCTCCACGGCCCCTTAGCACCTACTGGCCGCGCCCTTGCACGAGCCTCCGGCCCACTTCCTGCCTCCGCCCCTCCGGCCCGGGCAGCACTTCCTTTGCAAAACCGGGCAGCCCCAGGCCCTGGCAGGAAGTGCCCTCCCGCCCCTCCCCGCCCTCGCCTGCTTCTCACGGTGGCCGCTAGAGGCCTCTCTGTCCTCGGCGACTCCAGCCTGCCCTTCCCCCAACCCGGGGGGAGGGGGCTGGAAAGATGGGGGCCATCATCGTTTACCTATCTCCCGGGGGTGGGGCAGTCTTTCCCCCAATACACACAAACACACTGGAAGGAAGGGAGACCTGCCTTTCCTGAGTCGGTCTCTGTTCCCCCAGCTCTGCCTACCCTGCTCCCACACACCCCCTCATCCCCATACCTTGTGAATCCAGCCTCAAGTCGGCCTCCTCGCGCCGCAGATGCTGGTCCGTCCCCCAAGTCGGGGGTTGGGGGACGACCTCAGCGTGTGACAGCTCTGGAAAGCACCGATGTGGAAAGAGAAGCCCACAGCTCCCAACTGCCCCACACTGAGCTGGAGTCCGCTGGGGCAGGACAAATATCCAGCCCTCTCTTCCTCTGCCTTCCTCCTCCCCTCAGTACTGCTGCATTTCCTGCTCTCCCAGTAAACACTGGTTACCCCCAAGATTTGCATCCGAGGGGCCCTGACATGCCAGGGAGTCGCCCAGGGTTCCCAGCTCTGAATGAGATCACAGGCAGTCTCTCCCCACCACCACCCACACAGCGTTCACCCACGTGGAGTTCAACTTAACCACAGGTATCTGCATTCACTATGAGCTGGGCACGATGCCAGGACCTAGGGACACCCCACAATTGGGCCATCCCTCTGCTTTCGAGGAACCCACACCCCAGTTCTGAGAAAGACACCTGAGCAGACTAAAACCTGAAATGCGGAGGGCCTGGGTGCCTCAGATGATTAAGCGGCTGCCTTCTGCTCAGGGTCATGATCTCCAGGTCCTGGGATGGGGCCCTGAGCCCTCTGTCTGGCTCCCTGCTCAGCGGGGCGTCTACTTCTGCCTTTCCCTCTTCTCCTGCACTTATGTGCTCTCTCAAATAAATAAATACAATTTTTTAAAAGATTATTTATTTATTTGACAGAGAGAGAGATCACAAGTAGGCAGAGAGGCAGGCAGAGAGAGAGGAGGAAGCAGGCTCCCTGCTGAGCAGAGAACCCGATGTGGGGCTCGATCCCAGGACCCTGGGACCATGACCTGAGCCAAAGGCAGAGACTTTAACCCACTGAGCCATCCAGGCGCACCAATAAATGAAATATTTTTAAATAAATACATAAATGAATAAAACTTGAAATGCAATCAAAGCCGAGAGAGAGAGAGAGCAAGAATACGGAAGGTAGGCAGCACAGGGGGCACCTCAGCCCAGCTGGGATGGCCTGGAAGCTTTGGACATGCTTCCTGCTGCCTTGTGGCTCAGAGGAGTTTGGGAAGGAGGAGCAATTCAGGTAAAGGTGGCCCAAGCAAGGAGTGGCATCAGGAAGGAAGTGGGATGTCAGGGAACTGCCAGGAAGTGTGGAAAATGAGAATTTTGGAACGTCACACAAGGGAGAAAGGATGGGAAATGGTGCTGGAGACAGGAGGAGAGGCTGGATCGTGCAGATCCTTAGGCAGTCCAAGGGAGTGTGGCCTTCTTATGGGCAGTGGGTGCCATTGAGGAACACTGACTAGGTGGGGCGGTGCTCAAAGGCAGCAGCTGAGCTTTGGAAGTTCAACCAGGGGGTCCAGTGACATGAGACCATGTGGGGAGACCACAGTCATGGTCTCAAACATGGAGGGCGGAAGCCTGGGCTGAGCCAGGGGCAAAGTGAAGAAGAGGATAGAAGGGATGGTGGTGAGAGACTAGATAAACTCGGCCGGAAGCTGTGGCTGCTTGGCTTGGGGGCTGGGGGCGGGGATGGCTGGGAGGGAGGAAGGTTTTGGAGATGTCAGCGGTGAGAATGTATCTAACGGGAGCCTGGTATGGGCAGATATTCACTATTCGCTTGTTACACACACAGGAGTCAAGGGTGCAGGGGAGCGGGCACCCGATAAAACGCAGCTGGCAGGGCTAAGAGCTGGTACAACCTCTTTGGAGAGCAATTTGATATTAGTGATCAAACTTACTTTTTTTTAAATAAAGATTTTATTTATTTATTTGACAGAGACAGAGCGAGAGAGGGAACACAGCAGAGGGAGTTGGAGAGGAAGAAGCAGGCTTCTCGCTGAGCAGAGAGCCCAATGCGGGGTTTGATCCCAGGACCCTGGGATCATGACCTGAGCCAAAGGCAGACGCTTAATGACTGAGCCACGCAGGTGCCCCTAAAAAATTATTTATTAAATGCAGATACTTTTTTTTTTTTTAAGATTTACTTATTTATTTGAGAGAGAGAGATCTCGATGCGGGACTCGATCTGGGAACTCTGGGATCATGACCTAAGCCGAAGACCATCACTCAGCCAACTGAGCCACCCAAGTGCCCTGCAGATGCCTTTTTGCCAGAAATTCCACTTTTAGGAATTTGTGCTGTGTATAAAATGTATGTAGTATAGACTTGTATGCATAAGGATGTTAATTGCATCCTTGTTTGTGATAGCAAAACGCTTGACATTAACCTGAGTGCCCGTCAGTAAGGGACTGGTTAAATAAATATTGCTGTATCTATAGCAAAGAGTACCACCTAGTCTTGAAAAACAGTGAGTTGGAACTATTTGAGCAGCTACAGAATGATCCCCGGGACAGATGACTGGCAAATGAAACAAAGCAAGAGTCCTAACAATGGCGATGGTGAATTTCCATAAAGGAGGAGCACAGAAACAGACACAAATATATACTTGCTTATCCTCCCATCGGGGACACAAGAAATGAGAACAGTTCCCAACTCTGGGAACTGGGCGGGGGACTGGGTGGGATTCATCTACCACTGAAGGAACACATTTTATTATACATCTAATTTGAATTATTTAAACCAGGCATGTTCATTAATTTTTAAAAATAAAAATAAGTTGAAAATATATAACACAGCTTCCTAAATATAATATCAAAGATAGAAATCATAGATTCCATTTCTTTCCTTCCAACATTCTTGGCAACGCCTACCAGGTACCCGGCACTAGGGTTTGGCAGTGGGCTCTAACAGATGTGGTGAGGAAATCAGGTGTTGAAAAAGCAATTACAGAAGGAATATTATAAAAGAAGAAGTTGGGGTGCCTGGGTGGCTCAGTGGGTTAGGCCTCTGCCTTTGGCTCAGGTCATGATCTCAGGGTCCTGGGATCAAGCTCTGCTCAGCAGGGGGCCTGCTTCCCCACCCCCCTTGCCCGCCTCTCTGCCTACTTGTGATCTCTGTCAAATAAACAAATAAAATCTTAAAAAAAAAAAAAAAGAAGTAAAAAGTGGTAAGTAAGGAATTTAAGACTTTCGTGCTTCTGGTGTCAAACCGTCACCCCAAGATGACTCCTAATTACAAAGGGAAGAATGTGCCTTTACAGAACCTAATCAAGACTTAAGATGTACTTTCGGATTGTGGGAAATACTGGGGGAAGAGGAACAAATTAAATAATACACAAGGAAAGAGGGGCGCCTGGGTGGCTCAGTGGGTTAAGACTCTGCCTTCAGCTCAGGTCATGATCTCGGGTTCCTGGGATCGAGTTCCCCATCGGGCTCTCTGCTCAGCAGGGAGCCTGCTTCCCACCCCCTACCCGCCTGTCAAATAAATAAATAAAATCTTAAAAAAAAAATACACAAAGAAAGACTCAGACAAATTCCCAATGTGAACACACGATGAGACATGTGTCCTTGACTGGGGTAAGTCAACATCAGGAAAAAAGAGGAGAACTGTTCTAGATTTACAAAATACTGAGAGGACGTCCTTCTCAAAGGAAATGCAGGATCTTAATTTGATCATGAGTCAATAAAACCAGTGGTTAGAGTCCTTGTGGGACCAATGGCAACATTTTAACTATAGGATGGCTAGAAGATAATGTTAGAAATCACTGTGAGCATTCTCAGGTGTGAAAATCACATCATAGTTACAGAGAATGCCCTCATTCTTAGGATAACATGTGATAAACATTTTGGGTTCAAGCATCATGATATCTGCAAATTACTTCCAAAAATACTGACTCCCATTAACTCTGGAATCCTTGAGTGTTGAGTATTATCCTGTTGCGCTATTATTTACACTTTTCTATATATTCAACATTTACCGTAAGAAAGAAATGGGGAATGATTTTTTAAAAGATTTTATTTATTTATTTGACACAGAGAGAGAGAGATCACAAGTAGGCAGAGAGGCAGGCAGAGAGAGAGAGGGGAAAGCAGGCTCCCCGCCAAGCAGAGAGCCCGATGTGGGGCTCGATCCCAGGACCCTGAGATATGACCTGAGCCGAAGGCAGAGGCTTTAACCCACTGAGCCACCCCGGCGCCCCTGGGGAATGATTTCTTAAACCCTATTCTCCCCCAGAAGGAACAGTCCTGCACTGTTGGGGGGATGCCAAATGGTGCAGGCACTTTGTGGAAGATGGTATTGTGGTTCCTCAAAAAATTCCAAACTGAACTACCCTGTGACCCAATAATCACACTGCTGTGTACTTACCCAAAGAATACAAAAACACTCCATTAAAGGGATCCCTATGTTCATGGCAGCATTATTTACAAAAGCCAAATTGTGGAAGCAACCTAAGTGTCCACTGATAGATATGTATATCTCTGTATTGGATATATCTCTATATATCAATGGAATATTGATCACCCATAAAAAAATGAAATCTTGCCATTTGCAACAACATGGATGGAACTGGCGAATATAAATACGAAATAAGTGAGTCAGAGAAAGACCACTAGCCTGCGACTCATATGTGAAATTTAAGAAGCAAAAGAAACAAATAAAGGGGAGGGAATAAAAGGGGCAAGCCAAGAGACAGACTCTTTTTTTTTTTTTAATTTTTTATTTTTAAGAAACAGACTCTTAACTCTAGAGAACACACTGCTGGTTGGTTGGGGGGGGTGGGGGAACAGGTGATGGGGTTGAAGGAGCGCGCGTGTTCAAGTGATGTGTTGAGCACTGGGTCATGTATGAAAGTGTTAAATTGCTTTATACATCTGAACCTGATATAACACTGTACGTGAACTACACTGGAATTAAAAATTAAAAACAAACACACAAAACATATGTTCTCTCAAACAATCTTGAGGCTAAATTAAAAAGGCAAGAAGCAAGGGGTGCCTGGGTGGCTCAGTGGGTTAAGCGTCTGCCTTTGGCTCAGGTCATGATCCCAGGGTCCTGAGATTGAGCCCCACATTGAGCTTCCTGCTCAATAGGAAGCCTGCTCCTCTGTCTCCTATTCCTCTGCTGTGTTCCCTCTCTTGCTCTGTCTCTCTCTATCAAATAAATAAGTAAAGTCTTTGGGGAAAAAAATATCTTTCTTTAAAAAAAAAAGGCAAGAAGCAAACTGGAGAAAAGTACAGCATAAACGACAGGCAGATTACCAACCTTAATACATTAAACATATAAACAATGCAACAAATTAATTAAAAACTCACAAAGTAGCCAAAATATATACATCTTAAAATGGTCTGTTCCACTGGTAATCAAATAGCATAAATCAACAAATACAATGACTTTTTTCTTTTTGGCAGTCAGACTGACAGAGATTTTCTTAAAATCTGGAGCCCGGTGCTGGGGAGGATGTCGAGAAACAGGCAGTCTTCTGGGCTGCGGGTCATACAAGAAGTTAATGTGACTTTTTCAGAGACCGATTTGCCTGTTGATGTCCTTGATCCAACAATTCCAATTTTAAGAGTTCATCCCAAAGAAGTAAGAAGGGATGCAAGCTAATGGCAAGGATTTAGCAGTAAAGGGGTGCCTGGCTGCCTCAGTTGGTTAAGCATTTGCCTTTAGCTCAGGTCATGGTCCCAGGGTCCTGGATCGTGACCTTGGGCTCCCTGCTCAGCGAGGAGCAGGCTTCTCCCTCTCCCACTGCCCCTCCCCTCTGCCTGTGCTCACTCTCTCTCTCAAGTAGGTAAATAAAATCCAGAAAATAAGAAAAAAGATTCAGCAATAAAAATACCACGACATTCTTTGTAGTATCAAACAAACCGATATAATTTGGAAGTCCGATAATGAACTATTGGTTATATAAACTATGCTCTCTGTCTAATGGGTTATCGTGAGACAATTAAAATGCCGTCGGGAAGTAACATATAACATGTCACCATAAAAAGGATAGGTAGAAAAATAGATATTAGATACATAGTGTACATACTCACAGCATATGTACTTGAAAGAAATCCTCAAAAATAAATCACTTGAAAGAGATACACCACAATAAATCACCGATTTATTTGTAGATTACCTCTGTAGTGAACTTGTCAATGAGTTTTTCCTTTCCTTTTTGCCTGTCTGCATAATTGAATGAATATAGACTCCTTTTTAAAATGATTTTATTTATTTATTTATTTATTTATTTATTTCAGAGAGAGACAGAAAGAGCAAGAGCAAGGGGAGGGGCAGAGGGAGAGGGCAAAACAGACTCCCATTGAGCAGGGAGACCCATGCAGGGCTCCATCTTAGGACCCCGGGATCATGACCTGAATTAAAGGCAGATGCTTGCCCCACGGAGCCACCCAGGCGTCCCTAGACTTCTTTTCATGCAAGAAAGATGTTCTTTTAAAAGCAAAGTAGCACCTGCCGCGTGTTTTCTCCTCTTTGCAGACTGTTGGTGAGCGTGCACACACACCTGCACTTGGCCTCCAGAACTCTGGGGAATCTGCGGTCTGGAGGAGACGCTGCCCTCACCCCACCCACTCCATCCCTGCCCTCCAGAGCCCCAGCGTTTGGAGGGGACAGGAGGATTTCTGCACAGGTGAGGGTTGGGGGCTGCTGCTCAAGGTGCTGATTTGTCGGCTTTTGTGGACTTCAGAGAAAAGACCCACCCCCAAAAGACTGCCCTGGTTTCCGGTCATCAGTAAGGATTGGGGCTTGGAAATGGAAGCCTTGGCTTCTGGGAGAAAGTGGCAGAGTCCAAAGGCACTGATTTATGGCAGCTAATAAAGACGCCAGGTGGAGTCAGTGCCCTGGAAGGGGGTGGGCAAGAAGAGCACCCATGCACCCTCTGAGTAAGTGGCACGCCGAGTGAAGGAGACCTGTACCAGCGCCAGGGTCCCTTCCATCTCGGAGGGGTCACAGGTGTGAATCCCTGGCCCTTCCTCCCTAAGACCTGCCCTAGGAGCCTTTTTCCCAGGGAATAAGGGAGGACTGCTGAGCCTCCTCATCTGCGCTGGGAGGAGGAAGGGTCCAGGCTCCCCTGCCTTCCCTAGCCACTCATGCCAGCCACGCGCAGTGAGGCCATGAGCCCTGGGCAGAAACGTACCCTATTCCTGGAAGCTTGCTCACGCCCAGCCAAGGGTGGGGCCTGTTGGCTCTGGCTGTCAGGCTGTCGCTGGGCTCCACCAGCTCCCAGGGACCTGGCGGACACCTGCCTCCCCACCCCCTCACCCATTCTCTCTCTCTCTCTCTCTCTCTCTCTCTCTGGGGCCCTATCTTCCCTTATATGGTGAAGGCAGTTCCCAGAGGAGGGGGGGTGGTGGGGACAAAGGTCGCTCTCCTGCAGCCAGCTTGCCACAACTCCCTGAGACCTCCCAGGTGGCAGCTGCCTCCCCTGGACAGGTAAGGCAACCCTGTGGGACACTGGGACAGCAGGCTGTGGGAGACGACAGGACAGGGGTCCTGGCGTCTCCCTGGCAATGTAGGGCCTCCTTAGCACCTTGGAGCAGAGGTGAGGGAGCGGCTCGGCTTTCAGGAGCGTCTGGAAAGAGCAGGAAGCACGCTGCGGCTTCCTGGGCCTCCAATGAAAGAATTTTTCAGTTTCCACTCTAGACAATGGCTCATTCAGAGGTGCACCTGATGCTAGCTTCACCTCAGGTGTCCAACCATCCCTATTGCCCTGAATGGGGATAATCTGGAGACACAGGACTTTGAGGTTTAAAATTTGGATACTCCTGGGCAAACCAGGACTAGCACCCTGACCTCACTCTGCCTCCCTTTCCCCTGCCCCACCCCGTTTCTCTGCCCATTGGTTCTTTATCTGAAACCGTTTATTTCTTTGTGCTGCCATTCCCCGTGACACTGCGGGGGCCTCGGTGCCCTTGGGTCCTCGGCTGTGAGTAACAGCCGTCAGGAACTGAATGGACAAAGGCAGAGAGAGGCAGGGGGCTGGTGACTGGCAGGGCCCTTTTGGCCCTGATCCATGCCTGGCCCCTCAGGCATGAGCTTCTGTCCCATCTCCCTCCACCAGGACCCACCATCTGGCCTTACCAGCCATGGTGGCCGAAATGGATGGGTAGGGGGGGGAGGTAGGAGCCAAGTCCAGACCAGAATCCTGGGACATCTGGTCCACCCCTTCCCAGAAAGCCTGTGAAGGCATCCCAGGACTGCGAGGGACAGAATCTGCAGGCTGGGATGCTGGGGTGTGTCCTCTCTCCCCACTGTCCTGGGCTTGGGGAAGCAGGAGGCTGTCCTGGGTTTTAGGGCCTGCCGCATCTGTGTCTAGCTCATAAGAGCATGACTGGGGACTGAGAGCAGTGACAGTTCCCCGACAGTTCTGAAGCTGGAACACTGAAGACAATGGGGCGGCAGTTAAGCAAGGGAAGATGGGACCTGGGGGAGCAGGAGCCCTATCTCCCGATAGGGCTCCAGCGTGGTCCACCCCTTCCATTCCACCGATCTGACTTTAAGCTCTGGGAACATTTGTTGAGCAACTACTATGTGCTAAGAGCTGGGGAGCTACACAGATGACACTGTTTAGGTCCTTGACCTTGGAGACCTCAGACTTAGAAACAGAACCTTTCACCACCATGTGGTCAAGGGGTCAAGAGAGGCATGGGTCCAAGGTGTCTTGGAGCCCCCGGGAGGGGCCCTTGGTCTAGCCTGAAAATTCTGGGAAGGTCTCCTGGAAGAAATAAGAACTAAACTGAGTCTAGAGGAGCATGTAGCATTTAGCCATGTGAGGAAAGGTGGGGAGGGCATTTGATAAGGGAAGAGCAGCGGTAAGGACATAGGCGGAGGGGGAGAAGCAGCCTGGGAGGACCAAGGCAAGCAAGCAGTCCAGCATCACTAGAAGGCAGCGAGTGAGCAGAGAGAAGCAGGGGGCGCGTTGGGGGCAGGCTGAAGAAACATTCAGGTGGACAGAAGGGCAGGAGAGGAAGGGGTCCAGGGTGTTGCACAGGTAACTGACTTTGGGGCATGGGAGGAAAGGTGTCCCTCTTTAAGTAGGAGGCAGAGAATACTGGGGACCAGAAGGGAAGGGGGCAGCCAGCAAACTCTGGTTGAGGGACGAGGCAGTGCATACCCAAACCTGGGGCCATGCTGTGGGCATGGGGGTAGTGAGGAGCCCATAATCCTCCTACCAGATCAGAAGTAACAGCCTCTCAGGGGAGGGCTCACCCGGGGTGGGGTGCAGAGGCATCCGCTCCGACCAACACGGATGAAAGCAGGAGCTGTTGGAGAGTATCTGGGACGGTACCTTTGGAGTATGAGCTCACCTCTCAGAGCCGCACCCCCTCAGGATCCCCTTGCCCCCCAACCCAGTGGAGGCTCCCCCTTTCCAGTTCAGGCTGTGGGAGGTCCCGAATCCTGATTTTCCTCTAGGGAGGGAGGCTTATGCAAGTCCCTGCTCCCCCAAATCTCCACTCATCTGATGGGCAAGAAGTGCCTCCTCCTGTCTACTGTCAGTTCCTCTTGCTGCTCATTCCTAGAATCAGAGCATGTCCCTAGAGGTCATCTAGTTGACCTGACCCTCCCCCCATCCCTAGATGAAGAACTGGGACTCATGTTCATTCAGCCAGGGAGTGCCAAAGAGTCTGTCTCGGAGAAAGGAAGATGTAGACCAAGGTGGAAAATGAAGTAACACAGAAAACCTTTTTCTCCTTTGTACCCAAACTGGTCCTACTGGCCCAGGAGTCCTGGGAACCTGTGGTCTCTGTGGGTTGAGAAATGCCTCAGAGAGGGGCCATGGCCCATAGGGGCACTGGACAGGACCCAGGCACCAGGGGTTCCAACAAACACAGTGCTGGTGACTGGACCTGGCCCCCTGAGCTGCCAGAGGGGGTGCTAATCAGAGGCTGGGCAGGGAGACCTTGCCCCAAACTCCAGAATGCCAGGGAGAGAGGTCATCCACCCCTCAGGACTCAGAAGAGGGTGTTTCCCAGCAGTAAAGGACCAGGTCATTGTTCTGAGAGGTGACTCAGAGTCAAGGTGCCATGAGAGATAAGATAGGGAAGTTCTAGGCTGTCAGCACGTGAAGCTGGACCCTTGGGGCCACATGACCTTTCATTCGTAGGTCATCAATCCAAGGAGCCTTCAAGGAGTCTTCTTGGAGGGCATCTCTGTGACAGACTGTGGCAGGCTGGGAGGTGGGCTTGGTGGGGGAATGGGGGTGACCTTCGGCTTAATAGGGAAAGACAGGAAACCAGGGATGAGAGTAACAGGGGACAAGCGGATCTCCACCCTGGTTAATATCAGAGTCTCTGGGAAGTCTTTGTTTTAAAGATTTTACTGTGTATTTTAAAGAGAGACCAACCAAGTGGGAGGGTTAGGAGAGAAGGGGAGAGAGAAAGAGAGAGAGAATCTCAAGCAGACTCTGCACTGAGCATGGAGCCCAACATAGGGGAGATCATGACCTGGGCCCAACCAAGGTTGGACCCTTAACCGACTGAGCCACCCAGGCACCCCTCTCTGGGAAGCTTTTAAAACACCCATGACCCGCTTCCCAAAAGGCAGAAAATAAAGTACCCGTGCCTGGCCCCACACAGCCCAATTAAATCAGAGTCCCTGGGGATAGACCTGAGCGTTATCAAAGCACTGATATTGTTTAAAAGCTCTGTAGGTGATTCTGGCGAGCCCCTGTAGCAGGGCACAGAGCCACAGGTGAAAACAGAATGAGCTGTAAAAGATACCATAAAAGAAGCTTGGGGAGGAAGGTTTCTTTCAGCTAAGTGGGTGAAGGCTTGTTCACACAGGGAGAGTTCACTCTGTCAACCACCCATCCATCCATCATCCATCCATCCATCCATCCACCCATCCATCCATCCACCCATCCATCCATCCATCCATCCACCCATCCATCCATCCATCATCCATCCTCCCATCTATCCATCCACCCATCCATCCATCCATCCATCCATCACCCATCCATCCACCCATCCACCCATCCACCCATCCATCTATCCATCCATCCACCCATCCATCCATCCATCATCCATCCTCCCATCCATCCACCCATCCACCCATCCATCCATCCATCCATCATCCATCCTCCCATCCATCCCTCACCCATCCTCCCATCCATCCACCCATCCATCCATCCATCCATCATCCATCCTCCCATCCATCCACCCACCCATCCATCCATCATCCATCCATCCATCCATCCACCCATCCATCCATCATCCATCCTCCCATCCATCCACCCATCCATCCATCCATCCATCATCCATCCTCCCATCCATCCACCCACCCATCCATCCATCATCCATCCATCCACCCATCCATCATCCAGCCTCCTATCCATCCACCCACCCATCCATCCATCCATCCATCCATCCATCCATCCACCCATCCATCCATCCATCATCCATCCTCCCATCTATCCATCCACCCATCCATCCATCCATCCATCCATCACCCATCCATCCACCCATCCACCCATCCACCCATCCATCTATCCATCCATCCATCATCCATCCTCCCATCCATCCACCCACCCATCCATCCATCCATCATCCATCCATCCATCCATCCACCCATCCATCCATCATCCATCCTCCCATCCATCCACCCATCCTTCCATCCATCCATCATCCATCCTCCCATCCATCCACCCACCCATCCATCCATCATCCATCCATCCACCCATCCATCATCCAGCCTCCTATCCATCCACCCACCCATCCATCCATCATCCATCCATCCATCCATCCATCACCCATCCTCCCATCCATCCACCCACCCATCCATCCATCATCCATCCATCCACCCATCCATCATCCATCCTCCCATCCATCCATCCACCCACCCATCCATCCATCCATCCATCATGCATCCTCCCATCCATCCATCCATTCATCCATCCATCATCCATCCATCCATTTACCCACTCTGCAAAGCACACACATGGTGTTAGATGCTGGGGGTTTAGTACTGAGCAATATGGTCTCTGCCTTTGTGGGGACTAGACCTTGAGCACCACCACAACAGTGACCGAGGGGTGTTTGGGGATAGCTAGGAAGGAACATGAAACTGCTGCATACACTTTTTCCTATCATGGTAAAATACACATAAGATTCATCATTTTGACCACCTTAATGGTCACAGTCGAGGGGCATTCAGGACATTCATGATGTATGCTACAACCAGCGCCACTGTCTAGTTCCAGAATTTTTTCATCATCCTGAATGGAAACTCTATGCCCACTAGCAGGCCCTCCTCTGCCCCTCCCTCCAGCCCCTGACAGCCACTGATCCACTCGCTGTGGGCATGGATTTGCCTGTACTGGGTCGTTCATATAAAGGGACTCACACAACACATGGCCTTTTGTGTCCAGCTTCTTTCACGAAGCCTAATGTTCTCAAAGGTCATTAGTGTTGCAGCCTGTATTAGCGCTTCGTTCCTTTTACGGCAATATAATATTCCATTGTGGGAATATATATATATATATATATATATATATATATATATATATATATATCTCCACCCATCCGTCCATCCATCCATCATGCATCCATCATACATATATACATATATATGTATATACATATATATATACACCATCTTTTGTTGATGGATATTTGGGTGTTTCTACCTTTTGGTTATTGTAAACAGAGCTGCTATGAATCCCAAATACAAGTTTTGTTTGAACACCTGCTTTTTCTTTTGGGTGAATACCGTTTTTGGCTCTTATTTATTTATTCTTTGCTTTCCTTTTCTTTAAGCCTGCATGATTTTTTTTTCCCAGTCAAAGGATTAGAAAAACTGGGGCTAAAGAAGGGCCTTGAACGATAGGCTGAAGAGTGGGGGTTTAATCAGTTAGGTAACAGAGAGTCAGGTAGGGGTTTGAGCAAAAGAGTGGCAAGATCGGAGTGTGGTTGGGGGGAAGACTGGATGTTCTGCCCTCAGCCAGCTGGGGGAGGGGGTGGAGCACCAAGCCTTCGCCTCCCCAAGTCCATGAGCCCTGGCCTCCCGCTGGAGCTGTCGGGAGCTCTCCAGGCCTGGGCTGGAAGGGCAGCGCCAGACGCACCAGAAGCACCTTCCAGCTTCTCAGCCCTTGCTCCCCATCCCCTAGGCTCCTCCGCCATGACCAAACTGAGTGCCCAGGTCAAAGGCTCCCTCAACGTCACCACCCCGGGTGTGCAGATATGGAGGATCGAGGTGAGCTCTGCCTGGGTGCTGGGGGCTCTGCAGGCTGGGGTGGACCGAGGGAAGGGAGGAGCCTGAGGTTACTCTGCCTTCCTGGGGTGCAAGCCCCTGGTGCCTATCCCCAAGGCTGTCTTCCTCTCTTCTCAGACCTCCACCTACCATCCTTCTTTTCCTCCGCTCACCGTCACATCCATTCCTCGGGTCAGCTTCCTCAGGCCCCCCCTCCTGCTGGTTCTCTGTCTCTCCCAGCTCTCCCTGCGGTCAAGGGCAGCAGGGCAACTGGGGGTTCTGGGGGTGCCAAGATGGCCCCTCTGAGCTCCTTCCTCTCCCTAGGCCATGAAGATGGTGCCTGTTCCTTCCAGCACCTTTGGGAGCTTCTACGACGGTGACTGCTACATAGTCCTGGCTGTGAGTGGTGGGGGGGCGGGCACGGGAGAGGCTGAGCTGAGAGCAAAGGCCTCTGTGGCATCAGGGAGGAAATTTGAGGCTGGGGGTGGGGGGAGAGGAGTGCTGGCTGGGCTTCACCCCTAGCCAGTATTCCCCGGGTGTGCCAAGGGGCCCCGGCCTTTGGTAGCCCTGCAGGGTCAGAGATGGAGGCAGCTCTCCCTGCCCTTGGCTCCCTGAGCCCCCACCAGAGGCGAACTTCTTTGAATTTCTAGCCCTGGGGACCGTCTGAGCCAGTAGGACGTCACTCTGCCACATTTCCAACATCCACGGTCCCCTTCGTCTCACTTTCAGGGTTTTTGCTACAACCTGTACTACTGAAGGCATTTCTATTTGTCCTTATATTGCCTCACTTTTCACATTTAAATCCACTTATTCAAAAATGTAACTCCCCATCATGATCCTGATGAGTGGAAGGCAGGGTCCCAGGTCACTAAAAGGAAAGTAGCTCTAGAATATCTACTTAATCCTTTCCTATGCATTTGTACGCCCCCCCAAATCGCCTCACAGGCCTCTCACCCCCACCCTCCACACACCTCAGCTTGGGAAATGCTGCTCCATGAAACCAACTTATTTCCAGGATGAGAGGAGCAAGACCTCGAGGGTCTCAGAGAGCCTGTGGCGGGGCGGGGGGCGGTCCTTCAGATTCCTGACCACCAGCCCCGCCGGCTTCCCCGCCTGCCAAGCTCACCCCCACCCCTGGGACCCATGTGTGTGCGAAACCTGGCAGAGCAGGGAGGCGGTGAGCAGGCGGGCCTGTGAGCCCAGGGCCTCGGGCACACCGTGCATGCCCTCTCCTCCCTAGATCCACAAGACGGGCAGCAACTTGTCCTATGACATCCACTACTGGATCGGTCAGTCCTCGTCCCAGGATGAGCAAGGGGCAGCTGCCATCTACACCACACAGATGGACGACTTCCTGAAGGGCCGGGCCGTCCAGCACCGTGAGGTCCAGGGCAGCGAGAGCGAGGCCTTCCGAGGCTACTTCAAACAGGGCCTGGTGTACGGATGGGCGGCGCTGCGGGCAGGGAGGGGCCAGGGCGCAGGAGGGGACCAGCTGGGGCCTTCGGGGAGCCTCTGAGGGAGACCTACCATGGGCCTTTGGAGACTTCTGCTCTTTCTGCTTCTCCACTCCCATTTCTGCTGCTGCCCCGTCCCTGGTCTATCCCTCTGAGTGTCTTTAGCTGCCCCAGAGGCTGTTGTGAAAGTCTGTGCACCATGAATTTTTGCAGATCAACCCCTATTTGAACATTCTGGAGAGCTCAGTGCCAAAGGAGGCCTTCCAGGACATCGCAGCAAGTCTTCCTTCTGGCCCATGGGCAGTTGACTTGTTCCTCCATTCCCTAAAGCAGCACTTTCCACTAAACACTCCGATTGCTAGCTTTTCTTGAAAAGCCTAAAGTTCTGGACTCTGGGCTTTTCCTGTGGAAACACGCAGTCAAGATCAAGTGGCTACTGACCAGTAGGACAGGCCAGAAGCTCTCTGCTGAGCCACAGTCCCCACCCCTCCCTTTTGTCTTGCTCCTCTTCTTCCCACACTTAGAGCAACAGCCCACCCCTTCGGGCACTGGAGCAGGCAGCTCTCTTGTCTGCTTGGGCTGCCCTAACAAAATACCACAGAATAAGTAGTTTAAACAAAGGAAATTAATGTTCTCATAGTTCTGGAGGATGGGAGATCCAAGATCAAGGTGGTCAGGTGATTGGGTTGCTGGTGAGAGCCCCCTTGCTGGCTTGCAGACGGCCACCTTCTCGCTGTGTCCTCCCATGGTGAAGATAGTGAGCAAACTCTCCAGTGTCTCTTCCCATAAAGGCACTAACCTCATCACGGAGACCCCACCCTCAGGACCCCTACTAAACTTCATCAAAATCTACCCCCTCCCAAGGGCCCCAACCCCGAATACCACCACTCTGGGCTTAAGGCTTCAACAAAGGAGTTTGGGAGGAGACAAAATTCAGTCCGCAGCACACACACACACACACACCAGCCTCCAAGTCTTGTCCTGTCCTTCCACAAATCCGTTTGCCCTTCTTTGTGGGGCAGGAACTACATAGGATGGGGAGCGAGGCATCTAGGATGCAAACTTTAAGAAGGCTGAAGAAGGCACGCACAGGCAGGCGGAACACTGACCTTGCACTCTCATGCCCCGGAGAGGGAGAGCCTCAGAGCAGGCAACGTAGGCACCTGTGCCCCTCATCCTAATCTGGGGCCCCGCCCTCAGCTGCTTGAGCCCCAGCACCTGGGCTCTCTCACGCCTCCCAGCCACTCCCTCCCTTGGGTCAACTCCTTCTCTTCTCAGGATCCGGAAGGGGGGTGTGGCTTCTGGCATGAAGCAGGTGAAGACCAACTCCTACGAGGTCCGGAGGCTGCTGCACGTCAAGGGCAAGAGGAATGTGGTGGCTGGAGAGGTGGGCATCGCCCAGGGCCCTGGGGCAGGGCCTCCTGTCTCCCCTCCCAGCCTGGGCGGAGGGCACAGGCCAAGGAAGGGTGTAGGCAGGGGGAGGGGGGATGGGAGGTGGGGGTGGGAAGAGACGAGGATTGGGGCAAGTATCTGAGTGGAGGGGTCCTGTGGCCCTCCAGGTGGAGGTGTCTTGGAACAGTTTCAACTGCGGGGATGTTTTTCTCCTGGACCTGGGGAGGATTATCATCCAGTGGAATGGGCCGGAGAGCAGCCGCATGGAGAGACTCCGGGTGAGCCCCAGCACTAGCCCTCTCCCCAGCTGCGCTCTGCCCTTGCGGGGTCCCACGCACCCGCGCCTCTCCTGCCAGCCACACTCACCAGACTTCTGCCACCCCCCCACACCCCAGGCCCCTCGCGGCTGACTGCCCTGGACAGTGTGTTCAAAGGTAGATCTGAGTCTCCGTGGGGGTTCGCATGCGGTCCCCTGGCTCACCCAGGAGGTGTAACACGGCCCTGCTGCGGGGTGGGCCCCGTACCAAGTGTAAATGAGGTAGGCTGAGCCCTGGTGTTGGCCTCCAGCCGGCCCTTGAGTGGGGAGAGGAGCTGAGAAGTGAGGGGTGTGTGTGCGGCACTGGGGGTTCTAGGAAGGCTTTCAGGAGAAGGTGGGGTGGGGCGGAGAAGGCCCTAAGGCAGGGGAGAAGTGGCTGGGGCGGGGAGGGCGCAGGGTGGCAATTGCAGGGAGCTGGGAGAAGAGAGAGGTCTCGCTCTGGCTCCTGGGGCATGTTCTGTGGCCAGGAGGCCGTAGGAGAGGGCTGGGGTCTGTTCCTGGTGCCCAGGAGCTCTGAAGGTTGTCCTGACTTCTGAGGGGAAGTAGGGGTATGGAGGGGCTGCAGGCAGTCAGGGAGCCGGCAGCCACCTGTGTGAAGATGAGGATGGGAGAGGTGGCAGGGCCCCTGGGACAGTAAGCGGGGATCCGCTGGCCTTACCTGTGTGGCCTGTGGGGCCGAGGAGGGAGAGGCCTTGTGCTTGAGTCCCGTGGAGGGGACGCAGTCCCATTTCCCGAAATGGGAAAGGAGACACAGATTGGGGTGGGTGGGGGCGGGGGCAGACGGGTTCAAGTTCAGTTTGGGGCATCTTAAAACGGGTTATCATGGAAGTTGGGAAAATGAGAAGAGAGCAAAGAGCTTCGCTGGGACAGAAATAGGAGGAAGCCCCGGGACAAGGGCTGGGGACTGAAATGCTGGGGACTGAAGAGGCCATCGGACTGAGAAGGGGGAGCCAGGGTGTGAGTGTGTGTGCATGTGTGCACCTGCGTGTGAGCACACTTGAGGCCGTGTAGATGCACATGTGTGTGTGCCCGTGCACATGCAAGCTCATGCTGGGGCAAAGAGATCCAGGCTTCCGCTTTTGTCCCCAGCTGTGAAGTAAAATCACAAATTTCAATGTCAAAATGGAAGGCCCAGCAAGTACACCCCAAACAACCTCCTGCCAACAAGAAACCTGCTTTCCCCAATAGGGTTCACTTGATGACCTCACGGGAGTGCAGGCAGGACAGATGCCTCGTCCCCAGGGTGCTGGAGTCGGGGCTGGGTTCTGCAGGCGCGGCTGAGGGGGGACAGTCACAGCCCCTCCCGCCTGCCTCACCCCCTACCCCAACTGGGGCCTTCACGGGTCACTGGACCCTCCCTGCAGGGCATGACCTTGGCCAAGGAGATCCGAGACCAGGAGCGGGGTGGGCGGACTTACGTGGGCGTGGTGGATGGGGAGAATGAGATGGAGTCCCCGAAGCTGATGGAGATCATGAACCATGTGCTGGGCCAGCGGGGGTCCCTGAAGGCCGCGGTGCCCGACGACTTGGTGGAGCCCGCGGTCAAGGCCGCCCTCAAGTTGTACCAGTGAGTGTGTGCCCAGCTGGGCTCTTCGTGGCCACGGGGCATCCTTCTGGGGGCTGGGCTGTGGGACCCCCGCACCCCCAACCCCAACCCCCAACCCACAACCAAAGGCTGTGCCTTTGTCCTGCAGCGTGTCGGACTCAGAGGGAAAGCTGGTGGTTAGAGAAGTCGCCACAAGGCCACTCACCCAGGACCTGCTCAGTCACGAGGTGAGAGAATGTGGAGACCCCCAGCCCCAGCTCCCATCCCCCTGCACCCTGCCTGGAATCCCCCCAGCAGGATCATGGCCGGCGGCCGGAGACACTTTGGCCCCAGCAGCTCTGGGGTTGGACACCGCCCGCAGGCTCGGGCTCCCACGCGGCGTCTCTCTCGCCCCACCAGGACTGTTACATTCTGGACCAGGGGGGACTGAAGATCTACGTGTGGAAGGGGAGGAATGCCAACGCCCAGGAGCGGACGGGAGCCATGAACCAAGCCTTGGTGGGCATGGGGGTCCGGGAGGGGAAGGGACAGAAGCAGACGCAGCAGGGAGTGGCAAGTGGGGTCAGACTGGGTGTAGCACCAGGCAGAGGCCTTGGAAAGCCCTGGGCCTGACCCAGCTGGGATGCTAAGGGTCAGTTCCATAGCTGTCTTGAGGGTTCTCTGTATGCCGCGGATGGGGGGAAAGGATCCAGGCAACCCGGGGGCCCCCCTCTCAGGATATGAGCTCCCACCTCAATTTGGTTCAGAGAAAGGAGGGAGAAACGGTGGCTGGCCTTCCTTCAAGAGGGGACTGGGCTGGCCAGGGGGCTGGGTCCAAGTCAGAGTTTGGGGTCATTATTAGGGCTAGACGCAGTAACCCTAGCTGGCTTGGGCTCAGCGTTAGAATGGGGGTTGGGCTCAAGGTTGGAGATGGCAGCTGGGGATTGGGGTTAGAATTGAGGTAGGGTCAAGTTTGGGATCTCTTTGGGGCTTTCGTGTTGGGACCAGAACAGGGTTTAGCTTTGGGGTCAGCACTGGGACTGGGGCAAGGTTCAATTTGGGCTTGGGAACCGGAGCTAGGTTTGTGGTTGGGTCTGGTTGGGTTTGAGCTAGGCTGTGGCTTGCTTTGGGGGGCCTGTGGGGGTTAAGAGAGGGACACAGCCCCAGCCAGCCCTTTTCCCTCCCAGAACTTCATCAAAGCGAAGCAGTACCCGCCCAGCACGCAGGTGGAGGTGCAGAATGACGGGGCTGAGTCGGCTGTCTTTCAGCAGCTCTTCCAGAAGTGGACTCTGCCAAACCAGACTTCAGGCCTGGGCAAAACCCACACCCTGGGCTCCGTGGGTGAGGACCGGCCCAAGGCAGGAGTGGGGCTCAGAGGGTGTCTGCACCTGCCTCCTCGCCTGCTTCCCAGACATACCCCTTCCATGCTCTGCCCCACCACCCCTGGCTCTGGGCTCCCCCGATAGAGTGGGGACATGAGGGAACACGGGTAAACTCAGCTGTCCCAAAAAGGGAGCTGAGAAGCACCTGTCTGTCCTTTGGAATGGAGTTGTCTCCCTGGAAACCAGACAGCGTCTCGGTGTCTCACCAGACAATATTTGCTGGAGGCAAGCTCAAGCCCCTGGAGGAAGATAAAAGGGCTGTTTCTCTCCTGGCTCCTCAGGGAGGCCATGGTGAAGCCTGAGTCTCAGGGGTGGGAGACGGGGGTTTGCATTGTAACTGCCACTCTCTAGCTCTGTGACCTTGGGAAGACCCCCTATCTCTCTAGCCTTGGCTTCCCCATCTGTGAAATGGATCTAAGAATTGTAGCCATCATTCAGGGCTGTTGTGAGGACCCTGGGGACCTCAGCTGCTGACAGCTGGTGTCCTGATGCCCCCCCACTCCAGCCAAAGTGGAGCAGGTGAAGTTTGATGCCACATCCATGCACGTGCAGCCTCAGGTGGCTGCCCAGCAGAAGATGGTGGACGACGGGAGTGGAGAGGTGGAGGTATGGAGAGGGCAGGAGGCCGGGGCTGGGGGGGTGAGGTTGGCAGAACCCGTCCCTGCCCTCTGACTGGCCTGGCAATGGCCCCAGATGTGGCGCATTGAGGATCTAGAGCTGGTGCCGGTGGATTCCAAGTGGCTAGGACACTTCTACGGGGGTGACTGCTACCTGCTCCTCTACACCTACCTGATCGGCGAGAAGAAGCACTACCTGCTCTACATTTGGCAGGTTAGGTCCTACCCTCCCCTGTCCGGACCAGGGCCAGCTCGGCTCCCACTCCAAACGGCCGTCACCTTTGAGTTGAATACCTCCAGTGATGGGGAGCTCACCCCTTTTCCCATCTTGGGAGTGCTTTGGCTATGAGATCCCATGGGCACAGGGTACCCCCATTCACAACCCTTGCCCCTTCTCTGAGTTCTTGGAGTCTCCCTTCTGATTTCCACGGCTTCCAGAAATTCCCTTCCTCTGCTCAAAGCACCATGGGTTTCTGGGTCCAGATGTGAGTGCACAGGGAGATGCTAGGGTGCTGGAGGGAGTGGTATGGTAGCCTTGGTGTTCCCCCGATTAAGAAGGGGAGGAGGTCTGGGGTTAAGGGCTGGGTAGCAGGTGAGCTAAGGTTGGTGGGGGGCTGGGAAAGGATTAGGTGTGGGGCTGGGATCAAACGGGTCTGGGTCATGTTGGGTGGGCTATGTCCAGGGCGCTCTTTGGTGGGGCAGACAGTTGGGTTTAGGGCCAGATGAGAATCAGGGATGGAGTTGTAGCTGCAGCCAGGGACGGGCTCAGGACTAGGGCTGACTGCGTCTCCCCAGCTTCCATCGTGCTTGTCCCCAGGGTAGCCAGGCCAGCCAGGATGAAATAGCAGCGTCTGCTTATCAAGCCGTCATCCTGGACCAGAAGTACAACAACGAACCTGTCCAGATCCGGGTCCCGATGGGCAAGGAGCCACCGCACCTCTTGGCTATCTTCAAGGGACGAATGGTGGTCTACCAGGTGTGGCTGCTGGCCCGTGGCACTTGGGAGGACCCACAATTGCGGCGCGGTGGGCATCAGGAGATGGGGAAGGAGGCCTGGGTTGGGGGCGGGGGGTGTCCAGGGGTGAAGCGCATCCTCCACGGGCAGGACTGTGTGAGGCCCCGTCCCCCATGTGGAACTGGCAGTAGAAACCACCACACCATAGGAACCAGTATGCAACAGGAATGCCCAGCGTGGGCAAGTCCGGTTTCTGTCTACACCCCCCTCCACCCACACCCAGTCCTCCGCATGACAAAGACACCACAGTGAGTGTCCCAAGGGCATCGGTGCCTTCCAACGCAATGGAGCAGACATTGGCGCTCATTTAAGAAATCAGCTGTTTCTCGAGTGCCCAGGAGCCTGCAGCTGTCTGCAAGGTGCTGGGGCTGGGGAAGGCCTGTGTTCCTGTTGCCAGTCTTGTTGGGAGAGTGGAGGACAGCCAGAGGCACCATGTGGTTCAATGAGGAGTGGAAATACAATAATCTGGGGCAGGCAGGGAGTTGGAGCCTGAGCCCGAGGTGGGGTTTGGAGGGGCTCTGGACATGAGGGTCAGAGTTGAGGTGCTTGGCAGAGGTAAAATGAGGGCCCAGAGGAGGGGATCCATGACACAGATCAGGGAGAAGCCCGGCTGAGCTAAACAGGAGGGTCTGGAGAGAGCAGAGTGAGTCTGGGAGGGCAGTGTTGAGCTGATTCTAGCCTATAAGCAATGGGGAGCCACTGAAGGTGTCTGAGCAGGGGAGTGCCGTGACCATTTGGAAAGGCTAGTCTGGGGATGATGCAGCAGAGGATCTGGGTGCAACCACACCCCACCCAGCCTCTCCTCCACTCTGTTCTCCGTGCCTCTCTCCAGAATCTTCCATGGTCTGTACTAAGTTGCTCCCACCGCTCTCTCTGCAGGGAGGCACCTCGAGGGCCAACCAGCTGGAGCCAGTGCCCTCCACCCGGCTGTTCCAGGTGCAGGGAACCAGCGCCAACAACACCAAGGCCTTTGAGATCCAACCCCGGGCCAGCTCCCTCAACTCCAACGACGTCTTCATCCTTAAGACCCAGTCCTGCTGCTACCTGTGGTGCGGGAAGGTGCGTGCAGGGCCTGGGGGCCTCCCATAGCCAAGTGGGTCTTAGGGGTCCCCAGTCCTCAGGGGAGCCCCTGGCCTGTAGGTCCTTCTGGCTCATTTCCCAGCTGCCCTGAGCCAGTCTCCATCCCCCCTCACATTCACTGCCTCTATGCCTGGTTCAGTCTCTCTCATTCTGTTTGTCTCAGCTACCCCCGTCTGTCCCAGTGCTGGTCTGTCTTTGTGTCTGGGGCCCTCTCCATTATCCCCATACCTGTCACTTCCTGTCCTTGGATCTCAGCTGCTTGGATGTCTTCTCTTGCCCTGAAAGGAGAGTGCAGACTCCTGTCCCCTCTGCCGTGCTATGGAGTGTCAAGGACAGAGGAAGGGTGTGCTTGGGGTCCTGTTCCGGGCGGGAGGGGCCCTCTTGGACCCAAGAGTTCTGGCCAGTAAACATGGTGGAAGCGGGGGTTAGCTGTGGCCATAGAGATGGTCTCCCCCAACACAGCTGACCCCCTTTCCCCAGGGCTGTAGCGGGGATGAGCGCGAGATGGCTAAGATGGTTTCGGACAACATCTCCAGAACAGAGAAGCAAGTGGTGGTGGAGGGGCAGGAGCCGGCCAGCTTCTGGGTAGCCCTGGGTGGAAAGGCTCCCTACGCCAGCACCAAGAGGTAACTATGGGGTGTCTCTGCTTCCAGCTTGCCCTTTTTATTTATTTTTAAAGATTTTATTTATTTATTTGACAGACAGAGATCACAAACAGGCAGAGAGGCAGGCAGAGAGAGGGGAAGGGAAGCAGGCTCCCCGCTGAGCAGAGAGCCCCATGCGGGGCTTGATCCCAGGACCCTGGGATCATGACCTGAGCCAAAGGCAGAGGCTTTAACCCACTGAGCCACCACCAGGCGCCCCACCAGCTTGCCCTCTGAGGCTGGGGAGCCTCCCAGCACCTCCATGCCTTGGCCCAGAGCCTGCAGTGGGCATGGACTGAAGACTCTGTGTATCAGGTCCCCAGGGCTACAAGATGAAGGAAGAAGGGACAACCCATTGGGCCCTCAGACCCTTTGAGCCCAGGGACTGTGTCTGTGCTAGCATGCCTGGGGGACAGTGTAGTTTCTTGGCAAGTAGTGTTCACCAGCTAGGAAGCAACTCAAAGAGAAGGTCAGGGCTTGCCCTTGCAGAACTCTGCCAGAACCCCACTCTTTAGTCCTGACACAGGACCTGGATGCTGTGAAGCCCCAGCCGGAAACACTCTTTGCAGGGGTTTTTCTAAAGAATACGCAGGGTCCACTATTCCCCCACCCAGAGGCAAAAGGTCATTCCGGCAGTGGCGGGAGGAGGCCTAGAAGGAAGATAGCAGGACTTCCCAACAGTCCTGCAGAAAGCCCCGGGAACGCACCTCCTGGAAAGGCAGTGGGATTTCTCCCTCAGAGCGCTGTCGGACTCCCGTGTGAGGAGGGGGCCGCTTTTTCGCGTGATCAGAAAAAAGAGCATTTTCCTAGAAGCTGGGCCTTCCGCGTCGGAGTTCTGTGTCCTCCGTTCTTCCTCTCGACACCTTCCTCCTGCTGCCACAATTTTCTCTGCATCCTGCAGGCTGAAGGAGGAGACTCTTGCCATCACCCCCCGGCTCTTTGAATGTTCCAACCAGACTGGGCGCTTCCTGGCCACGGAAATCCCTGACTTCAATCAGGATGACTTGGAAGAGGAGGATGTGTTCCTGCTCGATGTCTGGGACCAGGTACAGTCGAGGCCTGGGGCCCTCCCTTCCCACCAGCTCAAGTCCCAGGGCCAAGAAATAGTGACTTTATGGACAGGTAAGCCTTCTCTTGGCTCCCTCATTCGTCCTGGGAGTAGTATCCTGGACAACAAGAGCCTAAGGAAGAAGGAGGCAGGTAGAGAGGAATTGTCATTGGCTTTATGTGCAGCGTATTTTCGCAAAGCCCCGTTTCTTTCCCGTGGCAGAAGCATGTTTTTAAGGGTCTGAGGCTCTAGAGAGGTCAGGAGTCCCGCACTGGTAGCGTCTCCAAGTAGAGGGCATCTGTCCAACTTCTTCATGTCCCAGACGCAAAGTCAAGGCCAGATGGGGTCTGCCCAAGGTCACTAAGCTTCATTGTCGGTCACTGGAGCCTGGCGGAAACGAGGTGGAGCGTGGTGGGCCAGGGAGCAGGGGAAGGCCTGACGGAACTCTGGATTCCCCACAGGTCTTCTTCTGGATTGGGAAGCATGCCAACGAGGAGGAGAAGAAAGCCGCAGCCATCACGGCCCAGGAGTACCTCAAGACCCATCCCAGCGGCCGTGACCCCGAGACCCCCATCATTGTGGTGAAGCAGGGACATGAACCCCCCACCTTCACAGGCTGGTTCCTGGCGTGGGATCCCTTCAAGTGGAATGTGAGTGGCTACTCCCCAACCCCAAATCCTTCTAGCCCAGCAGGATCTTCTCCAGGAGGCTGCTCACGGCACACCCCAAGGGCAGGGCAGACTTCCGGGCTCTTCTATTCGTTGTGATAGACGACCAGTGATAGATTTTTTAAAAGGGTCTGAGGGGGCCTCAAATAAAAAGGCAGACTGTGTTAAGTCCATGAAGCCCTCTGGTGAGGGAAGAGGGAAGGAAGTCGATCAAAAACCCAGGCTCGGGACGCCTGGGTGGCTCAGTTGGTTAAGCGGCTGCCTTCGGCTCAGGTCATGATCCCAGCGTCCTGGGATCGAGTCCCACATCAGGGTCCTTACTCGGCAGGGAGCCTGCTTCTCCCTCTGCCTCTGCTGCCACTCTGCCTGCCTGTGCTCTCTCTTTCTCTCTCTGACAAATAAATAAATAAAACCTTAAAAAAAATGTACCAAACTTAAATAAAAGTTGTAAATCAAACTTCATAATCCTTTAAAAAAAACAAAAAAAAAAGCAAAAAAACAAACCGGGCTCGTGGGTGCCTGGGCAGCTGAGGGAGTTAAAGCCTCTGCCTTGGGTCTCAGTCATGATCCCAGGGTCCCGGGATTGAGAGCCCCACATCGGGATCTCTGCTCAGCAGGGAGCCTGCTTCTTTTTCTCAATCTCTGCCTGCCTCTCCGCCTACTTGTGATTCCTCTCTCTCTGCCAAATAATTAAATATTTATTTTATAAAATAAATAAATATCCAAATAAATAAATAAATAAATACTTATTTTATAAAAATTTATTAAAAAAAAAAAAGTCTATCAAAAACCCAGGCTCATGACTGTGCCTTTCCGGAGCACTGGATGTAGCTCAAAGCTGATAGATATTCTTGCTAAGAGCTGTACTGACCACTTGAACTTAAATTAACTAGAGTTAAACAAAATGGGGCACCTGGATGGCTCAGTTGTTAAGCATCTGCCTTTGGCTCAGGTCATGATCCCAGTGTCCTGGGATAGAGCCCTGCATCAGGCTCCCTGCTCGGCAGGGAGCCCGCTTCTCCTTCTCCCACTCCTCCTGCTTATGCTCCTTCTCTCGCCGTCTCTCTGCCAAATAAATAAATAAAATCTTTTGGGACGCCTGGGTGGCTCGGTTGGACAACTGCCTTCAGCTCAGGTCATGATCCCGGAGTCCCAGAATCAAGTCCCACATCAGGCTCCCAGCTCCACGGGGAGTCTGCTTCTCCTTCTGACCTTCTCCTCGCTCATGCCCTCTCTCCCTGTCTCTCTCTCAAATAAATAAATAAAATATTTAAATAAATAGATAAATAAATAAAATATTTGAATAAATAAAGCTAAAATTAAAGATTCAATTTCTCACAAGCCCCAAGCTAAGTACATCATTGTTCCCTATGGGCTAGTGGCCCCAGGTCAGAGAAAAAACATTTCCATCGTTGTAGAAACTTCTTCGGGACAGTGTTGGTGGATCCTCAAGGCAGAGGGGGATGACGCACGTCAGTTCTAAAGGACAGACGAGTGTCTCCCTGGCACCTGCTTCTAAGCAAAGTGGGCCATACATGTGGACCTTACCTGAGGGACAGTGAGTGAGACTTCCACACGGTTCTCCTGAACTGGCCCCGGACAGAAGCAGAGGGCAGGTCGTCAAGGCGGCAGCCCGTGCGAGTTTTTTGCAGGAAGGAGGAAGGCCAAAGGTGGCTTTGGGTGCACGAAAGTGCCTAATGGATGATTTGAGGAAATTAGAGCTTAGTCTCCAGGCTGCTAATCTAACTGCCAGAGCTTCTTAAATTCCTGTAAGGGTCCCTGGGCCCAAGTTCTGGCCACCCTTCCCTCCCCTCCAGTCTCTGCTGGTTTCCCTCGCTGGCCGAGCGCCATGCTTGGGGAGGCCCTGGACATATAGGGACATGCGGTTCCTCATGGAACCAGGGTTCCTCCAACTCCCTTCAGCCCTCTGCAGCAGGGACTCCTCCAGGCTCTGGGAGGAGCCCCCCGTTCCCCAGGCCGCCCCTGTGTTCCCCAGAGCCTCTTCGGCGGAGGCAGCGTCTCCAGGCTGCACGTGCCTCTGAAGGCAGACTCCGTCCTTGCGTGCGGCGGAGCAGGGTCTTCCTGACTCTCACCCCCATGGGTCCCCACCCTCACCATTCAGCCTCCTTTTTCAGGGTCCCTGCCCCAGTCCCCTCCTGAGCCCCCCTCCGCCCCTTCCCACCCCCAGGCCTGAGGCCAACCTTCTTTCAACCCCCTGAAAGGAAGAAAATTCTGCCATGCCCTCTGCTGAGAGCCGGGTCTAACTTGTAATTGGGTTTCCGTGCAGAACACCAAATCCTATGAGGACTTGAAGGCGGAGCTTGGAAACTCCGGGGACTGGGGTGAGATCACTGTGGTGAGTACGGGGCAGGCGGCTAACTGACACAACCCTGTGGGAGCTGAGAAAGTTCCAGAAAAGACAACTGGGCCCTGGGCTTCCCTTTCCACGGGGTCCCCCCACCCCCACCGGCTCAGAGAAGTGCTTCTCCCTGTTGAACTTCAAGGCCTCCAGCTGTTTCTTCTGCTCTGTGTGCTAGTCTGAGCATGCATAAGAAAGCCTGTGTCCGGGTGATGGGAGCCAGGTGGGGACAACCGGTTAAAACGCGGATCCCTAAGTCCCGCTCAGTCCCCCCAGTTCTGTTGCGTGGAATCAGGCTGAGCCCGGGAATATGCCTGTTTTAAACGAAGAGCTAAGGGATTTGACACAGTTCGTCCACTTCGAGAAAGAATGATTTGTCTGCTGTGGTCACCCCTGGGGTCCTTTCTCCAGGGGCAAACTGTGGTCTCTCAATTAGTGACCAGAACAGCACTGAGCCCATGGGTGCAGGGTTATGGGGCTCTGAAAGCAAAACCTTTCCTTTGGGAAGTTCACAGGCTTGCAGGGGAGGGAGCCCCAAGCAGACTCTGTAGAAATGTGTCCTGAACACAGTTTCACAAGCACGTGGGGTCATCAGCCGATAAGGCTGCTTCCTGGGCCCCACCCACAGGCTGAGCACCCTGTGTGGCCCATAAACCCTTTTCACTGGGCCGATGGTGCAGGCAGGAAAGCATGGACAGAAAGGGCAAGGCTGGAGGAATTTACTGATGACAGTGTCATAACAGATAAGAGAAAGAGGGTCATAAACGTCCAAGGTGGACCTTGAACATCTGTGGGAAGCCATGGAGAGAAGTTCATAAGTCATAGAAAAAAATAATCATCTCGGACCCACTGGCTCTGGTTGGATACAAACCACCAAATTGTAGCTCACAGGTCAAGCAGGTGTTGTGCTCTGAGGAGTGTGTGTATGGGCAGGTGGGGGCAGGTAGGGAAGGCTTCTCGAAGGAGATGCCCTAGAATCAGTGCTGATTCTGGAGAAAAAAGGCAGCCTGGGAGGGAGCCCCAAACCCGCAGAACGAACCAGTGGTTTCCTTTTCTTCCCTAGGAGATCACCAGCTCTAAGCTGGACACATTCGATGTGAACAGCAACCTCGTTTCTGGGCCTCTACCCATCTTTCCCCTGGAGCAGTTGGTGAACAAGCCTGTGGAGGAGCTCCCCGAGGGGGTGGACCCCAGCAGGAAGGAGGTAGGTGGGCCTCTAGGGGGAGGGTGGAGAGAGCTGGCAGGCCGTGGGCTGGACAACACTGACGTTGGTTAGGTGAGTAGGTGCTGGGGATGTGCTGGGAAACAGAACACATCTGGTCCCCTCCTTCCCGTGAGGGGACTTCTCAGTGGGGACAGTGGGTTCAAAGGACCCCGATTACACTATGATTTCATTTCAGTGATGGTAAGTGCCACAAGGGTGAAGTACAGGTGTGGTGAAGGGTTTTTCTAGAAGGAAGCTGACTCAGTCAGAGGTTTCCTTCTGAAAGGTGACCAGGAACTATTCAGGCAAAATGGATTATTCCCGGAGAAGGGGGCAGTATGGGTGGAGCCCGGAGGCAGGGAATGAGCACAGAGGCCAGCGTGGCTGTGGTGTGCGGAGCCAGAGAGCAGCAGGCTGAGGGCCGGGGGCCTAGTGGAGCAGGGTCTGCTACACCCCGTTAGGGAACGAGGTGTCTGTCCTGAAAGTGGACAGGAGCCGTTATGGTCGAAGCAGGGGTGCGGCAGGAGCAGCAGTTGGTTTATGCCTTTAAAAGGCCACAATAGGGGCCCCAGGCTGGCTCCGTTGGTAGGACGTGTGACTCTTGATCGTGGGGTTGTCAGTTCGAGCCCCATGTAGGGTGCTGAGAGTACTTTTAAAAAGTTTTAAAAAACTTAACAAAAAAATAATAAAGTTTTTATTTTTAAGTAATCTAGAATAGGTAGGTGGTATCTGGGGGAGTAGAGGAAAGGGGATGGTTTAGAGGAATTTTAGGAGGTCAAGTCAATGACACTGGATGAAGGGTGTGTGGGTGGGGGAGGAGGTAAGGGCATCATTTTTGGAGATAAAGAGATCCGGGGTCAGACTGAGCTTAGAGGGGAACGACCGTGAGTTTGGTGGTAGCCATGCCATTTGAGGTACGCGGGGACATCCGGGGTGAGGCATATTTGGTGCCCAGGCTACTCAGAGACCTGCCGGGGCAGAGACCCGCCAGCGCGCAGTCCTCCCGGTGGCTGCGGCTGCAGACCCACGTGTGTCCCTCATGCAGAGAGAATGTGGCAAGAAGAGAGCTTGTTAAACACCCATTTCCAATATTCACTCCCACTATAGGAAAATCCAAAATGGGTGACAAATCTAGCTTCACGGGGGGATGGAGAGACAATGTGCTCTCTGGGTATGATAAACCATAAAGAAATCTTGCTAATGAATTAAGGAATCTGTAGGAGAGAGATGCCCGATTTGTCCAACAAGTCTGTTATGGGTTTGGGCTCCGTATATGTTTAGGTGTATTGTTCCCAGAGCATCTGTGTCCTGCCCTTCACCTTGGCGGCCATGTTCACGCATTCTCTCCCAGATGGACCCATCTGTGTCCTCGCCGGAATGTGGGGATGATCCCTACATACTTTTTGTAACAGTGATGCTGTGAATATTGTTTGCCCCGCACCTCGTACGTGGAAAGTGCTCCGTAAATGTAAGCTGTTAATGACCGCCTGGGAAAACTGGAGGGAGGGCAAGTGACTGGCCTGATGTGACTGACATAGCTATGGGGCAGCCGAGGCAGAGCCTGAGCCCGGTCCTCAGAGTCCTGCTGCTCCCATCATATCACGTGGCATGATGTGTTTCTAAAAGGCGGTGCAGCCAGTGTCATTGAACCAGGTGACTGAGAGGAGGCTGAACGGATGGTGAATTCTGACCGGGACCAACAGAATTGAGACAACCCCATCATGGTAGACAGTCTACAAAATCTAAGATCCTTTTTAAAAAGTCAGTAGTCTGTTGCTGATTTTTTTTTTTTAAGAGATTCATTATTTGAGAGAGAGAAAGAGAGCAAGCAAGCATAGGTGCAAGGGTGGGGAGGGGCAGAGGGTAAGGGAAGGGAATCCCGAGAGACTCTTCTAGAGCAAAGCCCAAGGAGTGGGGCTTGATCTCCAGACCCTGAGATCATGACCTCAGCCAGAACCAAGAGTCGGATGCTGAACCGACGGCGTCACCCAGGCGCCCCAGTACGTTCTTTTGGGAGAGCTGTCGGTCAATGTTAAGTGGAGAGAGTTGGAGGGGTCTTCAGACCTCTAAGGGGAGCCAGCGACAGGAAACGGTGGGGTGCTGGGTCTGGTTGCGGGCAGTAGCAAGAGGATAATCTGGGTGTTTGAGTACCAGTGGAGTAAACCACAGACAGGCGGATGTGGGTATGGGTGAGGCCAGTAATCAGCTGGCAGGACCACAGAGTCCAAGAGCAGGACAAGAGGAAAGATACAAGTCCACTGGGATGGGCAGTTCCTGCTATCCACCTTTCGGGTCAGAGTCCAGAAGTCTCCGCCAAGCTATGGAGCCAGCCTGGCGGGGGCCAGAGACAGCCCTCGGCTTCAGCTGTGAGGGACCTGGGCCCAGGCTCTGCTACAAACTGGTTTAGGGCAGTCAGCTCTTCCCCACCCACTGGTGCCCAAGCCCCTCCCCCTTCCTCTTTTTCTCTCTGCCTGGGGCAGTGGGCAGGGCTCTCAGTGGACTTGAGGACAGAATTGGGGGAGGGGAGGCAAACCTAAAGACCGAGCTTGAAGTCCACCTACAGAGGTTGTCTGAGCTGTTCAGTTACGGGCTCTCTGCAGGACTGGAACAAACACTGTCCTGGGGTGGCGGGAGTGGGGGCTTGCATTGAAAAGAAACCCACCGTTCTAACCAGCTTCTTGGTGCCTGGGGAGCAGAGATGAAGGCCCAGGAGATGGTCTTGGGTGCAGTTTCAGTTTGCGGTTCTCACGTTGAGTGTGCCTTGAGGATACCTGGCTTGCCTGAAGCAGTATCACCTGTTGGGGGGCTAAGGTCATGTCAGGCACTCCCCTCATCTAATGGAGAAATATACAGACTCCTGGCTTAGAAAGCTGTCTTCCAGTCCTGATCTCTAAGTCAAGAGTAAAAAGGTAGAATTGTGCTAGCCAAGTTTCTGTATCATTCATAGGATGGAAGAAGCTGGTAGAAGTCACCCAAATATTTTGTTTTCTGCTCAGAATGGCCAGGGTTTTTTCCAAGTGCCATAGCTGTATCTGCACCTAGCTAGGCTGCTGTTTGCCGGGCCCGTGGTGCTGGGTGGGTGCTGGGGTGGCCAGCCTGCTCCCGAGATCCCCAGCAAGGCAGGGCCCAGGAGGGCCAGCCCCTCCCAAGGGTCATGGTTCTCACTAGCAGAGCTGGGTGTCCTTCCTGTGGTGTCAGCAACTGGGTCTCCAACATTCAGACCTGGGCAGATTCCCTTCCTGGCTCATCAGCTTACCCTCTGGGCCAGACTTAAATTTAGGAAGAAGGATCCTCTCGCTTAGGGTCACTGTTTACTGAGTAAAGACAGATGAACAAGATACCTTGTTTCCAGTACCCTTTCATGAGTCATACTGTTTTCATCCCCGTAAAAGCATTACAGAGAAGCAAACACTGGCCTTTTAAGATTTTTCTCAAAGAGAGGAAAACTAAGACGTTCTCAAAGCTAGCGAATTCCCTAGCCAAGTGAAGCCAAATGTCCCAATTCCCTTTGCAGAGCTAGGGTGCTCTTGGAGCTCAGTCTATTTCATGCTGATCATGTTCCACATTCAGGGATCACACTTCTTGGACCTCAGCATACCTAACCTGGCTTCTCCCCGTCTCTTCCCCGGGTCTCCCGACATTACCTGCCCTGTCCTTCAGGTGATTGCTCTGCCACACCTACAGGACTCGCCTGTGAACCCTGAAGTGGGGAATGTGACTGTTGTTCTCTGGTTCCTCTCTTCTTCTAGGCACACCTGTCCATCGAGGATTTCACCAAGGCCTTTGGGATGACACCCACTGCCTTCTCTGCCCTCCCTCGATGGAAGCAACAAAACCTCAAGAAAGAAAAAGGCCTGTTTTGAGAAGTGGGAGCGGTTGTGGTTGGCGAGCACTTCCCTACCTTGCTTGCAGTTTTGTTGTTTTCATGACTGGTATATTAGTCCTATACTAATTTTGCAGTGAAATTTTACCTGTGAGCAACCTCTCTACTCTTCCAGAGTGGTACCTCCATAAAGAGACTGTCGTTCCAATTTCAGCTCTTAAACAGGCGGTCGGTCGCACTGTTTCGACTCTGGCGTGGTAATGTCACTCTTGACCATCCTGTTCTAGAGCCTCCCTTCTTAGAGGAGAGCGAACACTCCACTGGACATCCTAATTCTGAGGAATCCTCCCTAGGTTTCCCTCCTGTAACTGATGTTTAGCCATGAGAGTGGAAGGAAGCATTTTGTGGTTGCACATCTTTCCCCAAGTAAGGGCTTTTCTTTCTCACTTGCTCTCCTCACTGACTTAGACGAGAAGTTAAAGGGCACTCCTTTGCAAGAGCTGAATGGCCTGGGAAAGGGCCCTGTTTGGAAGTTTCACAACACTAACCGGTCCCCAGCGAGAGCAGCACACCCACTGGGTCCAGAATGGAGGTCAGTTCACCCCCGGTCTGGTACTAATACGGCAAAGAGCTTAGCTAAGGCCGATGCCGAGTTTACAAGCCATGATCCAGAACCTCTGCCACGCTCCCCGAAGGGCCATTTGTCGTTTTGCCCCTCCATCTCCCTGAGGGTGGAATGGTGCCGCATGGAAGTCCGAGTCAGAAAGCCAGCAGAAAGTGAATGCACAACCTCAACACACGGTGGTTCAGTGTCTGCAAGGATAAGTCCTTTCCAGAAATAACAGTCAAACCAACACAAGGTTAATAAAGGCTTTAATTTCACACACACAGAAAACTCTATGCATAATTTAAAAAGGAAAACAAAAACAAGGAAAAACCGTAAAGGATACAGAGGAACAGTTCTGCTAAAACACAGATAAAGTGCCGCTCCATACGAACAACATAAAGAATCAGAATCAAGTCACTCTGAACACAAAGAAAGAAAATCACCTCACAAATGATGTGGCCAAAGCTGCCAGCAAATCTGGTAGTGGCTCAATTAGGCAAAGTGTAGGACCCTTCCTTCTGTCTTCCTCTCTATAGCGTAAGTAAACAACACTGACAACAGGCCAGAGGAACTGGGATGGAAGGACAAGGTCCGAGAGGGAGGGAAACCTGGGGACAGGAGCTGCGTAGTCTCACTCCCTGTATGGCCTCTGTTCTTGAAACCGGCCAGGTCAGTGGATTGCTCTTGTTTTGGCATCTGACCTTCTGAACCTGGGTCTTGATCCAGACCTGCATCCCCTCTACTGTTTCACCAGTGAACATGCCTATACTTTGAACCTCTTAATGTACTTTAAGAAAAGTTCAATGTTACTAAAATCAACTGCTTTATACTTATACTGGCACACTTTTATTAAAAACTTCAAAAACCTCAGACATATAGCACACATGGAAAGAAAAACTTACTGTGTATAAATATGCTACAACGGAAGAGACGGCCGGAAGTCCAGTAATCAAGCATGCCGTAAAGGAGTCAGTGAGCGCAGTGACAACAGCAAAAGAATGGTCACAAAACTCTCAAGGCCTACCAAACTATAGTTTTCCAATAAAATCTGTATGTTTTCCAGATGTTAATAAGACATACCAACAGAGACAAAATTAGGATTTTGAAGTACTGCATTCAAAAGACATCAGATGGCAGAAACCCATTAGCTTTTGTACTACTTGAGAGCATTTCTCAGTGGCAAAGCAAGATGGGGAGAAGGAAAAGGACACGCCTGTTTCGTGGGGGATACTCAACGGGACTTGCCCGTGGTACCAGGTTGTTTTTTCTAAAAATCTCCAGATATATACAAGATCCAAATGTACTTGGGAGATCTAGCTCTGTTTCCCTGATTTAAAA
Source organism: Mustela erminea (assembly GCF_009829155.1). NCBI lineage: Eukaryota > Metazoa > Chordata > Mammalia > Carnivora > Mustelidae > Mustela > Mustela erminea. The sequence continues at coordinate 28,219,969 of NC_045621.1, forward strand.
CTCCACCTATGGGGGTGTGGGGTGGGGGGGGTGCTGCCAATTAAAGCAAAGAGAAAAAAAAAAGGAAGTCTGGATGACTAAGAGCATCCACTACAGTCATTTCAGAGGACAACGAAGAGTAATATTTTTGTTATAATATAAAGTCTTCTCAGATCAGGAATGAGTTTACAAATTTCTTTCTGTATGTTTCCAAACCTCACCCCCAAGCTTGCTCAACACTCAACTATACAGATGCTGCCAAAAATCTCTCAGGTGTTTCCAAATAATTTTCATCATATGACTGTGTCTGTAGCTGTACACCTGCAGAGCTGTGTTTTTAGAGTTACATAACGGTACCGCACTATGGAAGAGTAAGTAAATTCATGAATTCACTTGCTGAGGTTTTAATTCTTAAAGTTTCTCTTTTGGAAGAATTCTACACTTGAACAAGAAGAGAAGTAAAGAAATGTAGTCTAGTATTTGCCTCCCAGAGTTAATCAGCTGTTCTGTAAGTATCACTGTATAATTCTAAAAATGTAAACACATTTACATTTATTACATGTTACTGAGCCATTAAGTGAGGCCTGACATTAACAGCCCATGGCAAGTAAACAAATAGCTTTTGGAATCAAAATATAAATAGAAGAACAATTCATGGACTTGCTGCTTCTTATTCTATCCCGCTGAGACAAAGCGCAGGAGTGTGCACACACCTGTGAATACATTCCCTGCAAAACAGAGTCTGTCTTCTCACGGGCCTAAATTACAGTCATGGCTACTAATTAGGGACGGCAGCCACCTGGCCACATGCAGTTTCCAATTCTCCATAATACTAGGTGATAAGAATCAGTAAGTTTGAACTTTAGCTTAGTTTTCCCTTCCAAAAAATTTCAATTAAGATCAGTTGTCTGCAGAAGGAAGTGCTGTCAAGTTCCAGTTCAACGTCAATTAAAGTAATATAACCATTTTTGGTATTTTCAGTAGAAAGGTGACTGGGTAGGCTGCCTGGGACTGAAGCACTCTGTCCCTCTCTGACTTGTCCCTTCCCGGCGCCAACACAATCAAATGCCCCATTTCCCCGATTCTGAGCAAACTGATCATACTGTGCAAAAAAATAATATATTATCTACTTACAATTTTTAAATATATACAACCAGCTCAAAAAAACAATAAACCCTTTTAATGCGGTCCAGCTGAAATGTCCACCTGTAGTCATGAACCCAAATGAGAACTAAAGCGAAGTGAAAGGGTATGGGATAAAGGAGCACAGGGAGGGAGGGACCCTGACACACGGACAACAATGCATGGCTACCAAGAAAAAGTCAAGCCCCAAATTCGCAAGCATATTAGCAGTTAAGATAATTCATCGACCTCAGTAACCTATTTTCAACTAGCAAGTCCAGCCCAAGAAATGAAGATGAAATCCAACCAGGTTTCTGAGCCATGAGTACTTCTAAACCACACACACACACACAGGCTACAAAAAGCAAGTCAAATGAGGGCACTTCATGGGCATGGAGCTTATGACATCATTTCTATTTTTTTCTTAATGCCCTAACACATCCCCACTTCAAAATGTTTCCAGTCATTTCTAACAGCACCTTTCAAAGCTCTCAAATGCAAACACGCAGGAGAAAAGTCCTAACTGGCTATTGAATTTGATCACCACATCACTCATCTGGGAAAAAACCAGTTATTTTCGAGCAAAAGCTATTGTTTTTAAACCAAGTATTTTCCTCTACTCTATTCTGCTCACGTGCAGCGGACCAGCACACCCTTTCACTACATTCACTGTGGTAGTGTGTAGGTACACGGTGGGAGGCAGAACATTCATCTGTAGTTAAGCAATGTGCTGGGGACCATTTACAATTTAAAAACCAAGAATTTTAGAACAAGTTACTATGTCAGAACATGTCCAAGTGTGGGGTCTAGAGCTCTCTTAAGGTGTTCTTCTAGAAAAGACATTGCACCTTCTGTGATGATGGACTTTAACATGTTTGTTCCCCTTGAAAAGCTGAGGTGGTTTTTGTCCCTACCTCAGAACTGAACCAAGAATTCCCTCCTCGTTGTTAAAAAAAAAAGTAAAAAATGAAAGAAAATACTGAAGGTTTCATTTTGCTACACTTAACTGTGCAAACCTAATGATTCCCGGGCTTACAAAGTTATTCTGTGGACAGAATTCACCCCTCGAACTCATTCTTTTTGTGGCTTCCCTGGCGCCCCAATATCCACGCTGGTCATGCCAGCTGAGTTGACTACTGTGGCACAGACTGCTGCACCACTGCTTAGCCTCAACTCGGAGCACCTAAAAAGATAAAATATATTATACACCTTTGTTATCTTTTGGTTCTTGGGATTACTGAAACCAATCTCGTTCTCATTCTCATCCTGTTTTTAAGAGGAAAGACAGACAGCAAATGATTAAATGCTCAAGCTTCATCCTAAGCTCACATACTTAATTTCCCACTTGCAGTAGGGCTTTGCGTGGTCCCGAGTGTTTAGCTTTCACACAAGAATCCTCAGCCTGACATCTCCATGTATGAGAGACAGATGCCAACATTCTTCCTTATCCCCAAGTGTCCTTGCTGGGGAATCCCAACTGGGATATTATTTTCTTACCTCTTAAAATTTTGGTTGCGATCTTTTAGGGCAATGCTTGCTCCATGGAAGAATGACACAGAAGAAAAGGAAAAGATTCTATCTTCACTACCATAATAATATAGATGACATACAATGAATATACTGTGTGAAAGATATCTCTTTTAAAGAAAATACAAAGTGTACAATGAATACCAAACGGGACCATAACCCATTCCAGAGCACCAACAATCCATTTCTTGGGACTGCATGTAAACAGCAAAAGCGTTACAAATCCATGAAGTAATTTTATACAAAAAAGCTCCTCACGTCAGGTGGCAGAAATGCCTCTCCTTTGCAAGGAGGACAAACTGTCATTAGTGTAACATGGAGAGCTGGCTTTCCAGTGAACTTTACTAATAAGAAACACACATGAAAGATTATAGACTTGAGTGAAACTACTCAAGGAACAGAAAAGCTAAATGCCAACTGATATGTACATCTTTCCACCTCTCTCAGGTGAATGGACTCTGACACCTTCATTTCTTCTCCAAACTGCTGTGCTATTCGTTCTGAGCAGGCATACTGCGGTGGCTCATCCCAACTCTTTAAGGCTCCATTCATTCCACATTTATGTGTGTGCATACGTATGTACATAAATATATATATTTACAACATGTATTCCTAAGACAAAAGGAAGTGCCACTCTTATAGGAGAAAGAGAGGTTATCAGCTACAGATGTGAGACCAAAGTTTCCATAAAACAATTAGCATGGAGCGTTCCACATAATTGCAATTTTCGTCTTTTGGTTTGGCCCTGAGCTGTTTGTTGCTCCCGCATCAAGTAGAATTCTGAATTCTCCTCCTGCAGAGGTGAGGTGAGGTGGGCAGCAGTGAGAAGGAATACGCAGTGCACACTGCCGACCCAGAAGTCTGTTCCTCACAAGGCCTGACGAGTGGTCTTCCCCACTTCCATGCTAAGTGCCTGAGAATTCTTTTCCGTTTCCAGCAGCTCATCAAAGATCTCCCTTAAAAAAACAAACAAGAAACAAAACAGGATATTCAGTGAGCAAAACCGAAGGACAGACAGAAGATGATGATAAAGCCTGCACAATCCCACTTGGTGCCTAATTTTATTAAATAAGCAGCTCATTCATTTGATCACTATCTTAACCCCAAGTGCAGAGTTTTTGAGAACACTGGGGGCACAACGGCACTGGCTACCCCTGGTAACAACGCTATGTAGTTCCCAGCCATCCACGGAACTCAGATCTTCTAGCTGCTGTAACTGGAAGACCAGAAAGGTTTACGAGAGGACAGCTTTATTACAGAACAGTCTCAAGTTCCACACTTCAACACTACTGTGAGATAAGTAATCAACATGGAGTTAAGACATCAACACTGAGCCTGGATGGCTCAGTGGGTTAAGCCTCTGCCTTCAACTCAGGTCATGATCTCAAGGGTCCGGGGATCGAGCCCCACATGGGGCTCTCTGCTTGGCAGGGAACCTGCTTCCCCCTCTCTCTGCCTACTTGTGATCTCTCTCTCAAATTAATAAACAAAATCTTTAAAAAAAAAAGACATCAACATACAAGCCCTAAGCAAAGATAACAAAAGTAAAAAATTGTCAACTAATAACTGATTGTCCTTACGGGGGGGGAGGGAGGAGGAAAAAGAAGAGTTTGGGAGATGTTTAGCCCACAGCTCCAGACCTGGCAGTGTCTTACTTGTGCATATAAAAGAAGATATAACCACTCCGGTCCCGATCGCTCTGCACAGAAGCCTCTTGGATTTTAGACACCTCGAGATCATTGTAAGTAAACCACGCCTGCTTCTTAATGTCGTACACATCACTAATGTAGTGACCTAAAATAAATAAAATCTTAAAATTGTGGTTTTTAAAACACACTGCATTTTTCTCAGGTATAGGAAGTTTTGGAGAGAGAGAGAAACAGCCACCCATCCACCCTATCCCCGACAACATTTCTAAGAACCAGTCAGAAAAATGCACAGGAATTTAAGGGAGAAATATACTACACCAGCACAACTTTTTGGATAAATATATGTCTGCATATATATATATTTACATACAAACAGAAAGGGGAATTTGGGTCATTTATAAATAAAGAAGAAAGTTGCACCTTCAACACAATTCACATGGAGTGTGATCAAAGGAAAGATTTAAAACTTTTTCTTGATGCATTCAACTTTTAGCTCACGGAGACAGGCACAGAGCAAACTAACAGGGAGGAAACGCTGGCTACCTCATTTGTAAAATGCTGAAATCATAATGTCCACCTACCTGAAGAAGAGGTGCTACCAATGTGACTGACGACACTAATGAGGCGGTAAGAATGAGGAAGATTTCCTGTCTGGAAAACACAAGTGGGCACGACCCTTAATTCTTCATTTGAATAAAAGCAAAACACTAAATTTAAATTTATTATCAAAGCGAACATGGCCGAGTTTCAGTGTGTGTGTAGTCAAATTCAATAAAAAAAAATCCAGTGCTTGTATTTTTCAAACCTTTTGACCCAAGAATTCTACTTCCAACTAAGAATTCATCCTAGGAAATTCCAAAGGAGAATTCCAAAGGAGAAAAGAGAAAAGAGTACATGTATAAAAGCATTCACTGTAGCATTATCTCTAATAATGAAAAGTTGGAACTAACCACAGGCCCAATAGCAGTGGAGTGGTCAGTTGGATACCAACGCAATGCAGTATTATTTAGTGGGTCAGCAACGTGTTCACTTGTTTTTCAAACCCACATGAATGCACACGGTAACCACAGCTCTAGAAAAGCAGGTATGTTAATGATTAAGTACTGGAAAACACAATGAACAAAACGAAAAGAGCTGTAGTGGTGCTGCAGGGATTACAGATAAACTTGTACATTCTAAATATTTTTTAAAATGCTATTGAAATACTGCTAGTAGAAAAATTGTAAAAACCTGGAAAGTGACATTCATGCACTGCAGGTAGCACTATAAGGTACAAATTTGGGGAAGGAATATAGGTATATGTAAACCAGAAACCATTAAAATGTTTCTCAACTTTGAAGCAGTAATTTACTTTTGGGAGTTTACTCAAAGAAGAAAATCCTAAATACAGAAAATATTACAATTATCCACAGTTCCTCAATGTATTTTTAAAGATTTTTCTTTTTAAAGTAATCTCTACATTTAACATGGGTCTTGAACCTACAACCCTGAGATTAAAAGTTGCACACTCTACTGACTGAGCCAGCCAGAAACCTCCCAATGTACTCTTTATTACAGCAGAACAACAGAAACTTAAATATTTGTGGTTAAAAATTAAATGAAATAAACAGTATGTTGATTTGAGGCAATACAGATTATACAGCCATTAAAAATAAAATTCTTATAAGTAATCTTTTACATCTAAGCAGAATAAAAACTGTGCTTACATTTTATTTTTTATTTTTTTAAATATTTATTTATTTGACAGAGAGAGAGAGACAGCGAGAGAGGGAACACAACTGGGGGAGTGGCAGAGGGAGAAGCGGGCTTCCCGCTGAGCAGGGAGCCCCATGTGGGGCTTGATGTGGGGCTTGATCCCAGGACCTTGGGATCATGACCTGAACCAAAGACAGATGCTTAACGACTGAGCCACCCAGGCATCCCTGTACTTATGAAGTTTGAAAAGCACACTTGGATGTAGGGCTAACAAAATAATATGTAAAAATGCTAACGGTAGTCGCGTTAGGATAGTGGAGTTCTATGTAATTAAAATGATAAAAAAAAATTGGTAAATGGTAGGTAAAAAGGCAATTTTTCGGAAAAAAGAAGGGCAAAAAAGTTTATAACATATTCTAGTTTAATGTCATTAATCCAGTAGTTTTTACTAAGTAACAACCAACTAGTTCTGTTATTTCACTTTAAAAATAATACAGTTCTGGCAGAACTATGGGTGAATTCGTGTGTGTGTGTGTGTGTGTGTGTGTGTGTGTGTGTGTGTTCTGGCAGAACTATGGGTGAATTCGTGTGTGTGTGTGTGTGTGTGTGTGTGTGTGTGTGACATCGAGAGCCATGTTACTCAGTTACTACCTAACACAAGAGAGAGTCGGGATATCTTTCTAGTTTTGTTTCATTTTATTTTGAATCTTGTGTATAAGAAATGAGGAGCAGGGCGCCTGGCTGGCTTAGCTGGTTAAGTGTCCAATTCTTGATTTTGGCTCAGGTCATGGTCTCAGGGTCCTGGGATCAAGCCTTGCACTGGGCTCTGGGTACAGCAAGGAACCTGCCTGGGATTCTCTTTCCCTCTCTCCCTTTGCCCCTCCCCTCACCCACAGGCTCTTTCTCTCTCTTAAATAAACAAATAAGTAAATAAAATCTAAAGTGTAAAAAAATGAAAGGAAGAAATGAGCAAAGGACAAGTGAAGAGCATCTGATGACTGCCACAGCGGACACCGGCAGTGGGGCCTTGGAAGAAAAACAGCAGGAGAAGTAATGCCGGCAGCCTGAACAATCCTCCTTAGGGAGTTAAGCAGCCTACCTCTGCATTTCTTTTTAGTTCCTCCGCCTCGGCTTCTGTGTACTCCATGTCTAAAACATCCTCATTGCCAGAGTCCTCATCGGAACCCAATGAATCCAGAAAAGAGTTGTTAAATTCTGCAGAATACAAAGTATTGTGAAAGTTCTTAGACTAGACACAAATGATATGATTAGAAAGAAAAAAACAAAACAAAACAAAAAAAACCCAGCTTGGGCTACTTATTTGATCATCCTAAGGAAACCTAAAACTTTATTAGGGTTTCAATTTACCCAGCCTGCTCTGGGAAGTAACAATTCAGGTAACAGGTATCTAAAACAGAAATGTCCCTTTTCTTTTAAAGAAATTTATATGAAAGGGATATAATGCTAACAAGAAAGGAATACAACTGAAAAACGGATTATGATTTCACAGATAACCCAGTTTCACTAAATGTCACATTATATAAACTGTGTGTTAGATTTCAAGTACTTGGTGTATGTTGTAGGTGCTCCCAGCAAATACAAATGATACAGAAAAGGGACCATGAAAAAAATCAGTATCTTTTCATGTTCTTCAATATTACATCTTTTGAAACTTAACAAATACAATGGAAATTTAACCTTTTAAAAAAAGATTTTATTTATTTCTTTGGGTGGGGGTAGAGAGAGAGAGAGAGAGAGAGAGTACAAGCAGGGGGAGGAAGAAGTGGCTCCCTTGAGGTACGGCTCAATCCTAGGACCCTGGGATCACAACCCCAGTGGAAGGGAGACACTCAACCGACTGAGCCACCCAGGTCTCCCTGGAAATTTAATCTTTAAGTTTCACTAAAATACACTACACTAACAACTAAATTCAAGATCTGCTTTTTTCTAAATAAAGTGTTTCCACTGGCAGAATCCTTCTTTATGAATGACTTTAAATAAAGAATCACGGGGGTGGGAGGGTTGGGTGTGCACTGGGTGGCTCAGTTGGTTAAGAGGCTGACTTCAGCTCAGGTCATGATCTCACAGTCCTGGCATCAAGCCCCACTTTGGGCTTCTTGCTCAGTGGGGAGTCTAGTCTGCTTGTCCCTCTGCCCCTCCTCCTGTTCATGTCCTAATAAATAAATAAAATCTTAAACAGAAAAACCCCAGAATCACTTGTACTTAAGTGTCTCTTTGCTTTAAAATACAATTAATTCCACTCAAATCACAGCATAGAGTTATTTATAAGACATGAACACCTAAGAATGGGAAGAACAGAAAAAGAGACTGTAACATCAGAATTCAGGAAGCTAAAAAGCAGATGGTGCCTGACTTAGCAGACTTAGGAAAACCAAAGACAAATCTTAAACCAGTAACAGAAAAGCTGAGAACCAATCCAATTTACATCTTGTTCAAAAGACATACAATTTCGAAGTTACCAGGTACCCTTAAACTGGAGGCTAAGGAGGAGACAAAAATAAGGATTTGATGACAAGAATTTGAGAAACACACTCCCAGGATCCCCTCTCTCCCCACTTCATGCTGCTGAGCAATGAAAGAAGTCTGGAATTTTAACCTCTGGAGAGGACGAAACAGTCTCTGGATAGGGGATGTCAGGCACATACTGAAAACAGCAGAGGCGGCCACAGTTTGCATACGGCAAGATGAATGTGACCTCCAGCCCTAATGCTCTCTTTTGCTCCCAAACTTTGGCAGCCACATTTTTTACTTTTAGGCAAAGGCAAGAGATTAGAAAACTCTTCTTTAGGAATCCGACCAGCCCAAGAGAAAGGCCTAAATAACAGTAACATCATCCCCAAAACAGTTCTGCCTTGTAAAAACTCAAGAGTTGACAAGCTCTAGCTATTCATGTGCTCAGGGCTTCCAACCAACCTTTTAGTCTCCTTTTCTTAATCATGAACCTATAGCCAAGGACTACTAGGTATCTGAGGAAAGTCTCTAATAAATATAAAGAACATAATAACCACACAGGACAGAGCAGCTGGAGGAAACAATCTATTCAGGGAGAAGAAAACTTCAAATAAACAAAGGAACTATACTTAATATCCTGGATATTTGAGGTGGTATTGCTTCTATGATAACCCCCCAAACACTTTAAAAAAATGAAATCATTAAAAATAATATTTCACATGCTTTTCTGAATGTGATACATTTCACCATTAAAACAATGTAATTAAAATAATTTCCACACCTTGAAGACTTAACTCTGTTGCTCTTTTGAGGTCATCATCTTCTTTCTGTTCCCAAGCTTCCTAAAGGGATAAGAACACAACTAAGGTTTTAAAAGGTATTGAATAAACTTGTTTAAGGAGTATAAAACGAGCTGTTCTGCAAGTATTTTCTAATAATGTTTTCCATAACCTAATGAATGTTTGGAATATGAACTTTTGAGAGGTGTGGAGAAATTCTCTGCTTTTTTTCAATGCTGCCCTCTAAAACATAATCTTGGGGGTTAAAAAGGCTTACATGCCATCTTCTCTAGTCAGTGACATTTGACTTGTTAACCAAAAGCCACTCACTGAGACGCTGTGATGTAATACCCGCTCTCCTTCCATGCCTGAAATACCCGGCACACAGCAGGATCTACTTGGCAAATGGCTCTGTTTTCTTTCCTCTAATTTACAGCCTTTGCCAGTTTTCATGGTGTAAACACTCCCACTACGTATGGCCAGTCTGAGGCCATGGAAGGGATGCTAAGCACGCAGCTGGGAGGTGGCGAGTATGCCTGAGCTGACGGCGAGTGGGCTCCAGCACGTCACTGGCCCCGAGTCTGGGACAGTATGACAAACGGTATTTCCACAAGACCACTATTCAAAAACTTCTATTTTGTTCTTGCTAAAAAAAACCTAACAGGCAAAACAGCACAAAACAAAAACAAAAAACAAAAAAACCACACAAGATACATACTAGATACGTGGTGAAAACGAAATGAATTTGTTGTCTGTGGGCTGTTATTTCTCTAATACATCTGAGGTTGTCTTAGGAAAACAAGTACCTTTGAAAATGTCTCAAATGGATGACTAATTGTGAAAATACGGAAATGTTGACTGTAAAAAAATTTTCCCTCTTATCTGCAGAGAAAATATAATTTACAAACTTCATGCACAAATGAAGAAACAATGTAATTTAAGCAGAATATTTTTCTCAAGTCTAGACTTGTTTTTAAAGTTACTTAAGTATATAAGCTCAGAATAAGCTATTCTGCCTTAAAGTCCTGGGAGCAAGAACATTGTATTCAAAAAAGAAACAGACATTCTCTAAGAAGAAATATGATTAAACTTATCCAGCTCTCAAGTCTATGTGGAAACCCAGGTGGTGAAAGAGTCTTCCAGCTGTTAACAGAATGATGCAGGTACACAACTAAAGAAACCTCATCTTATATTTCTCAGCTGTGGAAATAGGTTTATAAGATAGTTTTAACTGGGTCAGCTGACAAAAAACAGGATCCCCGTCTTTTGTATATGAAGAAGAGGGGTGCTGAATTTTCTCTTTTCTCCACTATAAGAAACTATTGTTAAGAAATCAGACCTTGGTCTTTTAGACTAAAAATAAGTTTTCTAAAACAAATGATCACTATCCATTATTTATCAAATGGGTGACATGAATGCAACTTGATGGCCAGGAGGCTAGGGAGGTACTTCTTGTAAATAAAAGGATACAGAACAGCTGGTTCTGAAATCATTTTAAAGCAGCAGTTCTCAACCTTGACTGAACACTAGAATCACTGCGGAAAGTTTTAAAAAATGAGGGAAGCAATAAGGAGGGAGGGGAGAGAGGGAGAGACAAAGGAAGCAAGAAGGAAGGAGGAAAGGGAGGGACAGGGGAGTGAGGAGAAAGAAAAAAAAGGAAGGAAATCTAGATGCCCAGACCACATCCTAGGGTCAATTCTATCAGAAATCCTGAGGGGAAGAACCACCCAGATGATATTAATGTGTAGTTAAGGTTGAACCCCACTGTTCTAGAAAAATTAGATTTTTAAAAAAGATTTTATTTTTAAGTAATCTTTACATCCAACAAGGGGCTCAAACTCACATCTCCAAGATCAAGAGTCACATGTTCCACCAACTAAGCCAGGCAGGGGTCCTAAGTCAAAAGCAATTTCTTGACCTGGTTATTTGTAAACATTAAAAATTTGTGTTTATTCTAAGGAGTTCTAGTAAACTTTTCCTATTAACATGACTTGCATTACATTGGATTAGACAGCCGTGAAGACATCACCTTTCAGTCAGATAAGATACTTCAGGCAACTGCAATGGTTGCAACCAACCAGGTCTGGCAAATAAAGCATGAAGAACTAAACGTTTCAGAATAGGTTATTATATGGGATGCACAGCTGGTTCTGGTAGAGCGTGCGACTCTTGATCTCAGGGTTTTTTTTTTTTTTTTTAAAGATTTCATTTATTCATTTTGACAGAGATCACAGCAGGCAGAGGCAGGTAGAGAGAGAGAGGAAGGGAAGCAGGCTCCCCGCAGAGCAGAGATCCTGATGTGGGGCTCGATCCCAGGACCCCAGGATCATGACCTGAGCTGAAGGCAGAGGCCTTAACCCACTGAGCCACTCAGGTGCCCCTGATCTCAGGGTTTTGAGTTAGAGCCCCATTTTGGGTGTAGAAACTACTTACAAATAAAATCTTATGAAAAATAGATTACTATATAAGAAAAGATAAATGTTAGTCAATGGCTGAAATATGAAATTTCAGATAATATTCCTGAGAATTTCATTTTCAAATAATTCACAGGAAAGGATTCACATTGTGAGAAAGTGCTGAGAACACTTCAATGCCTTAAAATATTAGTGACAAAACCATGGTGGTACGCTGGTTATTTCTATAGCTTGCAAAACAAACTTGGACTGGGGAATTATTTCTATTAACCCACCTTGCTTTTAGCCAGGAATGAACTATAGTAATGGGAGGTTATCAACAATACATTTTATTGCATTTGGATTTTCAAACAAAACCCACAAAACCCAAAAGGACTATCCCTGTTTCTATTTCACACCCAAGGCAAAGCTCCAAACAAAGTTTGTTTTGATGTATCAATGATTTACTGTATGTAAATCACCTGGAATAATGCTTGACACACAGTAAGTGCTTAATACACATTAGCTGTTGTTATTACTGGGGAAGACAGGTACGGAGAAAATAGCAGTATAATCATCTCTTACTTGCTCTTGAAGGCTCTGAGCCAGTGCCTGCTGAAGCTCCTGCTCTTCCCTTTCACGCTCCATATCATACTGCTGGAGCCAATCGACCTCTCCTTGAGATCCTTCTGGAGTTTTGTTTTCTTTATTCTCATCACAGTCTTTGGTTATCTCAGTAAAACTGGCAGAATCTGAGGAAGCAGAACAGGACATCACTGGGAAAGCCTGGCTAATAAACTGAAATCTCTGGACTACAGTGACATCTACTGTTCAGAGAGTAATCTACCTGAGCCTCATACGTAACTTGCTTGAGACACATGACTTATCTTACTACATCTGATTCATGGTTTCTCAGTCTCAGCACTACTGACATTCTGTTTGAGGGGGCTGTTGCATGCACGGCAGAATGTTTGGCAACATCCTGGCCTCTATCTACGAGATGCCAGTAGCACCCCTGTCCCCGAGTATTGAGAACCAAAAATGACAGACACTGTCAAATGTTCCTTGGGGGACAAAACTGTTCTTGGATGAGGATCACTGATCTACCGCAATGGATCTGAAATTTAACCAATCAGAAGCATTATCGTTTAAGGATGGAGAGAATGAATAGCCATATTCACAGCCAGTCATAAATGTCACATGACCAAGTACTAGGAACAAAGTATTGTTTAGAGTAAATGAAATAAGAATTAGGCTACAATGATTACATTAATACTGAGATTTTTTCCATCATTAAACTGTATGTCAAAAGAGTGCATATTTTCTTTTTTTTTTTTTTAAAGATTTTATTTATTTATTTGACAGACACAGATCACAAGTAGACAGAGAGGCAGAAAGAGAGAAGAAGGGAAGCAGGCTCCCCGCTGAGCAGAGAGCCCCATGCGGGGCTCGATCCCAGGACCCTGGGATCACGACCCGAGCCGAAGGCAGAGGCTTTAACCCACTGAGCCACCTAGGCGCCCCAAGAGTGCATATTTTCACATTAATAATCAAATAAGCCTTGTATGTATTCTAAAGCAAAAAAGCTACATGAAATATGTAATAAACACCTTATGTACTGCACAAATATAGGACACAGTATATATGTTTAAAACATTCTTCCAAGGAGGTAAGAAAAAAACTAATCTTTCATTTCTTCTTGTTCCTTCTCAATCTCTAGAACACAACTAGCTAGGATAAACAGTATAGTCATGATTTTGTTTTGGTGAAACAGATTTTGTTCTGTGAGACGAGCAACATTTCCTTATAATTTTAATACAGATAAGAGTGGACAGATACGGGCTTTCTCTTTCTCTAACACTTCACAGAAGCAAAAATTCTCATCTTAATAAGGAAATTCTCATAAAAAGAATTTAATTTATCAACAAGAATTACCTTTACAGATTCATTTTATATGGACTGCTTTAAAATCAGTTTATGCTTGGGGTGCCTGGATGGCTCAGTCAGTTAAACGCTGGACTCTTGATTTCGGCTCAGGTCATGATCTCAGGGTCTTGAGATTAAGCCCCACATTGGGCTCAACACTGGGCAGGGAGCCTGCCTAGGATTCTCTCTCCCTCTCTTCCCTCACTTGTACTCTAAAATAAATAAATATGAAAAAAATAATAATAATAAAATTAAAAATAAAAATAAGTATGTAAGTAAATAAAATCACAGTTTATGTGCTTTACCTGCCCTAATACTGCATTTTAACTACTTAAATGATGGACACTTTTCCACAGCACAGACTATAAAGTCTGAAGATTATAGCATCTTTTTTTTTTAAGATTTTATTTGTCAGAGAGAGTGCGCGCACAAGCAGGGGGAACTGCAGGAGAGGCAGAGGGAGAAGCAGGCTCTGCAATGGGCAAGGAGCCCAACAGCGGACCTATGGTCCTGAGGTCATGACTAAGCTGAAGGCAGACACCTAACTAACAGAGCTTCCCAGGCATCCCTGAAATTTATAGCATCTTAATTTTAGACTCTAAGTAAGTAGTTCATCATTTTTAAATTATATTGAATTGCTGACTGAATATTTACCATTAAAACCAACTCTGAATACTCATTAAAAGAGAAAAACCCTCAGGATATATTAAGGGTAAGAGCAATATGATCCCAATTAAAAAAAAATAATATAGAAGATGTCAGTAATTTCTTCGTTCCTCCATTCTTAGAGCAACAGTCATTTCCATAGTCTGGAAGGGACAGCTCTGAAGTCTATTTGACCCTGCCTGTCCCTCTGGCCTTAGCTTACTGCCCCAGGAATGGATATTTGAGTCAACCAATCAGATTGCTTCTGGAAATCTGGAACTGAGGCATTCAAAGTTAGCTGATGTTGAACATTTCAAGTGGAAGAAAGATCTGGGAGTTAAGGCTGCTATTTTAGGGCCAAGATAAATATTACTTTTATTACCAAAATATATGCAATTAAAAAAAGGTGACAGAGGTAGAATTTTTCTTAATAATTCTCAGCATTCCATTTATCAATGTGCCCCCACACAATCCTAAATTATACTATCCATGTGACAGAGAACCAATCAGGAATGTTTCCATAAAAAAAAAAAAGACTTTATTTATTTATATGTGTGTGTGTGTGTGAGAGAGAGAGAGAGAGAACACGAGAGAACACAAGCAGGGGAGAGGGGTAGAGGGAGAAGCAGACTCCCCGCGGAGCAGGGAGCCCAATGTGGGGATCGGGGCTCCATCCCAGGACTCCAGGAACATGACCTGAGCTGAAGGCAGACACTTAACCAACTGAGCCACTCAGCACCCCAAGGAAGTTTACTTTGAGATAAACAAGACAGATTTATCTTCAGGACAAGATTATCAGATGTATACAAACATTACTTAAGATCTATGGGAACAAATATAACCATGGGATAATGATACAGCTTTAATACTGGACAGAAGGGAAACCATGTGTTAAAACTCAACATTCTTAACCTAGATGCCCATCAACAGATGAATGGATCAAGAAGATGTGGTATATATACACAATGGAATACTATGCAGCCATCAAAAGAAATGAAATCTTGCCATTTGCGACAACATGGATGGAACTAGAGCGTATCATGCTTAGCGAAATAAGTCAAGCAGAGAAAGACAACTATCATATGATCTCCCTGATATGAGGAAGTGGTGATGCAATGTGTGGGCTTAAGTGGGTTTAAATGAAACAAGATGGGATTGGGATTGGGAGGGAGACAAACCATAAGTGACTCTTGATCTCACAGAACAAACTGAGGGTTGCTGGGGGGAGGGGGTTTGGGAGAAGAGGGTGGGATTATGGACATTGGGGAGGGTATGTGCTTTGGTGAGTGCTGTGAAGTGTGTAAACCAACATGGGGGCTTAAGTGGGTTTAAATGAAACAAAATGGGATTGGGATTGGGAGGGAGACAAACCATAAGTGACTCTTGATCTCACAAAACAAACTGAGGGTTGCTGGGGGGAGGGGGTTTGGGAGAAGGGGGTGGGATTATGGACATTGGGGAGGGTATGTGCTTTGGTGAGTGCTGTGAAGTGTGTAAACCTGGTGATTCACAGACCTGTACCCCTGGGGATAAAAATATATGTTTATAAATAATAAAAAATTATATTAAAAAAAAAAAACAAACTCAACATTCTTAGACTGAATACAGATTATCTGCCTCTTCCCCTAACCCAAATGAAACCTCCTTTCCTACAGTCTTTATTTCAGTGAATGGGATCACTGCACACTTTTTTTTTAAAGACAGAAAGCTGGTGTCATTTTTTATTTACCCCTCATATCAGATAAGTCATTATTTTCTCTCTCTTAAATCCATCAACTTCTTTCAAATGCCAAAACCTTGGCTTAAGGTACCATTAGCTTTTGGTCTAAACATTGCAGTAGCTTCTTAACAGGTCTCAAAGGATTACCTTGGGTTCTTTAGTTTATGTGCTACATTGCAGCCAGAATCATCTTTTACAAATATAAATCTTTTTTTTTTCTTTTAAGACTTTATTTATTTGTTTGACAGACAGAAATCACAAGTAGGCAGAGAGACAGGCAGAGAGAGAGGAGGAAGCAGGCTCCCCGCTGAGCAGAGAGCCCCATGCGGGGCTCGATCCCAGAACCCTGGGATCATGACCTGAGCCGAAGGCAGAGGCTTTAATCCACTGAGCCACCCAGGCACCCCTACAAATACAAATCTTTATCAAATACTTGTTTGCTTAAATATGCAATAACTTCCTAATGCTTTTGAAATTAAGTCCAAACTTCTAAACATGTCTTCAGGCCACATAAAAGCTAGACAATACATGTCTTTCTTTTGCTTTTCTTCCTCAACACCACGCTCCAACCGTGCAGATCATTCTGAATTTTTTTTGTTGTGCCAGTCTTTCTCACATCTGGGCCTTTGCAAACACTCTTCCTTCTAGTGTCTGGAGACAGTGAAACCTCACCTGGCCAGTCTTCCTGCCCCTCCTGAGTTGATTCACAAGACAATCTGTTGGGCCCCAAATATTTACTATGCATTGGGCACTGTTGTAGGTGAGGATATAATGATAATTAAAGGAAGATGGCCCTTGTCCTCAAGGAGTTTAAGTACAAAGGCTCTGAGATGAGAAAGAACTTAGCATATTTTGAGGGACAGAGAGAGACAAAGCCACTATGGCTAAGCAGAGTGAAAGAGGGGGAGAGTGGACATAGGTCATGTTGTTTGAGGGGCTGTCGTATGCATTGCAGAATGTTTGGTAACATCCTGGCCTCTATCTACTAGATGACAGTAGCACCCCTCTTCCCGAGTAGTGAGAACCAAAAATGACAGACACTGTTAAATGTTCCCTGGGGGACAAAAATGGCCTTGGATGAGAATCACTGATCTACTGCAATGGTTCTGAAACTTAACCAATCAGGAGCATTATCGTTAAGGATGGAAGAGAATGAATAGCCATATTCACAGCCAGTCATAATGTCACATCCAAGAAGCTTGGATGAAGTGTAGTGGCAAGTCAAATAAACTTTAAGCAGAACAATAGTGTGACTTATGCTTGAAAAAGATTACTGTGGCTGCTTTGTTCATCAAAGAAGGTCTGGAGGGACCTGGGTGGCTCAGATGGTTAAATATCTGCCTTCAGCTTAAGTCATGATCTCCAGTTCCTGGGATCAAGCCCTACGTAGGGCTCCTACCTCAACAGGGACTCTGCTTCTCCCTCTCCCTGCCTATGCTCTCTCAAAGGAATAAATGACATCTTAAAAAAAAAAAAAGGTCTGTAGGGGGGCAAGAATGGCAGAAGAGGCGTTAGGAATCATTTATAGTGGCCCAGGTGAGAGACAGAAGACTAGAATTGTAGCTATGAAGATAATAAATGGGTGGATTTAGGACCTATTTTGTAGGTACATCTGACCAGATGGACTGAATGTAAGGTGTGAAGTAAAACAGAAAAGTTAAGGGAGATGTGTTTTTTGGCTTGAGTAAATGGATTTATGATGGTACCATTTGGGGACATGGGGAAGGCGTATTTGGCTGGAGAGTGGGGAATTAGTCAAGTGGACTAATTTTCAAGTAGGCATCTCAATAAAAAAATTTAAAGCTCATGGGAGAGAGATCTGGATTAGAGGTACGAATTTAGTTATGTGAGGCTGTGGTAAAACACGAAATCACTCGGGGAGAAGCTTCAGCAGAGAAGATAGCTAAGGTTGTCCTGGGAATACTCCAACAGTGAGAGTTCTGAGGCAGGGAGGGGCGGATAACCGAAGTAGGTAGCTGGCTTAGTAGGAAGAAAACCCCTGCCAAGTGTGGTATCATGGAAGCTCAGAGAAAAAAAGCTTATAAAAGTTTTAAATGTTAAGAAGGGAGTGGTGAATTATGTGAAATACTACTAATGTAAACTTGACAAACACCACTTCAGTGGAGTGATGGGGAAGAAAACCTACTTGGAGAGGGTTGACAAGAGAATGGGGAGGTGCTGAGAAAACAAAGAGAATGAATAAAACAGCCTTTCAATATTTTGCTGTGAGCAAAGAAAGGGGGCAGTAGCAGTAGGGGAATGGAAGGTCACAAGAGGGTTTTTTAAAGATGGCTTTTTTTTTTTTTAAATATTTTATTTATTTATTTGACAGAGATCACAAGCAGGCAGAGAGGCAGGCGGGGGGTGGGGTGGGGGTAGGAAGCAGGCTCCTTGCAGAGCAGAGAGCCTGATGTAGGGCTAGATGCCAGGACCCTGGGATCATGACTTCAGCTGAAGGCAGAGACTTTAACCCACTGAGCCATCCAGGTGCACCTAAAGATGGGGTTTTAATCACTTTAAAATTAAGGCAGACAAAGGGTACCTGGGTCCGGGATCAGGCTCTCTGCTCAGCTTGGAACCTGCTTCTCCCCTTCCCCTCTGCCTGCTTCTCTGCCTAATTGTGATCTCTCTCTCTCTCTCTCTCTGTCAAATAAATTAAAAAAACTTTTTTTTTTTTTAAATTAAGGCAGACAAGAATTATTTATTTATTTGAGAGCGAGAAAGAGAGACAGCGAGAGAGGAAGCAAAGCAGGGGGAGTGAGAGAGGGTGAAGCGGGCTTCCCACCAAGCAGGGAGCTCCATGCAGGGCTCAATCCCAGAACCCTGGGATCATGACCTGAGCCTAAAGCAGACACTTAACAACTAAGCCACCTAGGTACCCCAGACAAGAATAACTTAAAAGAGTGGGAAGACCAGATGCAGGAAAGAGAGAGTAAAATTTCAAGAGAAAAGGTCTTTAGATGGTACAGTGGGTGAAATTCTGAATATGAACAGAGGGACTGGCCTTATATAAGAGCCAGGATAGTTACTCCATAACAAAAGTAAAGGCAGAGTTTTCATCTGACTACATCTCTCTTCTTTGAAAAGTACACAGCTTAGCTATAAAGCTAGAGTGTGTGTGGAAAGAGAAATGGAGATTTGAGGAAGACATAACAGAGAATGAGAAAAGAAATTTACTAAAGAAGGATGACAGAACTGACTAGTCACATTTAGTGCCCACTTAAGAGTGCAGTCATGAATAAGAGGGAAGCACGAAATTGTGATTTTCTCCAGTAATCTTCAGCTGCTTGGGAGTAGGTATGGCATACAAAACTAGTTGAGCTGGGAGCTAGGCTGTGTCAGGTGACTGTGACGAGGAAGGAGAGGAGAGTACCAAGATCAGCCCACAGGATGGGAAAGTGACAACAAGAGGTGATCAACAACAAAAAAGAATTTTTTTTTTTTTTTTAAAGTAGGCTCCACACCCAGCATGGAGCCCAACATGGGGCCTGAACTCACAAGCCTGAGATCAACAAGATCAAGAGTCATACACAAGCCTGAGCCAAGATCAAGAGTCATACACTTAACTGACTGAGCCACCCAGGCAGCCCCCGACTGCAAATTTTAATGAGATCAAGTTATCACTGAAAACAGAACATAACACTAAGTAAGCTGGAAGGAGAGAAGGATATATGAAATCAAGATTTCAAAGGCAGTACAATTACTAATGAAGACAAAGTCAAGGGGATCAGTTCTCAAACTACCATGCATCAGAATCATTTGGAATCAAAACACCAAACGCTGACTCTTACATCCAGAGTTTCTTATTCAGTAATTCTGGGGTGGGGCCACAGATGCATTTCCAGCAAGTTCCCACATGATACTGATGATCTAGGGATATACTATGAGAACGACTAATTTAGGAAAGGACTTCTGTCAGTGATCAAGATGGGGTAGGAAAAAAGATTTAGAATTAAGATCAGGAATTAAGAAACCAGGCTGTTGAAAGAACCATTTATGAAGATGCTGAATGCCCTAAGAATGTTGATAAGAGAGAACGAAAGGTAAAAGACAGCTATAGAAAGAGAAAATAGGAGGCAAAGTTTGAGGTCTTATACTTCAAGGAGCTGGGATTTTTGCAGGATAAAAGTAGACCAAAGGGTTGGAGATGGCATAGGGCAACAAGGAGAAAACCTATCCCACTTCTAGGCTCTGAATTATCAGGGTATGGGGGAAAAAACAACTTATACTTAAAGAACAGTAGGGCAATCCATAATGGGAGTCTTTCAAAGAAAAACTGGCCTTGACTAAATACTAACGGGACCTAACAACTAAATGCAGTGGGTAAGTTTGGGTGTACACACACAAACACACACACACACACACACGAATGAGACAACTGGGGAAATGCAGATGGACTTCGTACTAGAATTATATATGGAAACACTGTTAGTATTGTTAGGGGCAGTAGCTGTTATATAGGAAAATTTCCATGTATTTGGAGATTCAGGTTGAAGGGTTTTAGGGTGAAATATGATACCTGCAATTTCAAACAGTTGCTTTAAAAAAGAAAAGTGCATGTGTCCATGTGTGTAGTCTGCAAAGATGGCTTCTGATGAACTACAAAGTATTGTTGTCGGTATTTGTTCTCTTGTGTAGTCACCCAAGAGTGAATCTGGGTAGATTCTCACTGTGAGTGGTTTAAGAACAAAATGTGGTGGAACTGATTATCTGCTAAATCTCAGCCTAAACGTTACATTAAGGAGGCCAGGCAGCTTCATCCCCTTTTGTGCTCTGGAAGCCCTGAGCTATCATGTAAGAAGCTGGCTACCTTGCTGGAAAGATCATGTGAAGAGGGACAGGCCCTGAGATTACATGGAGATGAAAAGATGAAGAGAAGAGGGGGGAGGGAAAGAAAGAATGGGGAGGATATCCAGCCACCCTAATGGCCCTGTCTAGCCAACATCACCAAGGTGCCTGGCTGAGCCATCTTGGATGTTACAACCTAGTCACAACCAGACAATCCAGAGTTACAAGAGATATTAAAATGTCTTAAGATACTAATTTTGGCTAACTGCCGTACAACTACATACACAGACACACGGTGAGGGGAGAAAGCAAATATGAAAAAATGTTTATTAATTAATCTATTTAATTTCTCTGTGGATTTGAACACTTTTTTTTTTTTTTTTAAAGATTTTATTTATTTATTTGACAGAGAGAGATCATAAGCAGGCAGAGAGGCAGGCAGAGAGAGGGGAAGGGAAGCAGGCCCCCCGCTGAGCAGAGAGCCCGATGTGGGACTCGATCCCAGGACCCTGAGATCATGACCTGAGCCGAAGGCAGCGGCTTAATCCACTGAGCCACCCAGGTGCCCGAATTTGAACACTTTTAAAATAAAAGACTTACAGTGGATTTTGATACTTGATCATTCCTTGGTTTTACTGTTAATTTTTAAAAGTATGATAGTGGGATTGACACTGTGTTTTCTAAAAAAGAGTTCTTTTAGAGACACCTGGGTGGCTCAATTGGTAAAGCATCTGCCTTTAGCTCAGGTCATGATCCCAGAGTCCTGGGATCAAGTCCTGCATCAGGCTCCCTCCTCAGCCCGCTTCTCCCTCTGCCTTCTGCTCCCCCTGCTTGTGGCCCCCACCTCTCTGACCAAAGGAAAAAAAAAAGAATAAAATCTTTAAAAAAAAAGTTCTTTTAAAGATATTAAAATATTTACTGATGAAATTATCTAATATCTGGGATTTACTTCTAAATAATCTAGGGGATGGGGTAAAGGAAGGAAGATGGGATATATATGAAAGAAGATTGTCTTGTTTATGATAATTATTGTTAAAGTGTTTTAGGGTAAAATATGGTATCTGCAATTTCAAACACTTGCTTTAAAAAAGAACATTATTGTTGATAACGGATGTAAGGGAGAAGATTCATTACACTCATCTCTCTACTTTTGTCCTTGCTCCATATTTCCTGTAAGTTAAAAAAAGAAATGTTGCAGCTTTGGGTTTCAGTTACAGTAAGGTGAATGGAACAGTGATATTAAAGAAACAAGTAACAAAAGAAGGCGTGCATCCAATTGGGGAAGACAGTCGCTAGAGAACAGGATTTTATTTAAAAGGGCTATAAAGTACTTACTAATAAGTTGTTCTCCCCAAAGCTGCTATATGGTTACAAGCTACTGTGGTTATTAATGATATTGATAACTCAGTGTTCTCCCCCACTGGCACAGAGAATCTAGAACTAACTATATGTAAGACTAACTTCCTTTGTTAATTTTAGGGAGATGTAGGACTGGGCAAAGATGTGAAAGGAAGAGCTGAAAGCAGGAATTACTGGCAAAAGGCAAAAGCACTAATGTTAACCAATGATATCTAAGGGCAGTGACTGTTAAGTTTAATAAGAGAAAGGGATGTCCTAAGGATACTTCCATCAAAAAGGGAGGAAAAAAAGGAATATCTATATCCAAAACCATCAGCTTTTTGCATCCAATTAGACTGAGGATATACTAATTCTTACCTTTACTTGCACATAAAGTAATTCACAATTGATGAGGCCTAACCCCAAGAATACAGAAAATAGGGCGCCTGGGTGGCTCAGTGGGTTAAAGCCTCTGCCTTCGGCTCAGGTCATGATCCCAGGGTTCTGGGATCGAGCCCCACGTCGGGCTCTCTGCTCCACGGAAAGCCTGCTTCCTCCTCTCTCTGCCTGCCTCCCTGCCTACTTGTGATCTCTCTCTCTCTCTCTCTCTCTCTGTCAAATAAATAAATAAATAAAATCTTAAAAAAAAAAAAAAAAAGAAAGAATACAGAAAATAATTGTGATTTACTACTATTCTCTTCACCTCCCAAATTCTAGGCTTGACATACTCACACATCAGCTACATAGACAGATAAACATACATATTAAGGATATCTGGAGAATACTAGAATTGGTTATAGGAAGAGGTAGTAAAAGTTTTCTACCTAAAAAACCTTTAAATACCCACAGTGTACAAGGCAAGGAGGCTCTGTTTTTCCCCACTGACAGATTGAAAAATAATAAAATATGAATAATTACCACAAAATAAATTTTTATCTGTATAGCACTTTACACTATATATGTATATAGGTGACCTAACATTCTACTCACAATCTTCTGAAGTACCTGGTGTACCCCGTATAGAGATAAGAAAATGGAGTACCAAAGAGGTTAAATCGCCTGTTTAGAAAATTCTATGGGCCGCTTGGGTGGCTCAGCTGGTTAGGCATCCAACTCTTGATTTCACCTTAGGTCGTGATCTCAGGGTTGTGAGATCAAGCCCAGCATCAGGGCCATGCTCAGTTTAGTCTGTCTGTCCCTCTCTGCCCCCTCTGCTCCTCCCCTTGCTCTCTCTCTAAAATGAATAAATAAAACCTTTAAAATAAATTCAGAGGTAGTCAGTGGTACAGCCAAGATGAGGGGCTTTAAACCTAACCTCTTAGTTCAGGGGTCTTTCTACCATTATAAAGGGATGAATCCAAAGGAGAATGGAGAACTTGAATTATTTTATACACTAAAACCTGGTACAAATTCAGATATAGAAAAATGAGGAAATAATTACAGATTTCTGAGAATAGTGGGAAAAAAAAAGTACCAAAAAATGACACATTTACTTAACTGCACAAAGGAATCCTAACTTTTCTTTTGATGTACACTTAAAGGGATACAGCATACTTTACCAACAGCCTCTGGAAACTACTCACAATATATACTTCTCATTTTTAAAATAATTTTTTTAAAAAAGCATGAAAATATGATTAGTTCTATTACCCGGATCCATATTACCTCCCATTATTTACAAGCCACTTGTCCCTATAAGGCTTCAGAACACAGTTGTGCCTTACCCGATGTTTATTTTCATTAAACCTACCGGGCTCTGTGACTGTTTTGGGCTTCTCAGTCTCCACAGGGTCTTGATTTTCAGGCATTTCTTGAATATCATCTTCTGCAAATCCGGTATCTGGGCTGCTGGTTGGTTTATCATCATCTTCATGACTCAGAGTTGGTGAAGCTTCTCTCTTACTCATCTCTAAAACAGCTGCTAGAAGCTCTTCTTCACTCATTCCGTCAAATCCGGAGTTTTCCAATTCAGACTTATCAGGATCTACCCTACATGATCTTGAATCCTGAAAAAGAGAGTCACTTTTAGAGGAAAACTGATGGCCTGAGAGTATAGCAATCTTAGAGTTTAAAGAGAGTTTATTTATTTCTAACATTTATTTCTAAAATGTTTCCTCTCTTTGATGTTTTGAGTTGACAATAGCCAATATATGAACTCACTGGCAAGCCTAATTTTCTTCTAATAAATATATAGGGACACATGTTTATTTTATTGATCACAGTAAGTGTTAAGTAAAGGATTTGGGAAATACATAAAAAATAAAATAAATTCACTCAAAATCCATTACTCAGAGATAATTATAGTAAGTATTTTTGGTGTATTTTCTTCCAGATGTACGTGGGTCACACTACGGACACTATCACCACACCTAGTATTTTTCTGTTTCTAAAAATTATTTTGTATTTTTAAATTTTTTACTTAAATTCGATTTAGTTAACATACAGTGTATTATTAGTTTCGGGGGTAGAATTCAGTGATTCATCAGTCGCATATAGCACCCAGTGTTCATAAAATCAAGGGCTCTCCTTAATGTCCAATTACCCCATCCCCCCATTCACCTTCTCCAGTAACCCTGTTTCCTATCTCTAGCAGTTTGCTCCCTGTTTTTATTATTTTATTTTCCTTGCCTTTCCTTATGTCCATCTGTTTTGTTTCTTAAATTTCACCATACGAGAGAAATCATATGGTATGTCTTTCTCTGAGTGACTTATTTCACTTATCAAGATACTCTCTATTTCTATCCACATTGTTATGAATGGCAAGATTTCACTCTTTTGATGGCTGAGTAATATTCCATTGTATGTATATACCACATTTTCTTTACCCATTCATCCATTGATGGGCATCTGGGCACTTTCCATAATTTGGCTATTGTGGACACTGCTGCTATAAACACTGGGGTGCATGTGCCCCTTCAAATCACTATGTTTGAATCCTTTGAATAAATAGTAGTGTAATTGTTGGGTCACAAGGTAGTTCTATTTTTAACTTTTTTGAGGAACCTCCATAATGTTTTCCAGAATGGTCACACCAGTCTGCATGCCCACCAACAGTGTAAAGGGGTTCCCCTTTCACCACATCCTCACCAACATCTATTGTTTCCTGAGTTGTTAACTTTAGCCATTCTGACTGTACACCTAATATTTTTTCCCTAATATTTCTATTTAAATGTTGAATCACGATGTTTTTCTTTTTTCCAAATAAATGAGAAAAATAAAAACATCAATATTATATAAATATTCAGAAGTTATTTTCTGACAAACTCTCTCTCATTTCTGGGAGAACTTCTGACTTTCTACCATTTCTCACTCAAGGTGAACAGCCAAAAACTATCTTCAGCTTTGAAATAAGATGGGAAACAAGCCAATAAAAATTAACTACTAAATTGTTATCTTAACAAAAGGGAGATTTATACTCAGTCACATGAAATGATGCAAACTCCTAGGGAAGCTTGTATCTTCAAAGTATTAACTATCATTATGTGTCAAGATAGAGAATGATAAAGTTATGCCTTCTCACATTCATTATTTAAACCTCTACATTACCTGCTTGACTGCTGATGTAAAATGTTTACTACAGTCCCCCATATATTAACAATTAGTATTAAATAAAGCAAAAGATTACTTCAGGACCCACAAGTAAAAGTAGCTCTGAAGATTAACAGGAGAAAGCAATTTACCTGTCACTGCTAAAGTCTCAATCATAGAAACAACCCAAGTGTCCATCAATGGATAAATAAAAATGTGGTATACATATACAATAGGATACTATTCTGCCACAAAAAAACAAAACCTTGCCATTTGCAACAAAATGGATGGACCTTGAAGGTATTAAGCTAAGTGAAATGAGTCAGATAGAAAAAGACAAATACCATATAATCTTGCTTACATGTGGAGTCTAACAAAACAAAACACAAAACCCCACCAAGCTCACAGATGTAGAGAACAGACTGCTGGTAGTTAGGGGTGGAAGCCTGTGTGTGTGTGTGTGTGTGTGAGAGAGAGAGAGAGAGAGAGAGAGAGAGAGAGACCGACACAGACAAACAGACAGAAATGGGTAAAGCAGGCCAACCTCCAGTTATAAAATAAATAAGTCACGAGGATGAGGATGTAATGTACAGAATTAGACTACTGTTAATATTTTATTGCAGATTTGAAAGTTGCTTAAGAGAACAGATCTTAGAAGTCCTTCCTACAAGAATTTTTTTTTGCTAACTATGTACGGTAATGGATATTAACTAGACTTACTGAAGTAATCTTATTGCAAGACATAAAAATACTGAATCAATATACTGTACACCTGAAACTAAAATGTCAATTATACCTTAATAAAAAAAGTCCCAATCCATTTTTATTTTTTTTAAAAGATTTTATTTATTTTTTTAACAGAAACATAGCAAGAGAGGGAACACAGCAAGGGGAGTGGGAGAGGGAGAAGCAGGCTCCCTGCTCAGGGAGCCGGATGCGGGGCTGGATCCCAGGACTCTGGGATCATGACCTGAGCCAAAGTCAGATGCTTTACGACTAAGCCACCCAGACACCCCGTCCCAGTCCATTTTTTAAACAGACTGGTTTTGTAGTTACAGAAAGTATACTCTTTAAAAGTAGTGTTTCAACAGACCCATCCAGTTTATGAATTTATGATCTATGCTATTTTATTAAGTTTGCTTAAAAAAAAGTTTGCCAATGCTCATTATAAAGGCATTTGTTTGGACAGTAAGAGCTATACAAATATTTGTCAAGTATTTTGATGAGAAATTACTTACTTTTTCCAGGTCTTCCGGCTGCTGTTCGCAGCCTGACATTTCACAGATTCTCTGGCTAAGGGCCACAGAGCGTTTCAGCTCATCCTCACTGTCTGAATCAAGGCATAAAGCCAAGGAGCTCTTGGATTTGAAGGGGAAATTCCTGTAATTTAAGAAAAAAAACCCTCTATGAGTCTGATAAATTAACATTTGTCCTTGTTATTCCCTTGATGTGTGAATACCAAAATAAAAAACTTCTCCATTATGGAAAATGACTTACAGAGAAAAAAAGATACAGCAAAAGTGGTATATTTAAGCATTACCTTTGCCCCACTCCAAAACAGCCATGCTTTGAAAATTTGACAATTGTTACGCTATAATAAAATCCATCTGTAAACCAATCACTTTGTGCCTTTTTTCTTTTAATGATCAACCCCAAAGTTTTTGTTTTTATAAAGCAAGTTCTCTACTGAATGCATGCAGACATAGCAATGAATAAATGTTTTTGACAACACTGTGCATGAGGGCTAATTTTTGATCTTTTAAATTATGATCCATGTATTTTAAAATTAACAGTAACATTCCACTTATCCAATTATATGTAGGTCAGACTTCTGGCAACCTCTACTTTCCAGAACACAGGGATTCAAAAGTAAGAAAAAAGGCTTCTGAGGAAAGCAGTAGTTTCAAAGCCAATGTACTTTACTCTTTAGACAGGGACCCTTTCCTTCCTAGGAAATGGTGTATAAAATAACATAGCAAGTTCATCAAGAAATGAGAGCTAGGAAATGAGAGAGAATAACCACAAAAAGGGCAATAAAGAACTATGAAGTCATTTAATATAAACTGTTTTGTAAGAATTAAAAGCCTCAGAGGGCATTATCATATTAAAACACAGGGCAGTAAGTGACACTCATAATGCTGATTCTAAGTCATTAAAATATATTTAAATTATCTTCAGTGTTTTATTTAGGAATAGAAGGAATTCTGTAAGGTTACAGAGTATATAACCATCTAAAATGGCTAAGCATCTTAGAGATTAATGCTTAAAAAAGCAATATTAAGCTATGTAAAAATTTGTATGTGGAATACCAAATATCATTCTTCAGTGATACCAGATAAGTAAGGTGTTACTGCAATTGTCTTCTAAGTGAGCTGAAAATAAACTAAAAGAAAAAGTGGTAAAGGTCAAAGAGCACGAACTTCTTTGATGGAGCTTAACATAAATTCATATACTATACTAAAAAAAAAAAAAAAAAAACTAAAATGGAAATTGGAAAAATGCAATTAATCTAAATGTAAAAACTATAAATAAACATATAGAATGATGGCACCAAGAAATAAGAGGCCACAATGGAAACCAGGAGGATTGCATAGCAATGTAGATCAAAGAAAAGAGGCAAGTGGTCAGTGATAAACCCAAACATAGTCTGTGGCTGAGAGCACCCAGGTTATCACTGCACTCCAGCCTGTACACTTAAATAGCCTCCCATTATGTGTTCAAAAGGGTTTTCAGTATAACTTAGAAATAGCCAATTAGCCATCTTAATTCCTCATTTCTGATTTCATGCTCACCAAGCAAAGCTGAATGTATTAATTTGTTTACCCATGTAAACACTTAGCTGAAGGACGGTGACACCTGGCTACAAATATACCAGGGTCAAATGTGACAAAGGACATTGCAGAAGAACCAACGGTATTCTTGTTCGTAACTCAGCCTCTTTTAAGTTTGATCGGCATGACAGGTCTTCTAGGGCCTAATTATCCTTTATTGACCAACTCTCAAATTCTCATACCAGTAGACCCTGGAGAACAGATGACCATGCCAAATATAATGATGCCCAATGAAACCCTCTCCTTCTTGAAACTATAGTGATTTGGTACATAAAGAGTGCATTCCATTAATAATTACTATATTCACAGAAGGCAGCTTGCCTGTAGTAAGGAAAAATATTCATCCTGTAAATGCATCACTTGCTCACTTTCTAAGCAGCCAAGTGGTATTGCTCATTTGTATCTTGAGAACGGGCAAGAGTATTCATATCGGTACCATTTCAGATTTCTAGTCATGTTAGTCATCTGGTTTTAATTGCACTGAAAAATAATTAACAGGAGGAAAAGAAAATAGCAGTTCCCAAATATCATTTTATGGTTATATAAGCCCCCCAAAGCCCTTAAACAACAGAAGTGTCTCTTTTCTAAAAGTACTTTGGGACATCAAATTTTCAGAAAAACAAATTTTAAAGATAAATGACAACCAAGTCATTTAGAACTGTTTAATCAGGAACTGTGGTTCTAGTTAAATCATAGAGGAGCTGTATTTTTTTCTTTTCTTTTTTTTTTTTAAGAATCTGCTTCCCTTCTTGGACAAATTTTTCCATCTTAAGTAAAAAATATAGAACATCTATAGAATAGCTACATTTCACTGTGTGTTTGTTTTCTTGTTCCCTTTCAGAATTGCTCCAGTTCAGTGTCTAAGATAAGTCCCAGACTGGTTAGCAACAGGTGAAAAGATATTTTGGGAACCCCATGTGTAGCTTTGAGGAACAGTGCTTTATACCAACAGTGGTTATTTATCCCTTCAGGCCTTAAAATCCCTTGTCATCAGCCAATTTCTATAGTTGCAGGTTGAAAATATAACGGATTAACAGATGATTTAAGAAGTTTAAAAACAAAATTTTGAGAAGATCATCTGAATGTGCTTCATTCTGTTAAAGATTTGTTATATCCTAGGTTATACTTCAAAGCAGATTCAGGAAAATTACAAAGTATAGTAATAGAGAGCAGTTATCATGCAAAGAAAAACAAAGAAAAGGGGAGGGGATAATCTTGGAAATTAGGGTAAGCCAAATCCTTAAAAATACAAATTTTGGGTACACAAGAAATATAACTCACTTTGAAGGTGTAGAAGGGCTGGTGATGCAGGAATTCACCATTTGAGAGGCTTTCAATGGTCTAGAACTATCAGAAAATTAGAAAATATATAATGTATATAATTACATTATTAAAAATATATTTAACTTATAAACTGAATTATTCTATACTATAGCTCCTTATATATCCTTTTGAAAAGCAAGTAATTATAATACTTCTACTAGCTATAGAGGCCAAAAGAGAAAACAAAACACCATCTGTAGGCTCTTCCTGATCCAATGATCTAAAAAAACAGCATTGGAAATGAAGTCAAAGGTAATGCATATGAAAGAACAACTTGGGAAAAATTATCTTGCCTCAGTTCTTTACTTTTAAGCAATAAAATAATAATAGCTCTCATTTATTGAGGACTTACTGGCTCTCAGACACTGGAGTAAGAGCTCATGTGTACTACCTCACTTAATGTTCCACATCATCCCATTATTTCCCCATACACAGGTCAAAGAACTTGTCCAAAGTATTCAAGCCGTTCCACTGTGGAATCATAGAGCCTGGTTTCAGGCCTGTGATCATAAATCACCCACACTGATGGCCACAAAGAGTAACAGTTCTACCAGCAGAGGGCAGTTTGCATTAAGCAAAAACATCTATTCTGATGAAAGCCCGTAAAAGAAAACCCAGAAACACTTAAGACTCTGGGAAAATATCTTTATTAGTAAGAGTCCTTCAGTGTAAACTTACACAATGTAGCATATATTTCAATTATTAATCCAAGGGAAATACATTTTATAAAACTGAATCAATTATCGTTAGCAAATACTCATTCACCTTCTGAAAGGTCTATTTATTCTACGTTAGCCAAGAGATCTGGCTCTTCCAGTTACTAACTGCATCGTGACCTTAAGAAAATCACTTATTCTCCTTGGATCTTCTCTGTAAAGCTAAAAATTTAAACAAAATCTCTAAGATCCTTTTCACTTCTAAAGTTGGAGAACTTTGTGATTCTTCCAAATTAGAGTTCAAGTATAAAAGAGCTACAATACATGGCTTCAAAGCAATGTAAGTAGAGTAATGCAAGAAAGAGCCATGTTCAGAGAAGTCCTAAGGTCTTCCCAGCACACATGATAATGCAAAATCAAAAGTAAAGGTTACTTCTTTTATCACAGAAAAATTTCTAGGAACCACAGAAGTTCTTCATTCACACTGGTGATAATACATTTATGAAAATACAATCAATCTGGGGGGCACTAAATCAAATTTAGTACACCATTTCTCAAACTTGCATATCCCAAAGAGTCAGCAAAGGCATTAAAAAAATACTTATTTTCAAGCCCTATCTCAGATCTACTAAAACAGAACTATTAGGAAAGAACACAAGAATTAGTATTTTTAGTGTTCAGTGACTCTTATGAACAAGCAAATTTGATTTATATTCCCCAAATGTACCAAACTTGTCTTCTAGTGATCTAAAAGATTAAGAGCACTCTCTAGAAAGGTTAACTTATTAAGAAAGGCAATTAATGTACTCAGAAAAACTTTAAGCATTTTATTTAATTACTTCCATCAGGCAGTAATTTGACACAAAATCCCAAAATAAAGCAAAATTAAAATCTCCTTCTTGGTCCGATTTTACCTGAGAGTCATGTTATCTAGTTCAGCCATTGTTTTGATCAGATACTAAAGCCCTTCTACTTCAAAAGGAATGGTAAAGAAATTCTCTCTCAAGGACTTACATTGCCATATGTGCACTCCAACCAAGGGTGAAGGGTGGTTTTGTATTTTCAGTGCAATGAGAGGATAGGGTCAGGTATCTTGGGATGATGACTTGCTGCCCAATCTTGTTGTTAAGTGAGAGAGTGACATTGAAGCTGTATCGTTTCAAATGCAGAATGAGGATCCTGAAAAACAGGAGATGATACAACTAGTTCACACATAACAAAGCTAGCTCTCTTACCAGTAACTAACCATGTTAGACAGCTTTTGACTTAAAGAATACTTTTGGCTAAAGATCTTTCAAAGAACGTTTACTGAATAGCTGCCATGTGTTAGGCATTGTGCTAGGTACTAAGAATATAAATAAAAATAAAACATGGGCATTGGGTGGCTAAATGAGGTCTGGGTAAAATATTTATAATGCTCACTGAAAAAAAAAAAAACAACCACCAAATAGAACACATTGTATTTTAAAATGCTGGTATTGGGGGGCACCTGGGTGACAAAGTCGGTTGAGTATCGGACTCTCAGCTTTGGCTCAGGTCATGAGACTGAGCTCTGAAGCTGGCTCCACACTCAGCAAGGAGTCTGTGTGGTCTCTCTCTCCCTCTGAGCCCCTCCCCCTGATTCCCTCTCTAAAATAAATATATAAATCCTAAAAAAAAAATCTTTTTAAATTACTAAAATGTTGGTATTGGGTTAAATCCTTAAATTATTTAATGTTACATAGTTTACAAAAAAATAGGCATTATATAACAACTAATGGTAATTTAAAGTGTTAAACAGCCCTTATGTTTGACGGTGAACATTAAATTATTTCACGATGATTTTTGACAAGAACTGTTTTTTTTTTTAAGTAGGCTCCATGCCCAGCATGGAGCCCAACACAGGGCTTGAACTCATGACCCCATAATTAAGACCTGAGCTGAGATCAAGAGTCAAACACCCAGGCACTCCTGACAAGAACTGCTCTTATTTCAATGTGTAGCACTTTCTCTGGAAAAAAGCTAAGAAAGAAATAGGGAAGTTTTCTCAACTTACAAAAAGTTCTACACAATTTACATGCCAAATCTGGGTTGCGGGTCTGAAAAGGCTTTTAGCTCTGTAGAAACACTTCTTTTTAGTTACTATTGTGCCAACCTTTTCACCTCTGATACAGACCATAATCTCTGCTTGATGGACTAAATATATTTCACAGCCCACAAGAACACTTTAAAATTTGAATTTCAGAACTCTTATGGGAATAAACCTCAATTCTAGGCAAAATAATGTCTGCTTTATGGAGAACGGTTTCCTTTCTTACCATATGTATCTTTATCACAGAAGCCATAAACTAAAAAAATTGTAAATTAAAGTTACTATGTTTTTCTTTAGAAAGTAAGCTAGAACTCATAATCTTCAAATTCACAACCTGAGAGAACACAAGGATCTAAATGGTATGAAGAGAATAAAACTAATGTCAAATATTTCCACTAAATTTCCAAATAATCCTACCAAAATAAAAGGTAATATGAAACAGACAGATGATAGTCAAAATCACTTTTCTACAAAGATAAGGTGGACTAAAACTGAACATATTTGATAAAGATACCTGGCCCTTCAAGAATAAAAGTAAACTGCCTTTAATACTGAAATGCAAAAATCTGACAATCAGGATTTATGATACAAAGGCTTCTAAAGTTCGGAGTAAGTAGACCTGTAACACAAGCGACCTACCAGAAAAAAAGGAAAAAATTTCCCTTGGTTATTTTTTTTTCTCACTAAAAGAAGAAATAGCTAAATACTTGAAAAAGAATCAGACATTCAGTTTGCCAGGTCAAACATGTTCAAATTGTACATGCTTCCCTTAGTTAATAACAGCTGGGAACAATCAATCCTTTGCCTTAAGGTTTGTCTCCTCCACCTCCTGCCTCAAAAACACTCACCAATAGGAAAGAATAAGTATCTCGAGTAGGAAATGGTCAATATAATACTGCTATGATTTAGAAAGTAATTTCTTTAAAAGAAATTCATTTTCTAGAAAAGAGATAATGGAATGTAAAAGAACTAGTCTCTAGGGGCTAGGTTCCAGAAACTCTACACTTACAGAAAAGTGAAGCTAATAAAAGAAAGTAAAGCACTTTGCAGGCAAAGTGCCACATAAATACTTAATAATAACAACCTTGTTTGTGGTTGAGATCTATTCTTGGAAAGAACTAGAAGCTGTACTATAATCACATCATATTTTGTCTAACTAGTTTGGTTTTATGTATGTTTACACAGAGCTAATGTAAGTTAATTTCACTCCTAATTCTGAATTGTTTTGATTATAGGAAACTTACTAACTTACAAGATGCTTTGAATAAAGGAATCAAAAAAAAAAAAGCCAACCCCTGCAGAAAAGTACTCTTCTTGTTTTATTTTCATGCACACACATGTATGTATTTGTGGAAGATTTTTACTGAAGTTTTCAGAGAAGAGGAGACTAGCACATAACCAAACTGCAAATTATAACTGAATGTCATACATTACCAAATTAAAAATCTACTACGTAGTCCCTACCATTGTTCCAAAGTCTCATCAGCTACCGCCATCTTTCAAGGAATCTCAAGTGACTTCCCTTGTTCAGCATTCCAAATCGTCTTCCTTTCTTACACAAGAGCTTCCATCCTCCACCTTCTCCTACCTCAGCTTTGCTTTCCCAATCCATTCCAGTGAGCCACTGACCAGTAATATCTGTGAGTACTTTAAAGAAGAAAAACTGAAGAGCAATTCATTTTACCTGGGTAGCCTGTTAAATTTGTGCCTGACAAGAGCACACTTCCCACCACACTTCTCACAGGAATACTCAAGTTCTTCTGCCTGTAAAGAGACAAGAGGGAAAAATAAAGAAGCATGAAGTTGAATCAGCACTACCCCATTACATGCTAACACTCTTTTCTAGTCAACTAGTTTAGTGCAATGACAACTCCGACCAGTTTAAATTTTGTGTCTAGAGTCACAAGCCTTACTAAATTGACCTAATCCTCAAAATAGATATAATATCACGCCCTATTTCAGAATTCCTAATTTCCTTTTTTACCATGGAAACATCTCAATTTATGACAGCAACTAGACTCTACAGTAGCAGATTCTCAACCTTTTCCCCATGGATGCACAAGAACCACTGCCAAGAGTATATCCAGATTGTAACATTTGGCCATAGCAGAGATAAGATCACCTTTGGGTTAGGCGGAGTTCCTGGTCTGTTAGGTGTAACTCTACCCCTTTCTTATAATGGAACTCAATCTTCTGGTGACAGCCCACTAAGAACTGTTCTAAAAGGACCAAAGTTTGGGGTGGATATCATTACCTAGAGAAAACTGAAACAAGAAATCCTTAAAAAAATGGGGGTAAACATACACAGGAAAAGCTTCAAATTCTATGATAATAACAGGAATAGTAAGGAATGATAAAACAAAAAGAAAAGCAGAGTATTTATCTTTGGGTAGAGCTGAATGTTCATCATTTAAAGAACAGAATTTTTTTTTAAACCTCAGGAAGACAACCCTGCCTATTTGCTACAACAAAACAAGACCCACTGTTAAAGAGACAAAGGGTGATCCTGGCAAATTTCCTCAGTTATAAAGGACTGCTACACAACACGTCCAATTATGCCCCCAAAACTTGCTGAGTATCTGTGACAGTGCATCACAGAAACATATTTATCTACAGCTTTGACTAAACATGACTTTTCCCTTTTGTTTCTAAAAGGTTACATACAACCTAAGGAAAAGAAAAGAGTATTTTTTCATTCCTCAGATCTCAGATACAAACTCATATAGCATCTCTAATTTTTACCAACACTACCAAATTTTAGCACATGCTTCAAGTTAGTATTTGTTTATAAATAACTGCTTCTTCTAAGGTTGTCTAAAACACCTGCTATTGAATTCATGTATATTCTACTTAGCCAATCAACAGTCTTCTTCAATGAGTTAACATTAGATATATCAAGCTCTTAAAATTAAATTTTATAAATATTTCTCATTTGTTTTTCCTTTCATGTAATTTTGTTGAAACTCTTGTCTTAAAGAAACCAATTTCAAATACAATTACCTATGCTATATAAAACTTAGGTATGTGAAGATCCCCAAAAATATTACTTACCCTAAAGAAAAGATCAAGAGAATCTTGAATTGAACGAGGAGGGAGTGGCTTTTTCCTTCGAGGAAGGTCAATGGAGAGGTCATTAAACTGTTCTCTCTTGGGAATAATCTCTCCACATCTGTCCGAATAAAAGAAGACAAATGGAAGCATTTAGAAGTCTAACTGTGCAATACAAAATAAATACAAATATACTTCAGAAACACTGTGCCTGCAGAGAACTTTGCAGGTACTGACAAAGACTATCCTTAGTTGATAAGCAATATACAACACCTGAGACTTGCAAGTATTTAAGTACTTTATCAGAATGCTAATTTTCTTTTTAAAAAGCCCCAAAAGTTAAAAACACTGAAGTACAACATACGCATAGAAAAGTGAATCAAAGTTGTACAGTTTCATGAATTATCAGTATAGTTTCACGAATTATCAGTTAACCCCACTTACTTAAATCAAGAAATAAAACATTATAAACTCCCTGGAAGCCCTCTCACATGCCCCTTTCCAGTCACTATTCCTTTCTCCCAAAAGATAACTATTATCCTGACTTCTAACACAACAGGTGAGTATTGCCTGTTTTTGAACATTATATAAATGAAAGCATACAGTATGTTTTCTTTAGTATCTTTTGTTCAACATGATTGTGAGATTCAAACATGCTTGCTGCACGTGGCTATAGTGCACCTTCACTGTTGGCTTACATTAAGCTGCTCTGAGCACACCATAATTTATCTATACTACTACTGATGGACTTCTGGATTGTTTCCAGTTTTTGATTATAAAACAATGCTTTAAAATTCTATGTGTTCAGCAAGTCTTTCTGCTCACAGGTCCTGTACCCGTGCTTTAATAATAAAAACACCTTTTGCATTGAAAATAAAATAAAAATCCTGTATGTTCTCAGGGTGCCTGAGTGGCTTAGTTGGTTAAGCATCCAACTCTTGGTTCCAGCTCAGGTTATGATCTCAGGTCATGAGGTCAGGCTCCATGATCAGCACAAAGTCTGCTTAAGATTCTCTCCCTCCCTTTGCCCCTCCAAGCATGCACTCTAAAATAAAATAATCTTTAAAAAAAAATTCTAGGTGGGCGCCTGAGTGGCTCAGTGGGTTAAAGCCTCTGCCTTCGGCTCAGGTCATATCTCAGGGTCCTGGGATCGAGTCCCGCATCGGGCTCTCTGCTCAGTAGGGAGTCTGCCTCCCCCCCTCTCTCTGCTTGCCTCTCTGCCTACTTGTGATCTCCGTCTGTCAAATAAATAAATAAAATCTTTAAAAAAAAAAATTCTAGGTATTCTGATGAATTTCTGTTAGTAGAACTGTTTGATCACTGGATATATTTCTACAGAATTTTAAAAAATTGCTCAGAGAGCAAAACACTGTACTTATCTGGAAACAAATTCAGTTTTTTAAAAATAGTTTTAGTTGATGTTTTTCCTTCTCTCTGTATAGCAGCATTTTTAGTAATATTCAATCTCCTGCCCCAGTTGAAGACTGGAGATCTTAAAAATATATCCTTCATTCAACAAATATTTGAGTGCCTCTATCTGATAGGCAGAATTCTAAGATGACTCTTATCCTTTGTATAATTCCATCCCCTTTTTAATTTTTTTTTTTTTAGATTTTTAAATGTTATTTATTTTTTGACAGAGATCTCAAGTAGGCAGAGAGGCAGGCAAGAAAGAGATGGGGAAGCAGTCTCTCCGCGGAACAGAGAGCCTGATGTGGGGCTCGATCCCAGGACCTGAGATCATAACGTGAGTGGAAAGCAGGGGCTTACCCCACTGAGCCACTCAGGTGCCCCTAATTCCATCCCCTTTAAAGAGAACTTGTGACCCTGATGAGCTTTCACTCCCATGATCAAGTTGCTTTAAGACAAAGGGATTTTGCAGATATGATTAATGTTACTAATCTTGAGTTGATTAAAGAAAAAAGGAGATTATCTGAGTGGCCAGACTTCATCACTTGAGCTCTTTAAATCTGGGTCTAGAGGTCTCAAACAGAGGAAGTCAGGGATTCAAACTCAGACGTGGACTGCTGACCTGAAAGAAAACCAACAGCACTGCTGTGAACTGCCTCTGGAAGCCAAAGAGCATGAACCTGCAGGCAGCCTTCTGTAAATGAGTAGTTGCAGCTAACAGCCGGCAAGAAAATGGGGACTACAGTACCACAATCATAAGGAACGAAATCCTGCCCACAACTTTAATAACTGTGGAGGGGGATCCAGATAAGAACAAGCAATACTTTGACTTCAGTCTTCTGATACCATGAGCAGAGAACTTGGCCACCCTCTACCTAGACTTCTGACCTATGGAACTGAGTTAATAAATACTGTTTTGAGCTGATGAATTTGGGCAATTTCTTAGGCATCACTAAACATGCCTCCTCTATTCCAGAAACTGTTCTAGTAGCACTGGGGTTACAGCAATGAACAAACTCAAGATAAAATACCTCACTGCACAAAGCTATACTGGAGGGAAAAGACAGTAAAAAACATACAAGTAGGGGTGCCTGGGTGGCTCAGATGGTTAAGTGTCTGCCTTTGGCTCAGGGCACGGTCTCAGGGTTCTGGGATGGAGCCCAGCGCCGGGCTTCCTGCTCAGCAAGGAGCCTGCTTCTCTGTCTCTTCCATGTTCCTGCTCCCGCCACCCACTACCCCAGTATCTGTATCTCTCAAAATAAATAAATAAAATCTTTAAAAAAAAAACCCAACCATATAATTAATATGTATGGTATGTTAAAGTGATAGTGATAAGCGCTAAGGGAAAAAAATAGTGGAAGATCAGAGTAGATAATTGGAATTTAAATAGGGTAAATGTCTAGAAAATGCGTTACTGAGCAAATGGCTTTTACATAAAGATATGGAGAGGAATATGGGGAAAGAGAGTCTGAGATAAAGGGACGAGTAAGTGAAAAAGGTCATTAGGTACCATTAAAAAAAAAATAAAAGAAAGGAAGCTAATTAGGAACAGAATGAGGAAGGCAAAGAGAAGCAGGAGATCAAGTCAGAGTTAACTGGGGGAAGAGAACAGATGATACAGGATTTTGCATATTACAGTAAGAACTTCAGCTTTTATAGGTTAATGAGGAGAGGGCTAACATGATCTAACTTCCACTTTATCAGTTTTTTTTTTAAAAATTTTTTATTTATTTATCAGAGAGAGAGGGGGAGAGAGTGAGCACAGGCAGACAGAATGGCAGGCAGAGGCAGAGGGAGAAGCAGGCTCCCTGCTGAGCAAGGAGCCCATTGTGGGACTCGATCCCAGGACGCTGGGATCATGACCTGAGCGGAAGGCAGCTGCTTAACCAACTGAGCCACCCAGGCGTCCTAACTTCCACTTTAAATGGATCACTTTGGCTAATGTGTTCAAAAAAGACTAAAGAGAGAGACAGGATAGAAACACAGAGACCAGTTTAGAAGGTATTCCAACAGGGGCTCCTGGATGGCTCAGTGGGTTAAAGCCTCTGCCTTTGGCTCAGGTCATGATCCTGGGGTCCTGGGATCAAGCCCAGCATTGGGCTCTAGCCCAGCATTGGGCTCTCTACTCAGCAGGGAGCCTGCTTCCTCCTCTCTCTCTGCCTACTTGTGATCTCTGTCTCTCAAATAAATAAATAAAATCTTCAAAAAAAAAAAAAAAAAAAAAGAAGGTATTCCAACAATCCAGGCAAGAGATGATGGTGGCTTTGATCAGAATGGTGGCAAGAGGTCAGATCCTGGGATATACTCTTGAAGGAAGAGCTGAAAGGATTTCCTGACATATGAGATGGAGAGATGCAAGATAAAGTGAGGAGGTAAGAAACACACCACGTTTTTGGGCTGATAAAACTCTGAGTATGGAACTGTTATTACTGAGATTTATTACTGAGATAGGGGGAACGTAAAAGGTTTTATGGAGAATACCACTTAGTTTTAGATAATTTAAGTTCTCTGAATGGAGAATTCTTCATATTCAATAATATACTGCCATACCAAAATACCATATAAAGTAACTGAAAACAATTTAAACTACAGCATTTAAACTACATTCCATTTAAACTACAATAGTTTAAAAAAATAAGTACATTTGGCAAATTGGCCAAACTAACCTATAGTGAGATGGGACAGAGGCTAAACAATGGAAATTACAGTCAGAAGTGTATGCAATCTTCTGAGAGCCAAAAACTATTTTGTGTTTAAGAAACTGTGTTAAAGAAAATTGCTAATGAAGCAACAAAAGCAAGGTCTTTAAGGAGGTGGTTGTACCACTGCTGCTGTGGCCTCACAGTGTCTTGCTGCCACCCAGACTCGCCACACTCTTGGGCTGCTGCTCAGTCTACCTGCCCGGCATATCTAACATCCCATGTGCTATCTCACTTCATGCACGGTGCACACACCTCAAACACCCACCCAGTATCTGGGTGCTGTGTAAGGGGAGTGCCTGACTGATGCCACAGGCACAGGCCAGCAGCCACTACTTTGATATGGCCTTCTTGCTTCTTGTAGTGCCGGTAGCCATTTCTGTCAGGGACCACTGAAATTTTCCTATTAAAAAAAATGTGGCTGGCACCCCCACAACTAAGTAACAATAATTAAAACTTTGCCTAACCTGAACAAATTTGTTGGTAAAGTATGTTAGAATAAAAGGAAAAAATAACTAGCTACCATATTATTAACTGCTGATGGGCTCTCCAGCTTTTAGGAGATGGACTACATTTATAAGATGTGGACTTTTTGGGACGCCTGGTGGCTCAGTTAGGTAAGCCACTGCCTTCAGCTTGGGTCATGATCCCAGGGTCCCGGCATCAAGTCCCACATCCAGCTCCTTGCTCGGCAGGGTACCTGCTTCTCTGCTTGCCACTCTGCCTGCTTGTGGGCGTGCTCTCTCTCTCTCTTGTTCTCTCTGACAAATAAATAAATAAAATCTTAAAAAAAAAAAAGTAAAATTTGCCTTTAAAAAAAAAAACAACAAAACCTGGACTTTTTCTTGTAAAAATAATTTATCCACTGGGGGAGCAAAAGACTGAAGAAATTATGAAGATAAGAAATGTCACACATACTAGTGATACAACACTCTAGTGTCTATCTGAATGTTCAAACTTCTAGT
The DNA here is from genome assembly GCF_009829155.1 of Mustela erminea. NCBI lineage: Eukaryota > Metazoa > Chordata > Mammalia > Carnivora > Mustelidae > Mustela > Mustela erminea. Next base: position 28,260,533 of record NC_045621.1, read on the forward strand.
CACAATTATTAAAATGTTATAGCTTGGAGAGACCTCATGAACAGTCTAAGAAAAACAAAAAAAATGGAAGACAGAATGGACAGCCAATATATGCGTTTTGAGTATTTCTAAAGAAAATTTCAAAACAAATGGAAGAGAAGTACTATTTAGAGAAGAGTTTTCTTGAGTGGAAGAAAATCCCAAATCTTTCAGAATGAGAAAGCTCCATCATGTTAAAGGCAAAATTAAACAAAATACTTAGATGCAAACTTGTGAAAATGCAAACTTGTGAAACTTGTGAAAATGTAAATGTAATTTTCAAAATTTCAAAATGTAAATTTCAAAATTAAAGAATATCACAGATTTTCAGGAAGAAAAAGATTACCCACAAAATCAGGTTTCTCCCAAATGGCACAGAGTAAGAAAACACAATGGGATAGTTTATGTAAGATATTAAGGGGGAAAGGCTATGTGTGATTCAATAATTCTTTATTAACTCCTGTGTGAGAGCAACACAATTCTTACTTATACAGAAGGATTCCACTCTCTCTGAAAAAACATATTCGGAGATGTACTACTGAAAGATTAATCAAAATAGCACCTTTTGATGTGAAATGCACGGTATAGAAGTCTTGGTGATGAGCATGGAAATTAACTAAATGTAGAAAGTCTGAATAATCAATAAAAATAAGGTTAAAGAGTATTGCAAAGATTAAAAATAATTCAGATTTTGATCCTGTAAAAAATGATTTTTAATAAAAATAATTAGGTTTAATAAAATAAGCAACAGGAGGGAGTCTTTTCAGGTAAAAACAAAAGAACAACAAGTATTCCCAAAGATCTCGATATTCCACAGAGATTAAAAGAAAAACCCACAAAAACAAATTCATAGATCAAAATTAAGTGTTTAGTCAGCACTACAGCACATGACGAAATTGTCAAGCTCTCCTTAGTTTTCACCTACAAAGCATTTTTATAAATGATATAGAAAAGAGATGTTTGGTAGAATCTATGCATTTATGTGCCCTTATGACAAAGAAAGGAAGAATTAAAACCTTCTAAAAGAATTTTAATCACTTGCCATCAAGAATTAAAAGGACGAAGAGTCTTCTTAGAGGCTACTTACGCTTTACAGATGATGGAGTGCTGAACCTCAAACTCCAAGTTAGTAATAACAGGGCAGGTGTACACTCTGGTGGCTGAAATATCTGACGAATTTTCTTCTCCAGGAACAGGTTCGGTCTTCCAAGTTTTATTTAACTTTTCCATGTCCTCTTTCAGCTGGTCTAAGCACTGACTTAAAAATTCATGAGCATCCTAAGAAGGCACAATATCTTTAATCATAACATCTTTAATCAAAACATTTCCTATCACAATGATAGCTTGCTAACACTGTGACTTATACAACTAAAGCACTTGGAGGTCAGTACCATATGTGAAAAAGGTCAGATTTACTCTAACAATCTGGGGGTACATATTTTGTGAATAAGACTAAATGACACTGCAACTGGTGAATCACCTAATTTTACCTCTGAAACTAAGAATGCACTATATTACTGTATAGTGTTGTATGTTATATTACACACACAACACACAGTGTCTTATTACAAAGACAACACTGTATGTTAACTGAGGTGTATTTAAAGAAACATTAAAAAAAAGAATGACAGATTTTATATTCTTAACTACCAGTTGGATTAGCATGAATGAATAAATGAATTACTCCTTTAAGATAAAGTATTTTTTTCTAAAATAGCCTTTGTAGCTAAAAGAGCCTAAGCTCCTATTATGGCAAACGAGATTTGTATTTTTCAATATGATAAAATACACAGAAGAGTCTTGTTAACCCTTAACGTAAGTCCTCAGGTCTTTCAACCTGTGATGAACACACGTACACAAATCTCATTTAAAAATGGAAATTAGACAATACACTGATATCATTTCAATTTCCCTTATCTCTAAAATGTTTAAAAATGGGGCGCCTGGGTGGCTCAGTGGGTTAAGCCGCTGCCTTCGGCTCAGGTCATGATCTCAGGGTCCTGGGATCGAGTCCCGCATCGGGCTCTCTGCTCAGCGGGGAGCCTGCTTCCTTCTCTCTCTCTCTGCCTGCCTCTCAGTGTACTTGTAATTTCTCTCTGTCAAATAAATAAATAAAATCTTTAAAAAAAAAAAAAAAACAAACAAAAAAACAATTAGTACTCACATTCTGCATATAACCAGAGAATCTCTCTGCCGTTGCGGAAATGGCATTTTTAACCTTCTTGAGTAAATCTTTTTTGGTTTCTGAATTACAGATATCTTTTTTAACAAGCAAGTGTGCAAAACGTCTGTTAAAAGAAGAGACAAGTTTGGTGTTCTTTTACAGAAGTTCGGTTAGCATATTTTAAAGACTGTTAGCAATGGCACATAAAACTTTTCAGTGTCTATAACTCTGCTATTCCATAATCAATAAGGTAAAAGGTTACTTAGTAAGAATGTAACACTTACCTGATAAGTGCATTGAGTGGAATTTTCTTCCATGGGATACCTTGCTTAAGCAAGTCATTTGCAAATGATTGAAGTGAAAAAAGAGACTGTAAGATAGCATTCATATAGCAGGTATTTCCCAAATTGGAGAAGCTGAAAATGAAAAAAAATAGTACTGTAGAAGATTACAGTAATTCCTGACATATGTTCATTAAAGTAGGGGGTTCTCCAGTATAGCACACATCAGAATCACATGGAGGGCTTGTTAAAATACATATAGCTCGGCCCCAAATAGAAACTGTAGATCTAGACAGAGAGGGTACAAAACTGTGCATTTCTAACAGGACTCCAGTTCATACTGATGCTGTTGGTCTGGGAACCATACTTTGAGAACCACTGGATTATAAGATTAAAATAAGGAAAATGATACATTTTCAAATGAATGGTAAAAATAACTGGGGACTTATGCAAAGAGCTATTTGTTCTTGTTTATAATTTTAATTTTTTCCCTGAGATATAACTTATTTCTCTTTTGTATATCCCCAGAAGTAGAACAGCTGGGTCATAGGATATATGTGTTTGGGTTTAATGGGTATTGCCAAACACTTTTCTAAAGCAAACTTTTAAAAAAACTTTTATAAATATTTTAAAAATATTCCCTTGGGGCACCTGGGTGGCTCACTGGGTTAAAGCCTCTGCCTTCGGCTTGGGTCATGATCCCAGGGTCCTGGTATCGAGCCCTGCATCAGGCTCTCTGCTCTGCAGGGAGCCTGCTTCCTCCTCTCTCTCTGCCTGCCTCTCTGCCTACTTGTAATCTCTGTCAAATAAATAAATAAAATCTTAAAAAAAAAAAATCCCAAACTCTCAAAAAAGTTGCACAAGAATATTCTTTATCCATATTCACCGACAGTTAATCTTCTGTAATATACACTTTACCATTTAATGCACCTCTCCCTTTATTCCTCCTGAACTACATGAAAGTAAGCTACATAGATCACAGCCCTTCAGCCCTAAATACTTCATGGTGTATTTCACAAGAACAAGAAGATTCTCTTATATAATCAAAGCAGATTTAGCAGCTTTATAAAATTTAATGCTGATATGCTCTTATCTAACATATATTGACATTTGTGAGGAATACAGCCTCCCCCACCCCCACCACTGGTTTTTAATGGACCATTCCTCTTGTTAGGTTTGCTATTTCCTCATGAAGAGATTCAGTTCAGGCTGGAAAAGCACGCAGTGACACAGTGATACTATGTCCTTCCAAGGGTATCACACTCAGAGGTACATGATATTCCTGTGCTGATCACTGGTGATGGCAATTCTGAATACCCTGGAGAACTTCCACTTCAGACTATGATAAAGTATCAGGGTCTGGAATTATCCTACTATCATGGACAATGAAAAAAAACAGTGGACAAAACACTGAATAACAGGCCGCACCAAGACTGTGATCCTTAAGAGAAGGGAAACAAACGGTGTGCGTACATCCATTATGCAGGGTTTCTGGCTGCAGTCAATTTGTGAACTCTGTCCGGGGAGGGGTACCCAAACAGAGCCTAGGAATCATGCTGTACTGAGTTGAAAGAAACTGGAGTTTGATAGGCTGAGACTGCTAAGATTTCTGGGACAGACTACCTGAGAGGAGGGAGCTATACAAAGAACTCCAGAAATACACAGTCTGTTGAGTATTCGGCTGAATACCAGCCTGTGCATGCTTGCAGTAAAACTGCATGACACCAGTGAAGAACTTCAAGAAAAAGAATGATTACTGGGAAGCTATTAGCAGAATAATTCCAGAGCTCATGCAGGACCCAAAGCTGTCTGAGTTCCCACCAGAGTAGAGAGACTTAGGTGAACTCATAGGACATTACTAGAAATCCCAGAGGAGCCATGATTTAGAAAAGGAATTAAATTAGTCTTAGAATAAAGTCCACTCTAGATTTGACACTAAAGAGCTTAAACACATGTCTCAGAATAATCAAACCCAACTGCAGATATTAAAACAGCTACTATAAATATGCTTCAGGTGATGATAGGTGCAAAGGAAAACATTTAACCTAAAAGGAAAGAAACAGAAGATACAAAAGAGCCCCAAATTAATTTTAGAGATGGAAAACACAACGGATGAAAATATTGTTGAATGAGATTACCAGCAGATGAAACACTGAAGAAAATACCAGTGAACTTGGGGACACAGCAACTTAAAATATAAAAAGTGAAGTATCTATATATTTTATGTAATACACAAAATTCAGATTAAAGTATTATAATTCAAAAACAAAATATTAAATATAACATTACACTTTAACATATTCCATTTTATATACTTGAAAGTTTATTTATACATATAAGCAAACATGTATTTTATTATTTCTCATTTTTTTTCATAAAAAACAAAAGATAGAATGCTATACAGTGTATACTCTTTAGTGACTTTTTTAACTAAACACATACTTTGTTATTTTCAGGTTTCTTTTTTAAAATTATAGCCACCTTAGTGAGTGTAAAATGGTATCTCATTTTGGCTTTGAGTTCATATACTTTCTTCAACTTTTTATACTTTCTTTTTCAGAGTTGCACAATTTTCCCTTGTTTCTAGAAATCTGCCCATTTCATCCAATTATCTAATTTGGTGGTGAAATCATAGTATTGTCTTAAAATCATTCTTATTTTGGTAAGATTGGTGGTAATATACTAACTTCTGTTTCTGATTTTAGTTATGTGAATCTTATCAGTTTAGATAAAAGGTCTGTTGATCTTTTCAAAGAATCAACTTCTGGTTTTGTTGGTTTTTGTACTTCTCTTGTATTTCCAGTCTCTATTTTATTTCTCTCTAATCTTCCTTCTGATAACTTTTGGGTTTAGTTTGGTCTTCTTGTTCTACCTCCTGAAGGTGTAAAGTTAGGTTATTGATTTGAGGTCATTTTTTAAAAATCATGATAAAATACACATAAAATTTACCATTTAACCATTTTTATAAAAAATTTTTAAAGCAAACTCTATGCTGAATAGGGCTCAAACTCATGACCCAGAGATCACGAGTCACATGCATGCCCTACTGAATGAGCCAGCCAGGCGCTCCACTATTTTAAGGTTCACAGTTTCAGACCCATCAAGTACACTCACAATATTGTATAGCTATCACCACTATCAACCTCCAGAACTGTTCCATTTTCTGGAATTGAAACTCTGTACCCAATTAACAATAATTCCCTATTGCCCTCTCCTTGGCAATCACCACTCTACTTTCTGACTCTGTGAATATGACTATTCTAGGTAATTCATGTAAGTGAAATCATACAGTTTTTGTCCTTTGGTGACCAGCTTATTTCACTTAGCCTGTCTTTAAGTTTCATCCATATTGTACCATGTGTCAGAATTTCTTTCCTATTTAAAGTTAAACAGGGGGCACCTCGGTGGCTCAGTCAGTTGATTGTCTGCCTTTGGCTTAGGTTGTGATCCCAGGGTCCTGGGATAGAGTCCCGAATCAGGATCCTTGCTGGTCAGGAAGCCTGCTTCTCCCTCTGCCTCTGCTGCTCCCCCTGCTGGTGTTCTCTCTCTTTCAAATAAATAATTGAAATCTTTTTTTAAAAACTGGTTAAATAAAGCTAAATAGTATTCCCTTATATGTATAAAACACATTTGGTTTACTTACTCATGCGCTGGACACTTGGGTTGCCTTCACCTTTAGGTGAAACATGGATGTATAAGTATCTGTTCAAGTCACTGCTCTCAATTCTTTTGGATATATACCCAGAAACAGACTTGCTGGATCATATGGTAATTCTCCTTTTAATTCTTTGAGGAACTGCTATACTATTTTCCATAGCAGCTGCACCATTTTACATTCCACCAGCAAAGTCCAAGGGTTCTCTCTTCTTTACAGCTTCACCAACATTTCTTTTTTAATGTAGGTGTTTCCTACTACTGATATCCCTCTGAGCACTGCTTCTGCTGCATCCCATCAATTCTGGCATGCTGCTAGAGCTTTCATTCATCTCTAAATATTTTAAAATTTCCCTTGTGATTTCTTCTTTGACATTACTGGTTAAGAGTGTGTTACTTAATTTCTACATATTTCCAGTTTTCCATCTGTAACTGATTTCCAGCTTCATTTTTTTTTTTTTTAAAGATTTTATTTATTTATTTGACAGAGAGAAATCACAAGTACACTGAGAGGCAGGCAGAGAGAGAGAGAGAAGGAAGCAGGCTCCCTGCTGAGCAGAGAGCCCGACGCGGGACTCGATCCCAGGACCCTGAGATCATGACCTGTTCAAAAAGATACTTTCGATGGTTTCAAACCTTTAAAATTGAAACTTACTTTGCGGCCTAACATATGGTCTCTCCTAGAGAATGTTTCATGTCCATTTGAGAAGAATGTGTATTGTGTTGTTGCGGGGTGGAGTGTTCTATATATATCCATAAGATCTAGGAAATTTATGGTGTTGCTCAAATCCTATATTTTCTTAATGATTTTTCTGCTTACATATTCTATCCATTATTGAAGGTGGAGTACTGATCATATTCAGCTATTATTTTACAACTGTTTTTCTCTCTGCAATTTATTTAAACATCTTGCCTATTGTGTTGCCTGGGTGACTCAGTCGGTTAAACATCTGACTCTTGACTTCTGCATAGGTGATGATCTCAGGGTCGTGAGATCGAGCCTCCTATCAGGCTTTGAGCCTGCTTATGATTCTCTACCTCTCCCCACTGCTTGCATGTGCATGCACTTAGTCTCTCTCTAAAAAAAAAGAGCTCAGAGAAAAGAAACAGGTAAGCAGAGAATAAAGTGAAATACTTTCACTGCAAATTTTGTTATTATCTGCTAAGACATTAAGCATATATATTACAATGAATAAGCCAAACTGGAAGATGTCACTCATTCAAGTAAAAAGATAACCTTAAAGCTGGTACAAAAACAGTAATTTGAGTAATACTGAAAACAAGCTGATAGTCTGAGGAGAGCAATTTCGTAATAAAACATTTCAAAGTGCCTTCCTTTAATCTAAACGAAAATACACTTCCAAGAATTTATCCTACAGAAAAGTTTCAATAAATTTTAAAAAGATATGTATATGAGAATGTTCATTCTAGCCTAGATTGTAAAGGGAAATCTAAATGCATACTAACATGGTTGAAGGTTATGTATTAATATATAAGGAAGGGGGCACCTGGGTGGCTCATTTTTTAAGTGTCTACCTTCGGCTCAGGTCATGATCCCAGGATCCTGGGACTGAGCCCTGCATTGGGCTCCCTGCTCAATGGGAAGCCTGCTTCTCCCTCTCCCACCCCGGCAGTTTCTGTTCCCTCTTGCTGTGTCTCTCTCTGTCAAATAAATAAATAAAATCTTTAAAAAAATATATATGTATATATATACACACACACACACCCCCATGATTAATGTGGAGTGATAAAATTAGGGAAGAGAGAATAGAGCAAAGTGGTTAAGAATGCAAGTGGAGGGGAGCCTGGGTGGCTCAGTCAGTTGAACATTCAGCTCTTTTTTTTTTTTTGGCTCAGTCATGACTGATTCATCTCAGGGTATGAAATCAAGCTCGGTACCAGGCTCTGGACTCAGTGTGGAGTCTGTTTGAGATTCCCTCTTTTCCTTTCCCTCTGCTCCTCCTCCTGCTCATGCATGTCTACTCTTTCTTTCTTTCTTTAAAAATAAATAAAATCTTAAAAAAAAAAAAAAAAAAAAAAGAATGCAAGTGAAGTCCAACTGACTAGATTCACTACTGCTGTATCACTGACTGCATCACCTTGAGAAAGTTAACTTTTCTAAGCCTTGGTTACTTCATTTGTGAAAGCAGATTTTTGATACATCTAGCTCACAGAGGGGCTGTGAGGATTTAAAGAAAAAAATCTATTTAAACACTTAGCACACAGTATTTGTCATATAACAAACACTTCAAGTAAGACTGCTACTATTATTATTACAGTTATTAATTATGATCTCTTTTTTATGCATTTAATAAAATTTCAGCATGAAGGGGATGGGGAGGTTATACATAAAATAGTGTTGAAGTATCTCAGGAGTATGACGAAGTGTATGTGATTGGAGAATACGCATTTTCTACTTAATGATTAGTATGGTCTATACAAGCACTTTTTTTTCGAAGTTCAAAAACTGCAGACTAGATAATGGAGTTATCATTACTTATGGTGTGATAAATCTTTAATAAGTGAGTGCATATTTGAGAACTATAATTAATATGACTCCTTTCATCATTTTTTTTTAAAGTGTTTATTTATTTATTTGACAGAGATCACAAGTAGGCAGAGAGGCAGGCAGAGAGAGAGGAAGGGAAGCAGGCTCCCCGCCAAGCAGAGAGCCCGATGCGGGGCTCGATCGCAGGAACCTGGGATCATGACCTGAGCCAAAGGCAGAGGCTTTAATCCACTGAGCCACGCAGGCGCCCCTCATCTTTTTTTTTTTTTTTTTTTTTTTAAAGATTTTATTTATTTATTTGACAGACAGAGATTGCAAGTAGGCAGTGAGGCAGGCAGAGAGAGGAGGAAGCAGGCTACCTGCTAAGCAGAGAGCCTGATGTGGGGCTCGATCCCGGGACCCTGAGATCATGACCTGAGCCGAAGGCAGAGGCTTTAACCCACTGAGCCACTCAGGCACCCCTCCTTTAATCATTTTTTTGACATCAAGCAAAATATACTTCAGTTAATGACTTAATAAAAAGAAAGCAAACTATAAAGAATTTACCTACCCCTGCAGTTGCTGCTGTTGGTGAGAGGAAAGGGGCACTCTTGGTTTGTTCCAGCCAGTGTAATCCTGGTTACACCTCAGTTTTTTAACAGAAAGAGGAGCTGGTTGAGGAAGAAATCCCAAACTTCTTTTGGCAGAGGGAGTTTGGCTTGAAACATTAGTCCTATAAAAAAGAACAAATAGTGCATTAGCAAAACAATTTTGCATGTTATTTTTTCCCCTAGCAGATTCAGAGAAGCCAGTATCTGGGGGAAAAAAAATCCTAAACTTGAAGAAATATCAGTAATAATGGTCACCTCTGGAAAAACTCCCCAAGTGTAAATTAGCAAGTCTGTCAATAGACAGCTGAAGAGGCATATGATACGATATCTACTTAACCTATCATTATTCATGACTTGAGAAAAACTGTAATATAGTTTTACTTTGCTATTTACTTTTACTCACTTAATGGATGTGATACATCAGTTTTCCTAGTCTTAAAAACATGGAGGCAGTTATTTTTTTCCTATTACAAATAACGACACAAAAATACTCCTTTACATCATCTCCTGGAGAACTTCCTTTAGTTTATATGCTTAGAAGTGAAAATGTGAGGAATAAGCATTTTTAATTTTTACTTTTCTGAGACCTTGACTGTTTTCCAAAAACGCTGTACCAATTTTCATTTCCACTAACAGTGAACTGCCATTTCACATGGTTTCCATTAATGAGTGAAACTGATCTCACTGTTGTTCTATTTTGCATATTCCTGATTACTGCTGAAGTTGAACATAGTTTTACAATTGTTATTCTCTGAACTGCTTCTCTGTACCCTTAGTTTTATATAGGGTTCTTAATGATCTGTATTTCATATTCTATGTATTTTCCATGTATCTCATATTCTAATATGTATTTCCATGTATTTCATATTCTAATCCTTTGTCTATTATATGTTCTAAGGTTTTTTTTTTTTTTTTAAGATTTTATTTATTTGATAGAGAGCACAAGCAGGGGGAGTGGCAGGAAGAGGAAAAGGGAGAAGCAGGCTCCTTTGCTGAGCAGGGAGCAGGCTGTGGGGCTTGATCCCAGGACACTGGCATCACAACCTGAGCTAAAGGCAACGCTTATCTGACTAAGCCATGCAGGAGCCCTGTATATGTTTTAAGCCTTTACACAGTTTTTAATCAACCTTTTGTTTTTTTTCTTTCAGAATTCAGTTTTTACTGGTTGTTCTGAAGATCAGTAGACATTTCAATTTGTATACAATTCTTAGTGTATGTACCAAAAATCTAAAAAATCATGTAGTTGTTAATTATTTTCTAAAATTTCTTCCAGTGACCTTCCAGCTTAAAATTTGAAGACAAATTTTCCTTAATCAAGTACCAATTTATGATAACTAATACCTAATAATTTTTCTTACCAACTACCAATATCTTCAAAAGTTGATATGCTCTTACACTGTTAAGTCCCATTAATTTGCAATTTAATATCATATACTCTACATTCTCAAATTTTCAATCTTGCACAGCACATTAACAAGGTTACTAGGGGGGCGCCTGGGTGGCTCAGTGGGTTAAGCCGCTGCCTTCGGCTCAGGTCATGCTCTCAGGGTCCTGGGATCAAGTCCCGCATCGGGCTCTCTGCTCAGCGGGGAGCCTGCTTCCTCCTCTCTCTCTCTCTCTCTCTGCCTGCCTCTCCGCCTACTTGTGATCTCTCTCTGTCAAATAAATAAATAAAAAATAATAAAAAATAAAATCTTTAAAAAAAAAAAAAAAAAAAAACAAGGTTACTAGGAAAACTGGATTGCCAGGACCAAGATGTTACAGAGTGTACAAAATTCTGACACAGGGAGCCAGGATCAAGAAGTAGTTTTCTTTAGGAAAAAATTCTACCAAAAACATGGGAAAAGAGTAATTTAAAATTTTCATGACCTATTAAATGCATGACTGACTCCAAACTGCCATTTAGTATGCTTGGTATTATGAGCTAGAAAAAGTATCCCATCTATGGAATGTTAAGCTGACACCCAAGACAATCAAAGCCTTCCATATTTGATATCCCACTACTTTCTGGCTGTACCAAGAAACAATTAGCAAATGATCTAACCTCTTAAAAAAAATTACACTTAAAAAAATGGGATGTGGTGGGATTTCCTCCTTAAATATGTTTCTAAAGGTACTAAAAAACTTGCATTTATAATATAAGTGATAAAAATCTTTCTCTAGATTATACAAGAAAGGGAGAAAGGGACCACTGATAAGACATGGTTTATGGTTATTAATCAGATGTGGCTTTCTCTCCTGCTTCATCTGAGGCTGGACACTCCTCATTTTTAGCCTCTCCATTTTCTTTCTTTTTAAAAAAGCTTTTAATTATTTATTTGACAGAGAGGGAGAGCGCGCGAGCGCGCGCCCAAGCAGAGGGAGCTACAAAGAGGGAGAAGGAGGACCCCCACTAAGCAGGGAGCCCAACACAGGGCTCAATCCCAGAACCCTGGGCTCACAACCAGAGCCAAAGGCGATGTTTAACTAAATGAGCTACCCAGAGGCCCCAGTTTCTGTTTTCTGAAGGTAAGTCTTTTGTTTACTGGTTAGTCACTTTAGCCTGTTTCACTCTGCTTCCCTTTTCTCCTTTTGTTTCAACTTTTTTTTTGTCTGAAGATTAATCCTTTCCTACTGCCTTTTTCTGGCTTTATTAGCAGGTTTCCCCTCCTCTGCTGCCTCCTTGGCACCCCCCACCCCCAAACACAGAGCTGACCTCCCTTTGGGCATCCTGGTGGCAAGCCACAGTGCAACTAGAGCCTCTTTCCAAAGCTGGGCTGCCTGGCCACTGCCCTATGGTTTCATTTTTTGTGTCTTAAGAACTCTATAATTCTGTAAAGTCAAGTCACAGAATATTTTCCTATTATTTTCTCCTAAAAGTTTTTTTTAAATTTTTTTTAAAGATTTTTATTTATTTATTTGACAAAGAGCACAAGCAGGGAGCCGGAGAGGGAGAAACAGGCTCCCTGCTGGTAGGGAGCCCAATGCAGGACTTGATTCCAGGACCTTGGAATCATAAGCTGAGCCAAAAGCAGACACTTAACAACACTTAACAACACTTAACAAGGAGCCCCTCTCCTAAAACATTTAATTCTCATCTTCCTACTACTTAGGTCTTTAATCTCCTTAGATTTTCTTTTTTTAAGATTTTATTTGTAAGTAATCTCTACGCTCAATGCAGGTCTGGTACTCACAAATCCAAGATTATGGGTCACATGCTCTACTGACTGAACCAGCTAGGTGCCCTTACCCTACAATTTATCATTAGTTTTCTATTAGTTTTATCTTACTGTGCATTACTACATACAGCAAGGTGTATTTGCTTCCATCTTTTTTCATCTTTATATTGTAATTGTTTCTTTTTTTTTTTTTTTAAAGATTTTTATTTATTTATTTGACAGAGAGAGATCACAAGTAGACAGAGAGGCAGAGAGAGAGAGAGAGGAAGGGAAGCAGGCTCTCCGCCGAGCAGAGAGCCCGATGTGGGACTCGATCCCAGGACCCTGAGATCATGACCTGAGCCGAAGGCAGCGGCTTAACCCATTGAGCCACCCAGGTGCCCCTGTAATTGTTTCTTTTAAATAGCATATAGATTACTTTTCTTCCTTTAAAATCCAGTCTTTCTCTTTTTTTAAATTCCCCTCCAGTCCTTCTCTTTAACTGGAACATTTTGTATTTATATTTAACGTCATGACTGATTTGGACTAGTAACCTTTTTTTTTTGGATTAGTAACTTTTAATATCCGTGTACTAATTCTATCACTTTTGTCATTTCTGAGTACTTATTAATTTTTCTCCTCCATATGAGTTGTATTTTTCTGCTTGTTTGTCTGCCTAGTATGTTTTCTTGGATGTCAAACATGGAAAATTTTATCTTATTGGGTGCTAGATATTTTTGATTTCTATAAACATTCTGGAATTCTGCTCTGAGATGTGATTAGGTTACCTGGAAACAGTATGTTACTTTGGGGTCTTTGCTTTTAAGGTTTCTTATATGGGAACAGAGCAGCAGTTAGTTCAGGGATAGATTTCCTTGCCAATGAGGCAAGACCTTTCTTAGCACGCACACTCCTGCTATCAGGAAAAGGAATGATGTCTGGCTTTATGTGAACTTCAAGTATTATTCCCTTAGATCCTGTGGGTACTTCCTTCCCAGGCCTTGGCTAGTTTTCTCTCCTGTATAAGCTGATCAGCAGTCAACTAAATACTCAAGGGGGACCCTCTGCAGATCTCTGCCATTCTTGCTCTGTGCAGTTATCCCCTCTCGTCTCTGTTCTGTGAATTCCAGATGCCTTGGCCTCCCACGACTCCTAGTTCCATATCCTCAATCAGGAAGAGCACAGGGCTCTGCCTGGTTCCTCCTTCTTACATGGAAGCCAAAAGAACTTTCTCCAAGAAGCAACGTGGGGCAGTCATAAGGCTAATTTCATTTATTTCCCATCTCTCATGGATTACTGTCCTTCACTGCCTCATGTCCAATGTCATGAGACCCGTAATATTTAATGCATTTAGGTCCTCAGTTGCTTCATGAAGGCAGGCAAATATGGTCCCTCTTACTCCATCTTGGCCAGAAGTGGAAGTTACCTTTAACTTTTTAAAGATTTTTTTATTTATTTGACAGAAATCACAAGTAGACGGAGAGGCAGGCAGAGAGAGAGAGGGAACAGGCTCCCTGCTGAGCAGAGAGCCCGACGCGGGACTTGATCCCAGGACCCTGAGATCATGACCTGAGCCGAAGGCAGCGGCTTAACCCACTGAGCCACCCAGGCGCCCCCCTTTAACTTTTTAATAAGTGCTACTTGAGTTCTCAAAAGTAACTTAAAATGTATTAATTGCCCTACACTCTACCCCACTCCTATACTTCTCCTTATTGTCTAATATTTTATTAATTTTTTTGCTTTCAAGCCTATTGTATCCTCATTTTATAAAAACTATCAAACTATTTAGATGTATAAAATAATCCCTAATGGATATTAGTAATAGTAGTAGCCTCTGGAAAAATAAACAACTAGGAATTAAAATAGAAAGGGAGATTTACCTTCCACTGTACGTACCCTGCAACTTCTGAAGTTTCTACCATATGCACTTATTAATTATACAAAAGAATTTTAAAAGTATTTAGATATTTAAATATGCTTTTATAATTTTTTTGCTGATATTTTCATTCCTTCCTTTGTTCAGTTTGCTTCTTGCAGAATAAACTGTCTCTGTATCTAAAAACAGCATTATTTGTCTGCACTCTTGAATTTTAGTTTAGCTGGTTATAGAATTCTTTTATGCTATTACTCCAGTGTCTTCCGTTTCTGTTGTTGCAAATGTCAATCTCCTTTCCCTTTATAAATGATGTATTTTCCTTCAAGGAGCTTTTAAAATTTCATCTACAATGTGGATTTTTTTTTTTTTTTTAATATCTGCTGTTTGGTATTTGCTAAAGCTTTTCACTGTGTGGACTTTCATCATTTTCATCCATTGTTTCTCTGACAAATTCCTTGTCTTTATGTTCCTTGGCCGTATTTTCTCCAAAATGCTATTAAGACATGGAAGATAGGGGTGCCTAGGTGGCTTAGTTGGCTAAGCCTCTGATCTAGGTTTCAGCTCAGGTCATCATCTCATGATTGTCAGATAGAGCCCTACATCCAGCTCTGTGCTCAATGGTGAATCTGCTTAAGAATCTCTCTCTCCCTCTACCCTCCCTCCCCTCCCACCTGGCACATGCGCTTTCTCTAAAATAAATCTTTTAAAAAAAGGGGGGGGGCCTGGGTGGCTCAGTGGGTTAAAGCCTCTGCCTTCGGCTCAGGTCATGATCCCAGGGTCCTGGGATCGAGCCCTGAATCAGGCTCTCTGCTCAGCAGGGAGCCTGCTTCCTCCTCTCTCTCTGCTTGCCTCTCTGCTTACCTGTGATCTATGTCAGTCAAATAAATAAATAAAATCTTTAAAAAAAATAAAAAAATAAAAAAAGACATGGAGGATACACCATAGAGCCCAACATAACTCTCCTCATTTCACTGCACACTTAACACTTTCTCTCTGTGTTGCATTCCACAATCAGGCACTCCTGACTTATTTAGTAGTTGCCACAGTGTGGACCTCTAAGCTGCATGGGACTTTAGAGATTCAGAATTCCTGCCCCTATGCAGGTAACACAAATGCCAGTCACTGAAATTCCCATTTCTGTGTATTTACACTCTGCTTAGGGAGCATTAGGCAAGCAGCACATTTATGGTTCCAAACCCAAAGTGTTTTGCCTTGGCTTATCAGCACAGAGAGCAGTTCTGAATTTGTAGCTTTATATAAGAAATGAAATTCTGGCCTGGGGTCATGTTCAGTTCCAATCTCATGCTGGTTTTCTAAACACTTGACTCTAGTCTGTTTTCCATGTGCCTTATGAGGTCAGTCTTTACTCAGTATCAGATTTTTCTCACTGATTTGGAAATTTTCACTTCATCTTTGAACAAAGCTTTGCATTAAAAAAAAATTTCTTTCCCTTAGCCAACCTGATGTACAGTGAATTCTATTATTTTGAGGGGAATTTGTACATTTAATTATTTACAAACTAAATTTAGTTTTTGTAAAAACTTGGATTCCTTTAAGTTTATTTATTTATTTATTTTTAGTTTAATTTTTTAAAAAAGATTTTATTTATTTGACAGAGAGGTAGTAAGAGAATGCAAATAGACAGAGCCACAGGCAGAGGTACAGAAGCAAGCAGGCTCTCTGCTATACAAGGAGCCCTATGTGGGGCTTGATTCCAGGACGCTGAGATTATGACCTGAGCCAGGATGCTGGGATTATGACCTGAGTGGAAGGCAGCCACTTAACTGAATGAGACACCCAGGCACCACTAAGAATCTTCTAATAAGCAGATATATATCTTTCTCTTAAATCCAAATAACTTAGTTACATGCAGTTATAAAGTGCAGTTATAAAGTGAAATACCACCCAAGACTGAATATACCTAAAAACACAGTATCAAATTCTTTACTTCACCTCAATCATTTGAGGGTTTTTTTAACTACTTTGACTGAAATGCTACTAAAAAACAAAGTATCCATAAGTCATTATATAGCCTATCTATTATACATCACCATTACACTTACCTTTTTGTATTTACCACTGTCCCTCTGGACTACATTCCAAGATCATACCTTCTTCACAAGTACTCAGCAGTTGTCTTGTATATTTATATTCAGTAAGTCTCAAAAAAAAAATTAAACTTTATCTATAGGATCAGCAATTAAATTTCTGAGCAGCCTTTTTCAGTAAAAGATATTAATTGTAAAAATGTGTACAACTTGTTTTTTTAAAGAAAATGTCTCAACTTTTGGTAGTAGCTTAACAAATACACAGGCAACGAAGGCAGTTGGAAATGCCTTAGGAGAGATCTTAGTATGTTCATCGCTTGGCATGATAGAAAAATACACTGGTCTAGAATGTGATCCCTTTGCCAGTCACAACCTGTGGCCTCAGTACAAATCTCCCTAGACCTCACAGTTTATTCATTTGTTGATGAACATAAAAAAAAATTTTTTTTTTCAAAGAAACATCTGAAAATTAAAACATTTCTAGAGTACTATCTAACTAAAATGTCATGAGTCTCGGATTCTCATCAATTTTGTTATTTTAAAGTATTCTCTTAGACCATAATGGACAGCCTACCCCCTTAATTCAATATTCTGAAGAAGAGAGCACTTCCAAGTTCTTCACAAGGTATATAACCAACACATACCTGTCTAAATTAGTGCTACCAGAGGTGTAGTCCTTGGATCCAGTTCTGCTACCATAAAAGGATGATGACTGTAAAGGTAAAAGCCCTTAAAGAAAAAGGAAAAATTTAATTCCTGAATCAACCATTCAAGTTCACTTAGTCATAAAATTATGCATTAGGCCTGTTCATATTTAACTCTTTTCCCCCCTTTTTCTTCATCAAAGTAATATAGATGCATGTTAAAAGATCAACACTTTGGAAATGTTATTAACAGCAAAGAACATTCTCCTGCCCCAAAACTCTACAAATTATGCTTCTAAATTCTAACCATTTTTTAAAACTTAAGTTTTCCTCATTTCTTTCATATAGTTTCTACTATTTAATTTATTCATTATAAACAGTTATCAGTTACCTCCACTATGAAAAATTAGAATTTCTCATTTACATCACCCCATTCTTGTTCTCTTCTCTCCTTATTCTCTTGTTAGTTTCACTAATTACCTTTGTAACTTTAACACACTTAAAGCTTCTACATTTGGTTCTATGAACCTTCTTATCACATGACCACTTACTTCCTTCTCCCTCCTCTTCCACATCAACTTTTGAAAGACATACCTTAACTTCAACATTATTAAGGCTTATTATATCTTTAAGCATTCTGTTTTCTAATTATAGGTTGATTATAAAAGCTGAAAACCCGTAAGTGGAGTTAATGTGATGTATTATTATTTCAGAGGTAAGAATTATATTAGATCCTTTTTTCTGGAGGAGTTGGATCTCATAATCCTATACCACTAAAAGAAGAAGGTTTCTAGAGTCCTAATCAAATGGATTCTCTTAAACTCTCAAAATCATGCCATATTTTAGTTTGCTTCAATTTAATTTCCAGCTGACATATAACATTCAAATGAATGCCACACGGATGAGTCTCTAAGGAGTTCAGAGGATCAGAGAGGTATGTTAAATGTGGGAAACACTGACATCAATTCGTGGACTGTCTTTCAGTTTTTGTAAAAACAGGGTACAAGATGAGCTTAACAACTGCTTTAGGCCATAATTCCAAGATCTTCTGGAACTTCTAACATGTAACAACACTGATAAAATTCAGCTTCAGCCCCTTTAACTCCTTGGATTCACTCTATGATCCAGGTACTTTTGATAATGAGAGTTTAATTTTAGGCAGTTAAACAGGGAAGAAGGTAAAGGTTAGATTCTTTGTTAAAAGAATAAAAATTCCCTTACATTTCTAATACTTTAGCCAAGTACTGGATACAAATTTGGCACCTAATAACTAGTACTGAATCAAGCAGTACTCCTGAATAATGTAGAAAGGTATGTCTCAGTTTAGGTTTTTATTTCTAGTCTAAAACAACACATCATATAATAAATGAGGATCTTATATTAAGACCAAATACTTACCTGATGTCCTATTCTCTTCTGACTGTTTCAAACTCAGCTGCTTCTCTCTACTGCTGGTTAAATACTTTCTGGAAGGATCTGTCATAGCCTTGTTGTTCCTACAGTTAATGATTTAATTCAATATATATATATATATATACATATACATACACACACACACACACACACACACACAGGTGTATAAAGACATAGTTATCATTTCAGAATATTTACATTTGACATACAGTTAAAAATTTCTTAAGTCGCATTTCCCCCATCTATTATTCCCAAATACTTGAACCTACACAAGTGGAATGGGACCAGTCAGAGATATGCTTGTACTTTGATTAAAAGTGCTAATTTTAGGAGGACCATCATGCATAAAGCCTGTGGCACATAATGCAGATACTCTACCCAGATTCCCTCTTACCCCATTTTTGTGTCCTCTCTTCCACGCCAATTTAGGTATGTATTTGACAGTGAGTACTTAGGGTTCTTTTTCACAGACTGTCCTCAAGCTACTAGAGATCCTTTGCCTACACTCTGAGAGAATCACAGGTAAGGTCAAAGAGCCCAGCTCGCTTACCTTGGATTAGAAAAAGTTAAAGTGAAAAAAAAAATTTTTTTTTTTTAAGGTGAAATTTATATAACAGATTTTCTCTCTGGAATTAGATCAACCTCTTTATTTTTTTTTAAGATTTTATTTATTTATTTGACAGAGAGAGATCACAGTAGGCAAAGAGGCAGGCAGAGAGAGAGAGGGGGAAGCAGGCTCCCTGCTGAGCAGAAAGCCCGATGTGGGGCTTGATCCCAGAACCCTGAGATTATGACCTGAGCCAAAGGCAGAGGCTTAACCCACTGAGCCACCCAGGCACCCCATAGATCAACCTCTGTTATATAAACCTCTGCTTGATTTTCGTGTGAGAACACACTCAGGCTTAATTCTGACTTGCTTTCCCCACTCGCTTCCTGGTATCCCCTGGGTGTACTTTCTTAATAAAATCTCCATTTCAGGGTCTGCTTCTGGAGAACTTGATCTACAACAGCTGGTTCTAGAAATGGGCCTAGGAAGCACATGTCTATGGAGAGTATTTTGGAACTGGACTACTTATTTGACAATAGCAACAGAAATCCCACTGCTGGCGATAACACCTTTGGGACCTTATAGTTTACAATTACTGTGATTTTTCATCTGTAGTGAACTGGGATGGGATAAACGAGAAGAGAATATGGCTCATGCAGTATCTCTAGCATTTAAGAAATGTGGTAGATCACACAATGGATCTTAT
The DNA here is from genome assembly GCF_009829155.1 of Mustela erminea. NCBI lineage: Eukaryota > Metazoa > Chordata > Mammalia > Carnivora > Mustelidae > Mustela > Mustela erminea. Next base: position 28,280,120 of record NC_045621.1, read on the forward strand.
TGGGGTTACAGAAATGGTCTAAAACTAGATTATGGTCACAATTGCACAACTCAATAAATTTACCCAAAATTACTGAACTGTACATTTTAAACAAGTACATTTTATTTTTAAAATATTAAAATAAATATTAATATTAAATTTTAAAAATTTAAAATACATCCCAAATTATTTCTTTCTTTGACCCTAGATCCCCCATCAAGAAACGCCATCTAGTCTATTTTCCTATCCCTTAATGGGCCTGGCCTTGTGATTTCCTTTCCCCACAGACTCCAAAAGACATAACAGTGTATAAGTCCTGATTGTAAGGCTACAGGCACTTTGCAAATTTACATTCACTCTCTTGAAACGCTGACATTGTTATGTGACTAGCTCTCAGCAATGCACCAGATGATGAAAGACACATGGCCCAATCACCCTCATCACCCAACCAATAGGCAGCCAATGGCCAGTCATATGGGTAAGGCCATTGTGCACCAACCAGCGACTAGCAAACTAACAACTGACCATGTGCATGAGAAAATGAGAGAACCGAGCCACAATCAGCCAATTCTGGCCCTGACAAGCAGAACCACTCAAGTCGCCATCAACTCATGGGCAATAATAGTTATTACTATTTCCTTTTAAAGTTTTTATTTATTTATTTGACAGAGTGAGGGAAACAGCAAGAGAGGGAACACAAGCAGAGGGAGTGGAAGAGGGAGAAGCAGGCCTCCCACTGAGCAGGGATCCTGGCACGGGCCTCGTTCCCAGGACCCTGGGATCATGACCTAAGCCAAAGGCAGAATCCTAACGACTGAGCCACCCATGCGCCCCAACAGTTACTATTTTAACTCACTAAGTTTTGGAGTGGTCTGTTACACAGCCACAGGTAACTGATATATGTTATATGGAATAATAACCATAAAGACTACAGAACTGGTTGGGTGTTGCTATGAGTACTGATCTGCTCAACAGAGATAATGATAGATTCAGTTGAGCCAACTACCAACTTAAAGAAAAAATACCATGAAAAATCACTCATCCAAAGACAGTTGCAGCCCAGATCTTTAGGATTTAAGAAAAAGACCAGACTGTTTCCAGCAAAGAAAGTACACACTCCTTAACACTACTCCTGGCATAGGACTAAGGCCTGGAAGAGACTGACTATGACTATGGGTCATCAGTCAGAGCTAGGCATCATGAACTGGGTGCTAACATCCCCTAAGAGCCATAAGACCAGGAAGTTACAAAAGTAATGCAGCATTAATATGGAAGTGATATATCTGGGATGAGTTCTAAGTAAGCAGGAATATGAAACAAGAACAGGCTTTATAAATACTCTCTATAACCAAGTGAAAGAAGAAAAACTTGCCCTAATTCATGGATACATCATCTTGCTGTCTTGCTAGAGGATAAAAATGAACTGCTGCTGCATTACAGACCCATTAGGGTGCTGCCCAAAAACACAGCGGTGAAAGGAAAGCCTCTAGTGTGCAGACTTTGAGAGGTATACTTCATTATCCACTTTGTGTGGAGAAAAGAGTAGGCCATGGATTCCTGGATACAGGATGGAGAGACAGAAAAATCTGCACGGACAGTCAGCGGCCTGCAAGTAACAAGCCTGAAAGATCAAGGAGAAATGATTTATGGAAGAGGTATATGAATAGCCATATGGAAATGTGAACACTTCATATTAGCCAAAAGGCTGAGAAGCGATTGGAAATGTGTACAAAGGGTGAGGATCTTTTTCACATACTAATGCTCATCAGAGAACTTCACTAAAGAGACATCGAACAATCAGGTCCTGGATCCCAGAGGGGGAACTTTTTTTCACCTATGGGGACAGTAAGAATCCCATTTAATCTATAGCTATGGCTGCTACTCATTTTGGTAGAGCATCAGGCAAAGAAAGGAACTGCCATACTATCAGAAGTAACTGACTTTGATTATTATAAGGAGGTACATGGCTGATGCTAGATAATGAGGGCAGGAGGAATAGGGAGTAATGGGGACTTACTAAGGAATCTCTTAGTGTTTGTCACATTCAGTTTTAACAACAAATGGGCAATTTCAGCAACCATCGCCGGCACAAGCACATAGTGATCAGGGGCTCATCCTCACAAGGATGAAGATCTTAGTCATATCACTAGGCAAATCACCAAGACCAGCAGATGTATTAATGGAGAATGCAGCAAATCTAGAATAAATGGCAGAAGAAAAAGATGGTAACATTGGTTACAACCTCAAGGCTATCTATACAAATGAGGACAAAAAAGTCTATTGCTCATCCCTCTAATGCTCCCTTTTTTTTCATGCAGAATTTGGGCAGCATCAATGTGAAGAATCTGTGATAACAGCGAATGAACTTAATACTTATGCTCTATCAGAGCCCTTCAGACCCCTTTTTATAGTGTTCACACTTCCAGACTATGTGTTTCAACACACCTGCAGTTAGTTCTTCTTTAGAGGACTGCCTTTGGGCTACTTAAAATACTTTGCCCAACGGGCAGAGCCACAGAACCAATGATGGAACAGTATGAGAACATGAAAGCCCCCTTCCTTACTTCAATTTGGAACAGGCCCAGCGCCCCCTGCTAGATCAAGATGAAGCCTACTTTCCCTGAAAGACACCCTCACAGGCTTCCAGCTTCCGCTCCTTCCCTGTCTTACTTTCCTCACTTTGATCTCTCCTATGAGCACTTTCTTAACAAGTCACTTGTACAACTATATTAATCTAGAGTCTTCTAGGAAACTCAAACTTGAAAAAATCTAACTGTAATATTGTGAGAAGTGTTATTAGCCCAGAACAAAGATCAGAAATGCAGGGCTCACAGGACAGAATTCTAAGTGGATAAAGTGGGGTGATCCCAAAGTGTGGTGAATGTGGTGAACTGGCAGGCAACATGCTATTACAATTACCTTTTGGTGCATCTGTTCCATGAAACTCAGAAAGCTAAAACACTCCACTTCCTAGTTATTGTTCAAGATGTGAAGTAAGAGAAGATATGTGTTCAAGATGTGAATTAAGATAATTACATATAACTGAGTAATAGCTGGAAAGTGGAAGTAAGGCAGAGGTCATGTGTTCTCTCTGTGATGGCAAAAATCATTTTGGAGGTGTCTGATTTCTCCTTAAAGATTTCTCATCTTGGTAGTGGAAGCATGGCTCCAAGATGACAGTTTCCGACTCAGCTATTCACTTTGATGACAGCCAGCAGCATCTTTGGTGACCTGATCTGGGGCACAGCTCTCAAAATCATTCTGAAAGTTTAACCCACAGGCTAAATCAACTTCATAGTCTCTAAAGGCAAACATCTTTGTGTGTAAACTAGGCAACTGAATTTTGTTTCCTACAACTAGTCCCTGAATCCACAAAAGCTGTTAGTAGAACGGGGTGCTACCATAACAAGCCTGAACTACATAGCACTAGCCACAGTAGGAAGGTGGAGAGTAAGGACATAGATATTACATACTGGAAAGCCAATAAGGACTATTATATTGCACCAAAATATTTATAAAACTGTTATCTGTAAGGGTCCCTGGGTGGCTCAGTCGGTTAAGTGTCTGACTCTTGGTTTCAACTCAGGTCATGATCTCAGGGTTGTGAGATCAAGGCCCATATCAGGCTCTGCACACAGTAGGGAGTCTGCTTGAGATTCTTTCTCCCCCTCTTCCTCTGCCCCTCCCATAACTCACATACGTGCATGCATGCACACTCAAATAAATTTTTTTTTCCACTTCTTAAAATTTTTATTTTATTATTTATTTATATTTATTTTCAGCATAACAGTATTCATTGTTTTTGAACCACACACAGTGCTCCATGCAATACGTGCCCTCCCTAATACCCTCTAATAAATATTTTTAAAAAACCAAAACAACCCTGCTATCTGCAGTCCTGAGAAGCAGACTGCATACTTACTGAACCTACAGCTCTAAAAGTGAACCAATAAGAACACTGCTCTGTGGTTTCAGCAAGGTCCTTTTCAAGAAAGATAAATTCGGGTAAGGGCTAGCCACCTTACAATCAAGGAATGTAAGGCCAGGAATTGAAACTGTCTGGTAATTTGAGACCATATGGGATCAAAAAAATCCAACTGCTTCAGATTCTCAAACTGAGGCAATGAAAGGAGGTAACTGAGGAAATAGTTTGTGGGGGGGGGGAACTCATGTTAATATTAAAGGAAACACGATTAAGGGTATACAGCAACATTCTATATTGTCTTCATACGTTTTCTGTAAAACTAAAATTATTTCAAAACTTAAGAGTTTATTAAAACAAAAAATCCAAACAACAAAAATTTTGGCCCCAATTCTTTCTCAAGCCTATAAAATCCTGTTTGCTCTACCTTTAAAGAAACTTCTAGCTTTCCAGAACTCCTAGATTTCTGGATACTTCCAAACTCCCAGAACTATATCAGCATGAAGCAGGCTACAAAAGCTGCAAGGCCCCAAGAAGAACAGTCTTCAAGATCCACTTCACCTATGGCCTTGAAAGATAACAGACAAAGGAAATCTACCAGAAGACAAAGTTAGGAGTCAAATGAAGTACAATGAGGAAGGGAGTTTCTCCCAGAGGATAGAACAGAGACTGCTACAAGGACTAATCAAGAACTTACTCTGCTACTTTCACTGTCTTCACAACCTTTGCCTACCAAGATTTTATTGCTGCTACAGAACAGCAATTCAAGTCTCCTATTCTTGTCTTTTCTAAATGGAAACTTTTACTGTGGTTATCCTACGCCTATGGCAGCAATGTATAATGATATATGTATGGACATGGGAGTGGGGAATACAGACGAACTTGGCTTTTAGGGGTTTTTTTAGGTAACAGACCATAAGGCACATGGTTGAAGGCACATTTAGACCTATGGAGAGAACTGCACATCACCCAGAGGTCCTGACTCTGAACTGGATACAGTGACTAAACCTATGGGAAGAACAATTAACAGATCTATTTCTATGGCCACAGAGGTAAACTACAGCAGACTGTCAGTTGTTCCCAAATAACAACCGTACCGTACTGCCATAACAGAATTTGGGCTAGGCTAGGTATATTTTCCAGAGTTTCTCCTAATTTGATATAACCATATGACCAAATTCTGGCTAATGTGCACTGAAGTGGTGTGTACAATTTCCAGCATAAAGGAAAGCAATATGCCCTGCCTTTGTTTCTTTCCCCATTCCCACCAACAGGCATGCAGAAATGAAAGTGAATGCTGAAGCAGCTATCTTGGTTCACAAAGTGGACGTTAGTTATTAAGAATTATAGATCAGTAAGACAGAAAGAATCTGAGTCCATGGTGACTGTAGTTTCAAATGTCACACCAGTCCTATCACCTACTCAGTTTTACATCTGTTATAGCAGCAGAACAAAAATTCCCATAAATACATAAAGTTTCCTTAGCTTTTTCCCAACTTCCTTCTGGTGACCTTTAACCTACAATACCAGTTCCTTGACTATCAACTAATTTTTGTTATGGTACTAATTGACCATTTGCAATGATGTGCAGGGAGCCAGAGAGTATTATGCTAGGCAAAATAAGTCAGTCAGAGAGATAAATACCATATGATTTCACTCATATGTGTAATTCAAGAAACGATCTAGAGAACAAAGAGAGGAAAATCAAAAAACAGGCTACAGTCTCTTAACTATAGAGAACTGATAGTTACAAGAGGAGAGGTGGGTGGGAAGATGGGTTAAAAAGGGGTTGGGGATTAAGGAGAACACGTGTTGTGATGAGTAGTGGGTGTTGTATGTAAGTGCTGAATCACTAAATTGTACACGTAAGTATCACACTGTATGCTGACTGGAAATTAAATAAAAACTTTAAAAAAAAAAAGGTATTAACTGAGGTATTTCATAACAGTGTAGTAAATATTCTCCCCCACACAGTTAAAACCAAACCAAACCAAACCCCCTCATGATGAGGAAGAGACCAAGTTGGTGACTGTCCTGCTATAGGTCTACCCTCTTTTGTTCAACCAGAAAATAACTCTAAAAGATTGATGTTCCTCGCCTAGAACCCATGTCTGGTTTACAGCACACCCCCACCCCTGCCACTTTTTTTTTTTTTAAGAGAGAGAGCATGCTCACGTGCCGGGGGTGGGGGTGTGGGGATGGTATGGGAAGGAGAGAGAATCTTAAGCAGGCTTCACCCCCAGTATGGAGCCCGACATGGAGCTCAATTTCACAACACTGAGATCATGACCTGAGATGAAATCACAGTTGGATCCTTAACTGACTGAGCCACCCAAGCACCCTAGGTTCACATCCTTTTACTCCTAGGCTAACTTTTCATGGGTTGGGGGGGATCGCAAAGGGAAGGAAAGAATTCACAACAGAAGAGCAGCCAACAAGAAACATCTGTTCAGGGGCACCTGGGTGGCTCAGTCGGTTAAGCATCTGACTCTTGGTTTAAGCTCAGGTCATGACTTTAGGGTCATGAAACAGAGCCCCACATGGGGCTCTCTGCCCAGTGGAGAATCTGCTTCCCCCCTCCCTTTACCTTCCCCTCATTCATGTACATTCTCTCAAATAAATAAACCTTTAAAAAGATTTTTAAAAATTAAAAAAACAAACAACTGCTTAGAGTTCTTTAATTCTATTCTTCCTCTAAGTATTGCAGATTAAAAAAAGCTAGGATGGCTGGGACGCCTGGGTGGCTCAGTTGGTTGGACGACTGCCTTCGGCTCAGGTCATGATCCTGGAGTCCCGGGATCGAGTCCCGCATCAGACTCCCAGCTCCATGGGGAGTCTGCTTCTCTCTCTGACCCTCTGACCTTCTCCTCGTTCATGCTCTCTCTCGCTGTCTCTCTCTCAAGTAAATAAATAAAATCTTTAAAAAAAAAAGAAACGTTTCTTTAAAAAAAAAAAAAAAAAAAAAGCTAGGATGGCAGAAGGGCAATGAAATAAGCAGAGCAACAGCAATGGCCAAATACTCTATGAAGCCTGTAATCTACCATCACCAAAATACTTTTAATTCTTTTTTAAAAATTTTATTTATTTGAGATAGAGTAAGCGAGCATGAGGCGGGTGGAGGGGCAGAAGGAGACGGAGAAGCAGCAGACTCCCTGGTGAGCAGGGAGGCCAATGCAGGGCTCCATCCCAGGACCCCAAAATCATGACCCGAGCTAAAGGCAGACCCTTTAAGCAACTGAGTAACCAAGGTGCCCCCAAAATACTTTAAATTCTATTCTATCTTTAGAATTCTCATAAACTGAACCCCTCTCCCCACCACCAATTTTCCATAGTGAGTGTACTTTCCATTATAAGAAACACTGACCTAGTGCCATAAAGGTTTTTTTATTTGTTTTTTAAGGATTTTATTTTATTTATTTGAGAGACAGAAAGAGCACAGTGCAGGGAGGGAGCAGAGGGCAGACAGGGAGAGGGAGAAGCAGACTCCCTGCTGAGTAAGGACCCTGACTCAGGGTTCGAATCTCAGGACCCTGAGATCATGACCTGAGGTAAAGGCAGACACTTAACGGTCTGAGCCACCCAGGCACCCCTAGTGCCATAGGGGCTCTTAAAGCAACTTACGATGATGAATCATTTTCCTTAGGGTAATCTTCATTCAGTTCTGAGCCAGATAACATTCTTTTCCTCTTCTCAGTCCTGTAGAGGACAAAGAAAAATTATTTTAAGAAGTCATAATTCACACCATTAAAAAGTATAAACCAACATACTCAAGGACAGGAACTGTGATTACTGCTGCTCAGTTCTCTAAACCATATTTTGATTAATATACCATATATCTGGGGCGCTTGGGTGGCTCAGATGGTTAAGCGCTTGCCTTCAGCTCAGGTCATGATCTCCAGGTCCTGTGATGGAGCCCCTTGTCAGGCTCCCAGCAGAACGAAGAGTTTGCTTTGCTGCTTCTCCCTCTCCCTCTCCCCCACTTGTGCATTCTCTCTCTCTCTCTCAAATGAATAAATAAAATCTTTAAAAGATATATACTGTATATCTGCATACTCAGTATTTGTCGCTGACATAAATAATAAAAAACCCATTACTAATTACCTACTAAAAAAATATATTTTTAATAAAATGTATAGTTTCTTCTAACATACTTTATGAACTGAACAATCTCCCTTTTCTCAAAGTATCTGCCTTTCTAAAAAGCCAAAAAGACATTTATAAATAGCCACAGCTAATGACTAAGAAAAAGAAAGTAAGTCTTCCATACCTATTTTCTAATAACCCTGATCTAAGAGGGGTTGATGTAGATGTCAAAGAGGGAATTGTCCGGGTGACAGTTATTCCACTTCCTGTCGCAGTCTTAATTGATCCTCTACCTGGATTACCAAGAACTTTTCGAAATGGAATATCATCTTTAGTTTCCAAACTTCCTCTTTTTGAAGATGCCTGTAAGAGTAAAGTTTAACATAGCTAAATATTCAAATTAATTGGCAAGCTTTTAGATCACTGATTCCCATGTGGACTCAATTTTTAAAAAATAAAACTGAAAACCCATCTCCAGACATTCTAGGCTAATTGGCCTGGGGTGAAGCCCATTCATAAGTAGTTTTTTTTTTTTAAAAGCACTCTCACTGATTGTAATGTACAATCTGTATCAGAAATTGAACTTGACACTTATTTTCTTCTAGCATGCCTATAAATTTAAAATTTTCACAATATGACTAGAGGCAGAAAGGAATTTGCTTTAAATACCTGACTTATAAAGAAAAGACTCAGATACCCACTATGTAATTCTAGTGATGAGGATGAAAACAAATCTTCAGAGAAAAAAAATCCAATTATGCTTTTGATAAAGTGACACAGTGTGGGAAAAAGGAGCAACGATGACATTTGGTTGCCACAACTTAAATGCAAAGTTATAAATACCTCATATAACTTTTGATGGGGAGAATGAATGTAAGAGAGTCCCCTGGCAGATAATGAATCAAATAATCTACCTTAAAGACATAGCAAGAACATTCAGAGTGAATACAGCAATTTAAACATATTAGTTGGGAAATAGTGCTTTTGACCAGCATTCTGCCAGTAAATTTCATAACTAGATTAAAAGCTATGTGATTTGTCTATGGAATAAATTTCCAATTTCTTTCTTTCTACAGAATTACATACGTTAGCATAGAAAGGAAAAAAATCTCTGAGATCACGTGAATGAACAGTTTCAAAAAGTTAGAATTTATTTTCAAATGGGTGATACAGTCTCAAGACTCAAACATCAAAATACTATTATCAAAGCCATTTCCTGGGATGTCTCATTTTCACCTACTGCCATATATTCAATTCTTTCCCATGCTCTTGTCCCTTATAAGTATTCTTCTTAATGCAAATGTAAAGCAATTTTATCCTTTTTGTTATACATGTGGTAGAATATTATATTTATGCTGTTTTGCATTTTTCAACCTTTTTGATCATGAGCTCTACTTAGTAGAAATATGTTACATCACAACTACTATATGTACATATAAATAACCAAAAGTTTCAGAAATCAATACTTACCCTTACTATGTACAATACCTCCTCAATTATTTTCTATTCTGTTCCTTTTTTTAAAAATCCCAGTTATGACCCATAATATTGACTTTACAATCCCACTGATAAGAATCATTACTTGTGAGAGTGTAAGTATTTGCTGGTCATATATGATAACATCTATACGTTTAAATATTCTAACAGTTCAAATTTCTACCCACAGATGAATCTCAAAGTAATTACAATGAGTGAAAAACCTAGACAAAAAAAATTATGCAATGATTCCATTTATATGAAACTCTGGAAAACACAAACTAATCTATAACGACAGAAAGCAAACCAGTTGTGGTTTAGGGATGGGGCCAGAGAGCAAGCAGGAAGGGAATTACAAACAGGGAGAAGGAAGCTTTTAAGGGGTATGGTTGTTCTCTCAGTTGATTATGGTGATGATTTTACAGGTAGACACATAAGTCAAAATGTATCAAATTGTACACTTCAAGTATATGCAATTTAGAGCATGTCAATTATACCTCAATTAAAATGTAAAAAAAAAACCCACAACATATTTAAAAAATTAACAAAAATAAAATCTTATTCACTGCATAGCAAATGAACTAAGTAATCACCTCTCTGCACATCCAAATAGAACTCATCAGTTTACTTACAGGATAGTTTCCAAGTTTTTCTTAGTTTATGCCTGGTTTCCCTTTACAGAATAAATTTTCAAAGACACAGGTCTGCTAAATTGCAATAGTACAAAGGAAGTCTTATGACTGTCTGAATATTTATCAAAGAGAAACTATTTAAAAAACAAACAGAAGACCTCAATAAAACAGTCTGATATCATACAGTGTAGGGGTAAAGTTCATAATGCACAACAGACCCAAAGGACATCACAGAAATAATAGTAGGGAACATTTATAGCATTCTTAGTATATGGTATTGTAGGCTAATAAGCACTTTAACATGCATTATCTCCTAACAACCCTTAAAATATTACTGCTGCCCCAATTTTACAGATGGAGAGTAAGGCCAGGATACTTAAGGAACTTCTTCAAAGACCCACAACCACTAAGTATCAGCACCAAATTTCCAACCCACATCTAACTCCAAAACTATGCTTTTAAAAACTACACTTTACTGTGGTTCATAATGATGACCATGAGACACAGAGCATTAATTGTATGTTTAGTAAAACTACATGTAAGAAGGATAGGATGTGATAAATCTTGAAAAGATGTTCATAATAGAGACACCTGGATGGCTCAGGTCATGATCCCAGGGTCCTGGGATCAAGCCCCACAACAGGTTCTCTGCTTGGTGGGAAGCCTACTTCTCCCTCTCCCACTCCCAATGCTTGTAATCCCTCTCTCACTTTCTCTTTCTCTCTCTCTCAAATAAAATCTTTAAAACAACAACAAAAAAAGATGATCATAGTAATAGTTGATTATAACTTTTATTTTTTTTTAAGATTTTATTTATTTATTTGACAGAGATTACAAGTAGGCAGAGAGGCAGGAAGAGAGAGAGAAGGAAGCAGGCTCCCTGCTGAGCAGAGAGCCCGATGCGGGGCTGGATCCCAGGACCCTGGAATCATGACTCAAGCCAAAGTCAGAGGCTTTAACCCACTGAGCCCCCAGGCACCCTGATTATAACTTTTCCTAAAAGCTAGAAAGATTCAAATGAACATACCTGATTGTCTGAGTAAGAAAGCTGCCTGTTGGTTTCCTTCTGTGACGACCTGCTGCCCAAAATAGCTCCAAAACTACCAGACCCCTGAGAAGGTTTCATGGCTGGTAGGGGGGAAATAAATAAATAATCCCATGTCATTTTCTTTAATAAAGAGATTAATCATCATTATAGAATACTGAAAAAAACAGATGCATAAAAAAATGAAAGTGCTAAACAACCAATTCTTTCTGAAAGTATACCTGATATAAATAGTAATTAAAATTCAGAGCTAGATTCTCAAGCAAAAAATGAAATAACATGCACAAATTTGGGAAGATGTAACAGAAAAATAAAATTTTAAGTGCAAAATTAAAATGCTAGAAATTCTCCTATATAAATACCTGGTAATTAACACTACAGAAAATTCAGTGACTATGTGTTTATGGCATGAACACGGACAACAGATACCAAGGAACCATGTAACACATGGGTTGGTACTCAATGGCAAGCAACCATAATTTTTTAAAAATTTTACAAGGAAAAGTAGTGTATCAAATACATATTAAATACAAGCAAAGTAGCACTGCTACCTCTTCATTTTCTAGTATTTTTATTATATTTAAGTTAAAAAGCTCAAATAAAAGTCTGTCAACTCTAAAATATTAGTAATAAAGTTCTGCTAATGAGAGCTGGAGACTAATAGTAATAGTGGAAAACTCATTTGAAGCACTAGATTCTTTCTTTCTTTTTTTGTTAAGGATTTATTTATCTGACAGAGAGAGAGAAAGCAGAAACAGGGGGAACAGGAGAGAGAGACGGAGGCTCCCCACTGAGCAGTGAGCCTGATGCAGGACGTGATCCCAGACCCCTGCGATCAGGACCTGAGCAGAAGGCAGATGCTTTACCATCTGAGCCACAGACACCCAGTACTACATTATTTCTTAAGAAAAGGTCTATTAAGGGGCACCCGGTGGCTCAGTCATTAAGTATTAGTATTATATTAGATAGTAGGGGAGAGGGTATCCTTGCCTTGTTCCTTATCTTAAAGGAAAATCTTTCAGTTTTTCATTGTTAAGAATGTTAGCTGTGGGCTTTTCATATACGACCTTTATTAGGTTAAGGTAGTTTCCTTCTTTTCCTGTTTAGTTGAGTGTTTCTATCATGAAAGGGTTTTGAGGGGTACCTGGGTGGCTCGGTTGGTTAAGCCTCTGCCTTCGGCTCAGGTCATGATCTCAGGGTCCTGGGATCAAGCCCGACATCAGGCACTCTCCTCAGCAGGGAGCCTGCTTCTCCCTCTCTGTCTAGTTGTGATCGCTCTCTCTGTCAAGTAAGTAAAATCTTAAAAAAAAAAAAAAGGGGGGGGTTTGAATTTTATCAAATACTTTTTCTGCATGAAAAGAATCACATGGCTTTTGTCCTTCATTCACTCATCTGGTACATCACATTGATTTTTCATATCTCGGACCATTCTCGCATTCCAGAAATAAATCCCACTTAGAGAGAGAGAGTATGCATACGGAGGCAGAGGGACAATCAGACTCCTTGCTGAATTCGGAGCCTGATGTGATAGGAAGACTTAATCCCATGACACTGAGATCATGACTTGAGCCAAAACCAAGAGTGGGATACTTAACTGACTGAGCCACACAGGTGCCCCAGTATATAATCCTTTTCATATACTGTCGAATTCATGGCTAGTATTTTGTTGGGGATTTTGTGTCAATATTCATCAGTGATACTGATCTACTACCTAGTAATACTCTTTAGTAACTGTTAATGGCAAACCCTGGGAAGATCAGTGCTCACCCGCATGAAGTCTGTTTTGATGGACTGCATCTAGAAACAACCTCATTTCCTCTGCATCCTTACTTGGTACTTTGTCAATAGACAAGAAGCTGTTATCCTGTAGAGTTAACATTAGACGGCTTTGTTTCGCTCCACTCGGTCGAAGCACCACATTTTTAATGTTATGACTTAGCTAATCAACAGAAAAGGAAAATCGTTATTGTAAAAAATACACAGGAACAAAGTATAGTAAGTTGTATAAGCCATACTAAATTTTATATTTTCTAAATTACATTTCTTAGTCTTTCCTGTATTAATTTAGGGTTTTCCCTCTAACCAGAAAGAGTTCCCATTTCTTGATACACTTAAAGATTTCACGTTTAGGAAAGGCAAACACCTACTATTAAAACTTATTTTACAAAGTAACCCTAGCACTATTGATTTTATGGTAGGAAATTGGAAATAGGAAATTTCCAGCCATAGTTATAAAACTAAAAAACGACTGAGTTAACAATTTACAGAGCCTAGATGATTACACTAGCACTAGTTTAGAAAGCCATATTGTGTTAGAGGCTTTTAATTTCTTCCCCCTTTAAAAAACAAAACAAAAGAGAAAACACAACACCTGTAAAATATCTGGCAATTGGTGTAGGTAGCTGTAATTTAAAAGGATTTATTAATCCAAACTATAACCTGCAAAAGAATTCCACCTCTCGAAAACAAATCAAAACAAATCTTTATCAATGTGAAAAAACATCTTCTATCATCTATCTATCTATCTATATATGTATGTATTTTTTTTAAAAAGACTATTTTTAAGTAATCTCTATACCCAATATGGGACTCAAACTTACAACCTTGAGATCAAGAGTACCATGCTTTACCCACTGAGCCAGCCAGGTGCCCCATCTTTCTTTCTTTTTTAATCGCGTAAGCAGGCTCATTTAACTTTCATTCAATCATGAAGCTCATGAGCACTCTGAACTCTTAGCTCACTTCTTCCATTCCCTAGAACTGGCTCGATAATTTGTTCTATACTCTTCCAGATTCTGGCTATGTGCTATGAAGTAATAACTTTCATTTTCTCTTGGCTGAAATTTCTCCAAGACCAAATTAAATCTTGCAGTTTACTACCTAAATAATTCTTGCCAACCAGGCATCTTTATTCTCTAATGTTCTCCCTCAGCAGGCATATACAAAGGTTTCAAAAGCTGCCTTTTGCTGAAGACATACCTCTTGAATAGCATAAAGAAACAAGTAATAGTATTTTATATTTTTTAAACTGGAACTGATCTTTGTCAATTTTTAGATAAGAATGAAAATTTTATCAGACTTAATTTATATGCAAATTTCAAATGATATATACTTATTCAAAGTAGGTTTTAAATTCATGTTCTTCAGTAAAAATTCTATCATAAAGCACAATAGTCTCAATGGCTTTAACTCCGAAATATTTAAACAAGAAATTTAACATACAAAAGGAAAAGAGATCACATAAAACAACTATTTCAGATCAATATACCACTTTTTAAAAATGAAAAATATGTAAGGGAAAAAGTTTATGAACAAACAAGATGAGAGAATAAACTTGAATTTGAAGTCTTCAACAACTGAAAATCCTATGAAGCCTGTAATTCTACTAACTACCATATGGTGAGGCCTTCCATCTTTTCTCTAAGTCCAGACCTCTCTGCTGGAGTTCCAGTGCTATTTACCTAACGCCTCCTAGATACCAACATCTGAATGCCTGACACCTCAAACAACTCATTTCTCTTAATCCTCCCACCCCAATTCTTTCCCTCTGCCCCCTACCAAGACATGAAAGGCATGGCCATCCATTCAGAAATTTGGGAATCTTCCCAGTCTTTTCTTTCTCACTCCCTAAATCTAATGAGTCAAGTCATCTTGAAATCTCTTCAAATCCATTCTTTCCTCCTCCTGTTTCTTCCTGCTGTCTTATCCTTTAATCAGGACTTTTATTCCTCATGGAAACTGCCACAATAACCTCCTATATGTCCCTCTTCTTCCACTATCTCTTGAAATGGTCATCTGCCTAGCCTCTAAATGAAAGTGAACTTGAGATTCTTGACTCCTTAGAATAAGATCCTTTTATTATGACTAGTAAGATACTTCAAGATCTGGTTCAAATCTAGCTCTTCAGCCTCTGCTTCTGCCATACACTCCCCACTGTCCATTTATTTTAAAATAATTTTCTGGTTCCCTAAGGGTTGATTCACACTTGCATTTGTTTGTCCATGGATAGAAATCACCTCTGTCCTACCTCCACTGTTTGGCAAACTCCTATTTATCCTCTAAATGCTCAGGCACAAACCACTCTCTTCTTTGCATTACTTCAGTGTCTCTAAAATATTTTTACATCTGAAAATCCTTCTGATTACGCTTAAGTTTGAGAAGAAAGCATCTCGTTCAGCTCCGTATTCTTAACCCTTAGTACACTACCCACCACAGTAATCTGTAAGTGGTTAGCAAAATAAATGCTGAAGAAACTGATCTAGAACTGCGATGAGGCTGGAATCACAGGCAGAATCCTCATGCTCCTAAAGAACTATGTTTGCTTAAATATTTAAATATTTACTGACTGCTACTTTAGGCTAAGGACTGAGAAACCGAATCTCTATTTGAAAAGGAATCTTTCTTTCACTGAGATGACCAATTACTAGATACATGTATGTGGCGGAAACGACTATTGTTTCTACTTCCCATGTCACCACCTCCAATCTATTTAAGAATATCTTTGATACACAAAATTATAAGCAATTTATTTTCACAGTTCAAATGCAAAGAGAAATGGAAATTTCACCCCAGCTCTAGGGTTCTCAAGCATAAAATTTCATAAATTGTTATTCAACAAAGTACTTCAGTTTAGAATGAATATTATACTTTTGTAGTATCAAATTAACAAATACGGAATTTTAAAGTGCAGAAAAATGATATTGCTTTCTTCAAATCATATTAAGATGAGTAGCTCTTAGCTATACAGAATAAACAGTATAGAAGTAAAAATAAAATTAACTATTTTCTGCAGTGATAAAACTATGAAATTCTTCAAAAGTTTATAGTTAGAAGAAAATATCAGTAAGAATGACCTTCAATAATCATCCTTGAAAGGTCCATACCACAAACTTTGGCAGAATTATTTAGGAAGTAGGCATTAGCTTTAGAGTGCTATTCAAAGCTAATACTACACAGTGATGAATCTATTATATATACTAAGGAAAAACAAGGAATAACTAAAGTTATCCTATTGTGGTTTTTAAAATAGCTTGATGGAAAACTCAGTTCTCTCAGCTTCCTCCTCGTTTTCTTTTCAGTAATGGTGACCACTTCCTGCTCTTTATTTTACACCATCAACGATGCTATTCAAAAATTCATAAAATATGCACACAAAACTTAGTGTCCCAGAAATAAGAAGAAACGTTAATCTAGAAGGAAGGTTACCATTACACTACTATGGTACAGAGAAGGTATTCACTAAAGGGTGTGATTCAAGATCTATTCCACATCAAAATACAGTAATACCTGAAATATCCTTGGAATTCCTCCAGTATTGTAGTGAACTACTAGGCTGACTTTATTCTCTTTTTCCACAATTTCAAAGGACCCTTCTTTCCATTTCGTAATTCCAGTCTGCATACTTCGAATTCTGATAGGACCGTGTATCTTCAGAGGAGACATACTTTCTTTAAAAATAAATTGCTTCTAGCCAAATTAAAAAGCAAGAATACACCTTCACCTGACAGATTCTATGGAAGAAAAATAAAATAGTAAGTTACAATTCACTAAGAGTGATTAAGAGTTTGAAAGAGCATATAATAAACCACATTATGTCCTTCTATTTCAATAAACCACTTTTTCTTAAGCATTCTTAAAGCCCTTGATTAGCTGATAGGCACAAGAAAGACAACTAAATTATCACAAACATCAGTGACTAAATCCACCCACCTTTCTTTCTTCTCTACATGTTCCCTTCTTTGCATATGTCCAGTATCTATGCCCTAACAGTGCTTAAATTTTGCATTTTGCACTATCAATAACCAGATTGTTGCCACTAAAGGCATGTCAATCAGGAAAACAAAAGATTCCACAAAGATTCCAAAGTGATTGCCCATAGCAATATAACTAAATTTTATCTTCCTTCATGAATGCTGAAGGGTTTTGGATTTCAAATGTAAGTTAAAAAATATTTTCAGTCAGCTGACTCCATTTCTTAGAATGGAGTTCCTTTCAAAATACCAAAATCGTATCACAAAACAATTCCTTCTACCAGGCAGTAGGGTAAGCATAGCCACACGTATTGAAAACACTAAGCGAATAAAAAAATATTTAAGAATAATCAAATTAAACTTCCAGAATTATATTGAGAAAGTAATTTATTCTCTAGGCGAAACAAACAAACAAACAAATACTCTCTTCTTAAGAACCAACCTAGCACTTATGCTTAATATTACCATAAAGTGGAAAGAATCTTTACCAATTTTATCTTTGACAAATACTCAAATTTCTGAATGAACTTCTAAATACTTAAAAATTACTTACAGCAATAAAAAATATTTAAGACCTTCAAACTACCTTACCAAATATCAGCAATACAACTATAATAGCAAAGAACATTAAGTAGTAGTATGTGTTACATACATGTATATACATAAACATATGCACAATCATCTAAAATTATTAAGACATTTTATTTATACTCTTCCCAAATCTCTAAAAAACAATGCTAATGCAGGGGTGCCTGGGTGGCTCAGTCAGTTGCGTGTCTGCCTTTGGCTCAGGTCATGATCCCAGATCTGGGCCCCTGAGTAGTTGTTGAGCTCAAACTCCCTGCTCAGTGGGGAGCCTGTTTTTCCCCCAACCCCATGCTCCCTTCCTGCCATCCCTTCCTCAAATAAGTAAAATCTTTAAAAAAAATTTTTTTAAACAATGCTAATACAGACTCTTACTTATAATTTAAGAAATTAAAAATCATCATACTGTGCCTGTCCCTGAACAACTAGAAAAGCTTAAAAAAAGTAGTATACAAAAGAAAAACACAGGAGACCTAGCTATTAGCAGACAGCTGTCCCTAATTTATAACTTCCCTTTCTAACTATTAGTCTTCTCAACTGTAAATAGGAATAGCAAATGCCATAGTGTTGCATACCTAAATGAAATAAATAACACACATTTGGCACGCAACAGATAAAAGCTTTAATATGAATGAAATCAGTATTCACTTTCTGAATTTATTCCTTGCCTGCAACACCTTTCTCTAAAGACCTCCAATAAATAAGCTGTTAACAAGGGGTCAAACTCAACTGCCTAGAAGGGCCATGCAGGTGACATGACTGAAGTAGGGAAACTATAAAAACTACTAGTGAAATCTAACTAATTTTACCAGGTAAAATTAGTCAACTCAGTTATTGCCACATCAGCAAACTTTTCAAGAACTTGAATTCCAAATATTTATGCAAAACTTCCCACTTAAAATTGTGGGCAATGAATTCAAATTTATTTTTATAAAAGCTACAAATCAAACAAAACCCTTATACACAGGATACAGCCTGGGGCCCCCTAGTTTGAGGCCTCTAAGTACTGTAATATCAAATAACTGGGAGTAAAATTTTAAAAAAGATGTGAAAACACTTAGAATAGTTAAAAGATGTTATGCATTTTAAGTCCTCCATGACTATTCACTTATATCATCAAATTTCTTGAATGCCTACTTTGGCCAGATTTAGATAGGATAATTTGCTAGGTATATAAATCCATCAAAGTAACAAAGTCCACTACTGTTTAAAGACATGTTAACACGGCACTGCTCAAACTAGTAACTACAGAATTTGGACCAGCAATGCGTGTTGATAATACTTTTTTTGCAATTAATAATTTGGTGCTTCATTGTCTGGATGTGTCCTTCGACTTCTTTGCACTCTGCTGTCAACATTGTCAAGAATGTTACCCTTCTCCTACCCCAGTTGTCCATCCAAAAACATAGGAGTTAACTTTGATTTCTCTTGATGATTACTGGTATTGAACTGGAAATGGAAGATCACGGTAGAGTCCCGTCAATTCTACCTCCATACACCTTTCAGACATCTTTATTATAATGAACTGTAGATCAAATCACATCACTCTCCACCTTAATATCATTTAACAGTTCCCCACTGCCCTCATAAATAAACAATAAAATCTAGACTCAATAAAATCATGACATAAACACCCTTTAATGACCAGGGCCTACTTACCTCTCTATCCCCCACAAGCCCCTCAAAGCCAGCTATCTGAACTATGTAATTTTCCCCCAAAAGCCTTAATGTTCTCATACCACTATACTTTTGCATGCACTATATTTTATCTCTGGAGAATTTGTATGGACTCTCCCATCCCCCCAAAAATCCCCGTGACTTCTCTTGGCTATAAAATCAAGGCTCAGCTTAGACGTTCTCTTCTTTAAGAAGCCTTTCCTAGCTACCTTTCCCTTTTTCTCTCAATCCCATATTCACACTGAGACTATTTCAAGCTTCTGTATTCTCCTCTGTACCCTGTGCTTGCTTCTAGTATAACATTGTATCATAAACTGTTTACTTCTTTGTCTCTATCTACACTTGGCTATTTGAAGACAGTGAATATATTCTTTAAACTCTCAGTCCCCATTATGGCAGTGTCTGACACACAAGAAACAAACTTATTATTCAAGAATAATGAAATCAGTACTATCAATTCACATTCAATTTACTGTTAAAATATACAAGAGCAGATACTGAAGCCATAAATCCCTCTTAAATGGCCAATACAGGGTTATATTTACTAAACTCTTTATAAAAGTACTACTAGGCGCTGTAATTCATATAACTCATTTTTTGAACACTGCATCTAAGCCTTTTCTATGTGCATCTGAACTTTTCTACTAAATGCAAAGCTGTCTTCATATCTTAATCAAAATTCAGTAAGAGAAGGGCTTGGTCAGTTAAGCACCTATCTGCCTTCAGCTCAGGTCATGATCCCAGAGTCCTGGGATCGAGTCCCACACTGGGCTCCCTGCTCAGTGGGGAGACTGTTTCTCCCTCTCCCTCTGCCGCTCCCTCTGCTTATGCTCTCTCTTGCTCTGTCAAATAAATAATAAAATCTTTTAAAAAAAATTCAGTGAGACAAAAATCATTTGTGGAAGAACAAGAATTAATACGCAGTTACAGAATGCATTAAAGCAAAAACATTAGTAAACCTGCTTAAACTGGGATTCATACTATTCATTGCTCAATGAAGAAATTTCATTTCAAGAGTTCTGCCAAACTCCCTCACCTTTCCTGAAATGTCATTAGGGGTCAGGGTACCAATTAAAAGAGAAAACAAAGCCCCATTACCTTAGTGTTTTTTTAATAGACCAAAGTAAGTAAAGGTCAATGACCTTAAATTCCTCTAACAAAACATATTTTTAAAAATTACATTATTCAACAAAATTGGAGGTGAAGATTTCCAAGTCCACTAAAGCACATGAGAAAAAACTTTATTGCTTACTTCTGTTTCTATATATAATTTCTCTGTACAATTCCTAAAACGTTTTGATGCAAAGATTTAAGTATATGAAATTTTACTTCAGATACTGAATACTTCCTTGACCATTTCTACTAGCAACCGTTCTTTCCTCTAAGGAAAAAAAGAAGACCCTAAAAGGTATAGACATAAAATTTGTAGAACCAACAAAACTTTTTCTTAATCCTTTAATGTAGTCCATTCCTGGCTCTTGCACTAAATGAATTAACTACATCTACTTTTATACATTCATTATACTATCAAGGTTTGTCCTATTCTATTAAGAGAAAAAAAAAAAACAAAATAAAACTAAGTTTATTTTTCAGTATGCAGCATGATCCAGTTGTAACAGTTAAACTTTCTATGAACCTAGGCCAATAAGAAGGCTTCTTTGAACTCTATGATGCTAATTCCCTATCAAAGCAACATTACTGAGACAAGGTGTAGCAAGATCAAATTATTCTTTAAGTAGGTCCAAAGAGTCCTCTTTCCCTAACTTTTCTCACAATTACTAGAATTCCTGTTTAACTCTGAGCATTCTATGAAAGCTCAATCAATAATATTGACAAAAATGTTTCTGTACCCTGTACAGTTATTTAAATGCACATATTTTAAGTACTACTATGAAAACATCCTTATGTAGGGGGTGTTCTGTGGTAGACCAAGCATGCTAAAATAAAACCATTACTACAAAATAGAAGAAAGAACTGTTAATTCTCGCCAATTTGCATACTCTTGGAAACATACATCCAAATAAAAATATTACTTACTTTTCAGTGACTTTTACTGAAAAACCCTATGTAATAACAATTCACCTTTATTCTGATCCTTGTGCCAAAGGCAATGCACTCTTCTTGGGGAACTACTCATATTTTGCAGCTATGCCAGTTCTCCGGAAGCCATCAACTCAGCTAAAGAAAATATAAGTGTGCCTTTTTAAAAGAATCCAATTTACCAAAATTAAAATTAAAAAAAAAAATCAATCATTTTATACAACAAAGATGAACTCTTTTTGATTATTTAAAAACTACAAGCTACCTTACTAAAAACATTTAAAATATAATGCTTAAGATACATACATATACACACCATCGACTTTAGGGATTTATCTGTTGTGCAAAATGAGGGACTCCAGGCCTGTACCTTATCCATTTGTGTTCTTGGTGTATTTATCTCTGCTACATTTTGAAACTAACAGGGCAGTGAAAAAGAGTATATTCTTTGTTGACTTTATAAACATTGTTACATAATGATAATCTTAAGTCTGAAAATACCATTTCCATGATGTGCTGCTACAAATTTCAAAAGGTGAGTAAATTTGGTTTTTACTTTTATGGGTTTGTTCCTCAAATTTAGGCTAAGTCTCAACTGTCCCTGAAGTTCTAACCAAACATCTTTCACTGCCCTTTTGAATGCTACAATATCAACTTTTTAAACTCATTTATTCACTTAGTAAAAAAATGACTGAGCTACTTTAATTTGACAGCACTGTGGAAAGAATACAAATGTGAAGATGATACAGTCCATGCCCTCATTATCAGAGGCTCCCAGACTTCTCTACATTTTCCTTCCATCCAGAAAAAAAAAAAAAAAAAATTAGCATCAGCTCTTCCCTCTTTCTCATTCACCTAAAACCCAGCCTTTTCATAGCTGCTACCCTGATTTGGAAACTCCTCATTTTGCCATCACTCCCACCTAATATTTATTATGCAATTACTGACTAAGCATAGTGTTAAGCACCATGCATGTATTATCTCATTTAATTTTCCCAATAATCTTAAAAGACAGAGATTGTTATCTCTATTTCTCAGATGAGGAAACTGAGACTTAGATTAAGTTAATTTATCTGGTTATGGATTTATTAACAGACAAAACTAAGTCTAACACCAGAACCCACGTTTTTAACCACTACCACGATGCATCCTCATCAATGATTTGCAGCAACAATCACTTTCCAGTCTCCATTCTCTCAGGATGTTTCTACCCAATGAATCCTGTGCCCTACAATGCCCTCTCTAAAGAACTACTCTCTCTTGGCAAGTGAAGAGTGCACTATTTGTCTCCTTAACTTTCTCCTAAGTGATTGGGGGTGGGGGCAGGAACCTAACTTATTTCTTTTGTACTACAAAAAAATAAGCACTTTAAGTGCTAACTACTTGTTACCGAAGCCAATTCTCTCCCAAACATTTTTTTAATTTTTATTTTACTATGGTATAAATATTTAATATGAGATCTATCCTCTTAACAAACCCTTAAGTGTACAATACGATACTGTTAACTACAGGTACAATGCTGCACAGCATATCTCTAGAATGTTCTCTTCTCGCTTAACTGAAACATTCTCCCTGACTGAAACATTTTTAATGGCTCATCACTACACATAAAATTAACCCAAATGCCTTTCTGTGTTTGGCACTCATTCACTTCCTATATTTATTTCCATTTTTCAACACAAATCCTGTTCTATATACACAAATTATTAAATTTTAATACTTTCCACATCCACAAACAATAACTTACTTAAATATGGAACTTTCCTTTATTTTTGGAAATCTCATCCTCACTATGCTCATAGTTTAACCTGTTGGTAAAATATATAAACCACTGTTCTGATTTCTAAGAGCTTTCTTTCCTAAAAAGATCCATAAAACAAATGCAGAGATAAAATTAGTGTATGACTAAAAGGGAGAAATCGACCTAGATAAAGTTTATCTTTAATTCAGAGCCTACAATCTGAATGATTTTTATGCCCTAAGCATGAGTAAAATCATCCATAGCTGGAAAACTCTTGGGTTATTCTCTTTTGCATCCTTTAATTTATCAGAAGAGTGAAAACGTTCTTGTCATCAGATGACATCAGTAAACTAGTACTCTGAAAGACATAATGGTTCCTAAAACAAGCTCCAGTTTACTTATTCACTTAACAAATTCTTGAGGAATAAAAATGAAATAGCTCCTAGCATATATTCTAATAGGATACATGCTTTAAATAATCACACAATATATAATTACAAGTTCTAAAAAATAATACAAATATAAAGTACAGGCATGACAAGACATTATAATAGAGTACCTGATTTAAGACTTGGGGGCGGGGGGTAGAAGGAAGAGGCAAAGGCTAAGCTACTATTTAAAAATGAGTTAAACAGGGATGGTCATGCTGGAACAATCAGCATGTGCAAAGGCCCAATAGTTGGAAAATAACCTGGTGTGACTAATGAAATGAAAAGCAGGGCAGCTAGAGCTTAGTGAGCAAGAAGGGGCTGGAGCAAGATGAAGCTAGTGAAGCAGGGAAGAATCAAGTTATGTAGAATCCTGTAGACCAGAGTAAAGATTTTGAATTTTACCCTAAATATAATAAACAGTTTAGTGATGGGAAACCCATTGAAGCACAGAAATAACATGTTACTGTTGAATGTAGAAGTGATTGTTTGGGTTTGGGGAGGAGAGTAAAAGGAGGAAGAATGAAAGAAAATAGGGCAGACAATAATACTGAAGTGTTGCAGCTTATAACAATTACAATAACAATGGTCATTGGCTATTTACTGTGTGCCACGTGCCATTTAATCCTCATAACAATCAAATAAGATGATTATTATTCCCATTTTTACAGATGAGAATATAAGGAACCAGTGACTAATTAAGTCTGGGTGAAAGATTTGTGTCTTGAGCTCAAAAAGTGATACTGAAGATGTATAGAAATACATTCAGACATACAGATGACCCTTGAACATGGGTTTGAAATGTATGGAGTTACATATACACAATTTTTTTTTTCAATAAATACAGTACTGTAAATGTATTTTCTTTAAGATTTTCTTAACACTTATTTTGTCTAACTTACTTTACTCTAAGAGTACAACGTAAAATATATATATAGCATACAGCGTATGTATTAAGTGACTGTTTATGCTACTGGCATTCCAGTTAACAGTAGGCTGTTAGTAGCTAGGTTTGAGAGGAGTCAAAAATGTGGATTTTCAATTCGAAGGGGTCCATGCCCCTAACCCTTGCGCTATTCAAAGGCCAGCTGTGTTGGATATAGAATACAGAACTTAAAAATACATGGGATGAAGTAGAAGTCAAGAATGGACTTCAAAAAAAAAAAAAAAAAAGAATGGACTTCAAGTTTCTAGCTTATGTTAGTTGACAAATGAATATGCCACTTAATGAAATAGAATACTGAAGGACAAAGAATTTGGGATACAGAGAGAAAAATTAAGACTTTGGTTTTAGATGTATCATATTTGAAATTCCTAAGGAATAAAAAATCAAGTGAAGATGTCAAGCAGACAACTGACCTGGTTATTTAATCTTGAGCTGAAAATAAAGGGAAAAGGCTGGAAATTAAAATTCTTAAGTCTTCAATATACAGGTGGAATTTAAAGCTTAGGACAGAAGAGTAAAAAGGTGAACAAGACCCTCACACTAAACCCAGATACTCCATTTCACTTCATTAAACATCTCTCGCCGTGATCATCGATTACTTTGATGTCACCAGGCTTTACAATCCTCATTCAACTTTATCTTTCAACAGAATTCAACACTATTGATTACTTCTTTCATCTTTTTTTTACAAAAAACTCGCCCTCCTCTATACAGTTATTAAACCCCAAGAATCCCTCCGTGCTCCCTCCTGGGTCCGTTTTTTCTAGTACTACACTCTCCTTAGGCAATTTCATCCACATGCATAACTTCACTTACTATCAACATGGCAGATGATATACACACATTAGTTTATACAGCCTGCCCAGAACTCTCCTCTGAGCTCCAACTGCCTCCTTGACAGCCTGTCTCAGGCATCTTTTCCAGTTAGAGACTGGTTAGATACTGCCTACCCGCCCCCCACAAAAGGCATTTAAATAGAGCCGAGATTTTGAAGACGATTATCACAAAACCACTACAGGCCAACTCTCCAGAACACAGGATTTTATCATCAGTGATCATTTCCTTTCATGGATCATGACCTAAAATAGGTAAACCTGACAACCTGGTCTGATAACTAGAAGACGCGGAACAACCAAACGCACGACAAAAATACAATTACTGCGTTTTAGTGATAAATGGTTCGGAAAGGGAAGATGCAGAATGGTCAAGAGTGAATGTCCAAGGCCTGATGGGTGCGCGGCAACGGAAGACACCTGAAGAGACAGTAGGCCTTGCTAAGGGGAGAGTGGCGGACGACGACAGCCCCCAGCGAAAAGGGGCCAGGTTTGGGTTGCGGAGGAAGAGCGTGACAGTAAAGACCAAGTCAAAGAAGAGGGAAAGCCTGGGGGGGAACCCAAGAGGAATACCTGTGAGGCCCTGGGAGCGTCGTGGGAGTAGGGGTGAGCTAAGCAGCAGCGGGGCGAACTCCAGAAGAGTGAACACCGAGTGGGCGGACCGCAGGCGGGGGGGGGGGGAGACGGGGGGGAGGGGGACCTGGGGAAAACGGCTCAGTTGAGAAGCTCGTCCGCCGGGCGCGCCTTACCTGTGCCTGCGGGTCCGGAGCCCGGCACTGGCCTGCCGGAAGCAGAGAGTCCGCGCGGAGGGGGAGGAGCCGGGGGTAAGGAAGGAAGGGACACCGGGCACGAAAAAGAGGAGCCGCTCACTCCCCCTAGTCAGGGAGAGCGGCTGATGGCGGGAACTGTGACCACACGCAAACACGCACGCACGCACGCACACTCGACGCGACCAGACGAAGCGCGTGCGCGCAAGCCTACAAACTCCGCCCCTCCTGAGCCTTCGTCCCGCCCCAGGAGGGAGAGAAGTCTGGACGAGACAGCCCCGCCCCCGCCGTGCAGGAGTACGCATGCGCACTCTCC
Source organism: Mustela erminea (assembly GCF_009829155.1). Lineage (NCBI taxonomy): Eukaryota > Metazoa > Chordata > Mammalia > Carnivora > Mustelidae > Mustela > Mustela erminea. The sequence goes on from NC_045621.1 coordinate 28,306,340, forward strand.
ACTTCGCGCCCTGTGGACCTCCCACCATTTCCCTCCTACACAGCCCAGTGGGGCATGCGCACTACATGTCCTCCGAGACTGCTCGGCTTTTCCCGCCCTTCACTGGCCTCTGGAGGAGAGTCAGAGTTCACGCCCCTCTTTGGGGATACCTGCTCGAAACCAGAGGATGCGGGGACTAGTAGGTGGCGGACGTCCTTCTGGCCCAGAATCTTAAGGGGCAAAGGACAGACTTTGGGATTGTAAACTTCCCCGGGAGCTGGGAGGCGGGAAGAGGTGTGTGGGCGGGGTCAGGGGTGAAAGGTCATAGGGCTGCGAAGGGGGCGGAGCGAGCCGGAGGCGGATGGCGGCTGCCGCAGCTCTTCATCTTTGGCGGCAGAGTCACTGAAACTGGGACGCGGCTGCGACGCGTCCGGCAGTGGGAGAAGAGCGGCGGCCGCTCCCAACATGCACAGCCTGGCGACGGCTGCGGTGAGTGACTGGGCGTTCCGGCCTGGGCCCAGACCCTCTCTAGCCCCGCGTTTCGGCCTGCTCTCCCAGGTCCCCGTGTGGGGCCCGGACTCCAGCTCCTTGCCCTCAATCTGCGAGGCCCCGGCCCTCTCCTCGTCGCGCCTTGACTGTGGTGGAGCCGGCCCCCACTTTCCTCCCTGTTGGCTCTCGCGGCCTCCTTCGCCGAGTATCGCGTTCTTTTCCGGCCCCGGGGCCTGGTCCCGCGCTGGAGCGCCTCCCTCGCGGCCGGGACCGGCCATTCATTGATTCATTGCGCTGACCGACGGTTTCAGGGTGCCGGTTGCGTGCTGGGCGCCGGCGGGGATGAAGGGGAATTCCTTGGTCAATCTGACACGGCCCTTGCTCTCAGAACTCACTGCCCGAGCACTTCGCAGCGGGAAGGAAATGGCTTCTAACTCATAACTCACACCACTTACTTTACATGTGGAAAATAGGAGACCGGGAGAAATGAATGATTATTATGCCCGACTTACGATACTCTGCGTTTAAAACCTTTTTCCCACATTTCATTTTACCAGGGCGATCTCTGGACAAGAAAAACGGATGTGTAATACACCTGTCTGAACTAATTTTTTGGCTTTCCATTGCATTTAGATAAAATCCAGACTTCTTGCTGTGGCCTACAAGGCCCTCCCTCTACCATACATACCATACGGTCTTTACCCACATTTACGGTCTAGTCTTATGTCACTTGCTCCATAAGCTCCAGCCACATTGGTCTCCTGCCCATCCCTTATACCTGTGCTTTTACATTACACTTGCACTTTCCGATCTCTATTCCTAGGACGCTCTTCTTACCACTTACCCCACCCCCTCCAATTGCACACGCACATACACACTCAGCATATGGGTGTAACTGCCTCTTCTTCCCTGGGGTCTCTTCCTAAATCTTCCTAGAGTAACCTTCCCTGACCACTCTATTTAAAGAAGTTCTGTAGCCCCCAACTTATCTGTTAATATCTTTCTCAGCGCTGATCTCAATTTTGTCATTTTTGTACTCATTTACTTTCTTGTTGACTTAAGAATAAGGAGGAAGTCCCGGGGGTCCTGTTTACATGGTTACCCCAAGTGCCAGGACAGTTCCTGGCACAAAGTAAGGGCACAAACACTTTGCTAGATGAAAAAGTATGTATGAGGGAGATGACTACTGAGAGCACACACCCATAATGGGAAAACGAGATCGTATGATTGGAGTGCACTCTTCTGAATACTGGTGACATTTATCAGTTACACTAAGATGAAGTGACTGAAGGGGGTAGTGTACTGACATTGCGTTATCAGGCAAATGACTTAAGTATTAAATAGAGGACCAAAAAAATTGCTTTTGCTTTAAATATAGAAAGTGAAAAGGTATGCTGAATATGACCAGACTGTAGAATACATTGTCATTTCCAGGGCCAGTGGCATCTCTGCCCCTGTTGCCATGTTTCTAAGTATTTGTAGGTACTCAGAGTGGATACCTTTCCATCTTTCAGTTAGAGGTGATTACAACTTCGCCAGCTTTTTTGTTTCTTCTCCCAAATTATACATGTAATTTGGGAAGAAACAAGTCAGACGATGAGGTTGCTGAGGGACACCTGGGTGGCTCAGGTGGTGATCTCAGGGTTCTGGAATCCAGTGCTGCATCGGGCTCCCTATTCAGCAAGGAGCCCGCTTCTCCCTCTGCCTGCTGCTCCTCCTGTTTGTGCAGGCGTGTGGGCGCTCCCTCTCTCTGACAAATAAAAATCTTTGGGGGAAAAAAAAAGATGAGGTTTCTGCTGGTAGGGGAGGGGCAATTTACACAAGGGATTCTTCTAAGCTTGGCTTGTCTAGTTCCTGGACATCTGATTATGTCTTCTCAGGCTTTGATACTAAACTGCTCTTTTCCCGTGACTGTCTAAACTCTATTTCTATTCACTTCCTTTTCTTTTCACTTGTTCCCTAATGTATCTTTTTCTTTTTTTGATTTATTCATTTGTTTTGAGAGAGTGGCGGGGCCAGGGAAGGGCAGGGCAGAGAGAGAGAGAGAGAGAGAGAGAGAGTCTCAAGCAGACTCCCTGCTGAGTGTGGTGCTCCACCCAGGGCTCAGTCCCACAACCCTGAGATCATGACCTGAAATCAAGAAGTTGGATGTTTAACGGACTAAACCACGCTGGTGCCCCAACCTAATGCATCTTTTGAACAGCCATTAGAGCTGTGGTTCTTTACTTGTGATAAATATGCAATACTTGTTTCTTCAATTACATTTACAGTGCTTTACATTGATTTAAAATTTAAGCTTTTAGATAGATTTTCATCTGTTAATGCTATTGGGCTCCCGCACAAGCTCTGAGAAGTTCCTTTGTGCCACTCATTCACTAGACTATTTGTTCACTGAGGAAATGGAAGCATAGAAAAGTTGAACCACCTTTTCCCCAATCATTCATGCATTCTTATAAACTGCCTGTATTACTCTGATCTACATAAAGGACAGTAGTGGTATATATTACTGGAAACTGAGAAGAGTTAATGATAACATGCAACAGTTCCTACAATAATCTAAGTTACTTGAGAAGATTTTCTTTGTTTAATGATGACAAGTTTTATACTTGTGTATACCTTTATTTTTCTCTTTTTTAAAATAACAGGTAAGGGATGCCTGTGTGGCTCAGTCAGTTAAGTGTCTGCCTTTGGCTCAGGTCATGATCCCAACGTCCCGGGATCAAGTCCCACACTGGGCTCCCTGCTTAGCGGGGAGCCTGCTTCTCTCTCTACCGGCTGCTCTCTCAGTCTCTCTGACAAATAAAAAAATAAATAAGTTTTAAAAAATAAAATAACAGGTAAATCATCACTTCACCTAGGGAGATGGTACTATCAAAGGAGAATGTGATCACATGAACATAGGATTTTATTCACTAGAGGGAAGAATTGAGAATTTGGCAAGTATCTTAAATTTTGACCCTTGAATAGTATTTTATTAGGCTAGAAATACACAATGTGTGTTTGTCATACTTTATAGCATACATTTTAATGTTGCCATTATTGCCACCACACAATATAATTTCTCACATCGGTGAAATAGGGACAGAAATACCATGCAGGATTATCCTAAAGATGAAATAAGAATATCAAAGTACTTGGTGGTTGGCTGGGTATAGTCCTTGTTTATATGACTTGCTCCCATACTTGAGCCTTGGGGCTATAATTCCTGCCTCAACAAAGTAACAAATCACTTTGTTGCGGACCTTGGAGGTTGTTTCAGAGTAGTAGAACTACAAATCTTCCTATACTATGTGGGTCTTTAATGAATGTTATGCTAGGTGGCTAAAATAGTCAAAGGTAAGCCTTTAAGAGATTGGCTATGCATTTTTTTAAAAATTTCCCCACTAGGAGACCCTGGGTGGCTCAGTCGGTTAAGTGTCTGCCTTTGGCTCAGGTCGTAATCACAGTGTCCTGGGATCGAGTCCCGTGTGAGGCTCCCTGCTCCTTGGGGAGCCTGCCTCTTCCTCTCCCTGCCACTCCTCCTGCTTGTTCGAGTGTGCTCGCACTCACTCTCGCTTGCTTGCTCTCTGTCAAATAAATAATTTTCCCGCTAATTGGCACTGGCAGTTTTAACATCCTTATATACATGTTTTCCCTTCATTTTCCACCTAACCAGTAGCATCATCAGTACATCTTTTTGTGGGAGCTGTGCCAGACTCCCAGATGCTCTCCTCTTTGGCAAGTAAAAAGAATATTGTACACTCTGAGAGATCTGATTTTTTTTTTTTTTAAGATTTTATTTATGTGAGAGAAAACAAGCAGGGCGAGGTGCAGAGGAGGTGGGGAGAAGCAGACTACCCATTGAGCAGGGGACCTGACGTGGGGCTGAATCCCAGGACCCCAAGACCATGACCTGAGCCAAAGGCAGACACTGAGCCAACTGAGCCACCCAGGTGCCCTGTGAAGGATCTGATTTAAACACTGTCTCCTCCCGTGTCTTCTGTTAAAGCTTCAAGCAAATTGCCTAACCTTTTTGGTTGTTCATTTCCATTTCTGTAAAGTTTTAAAAATTTATTTATTTGAGAGAGAATGAGAGAGAGCATGAGAGGAGGAGAGAAGTCAGTGGGAGAAGCAGACTTCCTCCTGAGCCGGGAGCCTGATGTGGGACTTGATCCCGGGACTCCAGGATCATGACCTAAGCCAAAGTTGCTTAACCAACTGAGTCACCCAGGAACCCCAGCATTTCCATTTTTAAAAAGATATTTTGAGGGGCGCCTGGGTGGCTCAGTGGGTTAAAGCCTCTGCCTTTGGGTCAGGTCATGATCCCAGGGTCCTGGGATCGAGTCCCGCATCGGGCTCTCTGCTCCGCGGGGAGCCTGCTTCCTCTTTTCTCTCTGCCTGTCAAATAAATAAATAAAATCTTTTTTTTAAAAAAAGATATTTTGAAGAATATTCTGGCCCTTACAAAGATATGAGGATAATGAAGCTAATATAGTATTTCCCTTTGGCATTATTTAGAAAGTGTGTTTTCTTGGATTATCATCATTATGTAGACACCAAAGCTACATGTTGAGTCATTTCCAGACTTAGGAAAATAATTTCTCATTCAGTCTTCTGCCATTCCTTCTTTTTTTTTTTTTTTTTTTTTTTAAGATTTTATTTATTTTTTTGACAAAGATCACAAGTAGGCAGAGAGAGAGAAAGTGGAGGAAGCAGGCTCCCTGCTGAGCAGAGAGCCCGCTGCAGGGTTCAATCCTAAGACCCTGAGACCATGACCTGAGCTGAAGGCAGAGGCCTCAACCCACTAAGCCACCCAGGCGCCCCTGCCATTCCTTCTTTATTCACTGTCACATATTTATTGGTAGGAAAACCAACAGGTATTTTGGCCCTTGAATATAAAGTTGTATTGAAAGATTTGGTTATTTTCTGTTTAAAAAAGCCATCAACATTATTGTTTAAATTTACTTGATCCATTAAACAGAAAAGAGGAGAGTGAGTCCCTCCTAAATTTTGATAATATAAACATTTTTTAAACATATCTGTTACAAGGAAGGGACCACTAACTTTAAGGAGGGTATACCTAAAAATATATAATTATATAGGATTTCTAATCATGGAAAGAAGCATTGAGGATGATAACTAATAGTCCAAATCATACTTCTCATAAATGACTTTCTGGTTTCTGCGTGTGTTATTGAACCCACTGTTTATCCAAGTCCAACCGTTAATGAGCTGTATTAGAATATTAAACTTAGAGTTCTGTATTAAGTTCTTAAAAAATAATTTCTTCAACTTGGATCATTGTGATTGCAGTCCTGTAGACCATGTAGGGCTCACTGATTGTAGAAAGAGATAGAAAACAGTTCGAATCTAATTCTGCCATATACTCACGGTATGAATTTGAGTCTGCTAAACCTCCCTGAATCTGTTTGCTCTTGCAGTTTTGAGAATAAGGGGAGGTAATAATCTACAGTGATTGGTACATTGACATAAGCAAGGATTTGTTTAATACATGTCACCACCTATAAATAATTTCTAGAAAAGACAAACAATCTACAGTGGCAGAATGCTTATCCGTGGTTGCCTAGGACTGGGTGTGGGGTTTACTGAAAGAAGTGCTAGAGAACTTTTAAGAACGGTGGAAGAGGTCTATCTCTTGGTTGTGGTGGTGGCTAGTCGAGTGTATAGATTCCTCAAAATCGAAATATACACATAAAATGGGTATGCTTAAAACTTTATGCAAATTAACCTTGATAAAATTAACTTTTTTAAAAGGGTTTTATTTATTTATTTATTTGAGAGGTGGAGAAAGGTGCAGAGGGAGAGGAAGAAGTAGACTCCCCACTGAGCCGGGAACCCACTTTGGGGCTCAGTCCCAGGACCCTGGGATCACAACCTGAGCTAAAGACAGATGCTTAACCGACTGAGCCACTCAGGTGCCCCTAAAATTAACTTTTTAAAAAGATCTCTTAGTCTCTCAGTCACAACTAAGAGCTAAATACCAAGATTTTAGAGCCACTGGGACTTTAATAATCATAGTTCCCTTATTTTACCAATGATAAAATTGAGGCTTGGGTTAGTAAATGACTTATCCTAGGTCATACAATTATAGAAATGGCAAAATTGTGTTTTGAAACCATTTCTGGCTCCAGTCCAGGGTGTGTTCCACTTACTGTACTTGTGTAGTTACATGTAAACCAGGTCTTTTCTGTTCTTTAATAAACAGGTTTTTAATTCTGGATCGTGTATAGGTTTTATAGGGTCTGTGAATTCTTAGAAATTATGTGTAAATTTTGTGGAAAAGAAATTATGTGCAAAACCATTTACACTGGGGCACCTGGTGGCTCAGTGGGTTAAGCCTCTGCCTTTCACTCAGGTCATGATCCCAGGGTCCTGGGATCAAGCCCCACATCAAGCTCTCTGCCTCTGCCTACTTGTGATCTCTGCCAAATAAATAAATAAATAAAATCTTATTTAAAAAAAAATCATTTGCACTTGTCTGATTCAAGAAGTGTTAACCTCTATTCTTGTGGTATTACCCTGTTATTTTTAATATGTTTAAGTTAAATGGTCTCCAATAGAGAATTTATAGATGAATTGCTTATCAGCCACTGAGCAGTTTGTGCTACTAGCTGGAGTTCCCTATCAGCCACAGTCTCAGAAAATATTAGTAAATCATAAGTTAAAAGAATTTTAGCAATTGGCTTAGGAATCTTTAGAAGTGATCTTTAAATAGAGAATGGGAGGAAGAGGAAACCTGCCATGGTTTACTCATAGTTTCATCAGTTTTAAAATGAGGATAACAACCAGGTGGTTCTGATCATTAGATGAAACCATGTTTTAAGGGGCGCCTGGGTGGCTCAGTCGGTTAAGCGTCTGCCTTCAGCTCAAGTCATGATCCCAGGGTCCCGGGATCGAGTCCCGCATCGGCCTCCCTGCTCGGCAGGAAGCCTGCTCCTCCCTCTGCCTGTGCTCGCTCACTCTCTCACTCTTGCTCTCTCTCTGACAAATAAATAAAATCTTTAAAAAAAAAAAAAAAAAGTGTACCTGGGTGCCTGGGTGGCTCAGTCAGTTAAGTGTCTGACTCTTGGTTTTGGCTCAGGTCATGATAGGGTTGTGAGATCAAGCCCTGCATTGGGTATGTGAATTGTCACCCTCAGGGTGCCTGGGTGGCTCCGTTGGTTAAGCATATGTCTTTGGCTCAGGTCGTGATCCCAAGGTCCTGGGATCAAGCCCTTTGCGGGGCTCCTGGCTCAGCGGGGAGCCTGCCTCTCCCTTCCCCCCTGCTCATGCTCGCGTGTGCGCGCTCTCTCTCTCTCTAATAAATAAATAAATCTTTAAAAATAAACACATCTTTCTCTGCCCTGCTTGTGTACACATGCTTTCTCTTTCTCTCTCTCTCTCTCAAAAATACATACCTGTGTAAATAAAGTGTACAGTATAGTTGTTTCGTCTCTCATTCACCCCACTCCCTCTTTCACTTCTCACACCCTTTTAGGAAGACCTCGATTTCTAGATTCTCATATTTTTGTGAAAGGTGTGCCTAAATGGTCCTTGGGATTTAGAAGGAGAGTAAGATACATTTGGGGGTGTTATTACCATGAAGATCTAGTGAGATGCTGGAGTTATGCTTTGGAATTTTATTTAAGGATAATGTCCAAAGTATTTCATCAGTTGTTAATATTAGTACAGGTGACCCTTGAACAAGGTGGGGATTAGGAGTGCTGACCCCAATCCTCACACACAGTCAAAAATCTGAACATGCAACTTTTTTTTTTTTAAGATTTTATTTATTTATTTGACAGAGAGAGATCACAAGTAGGCAGAGAGGCAGGCAGAGAGAGAGGGGGAAGCAGGCTCCCCGCTGAGCAGAGAGCCCGATGCGGGACTCGATCGCAGGACCCCGAGATCATGACCCGAGCTGAAGGCAGCGGCTCAACCCACTGAGCCACCCAGGCACCGTGAACATGCAACATTTGACTGCCCCAAAACTTACCTCCTATTCACCTACTAGTGACTACTAACTTTATCAATAACAGTTGATTAACACCTATTTTGTAGGCTATAAATATTACATACCATATTCTTATTAAAGTAGAAGAAAATGTTAAAGCAAATCGTAAGGAAGAGAAAATAGAGTACCGTACTGTATCGAAGAAATCCACATATGAGTGGACATGTGCAGTTCAAACCCATGTTCAAGAGTCATCTGTACTTATCAATACGTAACTGAAAATGTAAATATATTTTCCTTTTTTTAATTTTCCAAAATAACTAAACTTCTGCATGTATTATAAAATTACCTGTTGATGTATGTGGGGGAGATGTGCGTGTGTTAGTGTGCATTAGTGGCTATCACTAGCTAAATTATTCCCATGTGAACCATGATTTGACATAGGGAATTATGTCAAATGGTCTCACTGACTTTCTTATTAGAATGATGATCATCAAGTATCTTGTAATCTCAATTAAGTTGAGAATTTCTCTTCACCTCAATGGTATCATTTATGGTGCTGATTGTTTTTCAGATTCTGATGAACTCATAGCAGTGACATTTCAGTTTTTGTCTGAGATGTTTACATATTCCCTGTCTCTTGTCTAGGTCACAGGAAATGTTTGTTTGTTTGTTTGTTTGTTTGTTTTTTGAAAGTCATCTTTAGATCAGACCTAATCTTTCAGGCAGGTGAAAAGCAACCTTAGCAAAGCAGTTAAGAGAACAGACTCTGTTGCCAGGCTGCCTGGGTTCAAATTTTGACTTTGGCACTTAAGTGTTAAATAAGTTCTCTGTTCCTCTATAAAGTGAGGGAGATGACAAGTATTTATTTGGGACGGTGCCTGACAGAGTAAACACTACATGTTAGCTTCCATTTTTATTTTCAGAAAAAAATTGTATTTATCCCATAACAAATTGGTATTTGGTGGGTTTGAACTAAGTCCTGCTATTAAGTTGGGAGCAAAATTCACCAGGGATATTGTAAATGAGGGTTCTTATCCCAAGTATTTCCTGGCGTCAGACTGCTCTTACTGCCTTCCCATTGCTAGAATGGCTACAGAGCCTCTAGCTCTCTTGGAACCAAAGCCCCATGGAAGCTGCAGTTCCCGTAAGTAGTCTCAAAAGTTTGAGTATTTAAAAAAAAAAAAAAAAGTTGGAGTGTTGCTGGCAGCAGGTAGCCATGACCTTAGGTACCCAAGTTGTCACCAGGCAGTGGCCCTTTAGGGTGTTCACATCACTCCAGGGGCACCATCCCTTTGCTGGAGACAGGTGGGCTTTGGGAATGGAGTGTGTAGGGGCGGGGCCTGGTGTCCAGAAGCAATGATATGCTGGAGTGGGGGCTACAGGTCCATCCTGCTGTTCACCTGGGGCTCCCCAGGGCAGCATGAGGATAGGAATTCCAGATATGAGTCGCAGGCTGGCTCTAGTGGGGGCAATAGAGCTTACTGCTGGTGGTGTCCGGGCGACAGGACTTTAGGGAGAGTTGAATGAGTCATGACTAATCAAGACAGATGCTGTATTGCTGGAGGAGTGTCTGAAGCCCCTTTAGTTACTGGATTGTGGGTTGTCCAAGGGACTGGGCAGGAAACCCAAAGCTAAAATTTTAGCCCTTGTTTCCCCTGAGCTTTTAAGATGATGTAATACTTTAAATAAACATACCCTGTCTTCTGGTGGGAATTACATTCCCCCAAATAATTTTAAGTTGAGGGCCTATGTAGAGCAGTCTGGAAAGTGCACGTGGTGGGTCAGTCCTGCTTTTGCTGTTGGGTGATGGAAGGACTGCCCTATTCATATTGTTGCTGTGGGAGCCTGTGTTTCCTTGAGGAGCATCACTGGAGGAAGCTACAAAGCACCTTCTGACAGATTACTCTAAGGCACTTAAGGAAGACTTGAGCTGCATGGTATTTCAGTCCATTTAGCAAAACGCCCTGTGGTTCATTCTGTCAAGCAAGTGAAATGATAAACATTAAGCTAAAAGCTTATCATCAAGCTTCCATTTAGAGAAGGCTGCTGTTCAGCTTGGGTAGAGTGATTGTGAGTACACCTGATAGTCTGTCTTAACTTTTGTTCTTCAACAAAGACAGTTGTCCTCTCAGTTCCTCATCTTTCCGTGTGGACGATGGTAAGGTCGTCATTCTGTCACACTAAGGTGTAGTGGGAACATGTAAATGCCGTGGGAAGCTGTGTGATGCAGTTCAAGAAGGCACTGGAATATGCAACTGCATACTTGGTGAATTGAGCAGGTTAATTCCTCTGAGTGTTAGCTATCTCATCTACAAGTGTAGTTGCCTTTTTTCTACCAATTCACCCTGTCTACCTATCTATTCCCCTTGGTTGGGGGAATTAAGTGAGAAAATATTGGGCATAGAGCTAGAAATCATGAATTTGTTAGGACATTAGAAACTAGAAATAGCAATGGTAATCATTTTTCTAGTCTATTATCTTATTTTCCAGAAGAGTAATTAAGGAACTTAACCAAGGTCACAAGGTTGTTTGACAAGTATGGAGAATTACAGAAATGCTCGGGTTTTTTTGGAATGGTGTGATGCTTTAGTACAATAATGAAAGAATGTTCTGTGGCCCCTACATGAGTAAGTAATGAGTGATTCTCAAAGGGACTGAGTTAGAGTATGTATAAGAATCATTAGAAGGGGAGCATTTCCAAATTACATAGGTTTTTCTGCTCCATGGAGGAGGATGCTGGAATTACTGTGGAAGGACCAGCAATGGGTGGAGAGGGTATAAATTGTTTTCTTTCAGGAACTATTATAGGTATATGCTTTTAAAAAGTTTAAGCTATGCAGTAGATTTTATTGTATACAACAAAAAGTAAATTAGGGCACCTGGGTGGCTTAGTTGGTTGAGCCTCCAACTCTTGGTTTTTGCTCAGGTCATGACCTCAGTGTCTTGAGATTGGGTCTTGAGATTGAGCTCCGCATTAGGGTCTTCCTCCAGAGTCAGCTTGGATTCTTCCCCTCTCCCTCTCGCTCTGTTCCCTCCACCCCCCACCCCATGTGCTCACATGCTCTCTTGGGCGCTCTTGCTCTCAAATAAATAAATTTTTAAAAAATTAAGTAAATCTCTCATATAGGTTCCTACCTCAGCAGTAATTACAGTTTTTTGTTGTAGTTGTTACTGTTATGTGTCATTCTAGAAACATTGTATATGAATATATAAGAATACAGTTGTGTATATTAATGGATTATATATAAGGTTCTGTACCTTTTGTCTTTTTTTCTATTTTGTATCAGCACATATAGAGCTATCTTTTAAAAAGGGCTACATAGTATTACAAATATAGATGTACCCATACATATTTAAATTTTCCTTTGATAGAAATTTACTATTTCAAATTTTTGCTTTTAAAACAATGCAGCTGGGACGCCTGGGTGGCTCAGTCAATTAAGCCACTGCCTTCGGCTCAGGTCATGATCCCAGGGTCCTACGATCAGAGTCCCACATCAGGCTCCTTGCTCAGCAGGGAGTCTGCTTCTCTCTCTGACTCTGCCTGCTTGTGCTCTGTCTGTCTCTCTTTCTCTGAGAAATAAATAAATAAGTAAAATCTTAAAAAAAAAAAACAAAACAATGTAACAGTAAACGTCCTGGTGTATCTTCAGTACAGCCCAATTGGTTGGTTGAATTCCTGAACATGGAATTACTAAAGGATGTATGCATTTTAGATTTTATTTTTTAAAGATTTTATTTATTTATTTGACAGAGCAAGAGCACAAGCAGGGTGAGTGGTAGGCAGCAGGAAAGGGAGAAGCAGGCTCCCCGCAGAGCAAAGGGAGCCCGATGTAGAACTCGATCCCAGGACCCCGGGGTCATGACCGGAGCTGAAGGCAGTTGCGTAACCAACTGAGCCACAGGCACCCTGCATTTTAGATTTTGATAGATTGGCTTAAGTGTATATATTTAGAAAAGCTCTCCTGGTATTTAGAAAAAAATATATTCCTTCTAAAGCAGAGTAAGACTTGGTTTGATTCTAATGAAATTCACATGTTCACTTTCTTGTTTTCACTTAAAGCCTGTGCCTACTGCACTGGCTCAGGTAGATAGAGAAAAAATCTATCAGTGGATCAATGAGCTGTCCAGTCCTGAGACGAGGGAAAACGCTTTGCTGGAGCTGAGTAAGAAGCGAGAATCTGTTCCTGATCTTGCACCCATGCTGTGGCATTCTTTTGGTACTATTGCAGCACTTTTACAGGTGGGTATATATCCGGGAGTTGCAGGTCAGTCCTGTTCCCCACACTGTCTCTCTGCCTTGGCTCAAATGATTTTGAAGTCTTGAGTAGAATGATTTTTTAAATGTCAGCATTTTAAGAATCTGTTTTAGAAAAGTAAGGTGCTTGTTGCAGTGCAGGTTAATAGATCTCACCCAAAAGATATATTTAATCTGAGATTAAAAATCTCTATTTTTAACAAGCAGCTGCCCCATTCTTAAGTCATTCTGATGCAGGCAGTCTGAGAACCACACTTTGAGAAACACAGCTTTAGGACTACTACAAGACATTTCTAGATTTCTAGGTGACATAGGAGAAAAAGTGGAAGGCAGAGTATAAGAACTGCAGAGTATATTCTGGTGAACAGAAATGTTAAGATATAACAGCTATAGGATTAGAGGTAGGTATGCTTGTACATTAAAGAATAAATCCCTGAAATGTGGTTCTGACTGTAATGGTCATTGGTGAGAAATAAATTGATACAGCATAATCCTAAAATATCAAGATAATAGCATAATCATCCTTTAAAGTATTGTCTAAAATTCCCAATAATTTTTCAAATCTGTTACATAAATTTGCATTCAGTTTCTACTTCATGTAGCCAAGAAACTAATCTTTTTAAAATTTATTTTTTATTTTCATTTTTTAAAGATTTTATTTATTTATTTGAGAGACAGAGAGTCTAAGAAAGAACATGAGAGGGCAGAGGGTCAGAGGGAGAAGCAGACTCCCCGCTGAGCAGGGAGCCCAATGTAGGACTCAATACCAGGACTCTGGGATCATGACCTGAGCCGAAGGCAGTCACTTAACCCAACTAAGCCACCCAGGCGCCTGAAACTAATCTCTTTTTTAACTATAGTTAGCATATGATGTTCTATTAGTTTCAGGTATTCAACATAATGATTCAACAGTTGAATAATTCTGTACTCACTGCTTATCACAATAGGTATATTCTTAATCCCCAAAACTAATCTTTTTTATAGGAACATTTTCAATAACAGTTTTACAGTTAAAGTAAAAGGAATTGTATACAGCAAATCATCCCTTTTGGATAGAGATTATACATATTCACTGCTGTTTGTATCTATCCCCCTGCATATATTCCTGTTCTTATCTCTCCCTTTTTGTAGTTGCTACCTGACCAAACTCAGATTGCTTTCTAAGTACTGTGGCTGATTTACTGACACTTACTATCATGGTAACTTAAAACAGGGTGTTAACAAAAAGAAGGGTTTATAACAGCCACAGCCCCTCAAGCAAAGGCCTCCACAGATGCTGGATGTTAGGGGAAATATAGGTGACCACAGTTTCCTCCAGAGGAATCTTCTAGAGACCTATGTAGAAATGTCACATAGTCTCAGGTGTATTTGTGATGAAAAGATAGGAGCATTATTTATTTTTGCTTGGACTTTGATGATTCAGCTACAGGATATAAGGGTTGGGGTTTGTAGGGTTTTGCTTTAATACCATCAAAATTAATTGTGAAATAGTTATTCTTTATTCATCTGGTGCTGGTTTCCATTTTTTAGGAAATTGTAAATATTTATCCATCTATCAACCCACCCACCTTGACAGCACACCAGTCTAATAGAGTTTGCAATGCTCTGGCATTACTACAATGTGTGGCGTCACACCCAGAAACCAGGTGAGTGCTTGGATGAGTCTGGCAATGGAGGTTTGTATCAAATATGGTCTTTTTCTGATTGATGAGCGGAAGGACATGCAATAGGAGTAGGAAGCATGTGCGTAGATGTGGATCTTCAGGATTCTCGTGTTTTTTTAGAGAATTTCTTTTCTCTAATTCACCAAGTTTTCATGTAGTAACGGTATAGTATTGTTTGATAGTTCTAAGTTTTTTTTTTATTATGGTAAAATATATATGACATAAACTTACCATTTCAGCCATCTTTAAGCGTAGAGTTCAGTGGTATTAAATATATTTATAATGGGCAGCTATCCCCACCATACATCTCCATAACTCTTCTCATAGTGTAAAACTAAAACGGTACCCATTAAACCGCAGTTGCCCATTACTGTAACCCCCTGTAACCATCATTCTACTTTGTGTTTCTTTGATTTTGACTACTCTACTACCTTAGTTAAATGGAATCGTTCAGTATTTGTCTTTTTGTGCTTGGCTTATCTCAACATCCATATTGTAGCAGATGTCAGAATTTCCTTCCTTGTTAAGTCTGAATAAAAATCCATTGTCTCATTTACTTTTTACCCATCCATTCATAGCAATGATCTATTAAGGAGTGTTCACGGGGTCTGTGGCCGGCTCAGTAGAGCGTGTGATCTTGATCTCAGCGTCATGAGTTCGAGCCCCACATTGGGGATAGAATTTACTATTAAAAAAATTAAAGTAAGAGTGATATTCACATCTCAAGAAAGATCAGGCATGTAGATATTTCCTCCTCCTGAATTCATGGTAGGCATCCCTATGTAAGGCACAGTGCATGGCATTTACTACCAGTTCAGTAAATATTTGACCCCAGTATTTTTTCCCCAATGAACCTAGTTTGGCTTCGTAATCTTTCTTAACACAAGATCCTCGGCAATCTGGTAACAGGTCAGAATTGGCATGCCAGTTGGCATGCTACATCTGATAAGAAAAGGGAAATCCTGTTCAGTAATCCTGTTTTGTGACCTTTATGGTTCTAAGGCATTTAACAGTCATCTTATTATAGTCTTTTGTCTCTTTATCAGTTATAAGATCTGAGTGCTAAGTTGGCACTGACATTGCAGAATTTCAGAGAAGTTACTGTGAAAATTATTCTTAAGCACTTAAGGAAAATGCAAGAGTACTTTGAGTGTTAAAAATTTAAAGAGTTTGTTCTCCCACAAGATTAGTTATCTATAAATAATACAAAGTAATAGATTGGTTCTATATTAGTTGCCTGAGATACTAGCTTCAGATTACAATGTTTTTAGAGGGGTACCTGTGTGGCTCAGTTTGTTAGGCCTCTAATTCTTGGTTTCAGCTCAGGTCTTGATCTCAGGGTCATGAGATCGAGCCCCAAGTTGGGTTCCACACTCAGCATGGAATCTGCTTGGAATTCTTTCCCTTCCCTCTCCCTCCCCTTCTGTTCCTCGCCCCCCCTTGCATGTGTGCTTTCTCTAAAATAAGTAAATCTTTAAAATGTTTTTAGAATACTTAGTATATCAGAACTACTCTAACAAAAAAAGAACAGTGTGCATTGAAACAGCAGATAAATCTCATAATGGCTGCTTTGTTTCTTCATTTTGGTTTATAATGTTTTGTCTGACTTTACCTGTGAATATTATTAATCAGTCATAAATTAGGTGAGGGAAGGCACCTAGGAGATTCTCCTGGGCAGTTAATAGCATTTTTATGACCTATTTTTTAAAATCCACAGTTAGATATTTTATCAGTTTTTTAGGAACTTGGTACTAATTACAGGGAAAATTTTGTATTCTCTTAACCATAAACCTAGAGTAGATTTTTTTTAACTGTGACATTGCCATTTTGAGCTAGATTTTGAGAGGAGGGGGATGAAAGGGGGCTCCCCTGTGCACTGTTGGATGTTTAGCAGCATTCCTGGCCTCTGCTCACTGGACGCCAGTAGCACCCCATTGGTTGTGACAACCAAAAATATCTCCAGACATTGTCACATGTACCCTGATGAGCAGAATCTCCCCAGCTAAGAACTGCTGGTCTAACTAATGACCAACAACTCTTCTAGAGATTCCTTGGTTAGTTGACATTACAGGCCCTAACAAAATAAACTGTCTGGAAATTGAATGTTCAGAATCCTTAGACATGAACTCTGAGCTCTGATTGGGATTATGTTTTTCTTCCAGGTCAGCATTTCTTGCAGCACACATCCCACTTTTTTTGTACCCCTTTTTGCACACTGTCAGCAAAACACGGCCCTTTGAGTATCTTCGGCTAACCAGTCTTGGAGTTATTGGTAAGTTATTGGGGTGGTTTTGCAAGTCTGAAATCTTTGGTGTTTTGGTTTTTATACCTTTTGTTCCCCAATTGTTCATTTTTGTCTTCAAGGTTGAGTCTATTTTCACTAATGAGGGCATAATAATAAATAGTAATAAATAATAAATATTTATTAAGTAAATAAGTAATACAGTGGTTCTTACTAAGTACCATTCTGAATGTTGTTAATAAGGGTGTGAAGACCCAGCATTTGGGATTAAATTCAGCATATGTGTAGAAACAATTACCAGAATCATAGGGAGAATAAAGAACAAGCTAAAGGCAACAGAGTATTATTGCAGAAATAAGAATTCGAGTTGGTTTTTTTTGGAGGGGGATGCCTGGGTGGCTCAGTCTGTTAAGTGTGCAGCTCTTGATTTCAGCTCAGGTCATCATCTCAGGGTTGTGAGACTGAGCCTCTATTGGGCTCTGTTCTGAGTGTGGTGCTTTCTTGGGTTAGTCTCTCTTTGCCTCTCCCCCTGCCCCTCTGACTTGAGCCCATGCACTTTTTTTTTCAAAAAAAAAAAAAGAATTTGCATTGGTTGTTTTGTTTCTTTCTAACTTTGAAGGTTTTGTCCTATAACTACAGATGTTCATCCTCTATTTCACCTTTTTGAATTTTTGCATGCCAAAGGTAATGTTTCCATGTATATTTACTATAGGAGATGTGTCTAAAGTACATTTTACTCAACAAAATAATATATTAGCTGTTTCAGATCTCAGACTCCCAGATAATAAAGAACTGTCTTTGGATTTATGAAAAATAAATACATTCAAGAAGTGTTTCTTTTTAAATTCCCTTCAGTGTTATTTTCTCTTAGTTTTTGCTCACATGCTGACCAAACAGTAAGAAATCAATTGTATAAACTTTGGTTATTGTGTTTATGTTCAACCTGTGTTCATATCCCTATAATTATAAACCATAGGTCAGGAAGTATACTGTAAGAGTTTAATACTTCTATTGCTTCTCAACCTTTTGGTTAAGATCAAGTGTAGTGTCTGTTCTTAGCAGTTGAAAAGTTTAGTATTTCTGAGACATATTTCTCAGAAATATTTTATTGTACATTTAAGGAGTAGCTGCTATCTCATGTACTCCACATGAATGTTACTGGTTTTTACATCCTCTCCAAAGTAGTACTCTTAGTTAGAAACATTTTTCCCCAATGTATTTTATAATTTTAAGCTACAAAAATTTCTCATGTAGGATTTAAAACATGAACAAGCCAAAAGAAGACAGTTCTATCATTAATTCCGATTTAAATTGTCCTACTTCTGCTGGGTTTTTTTACCACAACAGTCAGATGATGCATTAGGTGATGTTAGAATAGGTTAACTGTAGGGGGATAAAAAAGATATTTGTATATATTAGAGAATGATGACTGCATTAACATCCATCACCACACATGGGCTGGCTCAGTTGTTGGAGCATGGGACTCCTGATCTCGGGGCTGAGTTCACGTCCCACCTTGGGCATAGAGATTACTTAAAATCTTTAAAAAATCCAGCACCACACACATAGTTACAAATTTTTTTTTCTTGTGATGAGAACCTTTAATATTTATCACCTTAACAACTTTCAAATATGCAATACAATATTGTTACTATAGTCACTGTACATTACATGTGCAGGGCTTCTTTATAACTGAAGGTTTTATACTTTTTGACCACCCTTACCCATTCATTCATCCCCAGTTTTTTACTGAAAAAAATTCAGTGGAATTAATAAACCTCTAACCAGATAGACTGGGAGAAAAAAAGAAAACACAAATTACAGGTTCCAGGAATGAAAGGGTATATGTTATAACAGACTATAGACGTTAGAAGAATAATGAGTACTGCTAATAACTCTAAGCCCATAAATTTGACAACTTAGGTGAAATGGACAAATTTTATGAAAGATTCAGTCTGCCGGCCTATACTCAAGCGAAAAAAGATAATCTGAATAGCTTTACATCTATTAATTTGTTTTTTTGTTTTTTAAAAGATTTTATTTATTTATTTGACAGAGAGAAATCACAAGTAGATGGAGAGGCAGGCAGAGAGAGAGAGAGGGAAGCAGGCTCTCCGCTGAGCAGGGAGCCCGATGTGGGACTCGATCCCAGGACTCTGAGATCATGACCTGAGCCGAAGGCAGCGGCTTAACCCACTGAGCCACCCAGGCGCCCCTAATTTGTTTTTGTAGTTTAAAAACCTTCCATCATAGAAAACTCCGGGCCCAAGTGATTTCACTGATGAAGTCTAACAAAAATTTAAAGCGGAAATAATACCAGTTCCACAGAACTTTTCAGAACATAGAGACTTCTAAATTCTTGATGAGGCCAGCAGTAATTATTCTGAAATAAAACCAGAAAAAGACATTATAAGAAAACTATAGGCCTCTATCCCTCAAAAACATAGATACAGAAATTCTCAACAAAATGTTAACAAATCAAGTCCAACAATATGTGAAAAAGATCATCATGATGAAGTGGGTTTATCCCACGAACAAATGATGGTTTAACTTTCAAAAGTCAGTCAATACAGGGGTGTCTGGTTGACTCCGTTGCTAAAGTATGCAACTCGATCTCAGGGTTGTGAATTCAAGACCTACAGTGAATATAGAGATTACTTAAAAATAAAATTAAAAAAAAAAATCAGTCAATATAGTTGGCCGTATAAACAGACTAAAGAAGAAACAATGTATAACCATTTCTTTAGTTTAAAAAATAAAAAGCCTTTGATAGTACTCAGCATCCATTTATGATAAATATTCCAGCAAAGTAGAAATAGAGGGAACTTTCTCAACCCAAATAAGTTTAAAAAAATAAATCCTACAGTTAAGATCACAGTTAATTTGAAAAACCAAGCTTTGCCCCCCAAAATTGAGAACAAGGCAAAGATATTTATTCTCACCACTCCCATTCAGTATCATCCTGGAAATCCTACCTGTTGCAGTAAGGCAAGAGAAAAAAATTAAAGGCATACAAATTAGAAAAAAATTAGATAGTCTATTCATTTTTATGTGCTAGCTAAAACAGTCAGAAATTGAAAATTTAAAAACCTACCATTTGTAATAGCATGAAAACATGATGTAAGTCTTACAAAAGATGTGCAAGATCTATAGCTAGAAAACTACAAGGCGATGATGAAAGAAGTCAAAGAAAACCTAAATAAATGCAGAGATATACCGTGTTCATTGATTGGTATATCAGTGATTCAGTATTGTTGAGATGTCAGTTCTCCCCAAACTGGTTGTATAGGTTTAGGGCAATTCCAACAAAATCTCAGAACTTTTTTTTTCATGGAAACTGACAGGCTCTTTCTGAAATTTATGTGGAGAGGCAAATGAACTAGAATATCCAGGGTTTCTTTTGTTTTAAAGATTTATTCATTTATTTTAGAGAGAGTATGTGTGAGCCCTGGGAGGGGCAGAGGAAGAGGGGAAGCAGAGCCCAACATGGGGCTCAATCCCAGGACCCTGAGATCGTGACCTGAGCTAAAACCAAGAGTCGGTCATTCAACAAACTGAGCCACCCTGATGCCCCTAGAATACCAGTTTTTAAAAGGAAGGACAAAGGGACGCCTGGGTGGCTCAGTTGGTTGGACAACTGCCTTCGGCTCAGGTCATGATCCCGGAGTCCCGGGATCGAGGTCCGCATCGGGCTCCCAGCTCCACGGGGAATCTGCTTCTCTCTCTGACCTTCTCCTCACTCATGCTCTCTCTCACTGCCTCTCTAAAATAAATAAAAATAAAATCTTTAAAAAAAAAAAAAGAAGAAGAAGAAGGACAAAGCTGCAAGATGAATACTACCTAATTTCAAGACCTAGTGGAAAACCAGTTGTCAGGACAGCATAGTATTAGAGAAAAGCTAGACTTATAAATCAATGGAGCAGAACTGGGGAGTCCAAAAGTTGACCCACACAGATATGGTTAATTGATTTTTTTTTTAAGATTTTATTTATTTATTTGACAGACAGAGATCACAGGCAGGCAGAGAGAGAGGAAGGGAAGCAGACTCCTTGCCAAGCAGAGAGCCCAATGCGGGGCGCGATCCCAGGACCCTGGGATCATGACCTGAGCCACCCAGGCGCCCCAGTTAATTGATTTTTGACAGAGGTACAATGACAGTTTAGTGGAGAAAGGATAGTCTTTTCAATAAATGGTGCTGGAACAATTAGATATCCATATGTAAAACAAGGAACCATGATTATACCTTGTACTGTATATAAAATTAGAATGGGGGCACCTGGGTGGCTCAGTCATTAAGGGTCATGATCCCAAGTTCCTGGGTTCCAGCCCTGCATCGGGCTCCCTGCTCAGCGGGAAGCCTGCTTCTCCTTCTCCCATTCCCTCTGCTTGTGTTCCCTCTCTTGCTGTTTCTCTCTGTCAAATAAATAAAATCTTTTTAAAAAAATTAACTCAGAGGGGCGCCTGGGTGGCTCAGTGGGTTAAGCCACTGCCTTCGGCTCAGGTCATGATCTTAGAGTCCTGAGATCGAGCCCCACATCAGGCTCTCTGCTCAGCAGAGAGCCTGCTTCCTCCTCTCTCTCTGCCTGCCTCTCTGCCTGCTTGTGATCTCAAATAAATAAATAAAATCTTTAAAAAAAAAAAATTAACTCAGAATGGATTTTAGACCTACATGTAAAGTTAAAATGAAATAGTAACTGGAAATCTGCTTTAGGGCATATTAGTGAATTATGGTATATGCAGTTTGCTGTGGCATTTAGAGATGTAGCATTTATAGTTTGCCAGTTCTTGTTCAATGATACTTTCTCTTCTAAAGTGATTGATTTTGGTTATTATAGATCTGATTAATCTAGGCCTTTTTGTATAAAAGCTAGTTGGTACATTGGGCAGCTTGGGAACCAGTCATTTGTTTAATGGGGCTCTGCTTCCTTATGTACAGAATGGAGAAGATTAACACTGAACTGTGTCTGTTGCTGGTCAATGGTGTCAGGTTAAAACTCAACAGAATAGAATTGGAATGAATTTTAAAAATCATTTGTTCCAATTCTTATGTTATAGATAAACAGAGGCCTATAAAGAGATGGTAACTCTTACAAATTTAGGCAAACTAGTTGTGGAACTAGGATTAGAGTGTGTGTGTGTTATTTTGGTATACCCTTCCATGTGTGCACTTCTTCAAGAAAGTAACAGTTAAACAACCAAGAATCAATGTTTGTTTATGTCTGAATATCCTTTTCCACTGATAGAAAATTCTTCTCTCTTACCTGAAATAAATGGAGAATAGATGGTGATATTATTGTGTGGTTGTCTGATTTAGAGGGCTGACCTGCTGCTAACTATGTGATGGACCAAACTTGGTACCTGATCTTTGAAATGCTGACCATTTCAGTCAACGTGTGCTTTCTCTTCCTTTTCTTTTTTTCTTTTTTTTTTTATTTTTTATTTTTATTAATATCAGTTTGAATCGGATCCTCTGGCATGAACCCCAGTTTGTGTTCTCTGTTATTTAAGTTCCACAACTAGCTGGATGAACCCTACAAAGTTCATTTTCATTAAAAACCCTGACTCTGAAACAATTTTGTTTGTCCATATTTTCTTTAGGGGCCCTAGTGAAAACAGATGAGCAGGAAGTAATCAACTTTTTATTGACAACAGAAATTATTCCTTTGTGTTTGCGCATTATGGAATCTGGAAGTGAACTTTCCAAAACGGTATGTGCTTTTCAACTTAGATTCTGTATTGTGTTGGCTCTTGGACTGCTTCATGGTCCTAGGATCATTTTCTGTGTCCCTTGGGCTTTTTGAAACTTCTCTGTATTTATTTTCTTTTAGATAAAAATTGTTTAAAAATGATCATTTAAAAACCCCAACCCTTAAGAGGAATATAAAGTTAAACACTGAATTTCTCCGTTTTCTCTGAACCCACTTTTCCAAAGGTGTATTATTCTGGACTTTTTTTTTTTTTTTTTTTTTTAATTTATTTATTTGAGAGAGAGAGTGCACACACGCATGAGAGAGCTTGAGAAGCAGGCTCCTCACTGAGCAGAGAGCCTGACACAGGGCTTGATCGCAGGACTCTAGGTTCATGACCTGAGCCAAAGGCAGAGACTTATAAGACTGAACCACCCAGGCGCTCATTATTCCAGACATTTTTTAATGCACACTCAAGTGTATACATATTTGCGCTTCTGCTTACTTTGCTTTTTAACCATGAATGACAGTGTGACTGGGTATAAAATTCTTACGTAATTTTCTCTGTCAGAACTCTGTTGCCATAGTTCTGTTGTCTTCTGATATTGAATATACAGTGAAATCTTGGAGCAGCCTAAGTTTTTCCTTTTCTTGGTGAATTTGCTTTTTCTGTGTGGATGACTGTAAGCTTTTATTATTTTATTATTTTATGTTTGATAATCTTACATCAAATTTTTTTCCAGAAGAGCATACTCTTCATGTCTCTTGTTAATTTTCATAGTATTTTTCATTTGTTTTGGCCTCTCACTTCAGCAACATCAGTTATGCTATGTATATATATTTTTTAAAGATTTTATTTGTTTGACAGAGAGATCACAAGTAGACAGAGAGGCAGGCAGAGAGTGGGGGTGGGAGCAGGCTTCCTGCTGAGCAGGGAGCCCAACGCAGGACTCGTTTTCAGGACCCTGGGATCATGACCCGAGCCAAGGGCAGACACATAACCAACTGAGCCACCCAGGTGTCCCTCAGTCATGCTATATTATATATCTTTTCTATCTTTTTCCCCTCTAATAGCTTTCTACTTTATTTTATCTCGTGTTTTTTTTCTCAAGGCTACTTTTCCATGTTGCTATTTTTAGCAATATCCAACCTCCGCTTCTGTAGTATGTGCAGTCACATTGAATTAATTAATATTTAATGCTGAGTTGGATGTAAGCAGATGTAATGATTTTTAAAATTTTGTATTTTTAACATGCAATACAGGGGCACCTGGTAATCAGAAGAGCATGTGGCTCTTGATCTCAGGTTTATGAATTCAAGTCCCATGTTAGGTGTAGATACTACTTAAAAAAATAACTTTTAAACGTGTTACAGATATAAAGTAGAAAATTCAAGTAAGTGGTTCAAATAAAAGCAAGTCTCCTACCCTCAGCCTCTCAATTCTCCCTGAAAGTAACCAACATTACCACTTTCTTGTATCTTTCTGGAAGTAGTTTATACATGTGTGTGTGGGTTACAGCTTAATTTTGTATTGATATTTTCCTTAGTGTTTGCCCTCTCACTTCTCGTGTCTTTTCAGCTCCTCTTCAAAATTTTTATCTTTTGAATTGTCTTTTGATATTTTTAAAAATCCATGTTTTCTTCAATTTCTTTGAAAATGTAGGTAGTTATTACTTGTTACCTCTTCTCCCGGTATGTCTGTGCAAAAGTCTTCAGTTGGGAGCAGTTCTACCCAAGATCGCTATTTGTTTAAAAATAATGGATGGAAAGCAAGGTGGTAGGGGCTCGTACTGGCAAACTTTTAAATCAAGTGCTTTACCTCTGAATATTTTCTACCCACTCTGCCAGTCTAGGGTATATGTGTTAGGGAGGTATCTATACCTCTGTATTCATTTTTCTGCTTAAACACATAAAGGGTAAGTGACGGTTGGATCTGTATGTGTGCTCCTCTCATTTCTTCCTTAATTTTAGGGGGTTTTCTTAATTTCAGTGGGTTTCTGGGGCAGGATCAGAATAGATACAACCGTACTCTGTCATCTTATATTAGTGGTTGCCTGTGAATAGGTTTTTCAAGTTGGCTTCTTATAGATGGGGTAGAAAAAGACCCCTTTCTTTTGTGGCATCTCTCCTTTTTTCAGGAGCCCCATTCTAACGATCCCTATTTACCTTCTTTGTACATTACTGGAGTTAATTCATTCTGAGTGCATATAGGTTCCCATTAGCTTATATGGCATATCCTGCTTGGTGTGGTGAATAGCTCCTGGCTTGTCTTCCTTTGCTCCATGCAGGCAGAGACCTTACGACGTTTGCTTTTTATGTACAATACTTAGTCTAACACCTTGCTCTAGTAGGCGCTTCCTAAAGCAGAGGGTCTCAATTAGGGATGTGTGGAGTGATCACCTGTGAAGTGGTTTTTGTTTTTTGAGGGGAGAGTGGGTACGGGGGCAGTGGGGAGCAGGGGGAAAGAATCTTAAGCAGGGGGCACCTGGGTGGCTCATTTGGTTAAGCGACTGCCTTCAGCTCGGGTCATGATCCTGGAGTTCCGGGATCAAGTCCCGCATCAGGCTTCCTATTTGGCAGAGAGTCTGCTTCTCCCTCTGACCCTTCCCCTTCTCATGCTCTCTCCCTCTCTCATTCTCTCTCTCAAATAATAAAACCTTTAAAAAAAGAATCTTAAGCAGGCTCCATATCCAGTGCAGAGCTCAATGCGGGACTTGATCTCACAACCCTGAGATCATGACCTGAGCTGAAATCAAGAGTCTGACACTCAACTGGCTAAATCACCCTGGCACCCCAATGAAGGGTTTTAAAACTGGACATGCCTAGCCCCCATCTCTGACCTACTGAGTCATTCTCTGTGGTGATAAAGTCTGGACATTGGTGTGTTTTGTTTTTGGGTTTTTTAAAAAGATTTTATTATTTATTTGATAGAAATCACAAGTAAGCGGGGGGTGGGGGTGCGAAGCAGGCTCCCTGCTAAGCAGAGAGCCTGGTGTGGGGCCCGATCCCAGGACCCTGAGATCCTGTCCTGAGCCGTAGGCAGAGGCTTAACCCACTGAGCCACCCAGGCGCCTCTGGACATTGGTGTTTTTTAAAAACTTCCCCCAGGTGAGAGTATGTTATAACCATTTTGGGAGACCATCTGGCAGGATCCACCAGCAGCATAATCCTATGCTATGACCCAGCAGTCCCACTCTTGGGTGTATGGCCAAGAGAAAGGAGTTCTTACATACATTACAGTATGTAAAGAATGTTTATAACAGCATTATTCATAAAAGATAAATTGTAGTATAGCCACAGAATAAACTCCACAGTAATTAGGAAGAATACTGATATAGGCAGGATAGTTGATGCTCATATATTGAGCAAGAGCAGCCAGCATATGCATGAATTGGTACTGTATGATTCCATTTAAGTGAAAGTCAAGAATGGGCAAAACCACTCAGTGAGGATCAGTCTGAATAGTGTTTACTTCTCAGGGAAGGGGTTATGGTGGTTGTTTTGTTTTGTTTTGGTTTGGTTTAAGATTTATTTGAGAGAGAACATGCTCAAGCAGGGAAAGGGACAGAGGGAGAGGGCAAAGTAGACTCCCCACTCAGCGCAGCACCTGATGTAGGGCTCCATCCCAAGACCCTGAAATCATGACCTGAGCCAAATTTGGACACTTAACCGACTGAGTCACCTTGGCACCCTCTCAGGGAAGGGTATTGACTGAGAAAAGGCACAACAGAATCCCCTCGAGTGCTGGAAATCTTTTGTATTTTAATCTGGTTGTGTGGTTCCTAAATGCATACATAGGTAAAAATGCATTAAGATACACTGAAGGGGGCGCCTGGGTGTCTTAGTGGGTTAAAGCCTCTGCCTTCGGCTTAGGTCATGATACCAGGGTTCTGGGATTGTGCCCCACATCGGGCTCTCTGCTCAGTGGGAAGCCTACTTCCCTTCCTCTCTCTCCGCCTGCCTCTCTGGCTACTTGTGATCTCTCTCTGTCAAATAAATTAAGTCTTAAAAAAAAAAATACGCGAAGATAGTGCACTTTGTGCACTGTATACATTTTACTGTGTGTATTTCCTCTCGTTCCCATGACAAATGCCCAAGCTTGGTGGTTAAAACAACACAGATTTGTTCTCTTACAGTTCTGCAACTTAAAAATTACTAATCAGTTTCACCAAGCTAAAGTCAGAGTGTTGGTAGGGCAGTATTCCTTCTGGAGCCTCTAGGAGAGCATCCCTTTCTTAGCTTTTTCCAGCTTCAAGAATTACATTCTTTGGCTCATGCTCTCCTCCTCCATCTTCAAAGCCAGCAGTGTAACATGTCCAGATCTCTTTGTGCTCTGTCATACCACTTTCTCCTATGTGATCAAATCTGCCTCCACCTCCCTCTTACAAGGACACTTGAAATTCTGTTTAAAGCCCTCCTGGATAATTGAGAATGATTCATCTCCCTGAGTTGTTGTTGTTTTTGTTTTTGTTTTTTTTAATAATCTCTACACTAAAGATAGGACTCAAACTTACAACCCTGGGATCAAGAGTCATGTGCTCTTCCAACTGAGCCAGCCAGGCACCCCTGTCCCCAAGATCCTTAGTGACTTTTGCAGAGTCCCTTTTGCTATAAAAGGTAGCATTCACCGAGTTTGATTATTGGGACCTGGGTATCCAGATCTGGGGGCCATTATTTAGCTCAACCACAATTTTATACCCAAGTAAAATAGTAAAATAAAATAAACAGTTGCCACAGCTGGTTCTGATGAGCAGCCAAGGGAGGGAGTCATTAAAACAATTGTTTGACTTGAACTAAGCTAGTATTTTCTAGTCCCTTCTGTGCAAGAGTTAATTGAATTTAAATTGAGGATATTCTTATGTGTGTATACAGGTAATTTTTTAAAATCAACCTATAATGTTTGTTTCAGAGGTATAGGACTGTGATTCGTCAGTCTTACACAATTCACAGCACTCACCATAGCACATACCCTCCCCAGTGCCCATCACCCAGCCACCCCATCCCTCCCACCCTCTCCCCTCCAGCCACCCTTAGTTTTTGTTTCCTGAGATAAAGAGTGTCCTATGGTTTGTCTCCCTCTCTGGTTTTGTCTTGTTTCAATTTTTCCTCTCTTCCCCTGTGATCCTCTGCCTTGTTTCCCAAATTCCACCTATCAGTGAGATCATACGATAATTGTCTTTCTGTGACTTACTTCACTTAGCATAATACCCTCTAGTTCCATCCACGTCCTTGGAAAAGGCCAGATAAAATTGCGGATATTCTTTACTATTGTTGGAATAGTGTTAGAAGGGAGGCTTCAAAATCTTAATTTTTAAAGATCTTTTAAGGGTAGAAAATGCTTGGAGCCCCTGCTCAGTTAAGCGTCTTGATCCCAGCTCAGGTCTCAATCTCTGAGTCACAAGTTCAGGCGCTGCACTGGGCTCTATACTGGACATGGAGCCTACTTTTACAAAAAAAAAAAAAAGAGTAGGCAAAGCTCTGATTACCTCATTTGGAAGCGATGAGGCACAGCTGAATTTCTAAACTCATCTTTGCTCATGGAAAAAGAGAAAAAGCTCTGTATTCAGAGGAGGTTTGGACCTCAACTCTACAACTTAGAGGCTTTGTCACTTGGGACCTTAACCTAACAAGTTATTAATTACCGCTTAATGCCTGACACACAGTGTTTGGTAACTGAAAAAGTACCTACATTTTTAAGAATTTCATAATTACCCAGAACCTACCCTTTTATGTAAAAAGAGAGTAACAGTGGTACCTACCTCATAGGTTTATTGTGAAAATTAGGCAGGGGCACCTGGGTGGCTCAGTTGGTTAAGTGTCTGCCTTTGGCTCAGGTCATGATCCTAGGGTCCTGGGATCGAGTCCTGCATTGGGCTCCCTGCTCAGCAAAGAACCTCTTTCTCCCTTTCCCTCTGCCTGCTGCTCACCCTGCTGTGATGAGCTTTGTCAAATAAATAAATAAAATCTTTAAAAAAAAAAAAAAAAAGCCATGTTATACCATTAGGAAATACTTTAGCGCACAGTAAGTATTCACTATGGTAATATGTTTATTATTAATTTTGTTTAAACTGTGCATATCTTATTGACTAAGTTACACATATGGTTGGGGTCTCTGCTTAATTTTCTGCTTCACAATTCTTCCTGGACAATGAATCAACAACCATTGGAAGACAAGTCTGAGCAACGTTTTGGACTCCTTAATTTTTGTTTTTACTCCAGGTTGCCACATTTATCCTCCAGAAAATCCTCTTAGATGACACAGGTTTGGCATATATATGTCAGACATACGAGCGTTTCTCCCACGTTGCCATGATCCTGGTGAGTTCTTTCATCTAACCCCCTTAAAGTTACTTGTGATCACACAGCTTAGTCCCTTTGCAGCCGACACTGAACAGCTTCTTGGAACCTTGTGTGACGATTCTTAAAATACCTGATCTCTGATGTCAACTGGGATTATTTTGTGTTTGTGTGTTTTTTCCTACCCCAACCCTTTCTGGGGGAAAACAGGGTAAGATGGTCCTGCAGCTCTCCAAAGAGCCTTCCGCCCGTCTGCTGAAGCACGTAGTGAGGTGTTACCTGCGACTCTCAGATAACCCCAGGTAAACATTTACAGGATTTCTAGGACTTTGGGGAAATACCCTGGTGAACAGTTGCCTCATCTCATAGCATAGCTCCTATATCTTTAGGGTTGGGAAAGGATATAACGATAATTAGTTTGGCAGAACTTGATTAAATCCTTTTAAAATCTGAAGTGCTAAATTTAAAAATCCATCAGAGTTTTGGGGATGCCTGGCTGGCCCAGTAGAGCATGTGACTCTTGATCTCGGAGTCGCGAGTTCAAGCTCCATGCTGGGCTCAGAGCTTACTTAAAAAAAAAAGCCCATCTGAGTTTTCTCTCTGTAACTCTATACCCTCCTCTGGAATTCCAGAGAGTCCAGACAGTTCCCAGGGAACCTTATGAAACATTACTCCTGTGGTTTGAGCTCTCTGTTGCTGCCCCAGGTGGTCAAGATGATAAGTATATTTTCAAAGATCTCATAAGAAAGGAATGGAACCCAGAGGGCACTTGAATTATACTTTCAGTTCTCTCTTTGATTCCTGTAAAGTCGTTGAGCTAATTATTTTATCTCCCTATGTTCATAATCTTTCTGTCAGAAATCATACATTGTAGATACAGTGCATTTTAGAAGTGTTTGACCTTTTGCTTTGTAAATCCATAATTCATGCTGAAAGCCACTTGCTTAGGTTCTGCTAAACCACATAATGGGGCAATTTCTGTGTTCCTAGGAGTGGGGATAACTCAATTTAATGTGAGCTCAGCCTTCTGCCCCTGAGGTTATTCAAGCCTGAGCTGTTTCTTCATCATTTTTTCCTGTTCTTCAGTGGTTCCTGTTTTCTTCAGTTTGAAAATATATTTCTTTAAACTAGTCTGAGTACAAAAGCTATAACTATTTAAAACAGTTTTATAAACCATTAGCTTTTGGAGGTTTTTAGATTTCACTTTCCACTGGTCATCTTTTAAAGAAAGTGAAACATTTGAAAGTTCATCTGATAGTGTTGCCACTATAGATTTGTTTTTACATCTCATATCTTATTAAGCATTTTAATTATAAAACTGAAGCAGGGGCGTCTGGTGGGCTCAGTCAGTAGAGCATGCGATTCTTGATTTCAGAGTCATGCATTCGAGCCCCACATTGGACGGAGAACTTACTTTTTTAAAAAAGGAAAGAGAAAAAGAAACTGAGGCGGGTTTTAGAAAGATACAAAATCATATTAATTTAGAATTAAAGTCCACTAATTTATCATACTGTGAGTTGGGTCATCTCCCTTTTCATTTACTATAACCCATCGATTTTTACCGTGAGCATATTGACATTATTTACTGGAATAAATCAGTGAATTGAACTGTTGCACCATTTCATTCCATTTTGCTGTGTCTTGGAATTCCACATTGAGCCATCATTCTGAAAATGTTCACAGGTGACAGACTCTGGAGATCTGAGCCCATAGCTAATACAAGTTGTAAGGAATTTTAATGGATTCTTAAGATAACTTGACTGAACCTCATATTCCCGGGATTCTGTATATTTATGTCTAAGAAAGGGCTTCTTCCCTGTCCCCCAAATGTGGGTTTATTTGCTGGTCTCCCTGGTTGGCTTGTTTGTCTCTGATGTAGGGCACGTGAAGCGCTCAGGCAGTGCCTCCCTGACCAGCTGAAGGACACGACCTTCGCCCAGGTGCTAAAAGATGACACCACCACGAAACGCTGGCTTGCACAACTGGTGAAGAACCTGCAAGAGGGCCAGGTCACCGATCCCCGGGGCATCCCCCTGCCCCCTCAGTGATCCTCCCCCACCCCCTCCTACCACTCCCCCAAGCTGGGGAAGGGAGGGGGAACCCGAGAGGAAAACAGCTCAGGTTTTACCGCTGACCAGGAATAGACAACCTCAATGCTGAACTGCACTGGAGAAGAGGGGTGAGGTCACCTCGCTGAGGTGAACGGGCTGCCATCTCGGGCTGCCTCTGGGACCTGGGCTCCCTCCGCTACTCCCAGGAGATGGGCTCCTGACACAGCAGTCTGCCACCACAGCTCCAGGAGGGTGTCAACACCAGCAAATGCTGTGTCTGCAGCGTGCCCGCGATGGCCCTTCTCCCCGACCCGTACTAGCCACTGACGGGGAGGGGGATGTGGCGGTGGTAGCACGCTAGGCATGCCAAACGCCTGGGACCAAGCCGTGTGGCGGTCTTCTAATTTGCCTTCCTGGAAGACTCAAGACGTGTCTCTTCATCCTCTCTCTCAGTATTTGTTTACTTTGGTCTCTTGTTTTTGATGTCAGAGAGAGGTGTGTTTAGTGGACACGAGCTGTAATACTCAGCAGAACTTTGTCAATTGGCACTGTTTACAAGTCTGTTAGCTGCATAAGCTTAATAAAAAATTGGTCTGGGCATTACATCCCCTCTAGCAGGCCAACAGCTGCATGAACTGTGGGGAGGAATGGGAGGCAAGGGAAGGATAAAGCCAAAGGACAGCAGGACCCCATCGCCTCTTTCCCTTCCCTTTCCGTCCTTCTGCCCCCAGTTCCAGACGCCACAAGGACCCTAACCTTGTTTCTGGCTCTAGCTGCTAGCTTTTCCAAATCTCAGTGCTTTTCCCTGTTCCACATCCCTCCTGTTAAACTTCCAACAGACGTCTTAATTCATCAGGCTGTTCTGGAAGGGTGTTGTACTGGGGGAGGAGAGGTGGCTTGGGCCTCACCTTCAATTCCAGTCCTCAGAGAGGTTTCCTGGGTGACTTTTAAAGGGGAAGGTGCCTGGGGACCAAGATGACAGGCTGCTTGATCCCATTCTTTTGTATGAATTTCTGCAGCTCCTTCTGTGTTCATGATTGTACTTCAAGTGGGATTAGCTGAATGAGTTCATCTACTCAGATTTAAGACAGAGGGCGGGACTCTGCTTCTTCACTGTCTTGTCTTTTTTTTTTTTTTTTTTTTTTTTTGACACATTCCCTATTGGTCTATGGGAATTACAGGGTTGCCACTAAAGTACTTCCACTTGTTCATACCGAGTCAGCGAAACCCCCTTTCTTCTTTGGAGCTCCAGATGTCTTCACAATCCAGAGACTTGAATCAGTAATACAGTGTAAACTGCCTTGCTTTCCCCCAGTCCTTCCCTCTGCCAACACCTGCTCTCTCTCTCATCCCCACCCCCAGTCAAAGATGGGTTTATTAATCCAACTCTAGAGAGAGACGAGGTATTTTCTGTCCACATCTCCCCAGTGAAGGTATCTCCGAACAAGTTTGGGGAGGGTCCGTCTGTAAGGAGCAAGCTCCGAGAAACCTCTGTGGAGGCAGTTTGGCCAACCCAAGGGCTCTTCAAGCCGACTTTCACAAGGGGAGCCGGCCTTGTTAGTTGGCTTCTGTCTCTAGAGCC
This sequence comes from Mustela erminea, assembly GCF_009829155.1. Lineage (NCBI taxonomy): Eukaryota > Metazoa > Chordata > Mammalia > Carnivora > Mustelidae > Mustela > Mustela erminea. The sequence goes on from NC_045621.1 coordinate 28,338,525, forward strand.
GACAAAGTAGTAATTGAGTAGCCCAGATGTAGGAAGGGTAGAAGAAGCACTTACTCCCCTGCCTTCCAAAATGAAGAGGAGAACCAGGTGAGCTCTCAGTCTCAAGCCTGAAGAGAAGAGGTCTTGAAGGAAGCAGAGAACAGCATGGACTGGACAGACGTCTGGACTTCCCTCAGCCCATAGTTTCGTGAGCTGGAGAGGCCAGCTGAGGGATCTCTTGATTTTTGCCAACTGCCTTCCTGCTGAGCCAAAGTTTTCTCATTCCCCCTTCACTGGGGAAGCAGCTGAGGCCACGGGCCTTGCTCCCTGGGAAATTGTCTTCTCGCTCCATCTTCTGGTGCATTGGCCATGTTACTGTGCCAGTAGTGTCTTAACTCCTGTTCCATATATTCTCAGCTGGCCTTGGACCCCACCTAGGAGTTGGGGGAGGGATGAAAATGGGTATTATTCCTTGTAGTTGATCCTGATGTCATGTGTGTATGAAGAGACCCCTCCCTTCATTTTGTTTTGTTTTGTTTTGTTTTCCATCCCTCTCACTCCCTAACAGGATTGAAATAAAACCTGTTTCTGTTTTTATAAAAATAATTTTTCCTTTAAACTGGAGACTTGATTTTGTCAATATAGAGATCTCTAGGCACTCTGGTCACATGATCCTGGTCCCCCTGCCTCTGCCATCTGTTCGACACAAACACACTGTTCTGCCAAGAGGGCAGAGATGGTTCCCCTGTGGCTGGGTCCTTTGGGAAGAGCCCTGCTGCTGGATGAAAGCTGTTGGGGAGGCTGGGGCAGTACCCTTTATCTGGTGCTGCTTGCTGAAACAGAACCTCACTCCTCACTGTCATAGCCATAGTTTAGTATGGTGCGGGAGAGACCTGAAGTGAAGAGGTAGCACTGGAAACATTTTCTCACAGACTTGAATATACTTTTCCTCCCGAGTTTCAAGACTTAGCACACATCCCCAGAGTTTCCATGCCTGCTTCAGGCACTTAGCAGGACAGAGCTAACCTCTGCTTCCAGCTTTTTTTCCAAGGCATCGGAGGGCCCATGACTGGTGGAACAGGGCATGGAGAGGCACTGGTAGCCTTCAGAGCCTGCCTGCCTTCCTGTCTACATAGCATTCGTTTGCTCACCACTCCTGCCACTCAAAGGCTGAGGTAGGGTGGGGGAGGGGATATACGAAGGTATTGCTGTCAAAAGCACAAGGAACAGAAAAGCATACAATGAAATGAAATTCCTAAATGCTGTGAAACTTAATTTTTTAAAAAATTATTTTAAAGCATTTGTTTCAAAAGCTAATCTAACAGATGAGTTGAACAACACAAGTAACAAGCCTAACTTAATTGATAAACAGAACACTGTACTCTACACCAACAGTGTGCATACTGTCTTCAGGCCAGACGCGTTTACTAAAATTGGTCACAGCCATCAGGCCTCAGAAAATTTTTAAAAATTAAAATAATGTTCTGTGAACACAGGATTAGGTCACAAAAAAGACAACTGGAAATCTCTAACTTTAAAAATAAATAGGCAGGGGGCTCCTGGGTGGCTCAGTGGGTTAAAGCCTCTGCCTTCGGCTCAGGTCATGATCCCAGGGTCCTGGGCTCGAGCCCCACATCGGGCTCTTTGCTCAGCAGGGAGCCTGCTTCTCCCTCTTTCTCTGCCTACTTGTGATCTCTATCAAATAAGTAAATAAAATCTTAAAAAAAAAAAAAAAACAGGCAGTCCAGTTCTAAATAACCCATGGGTCACAGGAGAAATCACAAAGTTAGAAAAAAAAATGGATAATGAAGATACACATCAAAACCTGTGGCATACAAGTAAAGTAATAATGTGGCTTTAATTCACATGTTATAAAAGAAAGGCTGAAGTCAGTGATCTAAGTTTTCATGTCAAGAAACAGGATAATAAATTCAAAAAATAAGAAAATACAAAAAAAACCAAAGCCAGTGAAATAGAAAACAAATCTTAAAGAAAAATCAATGAAATGGGAAGTCATTACCTTGAAAACATCAATAAAATTGATAAAACCTAAGTCGACCTTAGATCAGACCAAAAACATTTTGGAAAAAGGGACATCACTCATCTTACACTCACTAATCTTCCATGAAGTTCAGAGACTGTAGAATAAGGGCACAGGTCCCCATTCACTTTTGAGGCCACCAAAACCCAGCAAGGGTATCACAGAAAAACCAGGGGTTGAACTCTTCTGTGAATGTAGATGTAAAATTACTGGAAAAAATAGGCAAATCAGTTCTAAGAGGGGGAAAAAAAAGATAATACACTATAATTTGGGTTTACTGAAAAAAAACAGGGTTGATTCAATATGTGAAAAATAATTAACAATCAACAAATATTAGTAAGGAGAGAAATCATAATTGTCTAGGCAGATACACAAAAGAACACTACAAAATTCAATACCTATTCATGATTAAAAGAAAAAAAAACTTTAGAAAACCAGAGTTAGGAGGGCACGTCCTTAAATCTAACAAAAGGTATCAACAAAAATGCTATAGGAAACTTCCGAGAAAAATACAAAGTCCTCCATGAAATGAGGATTGAGCCAAAGATACCCACTGCCACACCTCCAGGTATCATACCGGTTCAAGCCTGTGTGATAAACCAAGAAAATACAAGGATCATAAAGGTAAAAAAATTTGCTGACAACATGACTATGTACACTCATAATCCAGAAGAATCTGCAAACTCTTAGAATGAAAGGAATTTAGCGAAGTCCCAGAATGCAAAGTCAATATGCAATCAATCAATCAATCAATCACGTGTCTCTAAATAACAAGGAATTTCAAAAATATAACAGGGAGTCTGGCTAGCTCTTTTTGGAAGAGTGTGTGGCTTTGATCTCAGGGTGGTGAGTTTGAGCCCCATGTTGGATGTAGAGATTACTTGGGGGGAAAAAAAAGGGGTGCCTGGGTGGCTCAGTGGGTTAAAGCCTCTGCCTTTGGCGCAGGTCATGATCCCAGGGTCCCGGAATCGAGCCCCGAATCGGGCTCTCTGTTCAGCAGGCAGCCTGCTTCCCTTCCTCTTTCTCTCTCTGCCTGCCTCTCTGCCTACTTGTGATCTCTGTCAAATAAATAAAATCTTTTAAAAAAAATCGCATAAGAAATCAAATAACTCAAAATAGATATATTGAAAGATGTGCAGAACTTTTACATTGAAAACAACAAAACACTCTTGAAAGAAACACCTACATAAATGAATGGAAGGATATATCTTCTCCATGGATTAGAAAACAATATTGTAATGATGCCAGTGATTGATCTTCTGATTAAACTCAGTTCTAAGTAAAATCGCAGCAGGTGATTTCTATGAAATTGATAAGCGGATTCTAAAATCTGTATGGAAATGCGAAGTGCCAAACAGCCAAGGCAATCTTTTTTTTTTTTTTTAAAGATTTTATTTATTATTTATTTGACAGACAGAGATCACAAGTAGGCAGAGAGAGAGGCAGAAGCAGGCTCCCTGCTGAGCAGAGAGCCCAATGCAGGGCTTGATCCCAGGACCCCGGGATCATGACCTGAGCCAAAGGCAGAGGCTTTAACCCACTGAGCCACCCAGGCACCCCTAGCCAAGGCAACCTTAAATAAGGACAAAAGTGAAGTCTCCATTCCCAGATGTGTTCCTTTAACTTTCAGCCTTTTTTGTTAAGATTTATGCAGAAGTTTATTTTTTTAACAACTTTTTGTAGACATGTGTCCTACAAATAGCACATACCTGCATTTCGTTTCCTGACCTTTTCTGAAGGTTTCGTCTCTGTGCAATATTATACCGTTTGTATTTTTTATTCTAATTCCATCATCTTATTCTGATTTAATACCTCTTTGTTCCCCTTCACCTTAAGTTTTCTATTTTTAATGTCAGAATTGAGGAATGGCTATATATTCTCTGGTCCTTTGAAGTTATGCATCCTGGCTTTTAATTCCACAAATGGTCTCATATTGATGATTTTTTAAGTGGAACTTAATATTTTGGAACTGCATTTTTGACCACGAAGAAGATGGGCTTTATTTAAGTTTGACTGGCTTGGCTGCTTAGACTAGGGAATTGGTCTCTGACTCTCGTCGTCCTGAGAAGCAAGATGTTTAAGGGCATCTCCCTCTGTATAAGAAGGGGAGTCTAGGTTTGTCTGCGTGGCAGCCGGAGAGGACAGTGTTTAGGTCTCCCTCTTTGCCAGCTGCCCCTTCATTTCAATTTAGGGCTTCTGGGCCTTTCCTGGGCATGGTTCCCAGAAAATCCCTCTGCTGCTGCTGCCCTGATCAAGTTTCTGGGTCTGTTAATAATAGACAACAGTGGGGGAAGGGCCAGGATCATTATGGAAATAGGAACAACCAAACCACATGGACTGTTCCTGTACCAGCCCCCCACTCCGACCCTGTCTGCTCCCCCACCTAAATCTAAAGATCACCCTGCAGCAGGCATGTCAGCCACTCTTTGGAGCCATTCTAACCTTGTAAAGGTCTCCCAAGTGCCTGCCCCCCAAAATCAGAATGCATGATCTGAGGAGGATGGGTATGTTTATGAGAACACTTGAAAAGGAATATTTAAAGATCTGAACTCTCCCAGAAAATCCAGGAAGAATGAAAATTCCTCACCGAACCTCCAGAAGGGAAGGAAGTTTGGCAGCAATTAGGTGAGGCAAATAGAGGCAAAGCGTACATATAATCCCAGAGTGCAGAAGGCATGAGCAATGTGAGGGAGAAGCGTGGGAAACTAAGGACATGATGATGTTAGGGGAGGAGAAATGGGAGAGGAAGACGGGCTCTATTAAATAAAACATGAAGCCAGCGCCATTTAAATTTTGATGCCCCCTAATCTTTCTATTCCCCATGAATGGCCTCCCTCTTCAGCCTCCCCTCCCTGCATACTCTACTTCCTTTATCAAAACCTGCGCTCAGGCACCTGGCTGGCTCAGGCAAAAGAGCAGGGAACTCTTGATCCCAGGGTTGCAAGTTCAAGCACCATACTGGGTAGTGAGATTACTTAAGTAAGTAAATAAACTTAAAAAAAATCACAAACAAAAAACTCTGCTCTCAGGAAAATATGGAAACTCAACCAGTGAATTGTGGAAAACCAATAAAACTTCTGAAGTACCAGTTGCAAAAATTGGAAACCCTCTTGTAAAATATAACACAGATACAGAACAATACGTAAAATGTATAGTTAGGGGTACCTGGCTGGTTCAGTTGGTGGAACGTGTGATTCTTGACCTCAGGGATGCAAGTTCGAGCCCCATGTTGGGTGAAGAGATGACTTAAAAAAAAAAAAAAAAACTACTGGAGCACCTGGTGGCTCTGTTGGTTAGGCTGTCAATTCTTTCTTCTTCTTCTTCTTCTCCTTCTCCTTCTCCTTCTCCTTCTCCTTCTCCTTCTTCTTTTTTAAAGATTTTCATTCATTTATTTGACAGACAGACATTACAAGTAGGCAGAGAGGCAGGCAGAGAGAGGAGGAGGGGAAGCAGGCTCCCCGCTGAGCAGAGAGCCTGATTCAGGGCTCGATCCTAGAACCCTAGGATCATGACCTGAGCTGAAGGCACAGGCTTTAACCCACTGAGCCACCCAAGCACCCCTGGGCCATCAATTCTTTTTTTTTTTTTTTTTTTTAAGATTTTATTTATTTATTTGACAGAGATCACAAGGAGGCAGAGAGGCAGGCAGAGAGAGAGAAAAGAGGAAGCAGGCTCCCCAATGAGTAGAGAGCCTGATGTGGGGCTCGAACCCAGGACCCTGGGATCATGACCTGAGCCGAAGACAGAGGCTTTAACCCACTGAGCTACCAGGGCCATCAATTCTTGATTTCAGCCAGGATCATGATCTCAGGTTCATGAGACTGAGCCCTGCATTGGGCTCCACACTGAGCATGGTGTCTGCTTGAGTTTCTCTTTCCCTCTCCTTCTGCCCCTCCCCCTTCTCCTGTGCGCTCTCTAAGTAAACAAATAAAATCGTTTTAAAAGTTACTTTTAAGGGGCGCCTGGGTGGCTCAGTAGGTTAAAGCCTCTGCCTTCGGCTCAGGTCATGATCCCAGGGTCCTGGGATCGAGCCCCGCATCAGGCTCTCTGCTCAGCAGGGAGCCTGCTTCCTCCTCTCTCTCTCTGCCTGCCTCTCTGCCTCCTTGTGATCTCTGTCAAATAAATAAAATCTTAAAAAAAAAAAGTTACTTTTAAAAAAGAAAGGAAAATGTATAGCTGAATAAGTTACAAAGGGAAGACCCTCGTTAGCATCCGGGACTAGAAATTAGAACTTAGCCAGCTATTTCAGCAGCCAGCTATGTGCCCGATCCTATCACAACTCTCCCTCCTTCCAGAAGTAACCACAATCCTGACATTTATGGTAATCACTTAGGAGGATTTTATTTTAATGGGACTAAAGGTTTAGCTATAAATAATCACTAATGGTCAAATATTAGGCACTCAAAGGGTGTTTGGGGGAGCCCGGAGTGGTAGCCAGATCTCAGCACACTTAAAATCACATCATTTTGTACAGTTAGTTCCCTCTATGCCTAGATTAAAACACACCTCACTGGAAAGGAGGCACAGAAGTCCAAGTCCAGGGCTGTGCCCCGTGCACTCAGCTGCCTGACTCCCATCCACTGGGCCAGAAAGCTCCATACCCCACAGTCTTTCCAAGGCAGAGCAAAAGTAGGTCCCAGCTCACAGTACTTGGGAGAGGGCCAGGGACTATTCGTCTCTGCTGCTGACATGTGAGCCTAGGACGTTGCCAAGACTTCCCTGGGTCTTGGTCTCAGTGTATAGTACGGGGCCATAATGAAGCCTTTTATGATCCCCTATAGTCCTCTCCTAACTTGCTCCCCTGTCCTCAATCTTGGTTTCTGTTTCAGCTACCCGCTCGTTCACCTTGCAAGAAGCTCGTCACCTTTCTTTCCCCCTGGGTGTCTTTCCAATCTTGTGCCCCACTTTTTGCCCTTGATTCTTACAATACCACAGGTCCACGTCCTCTCTACACACATCTTTATGAAGACATACACACGTCCTTGCACACTGGAGGTGCTGAACAAACGTTCCTAGAATGCATCCATGTAAAGAAAGACCGAATGAATTGTTTCATGCATGAATGTATGTATTCCTTCAATATTTAGCAAATGCCCAAAGTCTACGGAGATACTAACCTGTCCCTCTACCCTCTAGGATTATTCTCCTCCCTTTCTCCTCAGGTGCCTCCTTCCCCATCCTATTTCTTTTTTCCTTCCCCTGTACCACAGAGCTAGACCGAATTCTCCGCAAGGCAGGATGCGGAGACACAGAAGCCGGCCGGTGGAACAGACACCCTGGAGAGGAGCCAGATGAAATAAGGGCAAAGACAGCTGTGTGACATGCAGGGAGAACCCGTGCAGAATGAGAAGCAGTGATTCATGGAGCGCTGCAACTCAGACACTCCTCCGGCTTCACTCTGAGAGCTACTGCAGGATTGGGGTCAATGAGGGCTGGCATCAAGACGAAGGGCAGCCTGGCTTCTCCTCCCTTAATCCTTGTCTACCCACCCCTCCCCCAGTACTCCCTCCCATTGACCAGCGTCCTGGGCCTTTAAGAGTTGGAAGGGCTGGACTGAGGCGAGAGCTCTTACCTCTCCCCTCCCTTCTCCTTCCCTTTGGCTGCAAGTCCGCCAGTCACAGCAGCAAACTGCAGTAGAAAAGGGGAGGAAGCCAGCGAGCCAGCAAGAGAGGAGAAAGAGAGCCCAGCTGGGTTTCCTCGTCCCACAGGAGAGAGCATCGCACAGCTCACAGACATAGGACCGCTCTCCTGCCCACGGTAAGGGCCCCGAAGGCTCTGACCAGCCTCTGCTCCAAACTCTGCCCTGCCTGAGTCCCTAACTCTGTCTGCCACATGCTTATCCCCACCCTGATTAAATTGTACCCCAGACACCTTAGCCCTAACATGTCTGCAAGGCTCCCACGTTTTGGTTCTCTCTAGCCCTCTGATTTATAGTTTCCTCCTGACTGTGGCAGTCACCCCTTACATGGGGACCTCTTAGCTACCGCTCACAAGCGAGCCCCATCCTAGTAAGGGAAGATAGAGATTGGAGTAAGGATAGATTCATTAACAGAATGTTGAGGATTCCCAAAGACCCAGGGAAGACGGTAGAGATTTCCTTAGAAAGAGCTGGGGTTTGAGCTCTGTACTTGTTCTTAGCCTGCTCCATGGGCTGGGACAGTTGGTTGGCATGGCCAAGGGCTGTGCTGGGAAAAGCACCTGCTTCTAGTCCTGATTTTGCCACGCTAACCAGCTATGTGACTTTGGACAGCAGCTTCCTGATCTGTGATAGGAATTTACGGCTTCCCAGACTTGCATGTTGTCATAGGGGCTCTTTTTTTTTTTTTTTTTGTTAAGATTTTATTTATTTATTTGAGAGACCGAGATCACAAGTAGGCAGAGAGGCAGGCGGAGGGGGGCGGCAGGGAAGGAGGCTCCCTGCTAAGCAGAGAGCCTGTTGCGGGGTTCGATCCCAGGACCCTGTGATCATGACCTGAGTAGAACACAGAGGCTTTAACCCACTGAGACACCCAGGCACCCCAGGGGTTCTTTTTTAAAATAAATATTCCTGAGGTCCCTCCTGGCAAATTCTGATCCGGTAGATTTTGGGTGAGGCTAAGGAATCTCTATTTGACCTAGGATTTCAATATAGCCAGGAACTTCTGGATTCGATGAGTTATGAAAACAAGAGTCTTCAAGCTTTAACCTCCTGAAGGCTACCTATGACCGGAGCCATTCTGTCTTCTTTATATGGATGAGGTCACCCAATAATCCTGCTCAGAAGCAAGAGAGTAGACATAATGATTCTCTTCCTTCCTGCCCCTTCAGAGAACCCTGAGACACCCCGAATTTCACCATAATGTCATTGGCACTATTGGCAACTCTGCCAAGGTCCATCTCTTACAGCCACCTGTAAGTTGAGGACCAGATCTTACTGAGCAGCCCCGGCCACTTCCCACCTTACTTTGTGTCTTTTCTCTCATGTGTATTATAGAGGTCATCATCTGTGTCCTTGAGGATCTCCACATTCGCGTCCAGGAGTGAACAGTTAAGACCCAGTCTCATACTCTCAGTCCTCATCCTCGGCCCCTCACCTCTTGCTCTTGCTCCCACTCCCGGTCCTTTGTTCCTTCTCTCCCCACTGCACCTGCGTCACCATCCTCCCCATCCTACCTTCAGACACCGGAGGCAACACCAAGACCTAGAACGCCTGGGTTCTAAGTCGCATTCTCTGGACAGTGTGTTCAGTCCGTCTCCTAGGATACGGGGGAAGGGAGGCTGAGGGCAGGGGTGTGCTCCTGTGGGCCCTTCTCCCTCCTGGATCTCGGGCTCAAAATCCCCACAGAGGACGAGAACCCGACCTATTGGGAATTAGAGGAGGAAGAAAAAGAGGAAGAGGTGAGGGAAGAAGGGGCGGGGAGAAGGATAAGGAGAGGAGAGCACAGAGAGGCTGACAAGTGAGCAGATGGGATCAGGAGAGAAGAGTGAGCTGGGAGAAAGGAAAAGAAAAACACCAGGATGGGAAAAGGAGAGAAATGGGAAGAGAGGAAAGAAAAGCTATCAAGTGGGGCATGGTGGGGGCTGAGAACGACAGAGGCAGGGAGACAAAATTATCCATGTCCCTTGTTGGTTCTTAGCCCTGCTCTAACTGGCTTTCTAAGTTTTCCTTTGGAAAGAAAGGATTTTCCTCTTTTTTTTTTTTAAGGTTTATTTATTTATTTTAGATAGAGCAGGAAGAGGGGCAAAGGAAGAGGGAGAGACAGGCTATCAAGCAGACTCTGTGCTGAACATGGAGCATGATGTAGGGCTCGATCCCACAAGCATGAGATCATGACCTGAGCCGAAACCAAGAGTTGGTCATGCAATGGACAGAGCCACCCAGGGGCCCCTAGAGAAAACCCTTTCTAAGGGCAGGGCCTTCCTGAGATCTCTGAGCTAGTCATAAGGAACCGTGGTTCTGGTCCCACCTCTACCACGTAATTCCTTCAATGGCTCTGGCACTTCAGCTAATCTTTCTAGCCCTTCTGTATAAAAAACGAAGTCCAGGTCTGACATTCTGTGGCTCCCTGAGTTGAAATTGGCCATCATATGGCCACCAGTCACCTGGATCTAGGTTTAAAATAGTGAGTCAGAAATGGGAGGAGGATTGGAAGAGCACGTGCCCAGTCCTGGGGTTGGAAGAGTTTGGCAAGGATAAAATAATTTTCCAAGGCTTGTTTGAGAGGAAATAGGCTCCAAAATAGGGGTGTCCTGGCACTGTGAGCGGAGGCATCCCATGTTTCAGGACACAATTGTGAGGTTCCTAGGTCCAGGTATAGGGGAAGGGAATTCTGTCTTCTCCCAGGGCCGAGATCCAGCCCATCCCACGGTCCCTATGCCCCAGATACGGAGCTGAAATTCAAAGAGGAGATAAAGCAGGTTGTTGGCAAGAGGATTGGAAGAATCCCAGGCTTCCCCCTGCCTCTGGAGTCTGGGGACCTGAGACACTTAGGAGAGACCTGTTAGTTGTCCTCATCCAGTTTTTGCAAGCTTTGGTCGCCAAACTACATCACCAGCCTGAAAAGGGGAGCTGCGTTTCTGCCTCTCATGAAGTACTCTGGGTCCCTTCATCCATCCAGAGGCTTCTTCTGGTCTCACCCAGGCTCACTATATTCAGCCTCAGCCAGCAAAACCTTGGCTTTTTGGAACTGTCGCAGGGTTCTGTCTCTCCTGAGGGTGCCTTGAGTTATCTTTCCCACTTAGGTACAGACTGGCTCCCAACATTCCCCTCTCGCTCTGGGCACCTGTGTATTTGCTACTCCTTTGAAAGCCTTCTCTAGTTCCTCCAGTCAGGGGAACTGTAGTTTTAGTGACCTCTACTTTCTTCCTAAAGATTTAGCCACCCCTGGGTGACTTGATAGGCGCTTCCAGCTAAAGAGAGGCGGGGGAGCCCTGAGATGCTGTGTGACCCCAGACAAGTCACACCACATTTCTGGACTTCCCGCTTTTCATCTGTGAGACCAAGCGAGTGGAACCACACCGTGTTCTAAGAGAGCACCAACTGAATGATGACTTTAGAAATGCTTTTCGTGTTTTAGATGCTCACCATTGTCAAAATGTAAACTTATCCCTTAAAAAACGCAGCATCTCTATTCGAGTGCTGTTCCTCTGCTTATGCAAAGCATAGAGCTTTATGTTTCTTGCGCTTTGCTTCATCCAGAACGATTTGGTCAAGAGTTGATGATTTCCTAGAGGGCACAGCTCGAATCAATGTGGCTACATATCGAGCCTTCTGGCTCTTTTTTAAAGATTAATTAACTAATTAATTTATGAGTGAGTGAGAGAGAGAGTGCGCACAAGCTGGGGGAAGGCAGAGGGAGAGGGAGAAGCAGGCACCCCACTGAGCAAGGAGCCCAATGCAGGGGTTGATCCTAGGACTCCAGGATCATGACCCGAGGTAAAGGCAGACGTTTAACCAAGGCAACCACCCAGGTGTCCTCTCTTTTGCCCTTTTGAGAGCAGTTTGTTGTTACCTACTAGGGCGACTTAACCAGGTCCTAAATGAGCATGTATCTTAATGAGGGCTCTGTTCTTCAGGAGGCAGAGAGAACTTGAAACTGCATTTCTAAGACTATGTAGCTTACCCGTCCATTAAGCTGTTGGGAGCAACTGCTAGGCTAAGGCATGTAAAGCGTGCCTTACTGTGGGAAGGCAAAAGAAGGTGGCTTGTGTAGCAAGTATGGCACAAGGGGTCAATTTCGAGGCAAAAGCAGCACTCTGCCTTGGCCCCTCTGGTACCAGAGGTGGGAGGGTCTGCACGGGACCAGGGAGAGGGCTCCCAAGATACAGCAGCTGGAGTGAGCCCCGTGGAGAAGAGAAGGCTAGGATATAGAGAGATTCTAGGTTCTGAAAGGGCGCAGCCAGCAAGATGGTGGTCCCTAATAATCGGGAGCTGAGGGGTGACTCGGGGGTTTTGGGCAGAAAGCCCTGCTACAACCCTCTGTGGAGATGACTATGGAAAAGAGCAGACTCTGTGGGATCAGACATTTGGCTTTAAATTCTGAATTCTTATGTGATCCGATGCAAGTTTTGTAGCCCCTCTAAGCCTCAAAGTCATCGGACTCAAACTAGATGTACAAAAGAGCTAAAGACTATGTGGATGGGGGCGCCTGGGTGGCTCAGTCGATTAAGCGTCTGCCTTCAGCTCAGGTCATGATCCCAGAGTCCTGGGATTGAGCCCTGCATCAGGCTCCCTGCTCAGTGGGGAGTCTGCTTCTCCCTCTCCCTCTGCTTTCCCCCTGCTTGTGTCCTCTCTCTCTCTCTCTGTCAAGTAAATAAATAAAATATTTTTTTTTAAAAAAGAATAGGTGGGTGAAGCTCCTGGCTCCTCATGGGCTGTCAGAATGCACAGGTTTCCTTCTCTTCCTCCTTTGATCTCTTATTCTAAGATCCCCAGTATGAACCCCGAACCCTACGTTCCTCCTTACTCCTCCAGGTGACTCCGGCACCAGCTGGTGGAGCAGGGGGTGATGGCGTCTCTGATGCAAGGCCGTGAGTACTCCAGTGGGAGAGGAGGCTTTCAGGAGACCGCCCAGGGATGGGGAGGCGGGGAGGAGTCTGGACCCCTGGTCAAGAACACCTCCTGGGCCCTCCACCTTTCCCGCCGGCTGCCCAGCCAGCCCCTTCTTCTCCTGGCCCAGGGCTGCCCATCAGTGAAGACTTGCTGCTGATGCAGAAAGGCACGCTGATGCGCAAGGTGAGGTCCAAAAGCTGGAAGAAGCTAAGATACTTCAGACTCCAGGATGACGGCATGACGGTCTGGCACGCCAGGCAGGCGGGAAGCACTGCCAAGCCCACCTGTGAGTCATGTGGATAGCTAGGCACAGGTGCAGTGGCGGGGTTGGGGGAGCCGGTGGGGACTGGACCCTAAAGAGTCCAGCGGCTTGAGAACAGGGGAGGGACGAGGGTCCTATGCTGTGTCCTCATGCTGTCCCTTTTACATCTACCTCTGAGCCTGTAGAGTGGGAATTACAATAGTACTTGCCTCTTAAAGCTATTTATGAAAATTCAATCCATTATTGCACATAAAAGGCTTAGGAGGGTTCTGGCTCAGAATAAGGCTCAGGAAGTCCTAGGTTCTTTTTTGTTATCATTATAGTGAGAGCATGATCTCATGCATCAGACTGCCCGGATCAAAGCTCTGGCTCTGCCACTTTCTAGCTGAGTGGCTTTGGACAAGTTGCATTAAGCTTTGGTTTCCTCATCTGCAAAATGAGGACTGAACAGTTCCTACCTAGAAGGTTACAAGGACTCGGCAAGTTAATGTACAAAGTGCCTAACATGTCACCTGAAGCCAGGATGCCTTTCACAAATTAGCTATTATGATGAATATCATTTTTTAAAGATTTTATTTATTTATTTGAGGGAGGACAAGTAGGGGAGCAGCAGGCAGAGGGAGAGGGAGAAGCAGACTCCCCTTGGAGCAGGGAGCCCAAGGTAGGGCTCGATCCCAGGACCCCGAGATCATGACCTGAGCCAAAGGAAGATGCTTAACTGGCTGAGTCACCCAGGCGCCCCTATGGTGAATATTTTTAAATATCATAAATGCAGCACAACCTTGTGTATCCTCTTGGCCAGATGCTTTATGCCCCCTCTAAAAATGTGATCACAGGACGCATTTGAGAGAGTCCACTTTAGAGACACAATCAAAGCTCATGAGCCCCAGCACCCTGCAGCTGAGGAAAGGGGGTGGGATAATTTCTCTGGCTCTTTCCTAGACATCTGGAAAGAGGAGGCCCTCAAGCCTGGAATGGGGACATTGAACTTGGACATACCATGTTTTGGTGTAACTGCTTCTACCTTTAAGTGTGTTTCCATCCATCAGTCACACCAGGGGTCACCAGGTGGACTGGCCATAGATGGGACCATCCCTTATTTCAGACGGGGTGCTGAGGGGTTAAGTCATTTTGGTCTGTGTCACACTGCCAGCCAGTGTCCTGAAGCCAGGTCTTGCCGCTCCCAGTGCAGGCCCCTTGCCAGGCTGCCTCTGAACATGGCAGTGACTCACAGGGAATCCTGAATCCCAGAGATCTGCCTCTCCCTGTACTCTGTCTTTAGGGGTTTCATCCTGTGGAGGTTGGGGTTCCTCCGACCCTTCGCCCCTGCAATTTGGCAGACTCTTGTCCCCTGTGTCCCCCCGTTTCCTCCCTGGCAGTCTCGATTTCTGATGTGGAGAGCGTGCGGGAGGGCCAGGAGTCCGAGCTGCTGCGCAGCCTGGCGGAGGAGCTCCCCCTGGAGCAGGGCTTCACCATCGTCTTCCATGGCCGCCGCTCCAACCTGGACCTGGTGGCCAACAGCACCGAGGAGGCCAAGATATGGATGCAGGGACTGCAGCTTCTGGTTGACTTTGTCACCGGCATGGACCAACAGGAGCGGCTGGACCAGTATCGGCAGGATGGAGTCAGAGTGGGGGGCTGGAGGTCGCTGAAAGAGCCAGATGCCACAAGGCTAGAGATAGGCGGGGGTGTACTGCACTGGGCGGGGGGTGGCTAAGAGTCTGGTTAGGGTGGGCAAGGGCACCTCAGGCCACTGTGAGGCAGAGGACATCGAAGGCGTAATGGAGGCTTGGGATGCCGAAGGCATAACCAGGCAGAGGGTGGGCAGAAATCTGGCCTTTCAGGATGGGTGGAAGGGACGTGAGAGGCAAAGGACCCAACAAGGTGCTGATCTTGAGAGCTGAGCAAAAGATCCCAGTGGCATGAACTATGCCAGGACTAGGAGGCGGAACTTCATGGTGTTGACTCATTCAGGCTTCCTAGATTGTATTTACCTTCCATGCTAGGTCTTTCATTCATTTTTTTGTTCCTTCCTTCCTTCCTTCCTTCCTTCATTCGTTCACTGTCTATGAAGCAGAAGGTATCAGGCACTGTGCCAGGCTTTCGGGGTGAAAAGATGAATGAGACTCAGGTATTGTTTTAGTCAGTGGAGAAAAGGGATTTGTGTGAATCATCTAAGTACCCTGGAAGTGAACTTCCAGTGGACTGAAATTACTTGTGGGTATTCAAAGGAAGGAAAAACATTTAATTCTAGCTGAGAGAGTTCTGGGAAAACGTCAGGGAGGAAGTTGCATGTAAGCTGAGCCTGGAAAAGGAGCAGAGCTTGAAAATAAAGAAAGGAGGGAAAAAGGCTCTCCTGCCTGAGGGAACGGCATGAGGAAATGCTCAGAGACATCAAAGGACAGGAGGGAGGACATTGAAGAGCAGGAGGGAGAGTCTGGCTTAAGTAAGGGGAAAACAGAAGTGTGTTGAGAAAGGCTGTAGGGGGGCCAGCTGTGTGGGGGCTGTGGGGATGAAGACCTTCAATCTAGGTTTAAAAATTTGGGCTTCTTTCTGTAAGCAATAGGAAGAACCCTGCAGGCATCTGAGCCATGCAGGGACAAGATTATTCTGGAAGCTAATATGGAAAATGCACTGACATGGAGGAGACACTTGTAGCAAAGCTAGGGAAGACGATGCCAGTGGATGAACAGGCACACACATCTGCATACACAAACACACACCGTGCTTTGGCCTTGACTCGCACCTGGATGGCTGAGTGACTGGTTCCAGCGTGGAGATAAGAACCAGGATGGCCGGATGAGTTTCCAGGAAGTCCAGCGTTTGTTGCACCTGATGAACGTGAAAATGGACCAAGAATATGCCTTCCAGCTTTTCCAGGTGAGTCTTTTTTGGGGAACGATCTTCAGAAGCCAGCCAAGGCCATGTTCTCACACAGCCCGATGTAGGTGAGCCTATCCAGCATCACTCTTTATTGAATCTCTCCTATATGCCTTACCACTATGCAGAGTTCAATGGAGAGTGTAGGGCATGGTTCTTACCCTTCCGTCTTCTGAGAAAAATGATGCCTAGACTTATGAAGGGGGAACCACCATATGTTACTGTGTCAGATCTCAAGGACCCCTCTGTCCATGACCAGAACTTCCTAGGTGCCTAGTCACAATGGAAAAGTCCCACCGGAATGTGAATGAAATAGGAAGAGGGATCTTTAGACCTTTTAGGCACTTGCTGGGGCATTTAACCCTTTCTAATTGAAATTTTTCTCTAGTAGCAAATGGTAAGGCTGCCATTTTGTTTTTTACTTACCAAAGCGGCTTCTATGAACACAAAGTGTCAGGAGCCCTGGGAGAATTTTGTGGAAACATGTTTGTACCCACCTGTCAGCCAGATGGCCATACAATGTGCTCTTAAAAGGAATTTTCCACCATCCTCTAAACCCTCACTTGCAGGGAGCAGACATGTCCGAGTCTGGGACTCTGGAGGGAGAAGAGTTTGTAGAGTTCTATAAGGCGCTGACTAAGCGTACGGAGGTGCAAGAGCTGTTTGAAAACTTTTCGGCGGATGGGCAGAAGCTGACCCTGCTGGAATTTGTGGACTTCCTCCAAGAGGAGCAGAAAGAAGGAGAGCGAGCTTCTGACCTTGCTCTGGAACTCATCGACCGCTATGAGCCCTCAGATAGTGGTAAGAGGGTTAGGGCGGAGGGGCACTGGACATGTGTGAGGAGGGGGACTTTAGAAAGGTCCAGAGATAAGCCACCTTCTGCCTAACTCAGGGAGTGCTGAGCCCCACCCCTACCTACCCCAGCCCCTGCACAAGCAGCTTCCCTCATTCAACCACTCCCAGGGAAGGAGACCAGCAGCTTCCTGCCCAGGTAAGACAGGAGTCTCCTCCATAACACTGTATCCTCAGAAGGAAGAACATTCCATAAGCTCCCTTTCCTCCATAATGCTCATGCTCCACTTTTAGAGTAAGTTTGTCCTTATGTTTACGTTTGCCCCCAGTGGAAAAGGAAGGTCCTTGGTCCTCTCCCTTTTCGTCTTCATAAGCGCCTGATTCCTTTTCTTACATCTCCCTTCATGGTTTCTGTTTGCTGTTTCTTTAAATGCTGGCTCCCTGCCCTTTCTTGGGCTTTCTCCAAATTCTCCAAGTGGTTCTGGAGTGGCTAAGCCCCTGGGCCAGGAAGCTAGTTAGTCTGACTGAGGCAGATGAAGAGGAGGCCAGTCATCTAGCTTCAGCAAGCACAGCTCAAATAGGCCCTCTCTGTCTTCAGCACTTTCTCCTTGTTCCTTCGATAGACATCACCTTGCCCTCCATCCCCTTCAGAATGAGAGGAATTTACATTAATAATAAATGATTTACAAGGTACTTTCACATCACTTACTTCCTCTAGCCCTCACTATAATCTTGTAAATCGAAGGCACAATCCTTATTCAGCTTCTGCTAAATATCCCATTAATGTGCTAACATCTTTACATGTCTTTTCTCTTCTCATCCTTCCAAGGACCAGTTGGAGTGGCTTCTGTTATTAAGTCAGTTGTGCCAAAGAGGAAAACTCGGATTTAGAAAGGTCAAATGATTTGTTCAAAGCCAACAGCTAATGAGAGGAAGAATTGGGATTGAAACCCAGGTCACCTGACTCTTACCTAAGAGCTCTGTTGAGCATGCGAATTAGAGATGAGACGGATGAGGGGCACCTGGGTGGCTCAGTGGGCTAAGCATCTGCCTTCAGCTCAGGTCAAGATCTCGGGGTCCTGGGATCTGAGTCAGGCTCCCTGCTCAACAGGGAGTCTATTTATCCATCTCCCTCCGCTCTTCCCCCCTACCCTTGCGCTTGTGCACTCGCTTGCACACTCTCTCCCTCTCAAATAAATAAACAAAATCTTTTTTAAAAAATATTTCTCAGAGAGAGCACAAGGTAGGGGGAGCAGCAGGCAGAGAGAAAAGCAGGCTCCCCACGGAGCAGGGAGCCTGGTGCTGGGCTTGATCCCAGGACTGAGGGATCATGACCTGAGCCAAAAGCATACACTTAATGACTGAGCCACCTAGGTGCCCCAATATATAAAATCTTAGAAAGAGATTGGGATGAGATGAATGCGAGCTGGACAATTGACCCACGTTTCCTAGGTCTCAGCTGCCACTCCTTCCATTCATTCATTCATTCATTCATTCATTCACTCACTACTTCAGCTGATGCTTCTTGAGTCCCTGTCATGGGCCAGGACCTAGGCTCAGCCCCAGAGATACAGCAGAAGGTCTGACAAGAACGCCACCAAACAGAAAGGGTTGGAATCACTGATTCCAGATTCTATGTCTGTGCTCAGGGAAGAAAGGGGGCCGTAAAGCAATCATTTCAGAAAAACAAATAGAAGAGGAATGCATAAAGGTTAAGAAATAAGATCTTCTCTCTCCAGCGCAGGACCCAGTAGACATCAGTTACTTTTATTCTGCCGTGTGCCCCTTGGTGTGATGTCCCCACCCCTGCACTCAGCTGTCAGGTACTATAGTCTGGCTGCAGGGAAGGTCTCCTCCAAGGGACCTGGGCTCAAGGCCCCACTGTGCTTCTTACTAACTGAGTCATCCTGGCCAAGCTGCTTAACCCCACAGAGGCTCGATTTTCTGTTTTGTAAAACACTTGGTGACCAAATGAAATGACAGGCATGAAAGGCATCCGGCAATGGTGGGTTTACTCTCGCAAGTTAAGTCCTTACTGTTAAGAATGAAACTTCCTGCCTGACTTCCGGCCGTTCTCCACTATCTGTAGGCCTTGTCAAAGCTGGAGCGACGAAGCTGGGCATTGGGGTCGAGTTGTTCCACCTCCCAAGGGCCCCCCATGCTACCCCCGGCAGCAGTGTTCCCCTCAGTGAGATTGCGCAGTCCAGTGGGATGGGCATAGCTCAGACACCTGCCAGCCGGGGTTCGAATCCCAGTTCCTCCAGTTACTGGTTTTATTCCCTAACCTCCCTGGACAGATTCTATTCTATCTACCTCATCACGTTGGCGAGAGCATTCAGAGAGACGCTGCATGGGGTGTCCCGGGCACGGAGCAAGTGCTCAGTACTTGTCGTTATTGTTGGTATCATGGGTGAGGGCTATGGAAGGAGTGACAGGGCCCTGCCCTCAAAGGGCCTAACTCAGGCCCTTTGGGCATATTATAGTCCAGGGATATATCAGACAAACACTCTTCAAAACATCATACGGGAATTGATGCTAGGAAGAAACCCTCAGGTTGTAGCTGGCAGCGGCTACACAGCTCAGGAAATGAAACACAGGTACCTTGATTGCGTTGCTAAAATTCCTTGACTTTGTTGGTCTCGGGGCCTCAGTTTCCCCATATATAAAATTAGCCCTTTACACTGAATACTATGCTGTCCCTTACGCTAACCATGAGCTCCATGTGACTATTTTTTTAAAGTTTTTTAAAAAGATATTTATTTGTTTATTTATTTATTTGAGAGGGAGAGAGGACTTGAGTGCGGGCACTCACATGAGCAGTGGGAAGAGCAGAGGAGGTCGGGGAGAAACGAGCTGACTTCACGCTGAATGCAGAGCAGCCTGACATGGGGCTCAATCCCCCAAACCCAAGCTCATGACCTGAGCTGGGACCAAGATGGATGCTCAAGTGACTCAGCCCTCCAAGCGCCCCTCTGTGTGACTATTTAAATTTAAATTAACAAGGTGCCGGGTGACTGTACGTGAAGCCTCCACTCTTGATTTTGGCTCAGGTCATGATCTTGGGGTTGTGAGAACGAGCCCCGTGTTGGGCTCTGTGCTCAGGACAGTCTGCTTGGGATTCTCTCTTTCCCTCTCCCTCTCCTCCTCCCCACCCCCACTCTCGCACATATGCGCACACATGCGTGTTCTATCTAAAAATATGAATAAAATCTTATATAAGATAAAGGTAAATTATCTAAAATTGGGGCATATGGCTGGCTCAGTCGGAAAAGCACACGACTCTTGATCTCAGGGTCATGAGTCTGAGCCCCATTTCAGGGGTAGAGATTACTTCAATGAATAAATAAGTAAAAACTTTCCAATATTTAATGAATTAATTAATTAAAATCAAAATTTTAAATTCAGTTCTTCAGTCACACAGCCACATCTCAAGCACTCGATAGCCACACGTGTCTAAGGCTAGCGTACTGGACCGCACAGAAGAGAATGTCTCCATCATTGCATAAAGTTCTATTTGGCTACCACTGAACTAGAATGGTCTTCATGATTCTTCACGTGGCTTTAACTCTCCCTGAGGGTGGGGATAATTGAAATGACAGATGGTGGGTGGGGCACATTTGGCATCTGGAGGCCAGGAGTGGACGCCATCTGAAAGGCAGGACCCTGGAGAGGGGCAAAGTGAGGGCTGTGCTTGAGGGGTGCTGGGATGCCCTTACTCAGAGGTTCTCATTGTAGCCTTCCCCTACTCTGCACCTCAGGCAAATTGCGACACGTGCTGAGCATGGACGGTTTCCTCAACTACCTCTGCTCGAAGGATGGAGATATCTTCAACCCAACCTGCCTCCCGGTTTACCAGGATATGACTCAACCCCTGAACCATTACTACATCAACTCCTCTCACAATACCTACCTCGTGGGGGACCAGCTTTATGGCCATAGCAGCGTTGAGGGATACATACGGTGTGTGGGGAGCAAGGGGGAAGGGTTCCCGCTCATGAGAAGGGACCATCTGTGTTGTCAGTGGATAACAGGGATCAAAAAGATGTTGTGGAGGGTTTGGGGCTGAGGGTCCCTGGATTCCTGAGAGACTTGGAGGAGACGTTGAAGACTGACAGGAGGGTAGTACTGAAACTCTATGGGTAAATGGAGCTTCTTTCTCTTTCATAGGCTGTGAAACTCTTTTGGAACTCAGAGGTCCTGACAGATTTATTTTGAACAGATGAAGAAACTAAATGTTACATGGAAGGCAATAGAGCACAGAAGTTAGAAACATAGGTTCTGGAGTCAGACCATATGAAGTCAAATCTTAGCTGTCTCACTTGGTGTTCTTGTTCTAAGTATTTAACCTCTCTGGGCCTCAGTATCCCCATCTGTGAAATAGGGATGGTAACAATGCCTATTCTGTCTGAGTTGTTGTGAGGATTAAATGAGATAATCCATGTGCTAACAGCCAATAAGTGATCACTGCTTTTACAGTGATTAATCATGGATTGGGTCAAAGAGTCAAGATAATCTCTGTGGTGGCACCAACTGACCTAGTAGCTTCAGGGTATAGAAGATGTGTGGAACATACTTTTTCTGCCCTAGGATGTCTAGTAGAGAAGATAAAGTATAAATTTACTGAGAGTTTGAGGGGAATCTGGCTGGCTCAGTCGGTACAGCATGCAACTCTTGATCTTGGGGGTCATGAGTTCAAGCTCTACATTGGCCATAGAGCTTACTTTTTTTTTTTTTTTTAATTTGATAGAGAGCGAGAGATCACAAGTAGGCAGAGAGGCAGGCAGAGAGAGAGGGGGAAGCAGGCTCCCCACTGAGCAGAGAGCCTGAAGTGGGACTGGATCCCAGGACCCCAAGACCATGACTTGAGCTGAAGGCAGAGGCTTAACCCACTGAGCCACCCAGGTGCCTCCAAAGAGCTTACTTTATAAACAAACAAACAAATTACTGAGAGGTTGACTAAGTCAGATGTTGCAGAATGCCATACAACCAGAACACCAGAAGCATCACAAGGCAGTACGTGATGCTGAAGGAAGATCGTGAGTTGGAGAGGGTAGGGGGTGGAAGTAGCGTGAGCCATAGCAGTATCCCAGTGGACAGGGAAGGGTTCACAGAGATGCAGCTTGCAGGGGTCTTGGGGACTAAGTGCCAGTGAGCACTTTTCTCCCCAGAGTGGGAGAAAGTCCCTAGACAGATGATACGACCTTGATCTCTCTGTCCCTGGGGGCTTGGGGTTCTTGCAGGGCCCTGAAGAGGGGGTGCCGCTGCGTGGAGGTGGATATATGGGATGGACCTAACGGGGAACCTATCGTTTACCATGGACACACGCTGACCTCCCGCATCCCATTCAAAGATGTCGTGGCCACTGTGGCGCAGTACGCCTTCCAGGTAGAAGTCCCAGGATGGGCGTCCTGGAGAGGGAAGATGATCTGAGGGAAGAGTGGCTGCCTCTGGATCTGGAAAGGGTAGACGAGTGTGGGGGAGGCTGTGTCAAATGGCAGAGACGGACAAGAGACTTTAACTGGGAAACATCAGACAAATATTGAGAGATTGTGAATAAGGGTTGGATGTGTCACTAGTAGTTAGTAGTCCTAGAGGTAATTACTAGGGATCAGTGACTCTTCTAGTCACTGTCACCCTTATGCTTACAACTGACACAACACCCTACACACTGACAACTGTCATCCATCTCGGAGAGGGTGGATAAGGAAACAGAGGACGTGGTGGGTAGGGCTGGGGGACAACAGGAGTCTGGAGATGAGAGTGTAACATGAACACATAATCAGGGGAATGGCCTAGCCTTCCCACTCTGAGCCTAAAAGCTCAAAGGTCCCAGAAGGACCTCGGAACAGCTGGTATAGGTCTGAGATTTGGGATCCCAACAGTGATTTTTAGATGTGGGGTGGTCCCCAGACCCAGTAAGACCTCCTTGATACCCAGAACAGGGTCAGAGGGGTTTGCCAATCAGGGTACTCTGAGTGAGTCACCAGGGGAGGTCTAGAGAGGAAGGGAGGTTCCATATTTTGAACCTCTGGCTCTAGCATTCTCTCCCTTCCCCATCAGACATCAGATTATCCAGTCATCTTGTCCCTGGAGAACCACTGCAGCTGGGAGCAGCAGCAGGTCATGGCGTACCATCTGACCGAGATCTTGGGGGAGCAGCTGCTGAGCACTACCTTGGATGGGCTGCTGCCCACTCAGCTCCCCTCGCCAGAGGTAGGCACCCTTGTCGGCCAGCCCAGGCTCTGCCGTGGCTTCCATACTCTCCCACCCTTGCCCCTCCATGCCCCTCCTGTTCCCTCCTTCTCAGCCCTCCGTGGACCATCTTACTCTTGAATATCCTTGGAAATGATTTTACTTCTCCAAAAGTCCAATTGAAGACAGAATGGTTGATAGGTTTTCTAAATTTTAAATCAATTATTTTCTTATTTCCTTTTTCAGTGGAATTATCTTGTTTTTTTTTTTGTTTTTTGTTTTTTTTTTTCCTGATGGCTCATAGGTGTATATATATTTGCACTTCTAAGAACGCTTGGGGTCATTTTCTATATCCCTTTTATATGTCACATACAATAGATACTATGAATGTCTTTTCATGTATAATTTTT
This sequence comes from Mustela erminea, assembly GCF_009829155.1. NCBI lineage: Eukaryota > Metazoa > Chordata > Mammalia > Carnivora > Mustelidae > Mustela > Mustela erminea. The sequence goes on from NC_045621.1 coordinate 28,361,612, forward strand.
CCCTTTTAGTAGCTCTGTGGGATTCCATTTTCTCTTGTGAACCATTATTTATTTAACCAGTAAATAGTAAACATTCAGGTTATTGGTAATTTTTCACTTGTACATATAGCTTTGTCCATTTACAGCTGCCCTTCTTCTTCTTTTAAGAGTTCTTTATTTGAGGGACACCTGAGTGGCTCAGTGGTTAAGTGACTACCTTCGGCTCATGTCATGATCCCAGGGTCCTAGGATTGAATCCTGGATCAGGATCCCTGCTCATTGGGAAGCCTGCTTCTCCCTCTCCCATTCCCCCTGCTTGTGTCCCCTCTCTTGCTGTGTCTCTTTCTGTCAAATAAATAAAGTCTTTTAAAAAAGAGAGAGATCTATTCGAGAGAAAGAGAGAGCACAAGCATGCAAGGGGCGAGTGGGTAGGGGCAGAGGGAGAAAATCTGAGACGCCCTGGTGAGCATGGAGCCTGACACAGGGCTCGATCCTGAGATCATGACCTGAACCAAAATCAAGAGTCAGATGTTTAACCAACTGAGCCACCCAGGCGCCCCATTCACTCTTTCTCTGAGACGGATTCCTAGAAGTACATTGCTGGGTTGAAGAGTACTTGTGCTGATATTTTGGTTATTACTGCCAAGCTGCCCTCTGGAAAAAAATACCAAGTTGCACTCTGACCAACAGTAAGAGAAGGACCACAAATAACTTCAGAAGTATGATGATTCACAGTGACAAACGTGGCAAAAAAAAAGGTCAAGTTAAAAAAAAAAAAAGTCTAGGGCACCTGGGTGGCTTAGTGGGTTGAGCCTCTGCCTTTGGCTCAGGTCATGATCTCAGGGTCTTAGGATCGAGGCCCGCACTGGGCTCTCTGCTCAGTGGGAGCCTGCTTTCCCCTCTCTTTCCACCCGCCTCTCCTGTGTACTTGTGATCTTTCTCTCTGTCAAATAAATAAATAAAATCTTTTAAAAAAGAAAAAGAAAAAAGAAAAGTCTAGGGGTGCCTGGGTGGCTCAGTGGGTTAAGCCTCTGCCTTCGGCTCAGGTCCTGATCTCGGGATCCTAGGGTCAAACCCCACATTGGGCTCTCTGCTCAGCAGGGAGCTTGCTTCCCCCTCTCTCTGCCCTCTTGTGATCTCTCTGTCAAATAGACAAATAAAATATTTCAAAAAATAAGATAAAAAAGAAGAGTCTATATTTTCTTCTTTTGAATTAATAGATATGATTTACCCACTTTTATTGGGGTTTATACTCTTTACCAGTATATAACAAGTTTTTAAATGTTAAAGACATTGGTGCTTTGGGAAAATTCTGTTTTGCAGCCTTTGCTTTTGGATCATAGCATCTTCTGCCGTATGGAGGATTTTAAGGTTTATGTAGTCAAATTGGCCAGTCTTTTGTATGTCTTCTGAGTTATGGATGATAACAGGAGATGTCCTATTTCTTTTCTTTTCTTTCTTTCTTTCCTTTTTTTTTTTTTTTTTTTTTTTTTTAGAGAGAGAGAGTGGGGGTTGGGTGGCAGAGGGAGAGGGAGAGAATCTCAAGCAGACTCCTCGGCAAGCACGGACCCCAACACGGCGCGATCTCAGGACCCTGAGATCATGACCTGAGCTGAAACCAAGAGTCGAACACTTAACCAACTGAGCCACCCAGGCGCCCCTCATCTCCTGTTTCTAAAGGCTTTCCTACTTTAAGATTATTCAAAAAGATTCTGCATTTTCTTCTAATACTCTTATGTCCTTTATATTTACATGTAAATTTTGAATATGGGCAGAATCTCTATGTGTCATATGTGAGGTATTTTTTATTTTGTGTTTTCCAGTTGGATAGAGATGTGACGAGTTGGCTTAATGACAGGAACCCCTACTGTATGTATCAGGCAGCCACCCCGTGGGGACTCTAGCCCACTCAGGTCTTCTGCCTTTGAGATGGTCCCGTGAGAGCACTGGGAGCCGCAGGGCCCCTCAGAAGGGTCCCAGAGCAGATAGGGAAACAAGCGCCTTCATTTCTATCTCCAGGAGCTTCGGAGGAAGATCCTGGTGAAGGGGAAGAAGTTAAGGACACTTGAGGAGGATCTTGAGGAAGAGGAAGAGGAGGAAGAGCTAGAGTGTGAGCTGGAGACGGAGCAGGAAGCCGACACAGAGCTGGAGGCCCATCTGGAGTCTGAGTCCCAGGAGTTGAGCCCGCGCAGTAAGGACAAAAAGAAGGAGAAGGTGCGCCAGGAGGGTGGTCTTTCTGCTCTGGCATTTGGTCAGTCTGTATTGTAGATGGCGTTCATGTGTGGAGAGACCAGTGAGCCAGGCAGGGTGTTGGGCCAAGGAGCAAAACGCCCCTTGCCCCCAGTGAAAGAAGTATAAGGGGGCATGCGTGGCATCACCATTTACTATCATATGGAGAGAGATGGCAGTGGCTTTCCAACTTCTTTGGGCCACGGAATGGTTTATGACTGAACTCTTACATGGGAGCTCTGTATACAAAAGGGATCAAAGCGGAGCCATTCCAGCTGAAGCACCCATTTGGTCTCTCCTGAGTCCCCCGTTGACTCTTGAGACATCTTTGTACTTCTCCGTCTCTTTAAAGGCCAGTTTGAAAACCACTGGTGTGTGCGTGCATGCGCGCATGTGGTTGTGAGAAAGAGAGAGAGATTGTGTACCCGCACTATTGTACTAGGGGCGTAGGGCTTACTCAAGTGACTGCTGTAACCGCATCTGAAATGGGCTTAGAGAAGGTTTCTTGGAAAAGGTGAGTCTGAGAAGGGGCCAGAAGTAGCCAAAAAAAAAAAAAAAAAAAAAAGGAGCAGAAAGAGTTGGGGAAGGGGAAGGCTCTGAGAAGGCTGTGCCCAAGTGGCCCAGCTCCCTGTGGGGAAGGGGTGCCATTGGTGGGACAGCCAAGATCCTGGTTAGAAGTCTGCCTTTCTCGTTCTCATGCTTTTCCTTGACTTAGCTAACTTCTAGCTTATCCTGTCCTCTCTGGGGCTGTGGTGTCTAGCCTGCTACCATGTCCAGGGAAGGAAATGGGAATTTAAGAGAAAAATGTAGAGATATTATTCTGGGACCCTCACATCCTTCCAGTGTGACTTCCCCGGCCATTTGCATACCTTGACATAACTGTCTGGGTTCATGAGCATTTTGACCAAAATACACTATTAATGGTTTTTTAAAAGGCGAGAGGTAAGGAGGACACCTCTCTACTTCGAAATAATCATCGAAAACCTGTTACCCAGAAAGTAACAGTAGAGCAGACCCTTTAAGCCCAGAGGCTGAAACCGATCCCATCAGGTTTCAAAGGACTGCCTTTATTCCCATTCCCATCCCCAGGTTGTGATGTGTCCGCTGTTTTGTCCGCCTATCTGTTGTGAGGTTATGGTTCAGGCTCCTATTTCCAAGGCTGGGTCCCTTCTCTTTTCCAAGCAGGTGAGGCAGGAGGGAGAATGCAAAGGGGAGGCAGTGGGCAGAGGCTTAGGTTGGATGGGGTAATTCAGATCCTGGCCATCGCTCTTTTCCTCTCGGCTCGTGGAAGGTTCAATTCCATTTTCCTCTCTGTTTTCTCCTCTTCCAGAAATCCAAACCCATCTTGTGTCCATCCCTCTCTGCTCTGGTTGTCTACTTGAAGTCTGTCTCATTCCACAGCTTCACTCATTCAAGGGAGCACTACCGCTTCTATGAGACCTCCTCTTTCTCTGAAGCCAAGGCCAGAAGCCTCATCAAGGAGGCCGGTCAGGACCAAAAGGGAGAGCCAGGGAGGGAATTGGGATGGGTAGGGTCAGGCTGCTGGGCAGGAGGACGAGTCCCAAGAAAGAGGACCAAGGACCTAAGTAGGGATGAGGGAGCTAAGCGACTCCTCTGAGCACGCACTGGGACAGGAGCTCTGAGCAGCAGGGTCAAGGCTCTAGCGGGAGGAGAGATGCTCAGGAGATGCTGGGGAGGAAAGCGAAGTGGGTAGGCAGTGTACCCGAGGCCAGGGAAGTGGAGAGATCCCCCCATCGCCGTCTACCTACTATACCCTCTATGCAGGCAACGAGTTTGTGCAACACAATGCCTGGCAGCTAAGCCGTGTGTACCCCAGCGGCCTGAGGACAGATTCGTCCAACTACAACCCCCAGGAACTCTGGAACGCTGGCTGCCAGATGGGTGAGGGGGCAGCAGCAACAGGGGGGAGGTTACATGCCCCAGGGGCCGGCCAGGAGGGTGAGGGAATGCTTAAAGGGTGCTAAACTGAGAGAGAGGCCATCTATGGAGGGTGTTCCCAGCAGGCCTTCCTATACCCAATCCATCTCCTTCATTCCCTGAAAGAAGGGCTAGAGGGCTCCTGAGACGTATGCTTTCCTCCCTTTCTCCCGGGACCCACAGTGGCCATGAACGTGCAGACTGCGGGGCTGGAGATGGACATCTATGACGGGTTCTTCCGCCAGAACGGTGGCTGTGGCTATGTGCTGAAGCCCGACTTCCTGCGTGATGCCCAGAGCTCCTTCCACCCTGAGCGGCCCATCAGCCCTTTCAAGGCCCAGACCCTCCTAATCCAGGTATTGCGGTGAGCGAAACCGTGGGAAAAAACCTGGGCGGGGGGGGGGCAGGATGGAAGCAGGGGGTCGAGGCAGTGGGGCCTGGTAGGGACGCAGCGGGTGAAGAATGCCTCAGCAGAGGCAGGCGAGCCGGTGAATGGTGGGGATTTGGGAACCAGCTGCCTAGGTTCGAACCTGGTCACTACTTGTGTAACTCCGGGCAAGTTCCTGAACCCCAGGCTCCTTCCCTGCAAAGTGGGAGGAATGCTAGTCCCCCTCACAGGGTTGCTGTGACAGGTAATCTAAAAGTACCCAGGGCAATGCCTGGGGCTGCGTCCAGGCCCGAAAGGGTTTGCTGAACCTACCTTCTTTCAAACCTTGTTCAATTTCTACTCTGGTGGATTTTAAATCACACATAGGTTACTAGAGGAGCATATATTACTCCAAGCCAGAGGCTAGAGTGCCCCTCCCCTGGCCCTCCCCACCACCCTTGGGGGTGCACCCCTCCCCCCCACCCCCGGCAGTGTAAGAGTGAGCTGGAGTGGGGCTGAGCTGAACAGGAACCAGTGAGTTTCCAGAGTCCTGCTTGCAGATCATCAGCGGGCAGCAACTCCCTAAGGAGGACACGAGTAAAGAGAGGTCCATCGTGGATCCACTGGTGAGAGTGGAGATCTTTGGCGTCCGCCCAGACAAAAGCCGGCAAGAGACCAGCTACATAGAGAACAACGGTGAGGCTGGGCTGGGCGGTGCTGAGCTGTGCTGGGCAGGGGTGAGGGGGGTGGTGGTGGGAGTTAGGTGGGAGGAACATGGCTGTTTCCCTACCGCACTGTCCTCCCTGAAACACAGTCCCTGTCCCCACCCCCTCCCACCTCCATGGGAGGCAGCATGTAACAGGACAAAGAATAAGGGCTTGGATGCCTTCAATCTGAATCCTGGTCCCTTATTTGTGAGCTCTGGTGACCTGGACAAATTGCTCATCCGCTCTGGGCCGCAATCCCCTCACCTGTGAAATGCTGATCGTGGGGAAAATTGCGAGACCACAAGGGGACACGCCTAAAGCAAAGAACCAGCAAGGTCGCTTCCTTCACTCCCTCTCTCCTCCGCCCTGCCCCAGGGTTTAATCCATACTGGGGGCAGACGCTGAGCTTCCAGGTCCTGGTGCCCCAGCTGGCCCTGCTGCGTTTTGTAGTCGAGGACTACAACCGGAAATCCCGGAATGACTTTATCGGGCAGTACACGGTGCCTTGGAGCTGCATGCAGCAAGGTGGGCCGGTCCTCCCATCCCCCCACCACTGCCACCGCCACCCTGGCCCCGGCCGCCCTTTAACGCCCTCCTCCCCACTCTGCAGGCTACCGCCATGTACACCTGCTCTCCAAGGATGGCATCAGCCTCCACCCGGCTTCCATCTTCGTGCATATCAGCATCCGGGAAGGGCCGGAGGGGGATGAATCCTAAGGTGGGCCCTTCTTGGGAAGGGTGGGTGCACTGGCTTGAGGTAGTAAGAAAAACCTGGAAGGACTCTCCCGAAAGCAAAGAGAGGTGGTGAAAACCATCGTTTTGGACTGTGCATTCCTAAGCACAAAAATTACCTCACTCTTCCTAACAAGCACACCTGGGGCCTGATTTTTCACTCTCTCCCCTTTCTTCGTTTCTCCACGTCTGTGGTATCCTTTCTGTCCCCTTCCTTCACATACTCTCTACTGGACTTCCTTCTTTCCTCTTGCCATAGGTTCAATCCCCTGCCCAGATCTAGGACTAATCTCTCTCGTCGGCCCTGGCCCAAAGGCTGGCTGCAGCTGGACAGCCCGAGTGGGGCCTGGACCAGAGGGACACAAAGAGGCACTACCCCCTCCACCCGAACTGCCTCAAAGCCCAGAGCCAAGGGAAAGAGAAATCGAGCCTCAAGGCTCCCCAGGCAAAGGCTGAGGGAGGATGGCAGACCCCCAAGACCATACGACGACTTGTGAGAGAACACCGCACAGCCCCGAGTCCCCACTGGACTGCTCTCTCCTCTCCCCACCTGTGACAATAGAGCTTTTCTACCCAGTTCGGCTTGAGTATGGTCTGTTGGTGGGCAAAAAGAGGAGGCATGAAGCTTGGGGGACACTTGGGGAGACCGTTGGGGCAGGGAAGGAGTGGAAAAATAAGTGTCCAGCCCCCCCCGCCCCCCACCGCATGTGCTACATAGAAGGGTACAGAGGAAGTATGGCCTCCAAGGACGAAAGGAGGAGACAAAGGGTTACATGATCCACACCCTCCCAAGAGTTTGCCTGGAACAGTCCCAGTTTATGCCTACCGCTCCACTATAATTATTAAAAGTACCTTCTGTCATTTCCCCAGTGTGTCACAGTTTCAATGATTGAGCATACGGTCACTGTGAGGAACTCACGGAATTCTGGATTACAGAGTCTCACCGGCCCCCTTCCCTCAAGTCCTGCGCCTTTCCCACTGTCTTGTGATTTAACTCCTGTGCAGCTGCTGGGCCAGGCTGAGGATGGAGGCAGAGGACGGAGGCCGAATTAAAGCTACTTCCAGGGGGAGGCTGACTGCGCGGCCTGCAAGTAGACCTCGGGGCTCAGAAATAAGGAGCAGGGCAAGGGCCAAGACAGGCTCCAGGGCAGAGAGAAGGCAGACCCGGGAACATTTCGGAATCCCTCGGTGAAGATGGAAGGAGACAAAGGAGAGGCAGAGGTGTGATAGGGAACCGGCCAGAGCGAGAGGACAGCCCGGCTGTGCTCAGTGAGGGACACGGATGCATCGGTAAGCTCGTCAACCACTCTGTTTAACATGCTTCAGAGAGCAGGAGGCGCAACAGCACATGCGGTCAGATACAACTGTCTGGAGGGTGCTGGAGAAACACAGGACTGGACAGAGCAAGGAGGGAGGGGAAGACCTAGTGGGCGAAACCAAGGTCTTAGAGCCGGGGGCTCTGGGGGAGCGATGAAGGAAGTGGGAACTCACAGGTCAGAAACATAGGGGGTCTCAACCGGAAATCAATCTGTGGTCCATGTCACTCCTTTATACGGCCATCAGCGTCCCAGTACTACAGCCTGAGCCCCCGAAACCTCGAAGCCAGCCCTTCCTTAGGCCCTGGAGCCGCAGGCGAGCTCTGCTTCTGGTCTGCAGGTCTGCACATGTGGGACCACCCCCTCTGTGATGGTGGGGGAGGGGGCAGGCACTCAGCCCTCGGGTCCTGTTGGGGGAGCAGCAGGAGCAGGAGGGCTGGGGTCCTCCAGCTGTACATCATGCAGGTGCACCGTGGGGGTGGTGGGGTCTTTCCCCACTCCTTGGTTCGGGTCGGCCTGGTCTGGGTGGTGCCGGCGCACGTGCTTCACCACCTGGAACTTCTGCTTGGCCTTGTAGCTGCAGAGGCGGCAGAAGAAGGGGTGCCGGTCGGTGTGGGTGAGGGCGTGATGGCGCAGGCCGGCGGCCCAGCGGAAAGCACGGTGGCACACGTTGCACACGTAGGGCTTGGCTTCACTGTGCTTGCGGAGGTGGGTGCGCAGCAGGAAGCGCGTCTTGAAGGCCTTGCCGCACTGCTCGCACATGAAGGCCCGTGCCTCCCGATGCCGAGTCTCCTGGTGCACGCGCAGTGCGTCGGCCCGGTTGGTGCAATACTCGCACTCGGGGCACTGGTATGGCTTCAAGCCTATGGGACAGGGCCCAACGGACAAAGTCACTACCATAGCTGGTGGAGCCACGTGGAGCGGGCCCAGGAGTCACTGGGATCCCGGGACAAGACACAAGCCGCACACTGACTCATGACTGCCATCTGTGGAATGTTCTGGCTCCATCTGGCATTTCTCTGCCCTCCTCCCAACACAGCCCCTTTTGCACAGTGAGTGCCCAATGCATGCTGATAACTAACTGGACTCCTGAGTAGACACCTGACGGCGATGACCACTCACTCAGATACCACGGGGTTTCCGGTTGGGGAACTCCAACCCCTTATGATCATGGGGTACCCGTGGAATTTGGGGATCCATTTAAAGAGAACTCCGTGTTCAACTCAGAAAGGAAAATTCTTAAGGGGAAAGGATTAGAGGTAAGAGAGCGGCGTCCGTAGGTACAGAGCACCCTGAAATGCATCTGGTTATTGCCCGGACATGAGGGGATCCTATGCATAATACAGACATACCGCCGTTTAGCTGCTCGTGGAGCACCGGACTCCGTGCCAAAGAGGAACAAAGCAGCTAAAACAGGCAAACTTTTCATGTTGCCATTACTCCTAGTAGCTCCACTGTGTCTGCAGTAACTAAGCAGACTCCTGTCAGCCACACATTTATGTTGTGGGGCTCTCAGTGGGTGGGGGGGGCTGCCCTAAAGCTGTGGTCAGCAGAGAAGCTTTTACAGAGTATACCCAGGCCCTCAGGCTCACCTCTCTTCTGATTCTCCCAGGTCTTCAGTGGTTTGGGAAGCTATGCTGGCCCATCAACCTCTCCCCCACCCCTCAATATGCACCCCGAATCTGAGTAAGGACATCCACCACCTGAGGAAGGCTGGGCATGCCAGGAATGGGGGGGGACCCCATGGGCCCATGGAAACCACACAGACTCACCTGTGTGCTTGGTCATGTGGTACTTGAGCTGGTTGACCCACTTGCACTTGTAGCCACAGTCGGGGCACAGATACTTCCGTTCCTCCCTATGGATCCGCATGTGGTACTGTGGGTGGGGGGGGGGAGAGCAGAGTATGCCTAGAAAATGTGCACACTTGGTCCTCGGTGGAGCTGCTCCCACCCCAGCCGTGCTCCCTCCATCAAGCAGGCTCCCCGGTCCAGCCACTCTGCTGACACCTAACCTGCTGGGCCGACCTCTCAGTCTGCCCCTTCTCAGCTCTGCCACTTACTACCTGTGCCCAAACTCCCAGTCTATTAATCTGTGAAATGAGAAACAGCAGCACTAATTCCACCTCCTGTGTTGCAAAGATTAAAATTACGGCGAGCATGCAATAGCACTCAATAAAAGCCTTCGTCACAGGCCATGCTTGCATAAGGGCACCTCCTCTTTGCAACCGCGCTATGAAGTATCGGCACCTCTTTCAATGGGGGGCCGCTAGGGGGCTTGACAGAGATCCCAGAACTGATAACCAGGAGTAGGGACCAGAGGACCCAGGGAGCTTCCCCGCACCCTTCCCACCCAGCCCGTCCACCTTCCTCTCCCAACACGACCCCTCCCCGCCCTCCACCCCTGTGGCTTCCCCCCACCAGCCTCACCTTGAGGCGGGAGGGGTCGGCACAGGCATAGGGACAGAGGTGGCAGCGGTAGGGCTTCTCTCCAGTGTGGATGCGGCTGTGCCAGGTGATCTTCTGGCGGTTCTTGGTGCTGTAAGCACAGTCGGTGCACTTGTACAGCCGGGTGCCGCCGTGCCCCTTCACGTGGTGGTCCAGCACCAGCTGGTGGCGGCACGCGAAGTCACAGAAGGGGCAGCGCAGGGGGGGCTGGCCGGCCCCTGCGCCGCCCTCCGGGGTCTCTGCACCTGCCACCACCGCCTCCTCCTCCTCCTCCTCATGCTGCTCCAGGTAGTGCCTAACCAGGCCAGCGCGCTCCCGGGCTGCGAAGTCACAGAGCTGGCAGCGGTGGCTGAAGTGCTGCTGCCGCCGGTGCTCGTCCAGGGCTGGCCGGCTGGGGAAGGCCTCCTGGCAGGCCCCACACTCCAGTCGTGGGTGCTGCTTGCGGGTGTGGCCCCGCAGGCTGGCCGGGCTGGCGCAAAGCAGCCCACAGCGGGAGCAGCGCAGGGGGCCCTCGGTGGCAGGGGAGCCTGGAGTGGTGGGGGGTGGCTCAGGGTGCCGGCGCAGTGCATGCTGCTTTAGCGCTGTCTCTGAGCTGAACTGCGCCTCGCACTGGGGGCAGGCAAAGGCGGGGGTGCCCTGGTGGCAGCTATTGACGTGTCGCGTGATGTCATGTCGCAGGTAGCCGCTATAGTCGCACAGCGGGCAGAAGTGGGTGGGCGTCTTATCGTGGACCCGCAGCCGGTGCAGGCGCAGTTTCGAGTTGGTACCGAATGTCTGTGGGCAGGAGCTGCAGGGGATGCGGCCAACCCCCGTGTGGCGGGACTGGTGGGCCTCCAGCCGGTACCGCCTAGTGGTGGAGAAGTCACAGAAGGGGCACTGGTGGGGCTTCACTCCCTCGTGCTTGAGCCGCCGGTGCTGCTGTAGGCAGCGGCTCTGCTTGCAGGTGAAGCCACAGTCCCCGCACTGGAGTGGGGGCCGGGGCCCGCGGGCCGGGGGGGCGGTGGTGGGGTGCCTCCGCTTCTGGTGGAGCCTGAGTGTGGCAGCAGCGGCGGTGGTAAAGGAGCAGAGGCTGCAGTGCAGCTCTCCAGACTCTCCGAGGGGGCAGCCCCGGCTCTGGTGCGTCCTCAGGGCCCGCTCCTGGCGGCAGCTGAAGGGGCACGTCGGGCAGGAGAAGCGGGCCCCCTTCTGCTTTGGAGCCAGTGCCGTGTCCCCAGTCCTGGGGCTGCCCTCTGCACTCCCACTGCTGGGGGAGACGGAGTCCCCACGGCTCAGAAGAGAGGCCCCTCGCTTTCCTCCCCCGCCGCGGCCCCCCCGGCAGCCTTCAGCCACATGAGAGGTGATGGAGGAGAGCCGGGAGCACAGGAAGGGGCATGAGTGGCAGTGAAACTTGCCCTGCTCGAAGTGGAACTTCTCAGGGGTCTCTGCGGGTAAGGCGTCCCCGGACATGGAGCGCGGGCCAGGGGGCTCCTCTACTTCTTCTGGCTCCCCGGGAAGTGCAGCAGCAGCCTCTTTGGGGAGCGCTGGCTCTCCTTCTAGCGGGGCAGGGGGGGACTTCGCACCTTCTGTGTCCTCGGAGACCTGGGTACCTGGGGGCAGTGGGGAGCCCAGTCCAGGCAAAGACTTGTTCTTCCTGAGCAGAGCGGGACACTTCTTCAGCAGGTGGGTGCTGAGGCCACGCTGTTGCTTGAAGCTGGCTCCACACTCGGGGCACAGCAGGGGCCCTCGGCGGCCCTGGCACCCGGTCCTGCAGTGCACACTCAGAGCCTTCTCCCGGCGGGTAATGAACGGGCAGTGTGGGCAGCGGAAGGCGCGCCCCTCTCCCTGGATGACTACCATCTGAACCCGCCCCTCCAGGACCAGAGCCTCGGCCTGCTCTTTGTCCTGCCTCCGCAGGGCCTTGAGCAGGGACTCCGACTCAGGGAACTGGGGGAGTGGAGTGCTCTCAGCGGGCAGAGTGGCCTTCAAGGCTCCCGCCCAGCTGTCAGGGGGCTCCTCTGAGGAAGGGAGGTTTTGGGGGGCCTCTGGGACTGGCTTTTCCGGAACAGGCTCTTCTTCAGCACCCAAATCCGAAGTCCCAGCAGCTTCAAAGGCAGATAGCTCAGTCAAAGTTCCATCTGACCCTTCGAGTCTCAGGGGCCCTGCAGGATCCAGGGGCCTAAAGGCCACCGGGGTAGTTTCGGTGATCTCCTCCAGGGGTGGCTCAGCCACGGGCTCCAGCTCTACACCCAAGGCCTCTAGGTGCAGCGTGCACCCTCCCTCATCGACCTCCGCCAGACTGGGGCTGCCAGCCAGGTCGTCCCCCTGTGGAACCCCGCTGCCATCCTGTCTCCCGGTGCTCTCCTCCTCGCTGGTCTCTGGCGGGGCCGGGTCTGAGTGGGGCTCCACTGCCAGCGCAGCGTCCCGGTCTGGCCCCTCAGGTGAGGCAGGCGGCTGGCTGGGGGGCTCGGAGTCCAGTGGGGGCATTGGGCCCAGCCCAGCCCCGTCGGGTTCCTGGCCAGCATAGCGGAGCTGCCATACCTGGTCGCCAGGCACGTAGCCGTGGACCTTGCGCTTGTGGAAGAAGAGGGTGGTGTTGCTGAAGGTACGGTAGTCACAGAGTGGGCAGCGGAACTCGCGCAGACGGGTGTGCTTGCAATTCTCATGGCTCAGCAGCGCCTGCTTGTGGCGGCTCTGGTAGCTGCAGTAGCGGCAGGGGTAGAGTGGGGCCGGCGGGCCTGGGTGGTGCTGGGAGGCCATGTGCTTCTGCAGCTCGTACTTCCGCTTGCACGCAAAGGCACACACCTCACACATCAGGGACTTGCCCTGGTGGCGCAGCTTGTGGCTGCTCAGCTGATCGGCCCGGTGGCAGCGGTAAGAGCACTGGTTGCACTGGTATCTGGTTGTGGGGGAGGCAAAGTGGCCAGGCTCAGTCTCCCAGAACCCATGAATACTTCCTGTGGACAAGGCTCCACACTCAGGGCAGGACTCGTGTTATCTACCCCATTCTCTACCACTACCCCAGAGACTGGGTGTCTGCTTCCAAGGGAGGAGACTCAAGCACAGAGGTTAATGACCTGCCTCGGGTTACAAAGAAGCGAAGGGCAGACAGCCCACCTTCAGTGCTTGTGTTCCGACCCCTGCTCTATGTTGCTCTCACAGGGAAGACAGCATGGATCAGCCACCTGCTGTGGACTCCGAAGGAACTGCGGGGCTACGGCCTCATGGGGTTGGTGTCTGTGCCTAGATCCCATTCTCCCCCAGAGGCCTGAAAGCTCAGCAGAGACCCCCTAGCCAGCAGAGCCACAGCAGCGCAGTGGGGAACTTGCCTGGATGGGGAACGTGGCTAGGATGGGGGGGTCCCAAGTGTTGTCTCCCAACTTTTCTAGGCATGAACTCTGTGAGAGCTCAAGGGACACCATCACATCTGGGCCTGGACTCTGGGTCTGTGCTCCCTTCCCTGAGCCCAGAGAGTTCTCCCCGTGCAGAGGGGGCCACAGGCACAGAAGCCAGCTACCGGCAATGGAGCAGAGACCAGAGGAGCAGAGAGGGGCACGGGGAGGAGTCATTCTGGGGCCAGGAGAGCACGGTGAGTTCAAGAGGAGGCTAACTTAGTGTCAGCTTCCTGGGCGAGGGCGGGGGTGGGGGGGTGCACGCACTCATACCTGAGGTCCCCCGCGTGTTTCCGCATGTGCACACTGAGGTAATGCTTCCACTTGGTGACGTAGCCACACTCAGTGCACATGTAATCCTTGGTGTTGGAGTGGGTCAGCATGTGCTTGGACAGGTAGCTCACGTCTCGGCACGTGAAATCACAGAGTTCACACTTATGAGGTTTCTCACCTTGGGTATGGGTGGGAGTAGGGATGGAAGGGGAGGAAGCAGGTCAGATGTGGATCAAGGGAGTGCACAGACCGTCCCCCCACCTGCAAGCTTGCCCTGATGCTGAGCATAAGCGAAAGCCTCCCGCACTGCCTGACATGTAGCTCCAAACAGTCAGCACTACTTCTGGCCCTCTCCCCAGCTCCGACGTGGAGGAAGCCAGGGAGAAAGTGAAGACCATACTTTCCACGACCAGTCTGCAAGTCTACCTGGTTGCTGTAGAGCTTGTTAGCTCTAATGGTCAACTGCTCCACTTACCCTAATTCCCTCCAGTTTTGCAAGAGAGGAGAAAAAAACTAGGCCATGTTACGTAGTGGTTAAGAATTTGGACTCTGGAATCCAACCCACTAATATCTTTATTAGTTAGATATTAAGAGCTAACACGGACAGAGCGTGCATTATAGAAATGCCCCCTCTTGGGGCGCCTGGGTGGCTCAGTTGGTTAAACATCTGCCTCTGGCTCAAGTCACCATCCCAGGGTCCTGAGATCTAGCCCCATGTTGGGCTTTCTGTTAAGCAAAGAGACTGCTTCTCCTTCCCCTCTGCCTGCTGCTCCCCCTGCTTCTGCTCTCTTGTTCTGTCAAATACATAAACAAAATCTTTAAAAAAGCCCGTCTGCTCTTACTGACTCTTTCCGGCAGCCCTATGAAGCAGGTCCTAGGACTGCCCCATTTTACAAAGAAAGAAGCCGGGGCACGGGGAAACTACAGAGCTATGAAGTGGTGGTTTGGATCCCAGCCGACTACTACTACGTGGTCTTGGACAAGCCATATAACCCCTCTGAGACTGTTTTTCCTTGTCTCCAAAGAGGGGGCAACAAAAATACTGATTGCTCAAGGCTGGTGAGAAGATTAAGTAAGACATCCCAAAGTCCTCAGCGGTGCCCCTCAAGGACTCAAGGAAGAGCTGTCTGTGGGATTGGGTAAGAGCTGGTGCTAAGAGGCTGGGGGCATGTTCCTTCAGGACCCTTCCCTATGATCCCTGCCTGCCCACTCAGCCCGTTTCCCTATGGTGAAAGGCAAGCAAAATGGTACTCTAGCTCCAGTTTTAACATTAGCAGTATGATCCCGCAACAGGGCATTTAAATGTTCAGTTCCTCTCCTTCACCTGCCTTCCTTGCAAGATTGTCTTTATGCGTTAAATGAGATAATGTAAAAAGAACTCCGCAAACTATAGAGTATTGTAGAGATGGGAAATTTTATGAAGGGCCTTAGAAAAATGACCTTTGGTGACTAAGGCATGCACAGAAACGAACTGTTCGCTGGAAACAAAGGCTTTGTCCCAAGCTGCCTAAGAGCTATCCTCCTAAACTAGAATCTTCGATGAGATTTTTTTTTTAAATGTCTTGTCAACCCACTGATGCTTGCCTAGAGATCGCAAGTCGGCCGGTGCCACAGCAGGAAGCTTAATCTGGTTGTCACTCATAGCATCAGTATAATGCTGGCAACCAATTAAGAGTCTGAGTCAGCTCCCAAGGCTCTCTCAGGTATGGATGGCTTGGGCCACTTGCCCCTCATCTCCAAACCTGAATCACAAAGGAAGGTATCTCTCCATGGCCTTCGGCTCAGACCACCTGGACTCCCATCCTACCTTAACCATTTCACTAGCTGCAGGACCCTCAGCTTAAGGTTCCTTTGTAAACTACAAATGGTAGATCTGGTTCTAGGAATGACGGACGCAGAGCCCCTTGTGGGCCTCGTATCCAGCACACACGCCCAGCGATGGCCATGTGACTGCAGGCGCAGAAGGTGGGCTCACCTGTGTGCAGCAGCATGTGGCGAATGAGCACCCTCTTGTGGGCAGTGGCGAAGGCGCACTCGGGGCACTGGTGGATCTTCTCATGGGCGTGCATCTTGCCCACGTGGTCCTGGTAGGCCACGGGGTTGAAGGTGGCGAAGGGGCAGAAGGTGCAGCGCAGCTCCTCACTGCCCGCGTGGCCCTGCTTCTTGTGTTTGCGGAACGCGTGCTTGTTGGAGCAGGCGAAGTCACAGTGCGGGCAGTGGAAGGCATAGTGGCTCTTGCGATGTGCCTCCATGGCCTCGGCGCTGGCGAAGAGCAGGGGGCACGAGTGATGGCGGCACTCGACAGCCCGCGCGCCGTGGCTCTCCTTCAGGTGCTTGACGAAGGCCTTGCGGTCGGGGGCCATGTAGCCGCAGCCCTCCTGAAAGCAGCGCAGGGGCAGCGGCCCTGTGGCGGCTGCCGCCGTGTGGCTCTTGAGGTGCTCCTTCAGGGCCTGACTGAGGCGGAACTCCTCCCGGCACACAGGGCAGGCGTAGGTGTCCGAGTAGAAGTTGGAAATGTCCTCGTGCATGCTGGCCATGTGGCGGTTCAGCGCATTCCTCTCCACGGCGCTGTAGTGGCACAGCGGGCAGCGGTGGGCCTTCTGGCCTAGCTCCCGCAGCAGGTGCGTCTTCAGCTTGCTCTTGCTGGTGAAGAACTTCTGGCAGTTGGGGCACTGCAGGCTGGGGTCGGGGAAGTGCAGGTGCAGGTGCTCCACCAGGTGCGTTCGCTTCTTGAAGCAGCGCTTGCACTCCGGACACATGTGGGTCTTGAAGAGGGACTCAGTGCCAGGAGGCACGTCCCCTGGAGAGGGAAAGAGAGAGGGTTGATGGCGAGATTCTCTGAGAAGCCGGGGGCTGGCCAGCTCACAGGAGAACCACCATTTGTCTAGACACGACGTTAGGAGGCCTTTCATCTCTCTCTGTGGGGAACCTAACAACGGCATCTCCAGCAGGGCAGGCTCACAAAGGGGGCGAGAAGTTCAAGTACTGAAGAAAGCCAAATCACCAGGATTTTTTTGACCTGGTTGTGGGCCCATCTGAAGTGCTTCCCCCAGCTTCCCACTATTCTCAAGCCTTTGTCTAGAGCTGCTCAAGAGAACAATCTGGAAGAAGCATACTCACTCTTCCTGCCCTTGTTTGTGAGGGTAGGCAGTGGGATTGGCAGGGTTGGTTGGAAGGCCAAGAAACCCACAGAGTATGTAAAAGGGAAGAGAAGAAGGTCAAGTACTCCTGCATCTCAACACTGGTTCACTGCGTTCGAGATCAGAAAGAACTGGTCATACACACAATCACATCTTTTCTAGTCACCTGACAGGAAACGTGCTCTGTGGGGGAAGGATGGGTTGCAAATATGGCTCTACAGAGTTGGAAAGCTGGGAAGCAAGGATTCAGAAATAAAAATCTTCGTGGGCCCAATGCCAGACAAAACAGGCTGCTGACCAGTAACCTCCGGCATCTTTATATAATCAATATCACTGTCTCCTTCCCTGCAAAAGAGCCTCTGCCTGAGGAAGACCAGCCTAGGAGAGCAACCCCTACTCTGTGTTTCTACAGTCTTTACCCATTTACCATTTTCCCATTACACAGGTCAAAGTGGGAGGGTAAGAACCAGAGGCCATGAACCAACACCCAGAAAACCAAACCCCAGAGAGCCTCAATGTCAGACTCTCCACAATCCATTCCTCCCCACCACCAAGAGGTTCATGCCTAACCATGTCATTACCTTCTAACTGCTGAGCTCCCTGGCCTTTCTCCAGGCCTTTCTGGGTGTCCTTCAGAGCGCCACTCTCTTCTTCCTCCGCGTCCCCTTCATCCGCTGACTGCTCCCTGGGCAAGGGCGCCTCTGCTCGTTCTGATGGCTCTCCCCCTCTAGGGGACAGTTTGGGAGCTGGAGACACATAAAACTTGATGTCTATGGGAGCCAACGACAGCAATGACTGCTTATCCTGCTCTTCTTCCGGGCTGGCAGGACCACCCCCTCCCCATTTAGTATAAGAGAATCTTGCGCTTGGATTCTATGTCTATCCATTTGTTACCATCAAGACAGGAGAAGCTAAGCTATCATTAACACTCCAACCTAAAGCAAATCAAACTTCAGATGACACCATCCTCACACCCCTTGAAGGAAGGGGATTTGAGATCACTGCAGTGGGGGTAGGGGCTGGGAGGTACAGACTGGGGAGACTGCACTTCCCTGGCCGGGGTTCCCAGGTTGATGGCTGGCGGCTCAGTGCAGGTGAACACAGCCAGTCCTCTAAACCTGTCTACTGAGAAGTTGAACTCAGCAATTCAGGGTCACACCCTGTCCTGCCCAATCCATTACTCTACCCCTCCACAGAGGCGGTTGCTTCAATAAGGCAAAGATGTAAGGCTATTTCCCTGGAACAAGGGGCCTTCTCTTTCGGAACACGGCACTGACTGGTCTCAGCAAGCCTAGCTTTTGCATCAGAATCCTGGTCTCTCCCAGCCCATCTCTTCCTCCTCCTATATTCACCCCATGACTTCTTTTTGAGACCAAAAAAAAAAAAAAGAAAAAAGACCTGGTCTCATACCTGGCAGCAGCTCCTGGGCCGGAGGACCCTGCCGGGCAGACATTTCTCCCTGCGGCCCAGGCCCGTGGCTCCGCTGATGCTGCCGGAAGAGTTTGACGTTGGAACCCATAAAGCTGCAATGGTTGCAGTGGAAAGGGTAATGGGCCTGTCGGTGCAGCTCCATGGCCTGCCGGCTCCCGAAGAGCAGGGGGCAGCCCCGGAAAGAGCAAGGCACGGGGACCGCGGCATGGGCCTGCCTCAGGTGGAGCTGCAGGGCCTTGCGATCTTCCGCAGAGAACGCACAGCCGGACTCCGGGCAGGGGAAGGTGGTGGGAGGGCCCCGGTGACTCTTGAAGTGGCTCTTCAGGGCCTGGGGCTGGGCAAACTCCTGTCTACACACGGGGCACGGCAGGGGGCTATCTGGCAGGCCCTGCCCCTGCACAGGGCCAGAGAGAGGGAGGTTGCTGGGGGTGAGCTCTACGGAGCATGGGGGGCCAGAGAGGCCCGGCAGAGGTTGTATGAGGGGCTCAGCACACTGGTGCAGGGCCAGCAGAGTGGGCTCTGCAAAGCTCTGCTCACAGCGCTCACAGAAGTACACCTCCACCACCTTTACCAGGACACCTGCAGGCAGAGGACCGAAAGAGAAGCACGGCATCAGATGGAACAAGACTCCTAGGCATTAGCTTCCAGTAGAAAACGTAGGTGAATCTTTTAATATTCGTGGGATGCAGATAGACGTTAAGACTTATACGGGGATGGTAAGCCCCATAAGGTCAGGGACAGTCTATTTGCATGTGACCTGGGTTCCCAGTATGTAGCACAATATGCCAATATAAAATGGGTATTTAATAAACATTTGCTAAATGAATACAACAAGCGTTAACCAATTCTGGAAAGCATTAAGGAAAGGCAATATGTTTTGCCCAAATGAAAACTTGCAAAAGAAGAAAATGACATTCTGAGGATAATATCTACAGCTTTGAATGACAAAGTATTACTTTTTACTTTCTGGAAAGAGATTTTTTTTCCCCCCCAACAGCACAGTAATTCATAAAATGAAGAACATCTGTTTTCAAAAGACCGAAATCATACGAGTAATCACTGGCATTTCTTTAGCAATGGGCGGGACCTTGATAAAGAAAGGCTTAGGAAACACTCACTGGGTCCTCTAGCTGCCCTTCGAGAAGAAGGACCCAGAGTCCTGGGAGGTTAAGGACATTGTGTTTGCTCATGGCGGAGCCTTGACTCCAGCCCAGGTTTGTGCCATTTCTACTCTGCTGGTTTTCTTTCCTTTTTTTTTTTTTTTTTTTAAGATTTTATTTATTTATTTGACACAGAGAGAGAGAGAGAGATCAAAAGTAGACAGAGAGGGGCGCCTGGGTGGCTCAGTGGGTTGGGTCTCTGCCTTCAGCTTGGGTCGTGATCTCAGGGTCCTGGGATTAAGCCCCACATAGGGCTCTCTGCTCAGCAGGGAGTCTGCTTCCTCCTCTCTCTCTGCCTGCCTCTCTGCCTACTTGTGATCTCTGTCAAATAAATAAATAAAATCTAAAAAAGAAAAAGCTTTAAAAGTAGGCAGAGAGGCAGGCAGAGAGAGATGGGGAAGCAGGCGCCCGGGGAAGCAGGCGCCCTGCCAAGCAGAGAGCCTGTTGAGGGGCTCCATCCCAGGATCCTGAGATCATGACCTGAGCCTCAGTCGCTTAACTCATTGAACCACCCAGGCACCCTAGTTTTCTTTTTTTTAAAAAAAATTCAGTGCAACAATTCAAATGACATGGATGTACCTCCAGAAAGAATAACCAACCCCACCCTTACACATACTGTTTGGTCTATATTGTTTTAGGCCTTTCGGAGTCATTTCTCTGCAACTTGCTGCTCCCCACCCCACTGCCACCACTTGCTATAGATCAGATACTTTTTTCTATGATTACCTTTAGATCTAATATATTTTTTTGTCCAATTCATAGTACCTCTGTCAAAATGTCAAAAACACGTCAAAATGAGGGCTTGCCTTTACTAATAGACATTTGGGTCATTTGGAACCCTTGTAAGTAAAGCTGCTCTAGACATCCTCATCTCTGTATTCTTGTGCATGTGTGTGAGTCTTTCTAGAGGATAGAGCCCTGGAAATGGAATTTCTGGGTCAGAGTATGCGTATTTTCAAATTTGTTATGTAGATAAATTGACCTTCAAAAGGTTATACTAAATTTATACTCTCTGTAAGCTGTAAGACAGTATCTGTTTTCCCACCAACAATAGATATTATAAAACATGTTTAATTTTTGCCAAAACTGAGAAACAACAATGGCATAATGTAATGTAGTAACCTCTACATCCATCATGAGGCTTGAACTCACAACCCTAACATCAAGAGTCACAGGCTCTTCCAACTGAGCCAGCCAAGCACCCCTCATAATTATTTTTAAGTGCAATTTATTTGTGTGTTAATGAGATTAAGCATTCTTATGGTTATTGACCTCTTTTATTCTTCTTTACTAAACTGCTTGTAGGTTTTTTCTGCCCTCTCAAAAAAATCAAAACACCCTTTTTCTTATTATGGAGCTCTTTAAATTTTAAAGAGATTAATCCGGGGTGCCTGGGTTAGCTCAGGTCATGATTTCGGGATGAAGCCCCGCCTCAGGGGTCTTGGATGTCTTGGGATGGAGCCCCACATCAGGCTCCCGCTTCTCTCTCTGCCCCACCCTCCTGCTCTGCTCTTGCTCTCTCTCTCTGATAAATAAATAATATTTACCAAAAAATAGAGTTTAATTCTCCCTTATATGTTGCAAATGTTTTTCCCATGTTTGTTCTTTCTTTATTATTTGCTTCCCCACATAGAAGCTGAGAAACACTCTATGATCAAATTAGCTAATCTTTTCCAGGATTTGCTGTCACCATATCACACTGCCAAGGGAAGTTGTGACAACTGTAGCCGGAGGATGGCAGTTAACAAACGGGGAAGTTACCTAAAAATAAGAAGTTGTAGCTATGGGAAGAATAAAGGGGAGAATCATTTTTCTAGCATAAACATAAATGCTCAAGTCCCATTCCTGACAACACGCCTTGGATGAGTTACATATGTTACACACAAGAAACTAGGGCAAGGAAATACCAGATTACTCTGACCTGCCAAGCCCAGGGTGGTAGAGACACTGGGCCTTTTGCCTAATCCCTGGCTGCAGTTCCTGAGTGGGAGGGTTGGTATGCTATAGGAGTAAGGATTGGGTGGAGGTGTCAGAAAGGTCTTCCCTTCTGGATCCCTGCCTAGCAGACATGAAGTCCTTGCAGGAACAGACTCTGCCAAGAGCTTGGTACGAGCTTGTGAACCACCTTGCCAGGCTTCAATCAACATTCACCAACTGCAAATTAAATGACAACATCTCTAAGAATAAAAATAAGATGCTACCTTGTGTTCTCATCATATTTATATAGAAGGGTCAAAAATAGCACAGACAAAACCTCAGGGCTGATTGTCCCAGTGGCCTGCTAGCAATAGAGTGGGTACCTGGGGTCTCTCCAGGAGCACCTGGGGACAGGTTTCCAGCCACTGCTTCCACGATGATCTCCATGTTCCCTGTGTCCTCTTCAGTTGCTGTGGCCTCTACCAGCAGGCAGCCTGGGTCACCAGGCAAAGGTGTGGGGTTCCCAGCAGGGCAGGGACTCTGGACGGGCTCCAGGATTCCACGGTTAGAGAGAGATGGGGGGATCAGCAATAGCTCCGGGCATAGTCCATCCATCTCCCCAGTGTTGTTGGTTGGCTGTGAGTCCAACACGGGGTCTGTCATCACCACTGACGTGTTCTGTGGTCTCCTTATGTGCTGTTAAGCCTATGGAAGAGAATCCAAACAAATCAGAGTTAGAAATCTCACCTTCTTTCCTGTTGGTGCCGGGGCATGGCCCAGTGTCTGCCCACTTAGGCATTTCCTTTGATGGTAACATGCCACACCTAGCTAACCTAGAAGTTTTCTTTTTACAACAATGTTCAGAACAAAAACTAGACAGATGCTACTAGGAATCAGCATTAGGAGAGAGCCAACAAGTTTTGGCCAATATATTAGAAAGTAAAGGTTATATCTCTTGGAGCTAAGTGACCTTGGTGAAATCATTAAGCAATCTGGGCCTCAGTTTTCTTATGTGCAACAAAACTGGGGCCAAGGGATCCCAGAGGTCCCTTCCCCTCTTAACATACTATGATCTCACTATTCCTTACTATGGGTGTAAGGCCCTTCCTTCAGGATCTGGTCTGGCTGACCTCTCCAGACTCATCTTCCACCTTGCCCCTTAACAGACCTCTGACCCAGCCATATCAATGAGCTGCCACTTCCCAAGCTCACCACATTCTCTTTTGCTCCCATACCCTCACAGATGCCTTTCCCTTTCCATGTGATGGGCCTTTTCCCTTTCTCCATCTCTCTCATCTGGCTAACCAACGCCTGTCCTTTAAGAATCTGCACAATGTCACTTTGGCTATGAAGGCTTCTTGACGCCGTTCATAGAAGTTACTCTCTCCGGGGTCCCACTGGCACCTTGTACCTAGCTCTGTCAGAAACGGTCACACTGCAGCGTTGCGACCTATCAGTCTCCCTCCCTAGATGTGGAGCTTTCTGAGTACAACTGACTGACATTATCACTTCACTGAACACAAACCACAACAATCTATGCAAGTCAGACAGATGAGATTCTAGTGAAGAACTGTAGACACGGAGATCCATCAGAGGAGAGTTAGATTTCTACAAGGATAACAAACCAGTGCCTCTTTAGGTATGAAGGAGCCCACCTGGAGAAATATCAAACTCATTAACTACGGCCTCATATTGAAAACACTAGAACACAACTAAGAAATGAACGGCAACTAAACTGCATATCCAGGGGCGCCTGGGTGGCTCAGTGGGTTAAGCCGCTGCCTTCGGCTCGGGTCATGATCTCGGGGTCCTGGGATCGAGTCCCGCATTGGGCTCTCTGCTCAGCAGGGAGCCTGCTTCCTCCTCTCTCTCTGCCTGTCTCTCTGCCTACTTGTGATCTCTCTCTGTCAAATAAATAAATAAAATATTAAAAAAAAAATAAACTGCATATCCAGTTATACAGGGCCAAAGTTACCTGAAGCCGAATAATTAGTAATGTATAAGAATGATAGTAATGTATAAGAATACTTAGCAATGTATAAGAATGTATTAGTAACGTATACAGTAATGTGTAAGAATGAAACTGAGTCATGCCCCTCAAGTGAGGGCTTAGGGCCAGGAAATCAGGTTGCTGGTGAAAATTCTGCAACTCAAAACCTCAGCTCAGAGAATTCAGAAGGTAGCTGGGAAGTGCACTCCTGGGAAGTGCACTTCCACGGTCAGAGGGTTCTCTGGAAACCATAGCTTCCACTTACTGAATATTATCACTGCTCTGCGGGGAGCCAAGGAGGACTATCCGTCTAGATGGAGAACCTGAACCTTCAGCCGCTGGAAGGCGGGTAAGGTGGCAGACAGGTAGTCACAGGAGGCACTGAGGAAGAGAAAGGCCAAATTAAGGTGGAGAGAGGGCCTGCGGAAAGAATAAGACCCGAGGCACCCGGGTTTCCACCTGCCTTTGGGCTATGACTCACCGCGTGGCCTCAGACAGATACAGTCACCTCGCTTCCCAGGGCCTCAGCTTTCCTATCTGTAAAGTGGAGGTGATGACAGCGTCCACATCGTTGGGCGGGAGCGAGAATCACAAGAGCCAGCAAATGGCAAGGCCGTTTTGTAACCTGCAAAGCTTGGGATGGAGCATCGTCATGATTACTGTCCAGAGGCGAGGCAGCGGATAGTCGGGCGGGGTCCAGAGCAGTGACGCGGCTGGGGCACCGGGACTGCTGCTGTGATGCGCCGGGGCCCCGATCGTCGGCGTGCTCCGTTCAGCACCTCCTCCCGAGGGGTCCCGCCACCCAGGCCCACCCTCATCCTGGTGCTCGAGAAACTTTTGCCTCCGGCCCGCTCCACACGTACCCCTTCCTACTTCCCGCCCGGCAGCCGCTCACTCACCTCCCGGCCCAGGGCGGGCGGGAGCCGCGTCTCTATGGTCCGTCAGCAGCTGGAGCGGCCTCCCGGGACTCCCTTTGTGCGACCGCCTCCGGCCCAGCCGCCTCTAGGACTTCGGGCCGATGGAGGCCGCTCTCTCTTCCCCTTGTCGGCTGGCGGAGGTACTCTATGGTTTTCTCTGGCGTCTCCCCTTACCCCTTCCTCCAACCGAGAAGCCCAAGGAGTACCATCGAGAGTTGTGGGGCAGAGTGGCACGGCCCGCTGGGTGGGTGTGGCGGGAAGTAGGTGAAGGTACGCGGGGGCGGGGCCGAGCGGCGTTTCCCTCAACTGCGCGGGGCTGAAACCATCGAGAGGGAGGGCCAGAGAGTCATGGCGGTAAGGGGGCGGAGTGACGGGTTACTCCAAACCATGCCGCCGGAGGCGCGAGCTGGGGTTTTGAGGGGATTCGGGAGGGGGCTTCTGGGCGTCCGACAAGGGAAGGGAGGGGGAAGCGCTTTGTCTGATTTCTTCCATGCATAGATATTTTGGCATTCTGGGTTCTACTCTGAGCCTCGGCGGTGGTCTCGGCTCTCAGTTCACTGCCACGCGTGCCCCCTGCGCCCTGCGCAAAGTGGCAGAGGCCAGGAAGGTGTAGAAACAACGTAGCCTCCTGCCCTTCGGGAGCTCTAGAATTAGACTCGGTCACGTTTTATTTGGGGGAATCGGGGAAAAGCTCCATGGAGGAAGCAGCAGATGGACAGGTCTTCTATTGGAAAGAAGGAAGGAATCAATTAGAATGGGCGTTCCGAGTAAAGACACCTGCTTGAGCAAGAACAGACTGGTTTACGTATTTGTACAACAGGGAGTTTTAGGCGCTAAGCTATGAAAGATAGGTGGGCGCCTTGTTGTGGAGGGTGTTGAGTACCGGGCAGAGGAATTTTTACCTAATTCAGGGATCTGTTGAGAGCCAGCCATTGGAGGTGTTGCAGTAGGGAGAGTAATAGGATTGAAGCAGATTCAGGAAGAAAGTTCTGGGTCCTCGTGTAGCAATTTGGTGAAGCATTAAGATGACATTTCAAGAACTAAAATTAACCTTAAGGAGGCAGTTTAGTGGGGAGGTAATAAAGGGCTATACAGGACATTAACAATTGAACATGTAAAGGACAGGGTATTTCAAGGTCATTAATCATGATAAGGCACCAGATTACTGACAGGTCAGTGGAAGAATATTGCTCCTTCCTTCCCTGTTAATTCTGGCCAGTGGGCTCCTTTCTATCTCAGCTAGTCCCAGAGACCACAAAAATTCTTTCCATCATCCTGATGAGACACTGGCTACATTGCTCTCTCATGTTTAAACAATCTTCAGACCTAGTCCCCTGGCAGAAAATGAGATACGAACAGGATAATGAACAGGAAATGGAAAGAAGGGCCTGAAGTGTTGGCTCTTGCCTTCTAGCCCCTCCCTCCACCCCACAGACAATATTGAAAACATAGTAGCACTGACCTATCCTTCCTGCACCCTGCTTCTGCAGTGGTTTTGGGGGAGGTGGGGCACAAGGGTGAGGATGGATTGCGGAGTCTGGTTTCTAAACTAATATTGTGTTTTGTCCCATTTCCACTACCCCCACCACCAGGTTTTGAAAATGCCTCAGAGCCTGTAAGTTCAGTGTTTCCCTCTCAAGATGCCCCTGTCAGACTTTATTCTCGCCCTGAAGGACAATCCCTACTTTGGGGCTGGCTTTGGGCTTGTGGGTGTGGGCACAGCCCTGGCCCTGGCCCGCAAGGGTGCCCAGCTGGGCCTGGTGGCTTTCCGGCGTCATTACATGATCACGCTGGAAGTCCCTGCTCGAGACCGAAGCTACGCCTGGTTGCTTAGCTGGCTCACCCAGCATAGTACCCGTACTCAGCACCTCAGTGTTGAGACTTCATACCTTCAGCATGAGAGTGGGCGCATCTCCACCAAGTTTGAATTTGTCCCCAGCCCTGGAAACCACTTTATCTGGTAAGTCTGGGAACCAGGGAGGACTCCAAGAGTAGAGGAGAATGAGGGGAGCTGGATTTGACCTATTCATTCATTCACCCCACGTGGACCACTTTTATGCAGGTATCAGGGGAAATGGATCCGAGTGGAACGAAGCCGAGAGATGCAGATGATAGACCTGCAGACAGGGACCCCTTGGGAATCCGTCACCTTCACAGCTCTGGGCACTGACCGAAAGGTCTTCTTCAACATCCTGGAGGAAGGTGTGGGATGGCAGGGGCTGGCTTTGTTGTGGGGGTTGCAGAGATGGGGGCATTTGACACTGGAGCAAGGGAAGCTTGGATCTGAGCCCAGGGGACTAAGAGGGAAGCTCTTTTGGCACAGCTTGGCCTAATTGCATGGCAAAGAGGAATTACTGGCTTCCTCTCTTCTCCCTCCCAGCTCGAGAGCTGGCCTTGCAGCAGGAGGAAGGGAAGACGGTGATGTACACAGCCATGGGCTCTGAGTGGCGTCCTTTTGGCTATCCACGCCGCCGGCGGCCACTGAATTCTGTGGTTCTAGAACAGGGTCTGGCCAACCGAATTGTCAGAGATGTCCGGGAATTCATTGATAATCCCAAGTGGTACACTGACAGAGGTGAGCAGCAGCTGGGGTCTTGGCTGGGGTTTTTTTTTTTTTTTTTTTAAAGATTTTATTTATTTATTTGACAGAGAGAGAGATCACAAGTAGGCAGAGAGGCAGGCAGAGAGAGAGAGAGGAGGAAGCAGGCTCCCTGCTGAGCAGAGAGCCCGATGCGGGACTCGATCCCAGGACCCTGAGATCACGACCTGAGCCGAAGGCAGCGGCTTAACCCACTGAGCCACCCAGGCGCCCTTGGCTGGGGTGTTTTTGATGCGATGTCAGAGCTGGGGAAACAGGTCTCTGGTCTCTGTGACCAGACAGGGCGAGTATAAAGCTCTGGCCTACTTCCCAGAGATCAAGGGTAAAGAACAGTTGTCATGGGGGTGATTTCTTCTCACGCTAAGGTTATCAGGCCACTAGGGGGCAGGGTTGGGAATGAATGTGGACATCTGGGGTAGAGTACACCAATTCATTTTAGGTCTTGATGATTCTCTTGGCTATTTCCTAGGCATTCCCTACAGACGTGGCTACCTGCTTTATGGGCCCCCTGGTTGTGGAAAAAGCAGTTTTATGTGAGTAGGGTCACATTTCCTTGTAATTCGTAAACTGGAAAAAAAAAATAGGCTATGGGGTTGGAAAGGGACTTGAATGTGAGGACTGGGGAACAGGATAAATGTGGGATATGAGAGGTGTTCGGGTGATAGAAAGGTTAGGTCTCTGAGACCCATCCAGGACAGCGAGGACAAGCATTTGGGCCTGAGAATGGATCCCCAGGTTGCCCACCTCCTGTCCTCCCATCCCCCACAGCACAGCCCTGGCGGGGGAACTGGAGCACAGCATCTGCCTGCTGAGCCTCACCGACTCCAGCCTCTCCGATGACCGGCTCAACCATCTGCTGAGTGTGGCCCCGCAGCAGAGCCTGGTGCTCCTAGAGGACGTGGACGCAGCCTTTCTTAGCCGAGACCTAGCTGCAGAGAGTGAGTGAGGGGAGTTTTGAGGGAAGGGGAAGATTAAGCATATAGGAGTAAGTGAGGAGCAGTGGAAGAAAATGGAAATCCAGAGGGCTGACCGAGGATGCCTGGGGTTGGCAGGAGTCCACGAGAGGCACTGATACATCGGGGAATGTGGTGGGAGTAGAGGGTTAAGCAAAGTCATGACCAGCCACACTGCTTTATCTCTGCCTCTCTCTAGACCCCGTCAAGTACCAAGGTCTAGGTCGCCTCACCTTCAGTGGACTGCTCAATGCCTTGGATGGCGTGGCGTCCACAGAGGCCCGCATCGTGTTCATGACTACCAACCATGTTGACAGGTAAGAAGGGGTTAGGCCCCCTGAGGCTGTGAGGCAAGACTGCACCCCCTCAGCACCTGAACTGCCATTTCGGCGGGGGGGGTCCAAGCGGTATTTGTGTCTATGACTCTGCCTTTGCTGCCTTGTCCTCTTAGGCTGGACCCTGCCCTGATACGCCCTGGACGAGTAGACATGAAGGAGTATGTGGGCTACTGTTCACACTGGCAGCTGACGCAGATGTTCCAGAGGTTCTATCCAGGGCAAGCACCTTCCTTGGCTGAGGCCTTTGCAGGACGTGTCCTTCAGGTTACGACTCACATCAGTCCCGCCCAGGTACAGGGCTACTTCATGCTGTATAAGAATGACCCTGCAGGGGCGATTGACAATGCTGAGTCTCTGAGGACATGATGCGCAGGCTGCGCTTGGCTCTCCCCCTGGGGAACAATAAACACCTGCCACAGCACTCTGGTCTCTAACCTCCCTGGATGGGTACTTATGTAAAAAGCAGGGGCCCTCAGGCATCCACAGAGGCAAGGGCTGGGGACAGAAGCTAAGGCCAATTTGGAAGAGACACTATGGTAAACAAGGAAGTGCAGTCTTCCATCTAGACGCATTCAATTTTTTAAAAAACGTGGATGTATACGAAGGGTGTGTGTACATGTTATGTTCCGAAGTATTTTGCTTAAATGTGGCCTCTACCAGTTTTCCTGAACCCTACCACATTCACTGAGATGTCAGACCCATTCTTATTCAGACCCTGGGCTCTTGGCAAAAATGGGACTTCACAGCAAAGCCGAGGCTATCCTGCCACACTTGTCTTGCTAGAAATTCAGAAAGAGCCATACTGCACAGGCTAGGCACTACTACTAAGCAAAGAGAGCCAAACAAGGCCAAGTATCTTTATTGTCCCCCTACCCCCCCATCCCTGCCCCCCACAGTACTGCTAGGAACCATCCTCAGACTCCAGGCTCAGGGGCTCCCTTCGAGTGCCAGGACGATAGGCTCCCCGACCCCGAGGCAGGCGGGGGTAGGAAGAACCCGGCGTCCGACCCTTGGAACGCTCCCAGCGAGCACAGTCCCGAGTCCTGCGGGGTGGGGGACCCTGCCAGTTGCCAGGGCCCTTCTCTTGGGGAGGACCTTCAAGACCTTGGCTACAGGGTTCTGGCTTTAGGTCCATGGGCTCCTTGAGGGGCCTCTCGGGAGGTGGCAGTTCCTGAGTGTCACTGGCACCTTTGTGGGCATGGCACTCCCCTCCCTTTAGGTGCCTCCGTTCGGGCTGTTTCCAGGGGCCTCGACTGGCCCGGGGGGGATCTAGCATAGCTTTCTGGGTTTCACCCAACCTTTGCTGATTTGGTCCAGCCCCTGGAATCTTCTCACATGTGTACTGGGAGGCCACAGGCAGAGGGGCTGCTGGGTTGGGTTGAGCAGTTGCTGAGGCGGACAGTTCTGTGGCAAGAACGCTGGGTGGATGGGATCCTCTGGAGGCCTCTACTGCTGACTCGGGCTCCACAGGGGTGGGAGGCTAGAAAGAAGCGAGCACACGTGGTGAGGGAGATGCAGTTCCCCAAAGCAGGGAATTACAGGCCCCTCGCTCACTACCAGGGCTTTCCCCATCAGCCTATAACTTCAAGGGCAGAACAAAGCTCACCCTGCGACCAGCAGGGCAGAGGGGTGCTGGTGGGAAGGCAGGCAGCAGTCAGGGAGGGGTGAGAAAGCCTGTTCTCACCTGCTGGAGGCTGATGAAGTACCGGTTCCGCTCAGCCTCAAGGTCAATGATGCCCCCCCGCTCCTGCTGCCTCTGGTAGAGCCGCTTGCGCTCTTCCTGTTGGCGCAAGCTCTCTGCGCTGGGCTGGTACAGCTCCTACAGGGAAGGGAGTAGGATGACAGGGGGAAAAGTAAGCAGCAGAAGGCAGACTCAAACCCTGCTCTTTCAGGACCACCTCAGGAGATCTGCACGAGGTTCCTGGGTTTGTCCCTCGTATCTGGGTTCCTAGAACCTTAGCCTGGGGCAAGGGGCTACAGCTCTGGAGATCCCACGCCGGAGCACCCCAGTTCCAGAGATCCCATTCAAGGCCAGCAAGATGCCATCCCTCCCTCCTTGGAGAATGCCACTATTCCTGGCTCAGATGAGAAGGGAGTCCTCTTACCATGGGCTGTTGGGGCTCAGGGGCTGCTTTCAATGAGGCAAGATCATACACGAGGGGCTCCCTGCACACCGGACACTGCACACCGACTGCCTTCTAAAAATAGAGGAGAAATCATAGCCCTGCTTTGACGTGCACAGTGCTTGCCAGCTGCCCCAACCCATCAGCCAGCCTAACCCTCAGGGGCAAGCATGAAGGGCACTGGCATTCTGTTTAGCAGTGAAGCAGGACAGGGCGGGGGCTGCCTTCCTAGGCAGAGCTCTGGGAACTCTGAAACTGCATACAGTGGGTACATGTGTATATCTGAATGCCCTTCTCCTCTGAACAGAGGTGAGCTTTCACTAACCTCAGATATCCGTGGCCCCTAAAAGGTGAGGAGGTACTGGAGCAGAGGGGTAGGAAAGGGTGTGATTTGGGGGGTTGGGTGAGCGCAGGGGTTGGTGTGCTGACCTGCTTGGCCTCGGCATGCTGCCGCTCATGCTCCTGTTCCTGGCCTTGAACCTGTAGCTCACGCTCCATGTGCTGGATGTACCGGGCGAGGCAGTGGCAGTGGAAATAGTGGTAACATGGTGTTTTGGTAAAGGCCTCCTTTTCCTGAAGGGAGAACAGGCATAGGGCAGGGCCTCAGAGCTTTCATGAACCCTCCACTGCCCATCCTGAGCTGACCCCAGGTCCTGAGAGCAAGCCCCACCTGGAAACCATAGAGGCAGATGACGCACTGGCCATGAGGGATGTTGTTGTCTGTGAGGATTTCCTTCCCCTTCTGGGAGGAGAGAAGACACTGTTCAGAGAAGGAGGCAGGGGCAAGAACTGTGTGCACAAAGCTTGTCACTTATTCCCAGGACGGACTGCGGGACCGTCTCCCACCAAGCTAGTGTGGTAATGTTCATGCCTTTCTGTCTGGGTGAGGCTCCGTGGGCCTGGAATCAATTCCCTACGGCCCTGCCCTCTGGCCTTGCCCCTCCTGCCCTATCTAACCAGCTGCAAAATTCACCTCCACTGATCTCCCAACTCATTCAATAACCTTTAATACATCTCAGGAATGAAAATAACAGACCTGGACAGAACAGGATGTTCTGGTGACGCTCCTATCTTCTGGGACGCCTTCTGTGGTTCACCCCCTCTGATGATCACTTCCCCCAAAAAAACTGTTCTTAGAGCCAGCTTTCAGAAAAAGCCAAGGCATGGACAGCCCCAACAAACAGAGAACTCAAAGGCATCCTGTTGGGCTATGAACTAACTCATGGGCATGGCTGTCTAAATAGCTCATACTCTGGAATTCCACAGTGTTCCACGCTACATTGTGGAGGCCGGCCTCAGGAGCACTACAGTGGTCTAAGCCCACTCTGACTCCAGACCGCCCACCATCATTCTTTTCTGAACATTCTTCTTCAAAACTTAAAGCTGAGGAAAACAAGACTGTACTAAATTGTGCGTTTTTAATCCCAAGCAACAGAAGTTATCTGTGTATGTGAACTTATAGCTTGGGGTGTCCCTATGGGTTGTTAACTTCATTAGGGTAGAAACTCTTGAGTAGAAGAACCAGGACTTTTTAGTCCACTCCAAAGGCAGGCTAGCCTTCAAATGTTCATTCCTGGTGAGACCCTCTAAGCAAGGTCCCTATCTCTGGCTACTTTCGGATGCCATTACCAAAAGAATGCACTGAAATGGAATCAAGAAAAATCCAAGTAAAAGAGGCAAAATCATAGGCATAGGCCACTTGGGGAAGCTACAGAACTGTCTTTTGGGGGGAATTCTTACAGAAGAAAATCTTCTCTTCCTGAATTTAGGCTTCACCTCAACAAGGACTAACAATGAATGACCCCATATGTACATAAGATTCTGGGCCCACTACCTCCCTTGAGAGAAACAGCTCTTGCAGCTTCCTGAACTAGCACACCTCTTACCTCGATGAGTTCATAGAGCATGGCAGTACCCAGCCCAGCATTGGCCACCTGGCTCAGTGCCTGTGAAATCCTGGAAAACGGCAAAGCACGCGTTAGGCCTGCCCCCTCCCCTCACCAGACTGAGCTGTATCCCGTTTTCCCTGCTCTGTCCAGCCCAACTTACTTTTGGATCTGTTCATCTGAGAGTCCTCGGGGGTTACGGATAGAGATCTGTGGCACCTCATTGGGGTACTAGCGGGAGGAGATAAGGTTACTGCTAAAGCACCCACCCCAGGGCTTCTCCCCTTCCTTGCTTTGCTGCCCTAAAGCCCGCGCCTCACCTGTGCCGGGACCTGAAGCACCAGAGTGAAGCACACATACTGTGAATCCTGGTCTTCTGCCGTGGCAGGGTGCAAGGTGATGAAGATCTCCCACGGTGAGGATCTGCAGGTAGAAGTAGTCAGGGGTGGGGAGGTGACTGGGCAGGAGTTTGAGAACCAGGGAAGATGGGAGTGAGAGAGTAGAGCGGGTGCAGGAAGTGAGCACTGGACGCTTTCTTTTGGGGGCGAATGAACGAGTTGTCTTGGTCTCCATGAGAACAACATTTTCTCTAAATCAAAGCTCAGGGATTCTGTATGGAATCCTCTCATCAATAAGAGGACTCCTGCCCACGTCTAGTTGAATACGTACCTGCCGTTTCCTTTAACCACCTGTAGTTCATCCAGATAGATAGACTCTAACACCTCGACTTCAGAAGGCAGTACCCTAGAGAGACAGGGGGAGATTGACTCACCATTACAGCTCTCCCCGTTAAAGCCTGCTAGAGCTCGTGAAGGCTGGCTTTATAGGAAACTGGCAATCGGCCTGAGTGCGTACTCCTGCTAACCCCCATAAAAATGGGGGAAATAGGTTTTCTGAAGTTGTCAAGTGGCCAGGTGGGAAGCATGGGAATCAGAGTTTAAGGGACCATTTCTGACGGTTGAGGAAATGGATTCCTGGGAAGGAGAAATGACTAGCTCAACTATCAAAGTTTAACAGAGGCAGAACTAGAACCAGAGCCAGGTTTCTGGACTCCCCGTTTAAGTTCCATCGTTCTGCTGGTGGGCCAGCTCTCTGACCGAGGAATACGATGTCCACTGATTCACATCGAGGTTATCAATAACACTCCTGGCTTTCCCTCCACCATTGTTCATGAGGATGCCAGTGTCTACACATACTGCCAATATCAGCTGCCCTAAGCCTACTCAAAGGAGATACCAACCAGAACAGAAGAAGAGATCTAGGTGGTATAAAGGCCATGATGTAGTAGAAGAGCCATCAGCTTTGGAGTATAGGCACCAATCAGCAGCTACATGATCTGAGTAAGTATCTCTGTAAGTTTGAGTCACACTGTCTACCATATATAGATAATACCACCTACTCTCCAGGATTATTGTGAGGATAAAAGGTTGTTTATGTAAAGTACCTAATAATATCTTGGCCATGGTAGCTAGTCTATGTTCTCTTTTTTCCTATTTTGTATATAATCTTCTCCCTTAAAAGGAAAGAAGAAAGGCTACAGTAGCATTCAGTGTATTTATGAGTCTTGCTATCTGGCAGATCTCGATCAACCTGGTTAGGTCAGCATCTGGTGATCCTGATGTAAATGAGAGGACATACCTGTTTAATTATAGAAACAGCTACTGTAATGACATTGAAGATTAGTGATAAGCTCCAGTCCATAGCTTTCCCCAGGTAATGCATGTAAAGACGCATGTTCATTCTCCTTTCTTAATAGGTATTGTTCCCTCTTCATCAAGAACAGGGCTGCCCTAGCATGACTCATATATTACTGGTTCTCAAATTTTCTTTTTAAGTCTTAGACACCTCCAAATATGAAATAGGTAACTGTGGAGTAGTTTTGGTTGACTCAAGTGTGGGAATCTCAGAGCACCACAAGTCAGCAGAGCAATCACTACTGCCCTCTCCATGGCTCGAAATGTCTCCTCAGAATCTTAAGTTCCGCCCAAACAAGGTGAAAACCATGAGCCTAGAGGATCTCAAAAAGGACGACACTGGCTGGGTTCCCTGAACCTATAAAATACTGAGGTGTAACGTCCATTAAGAGGCCCTTCCATACTTTACCCACCCTAGCTGTGACTAGGGCCTGGATGTGAGATATGGAATGGGATGATGGTAACGTGGTGACAAAAAAAAGGGCGGGAGGGTCGGGGGATTGTATAATGTCCTAGTACTAAAAACGGTGAGATTCTTCAGTCAGATAACCTGGATTCCTAGTCAAAACTACGTACCTTTATAGCAAATTTGATTTACGTCTTCAGGCCTCATCTAGTCCCATCACCGGCCCACATCTTAGTTACAAAAAGAAGGCTTTTATGTTACAAATCCACCGTGATCCTCTCAACTATTCTGAGGTAGATGCCACACCCACTTTTTTTTTTTAACCTCGGAGGACACTGACTCACAGAACCGTGAGGTGGCCTGGTCAGCATCACACGCTAATAAAATGGGGAATGAACCCACATTTATCCTATTTCCAATCCCAGAGTCCTTCCAGGTTTTGGTCTCTTGTTGAGAATGCTTCAGAGAAGGACTAGGAGAGCTTTTAGTGAGGTGTAAAGCTTTATTTAGACAATGGTCCTCAGTGCGGTCGGGGAGGGAGACGGCTGAGAAAAGCCTCGGCGGAAATAGGCTGATCCAAGGGGAAAGGGGGTCGGGGGCTGGAGGACATCGGTTCCGGGAGGTAAAAAAGGCGGTGGGGGGAGCTGATAAGCAGACATCCTCTGGGACCCCGAGCAAATCCACTTCAGGACAATGGGAGGAGTGAGGCCGGAGAAGAGGGGATCGAGCCAGATAAGGCGCAGCCCGAGCGGGCCTGACCAGCGCAGATCCGGCCTCCTCTCCCATCAGATCAGTGCCCCTCCACCCTCCTGTTCTGTTCCCCAGTACAGAAGCTCTCTTAGGGAAACATGTCAGCGTCTCTGTCATCCCTTTTCCCTCGCTCCGCCCCACAAGCCCGCCGTGCGGATCGTGCGCGGCCACTACGAGTCCCCCGGACCGGATCCAGG
Organism: Mustela erminea; assembly: GCF_009829155.1. Lineage (NCBI taxonomy): Eukaryota > Metazoa > Chordata > Mammalia > Carnivora > Mustelidae > Mustela > Mustela erminea. The sequence continues at coordinate 28,396,469 of NC_045621.1, forward strand.
CGGCCAGCCAAAGCCCATGCCCCCAAAGTTACCAGTCCTCCTCCCCTGCAGCCGCCGACGCAGACGCCGCCATGTCTTCTCCGGCCCACAGCCGGAACCGGAAATACTCTCGGGGAAGTCAGGGGCGGCAAGTTAGAGGAGGGAGGGAGGCAGGGAGGCTAGCAGGCGTTTCTAGGCAACCGTAGACTCCAGGTCCTTCGTGGGTCCTGATGCCCGAGAGACGGTTCGGAAGTGCCCTAGGAAGTGCCTGTGGGCCGTCCGCCGTCTCTCCCAACACCTCTGAACGCCTTCGTCCTGTAAACCTCCCTGACCAGTTCCCGAGAGTACAGCTTGTAGCAGTGGGAGTCTAAAGAGACCGGCAGTGGGGGTGGAGAAGATCTATAATTCAGGCAAAGTCTGCAGGCAGCCGGAAGGGGCGGGGCTGAAGGCCAGGGTCGACGTCCCTCGGCCTGAGGAGCTTGAAGCTCCTAGGCTGGGGGTGAGAGAGGGGCTCCGGTCTGCGAAGTGTGCGGTCAGAGGGCGTGGGAGGGGGTGCTGAGAAGCCTGGAGGTGTCAGGAGCTTGGGAGAGGCTGGAAGAAGCGGAGTCCGTAGGTGAGGCTGGATGGAGGGGGCGGGGTCGGGTGGGCGAGGCTGGGCGGAGGGGGGCGGGGTCGGGTGGGCGAGGCTGGGCGGAGGGGGCGGGGCCTAAGGGGCGAGGCCTGGTGAGAAAGGGAGAGGGAAGAGAGGGAGAGGAAGAGGGACAGGGGGAGGGTCGGGTGGGCGGGGCTGCGTGGAGGTGGAAGGGGAACTCGGGGTCCGGTGGGAACGAGATTGGCCTGGGGGACAGGAGGTGGCTGAAAGGGAGGGAGGACGACAGGAGGCGCTCTGTTTGCTCCAAGATCTCATCTTTCTGTCCAGTCTACCCTACGATGTTTTTGAGACCTGATTATTATGAAAAAGGAAAAGGCAAGGTGGCTAACATTAATTAACCTTTCTTCCATGCCCGAACCAGGCCTCCTAGATGTGTGGAACTGTCCCCGGGAGCTGTAGCCCTTCACCACCATCTCTACCTCCTTCCTTCTGAGGGAGCCTGAAACTTCTGTCATGGAAAAGTACCACGTGTTGGAGATGATTGGAGAAGGCTCCTTTGGGAGGGTGTACAAGGGTCGAAGAAAATACAGTGCTCAGGTGGTGAACAAAGAGGGGTATCTCTTGGGTGGGATTCTGTACTTCCAGCCACGGCGGAAAATGGGACCAGAATAGCCACCTGTGTTCCTGAGGAACTGACTCCCTCCCTCATTCCTCTCACAGAGTATTGGGCCCTAATATTTGATTACTTGAGTTCAGATCCTAGATAAGTAGTTTGAACAAGTTACTTAAACTTTCAGTGTCTGTCTCCTCATCTCTACAATAAAGATAATTATGAGTAGTATCTGATTAATGGAGTTTGAGGATTAAATGTGATTTGTGCTGAATTACTATACTAGTACAGTGTCTGGCATGTAGTAAACAATAAATAAATTTTATGTTTACTGTTAATTCTCCTCTATCATACCATGTAAGAAGAGATTGACCACTTGAACTCTGTTCTTTTTTCCTCGTTGTTTCTTCCATCTCTTTCCCCTAAATCTCTTAAATCAGAGTTCTTTACCCAGATCAGAACACCTCTCCCAGAATCCACCAAAGGGATCTGTCTGGCCAAGGCTGGTGTTTCCTAGGACAAGGGGTTGGCGGGGAGGTGGGGAGGGGCTGGATAAGGCCAGGGTACCATGGGGAAGGGGAGTAGGAGACTGGTGAGGAATGAGAATTTGCTCTCACAATCGAAAGCCTGAATTCTGGAGCTCTAGGTGAATGTTTCAATAGTGTGGTTAGGCCTTTACTCTTTTTCATATTACCACTGACAGGTGGTGGCCCTGAAGTTCATTCCAAAACTGGGACGCTCAGAGAAGGAGCTGAGGAACCTGCAACGAGAGATTGAAATCATGCGGGGTCTGCGGCATCCCAACATTGTACATATGCTTGACAGCTTTGAGACGGACAAAGAGGTGCCCTTCGGTTTTGGGTCACTCTTCCCAGAAATTTCCCGGCCTCAGAATGTATCAAGCTGGAGCCATCAGGACCTTTGCCTTCTCCTTGCAGGTCGTAGTGGTGACAGACTACGCTGAGGGAGAGCTCTTTCAGATCTTGGAAGATGACGGAAAACTTCCTGAAGACCAGGTATGTTCCCTAGCTCAAACTTCTCCCCTCCCCTGACCTCTTTTCAGCTTAAGGGACTGATAGGGAAAGCTGAGGGCACTGGGAGTCACCATTTTGAAAACTCCCAAGGAAAATACAGACTCTTGGAGTCTGTGGAGACAGTGTGGTATGCCAGGAAATTATGTGAACACTGGAGCCAAAGTCTCGGGAGTACAAAGGTTGACCCTGCCACTTTCTAGCTGGTTCTTCAGGGGCAAGTTACTTTAACCTCTTTGTTCTCAGTTTTCTCATTTAAAAAATGGACATAATTATAATGTCTGTCTCATGAGGCTGTTGTGAAGGTTCGTGAATTAATCCATGTAAAGGGTTTAAAAGAGTGACTGACACACAGCATTCAACATAGTTAGCTATTGTTATCATTATTATTATTAAAGATTTTACTTATTCATCTGACAGAGAGAGCGAGAGCACAAGCAGGGAGAACAGTAGGCAGAGGGAGGGGGAGAAGCAGGCTCTCTGCTGAGCAGGGAGCCCAATGCAGGGCTTGATCCCAGGGCCCCAGGATCATGATCTGAGCCAAAGGGAGACTCTTAACTAAGTCACCCAGGCACCCCTAGTTAGCTATTATTAATGCTGTTGATGTCACTAAGCACCTGTAGGGAAGAAGAGCTAGTGTAGTGGTATCAAGAGGGCAGGAAAGGGTAAGGGTTGTGCTGAAGCAGGATTCACCACCAAGATTTAGTGGTTAACAGCGGGATAGGGGCAAACACATTCTCCAGCCACACTTGTTCTAGAGATTTCTCTGTACCTAGCAAGTAGACCCTTTCCAGATGTCCTGTTGAAGCGTGCCATCTCTGAGCATTCTGAGCATTATTACTTGTAAGTCGTCATCTTGCTCATTTTGTGTATCTTATTTGTTTGACCATGTCTCTTGAGAAAAAGGACTTTGTCTTATTTAACAATAGGTAATGTGTATTGAAGGCTTACTAAGTGCCAGATACCATTCTGAGCATGGTGTGCTGTAACTTCTTTAATCCTTGTAGTAAGGATTATATAAGGGAGGTGGTATTATTTTTTTTTTAAGATTTTACTTATTTATTTGAGAGTGAGAGAGAGAGAACGAGCAGGGGGAGAGGGAGAAGCAGGCTCCCTGCTGAGCAGGGATCCTGATGCAGGAGGTGGTATCATTATTATTTTTTTTAAATATTTTTATTTATTTAATTGATGGGGGTACGGGAAGAGGGAGAGACAGCAAGAGAGGGAACACAAGCAGGGGGAGTGGGAGAGAGAGAAGCAGCCTTCCCTCTAAGCAGGGAGCCCAATGCAGGGCTCAGTCCCAGGGCCCTGGGATCATGACCTGAGCCTAAGGCAGGTACCTAATGACTGACCCAGCCAGGCGCCCCAGGAGGTGGTGGTATTATCTCATCAGCTTATAAATGATGCATCTGAGAGGCACAGGATGATCTGTCCATCCATGGTCATTTTTCTTCAATGAGTGAGTGAACAAATGAATGAATGAATGATTGGGGGGCAAGAACTAAGGCAGGTGTCAAGGGAAGCTCTGTAAGAAAGAAAAAGAGACGATCACATCAGTAATTTAGGGAAGTGTCTTTGGGTTCCTCAGTAGGCTCCTTCCTCTGACCTCTCCTTTCTTTCTCCTACCTGTGTGACCCTTAGGTTCAGGCCATTGCCGCCCAGTTGGTGTCCGCTCTGTACTATCTGCATTCCCACCGCATTCTCCACCGAGACATGAAACCTCAGAACATCCTTCTTGCCAAGGGTGGTGGCATCAAGCTCTGTGACTTTGGGTGAGAGGTCTGACCTTCCGTCACTGCCTCTTGTTCTACCGGGAGTGTTAGACCATATGCTTGACTTCGCTGGGCCTCACTGTTGAAGCCTAGCTGGAAACTGGGATTCCCGTCTGGTCTTTAGGAAGGTGCTGTCTGTGTAGGTTTGGGATAACTCACGCAATGATAGGCAGTGGTCGCCAGGGCTGGTTTGTATTGTTCACGTTCTCTCTTCCCGTTTCCATTCCATCATCTCCCGCAGATTTGCCCGGGCGATGAGCACCAACACAATGGTGCTGACATCCATCAAAGGCACACCACTTTATATGTCTCCAGAGCTGGTGGAAGAGCGCCCATATGACCACACCGCAGACCTCTGGTCCGTGGGCTGCATACTGTACGAGCTGGCGGTAGGCACCCCTCCCTTCTACACGACGAGCATCTTTCAGCTGGTCAGTCTCATCCTCAAGGACCCTGTGCGCTGGCCGACTGCCATTAGTCCTTGCTTCAAGGTAATGAACGTAGAAAGGGAGTTCACTTTGCATCAGAAACCCGTCTTCCTCTGCCTCTGTTCCCTTTTCCAAAATCTGGGGCAAGATTTTGCTGTTAATGAGTGCAGGAGCTGGGCCCAGCTGCCTTGCTTTTCTCCTGTAGGGACTGATTCTGGGAGGCTGTTCTAAGGTCCACCAAACTTGGACCTAGCAGCCCCTCCTTGGGGCGGGTTATTCTTTATCGCAATGGAAAGGTAATTTTAAGCCACCAGGAACAGCTGCTATCCTTTTACGCACTCTCTGTTCCACTTATTTCCTATCAGATGCAAGGTCCAGATGATATCTAGATCTGCCCACAGAACTTCTAGTCTTCTTCCTGAAAGAAGGAATCTTCAGACATTCAAATGGCCAGAGCCAGTGGGACTAGCTCAGCTATTAGGGGCAGGTGACAGAGGTGGTGCCCTCTGATTGCAGCAAACTCACAGTGGGGGGAGGGGGGGATGAGGAAGGGAGGGAGGAAGAAGAGTTCACCCTTTCTATTTCTTTTTTTAAAGATCTTATTTATTTATCTATTTGACAGACAGAGATCACAAGTAGGCAGAGCAGAGAAGTAGGCAGAAGGGAGGAAGCAGGCTCCCCACTGAGCAGAGAGCCTGACACGGGGCTTGATCCCAGGACCCTGGGATCATGATCTGAGTTGCAGGCAGAGGTTTTAACCCACTGAGCCACCCAGGCACTCCACCCTTTTTATTTCTTATCTAGGGCAAAATTTGGGCCCTCAGTGGAATTTAAATGCAACCTTTTCCCCGAGTGCAGTCTCATTATAACTTTCCTTTGCTCTAAGAGGAAAAGGGGCAAGTCTCTCCCCAATCTCTTTAGTTGGGGAAGCTCCAGTAATTATCAGAAAGAATCTAAACAAAAGAAACTTAAGTGGGCGATAGGCCATTCCTTCTCCCTCAGAGGCAACATGCAGGCATCTTCATTCAGCAAGAGCCACAGATGACACCTTGTTTTAGAACAGTGGTCATCATCTACCAGTACCTTCTGTTCCCATCTGAGGCCCAACTGAGGATGTTCCCAAGGATACCTCATAACAGATGTGCCGCTTTCAGAGGCAGTCTCCCTTCCCCACCACCATCTGAAGACTTGCCAAAGGATTTCTGTGTTGGCGGGCTCCCAAGCCCATCTGTACGCAATGACTTGAGTGTGAGTGTGCTCTTCACCACGAACGCATCTGTTCCCACCCAGCTGCAGACAAGCCCGCCATTGGAGGGAGGGCACAGTGAGCCATTTGGACTCCTTTGAATGTTTGCTTTCTGAAGGTGATTGTGAAGACGCCAGAATGACTTTGGACAGAACAGGGGGCTCTCCCGGAGGGGAGGCAGTGAAGTCTGTTCCTGGAGCCAAGGAAATGAGGGCTATGGATAGGAGTAGAGGGTGGTCAAGACCAGCCAGTTTACTGAAGGAATGGACCCCGGAGTCTTGGTTTCCTGCTTCTGCTGGTGAGTTAAAGAGAGCCTGTAGGAAAGCGAAGACCCATGAGGTATTCTTTTCTCTCCACAGAGCTTTCTACAGGGACTGCTCACCAAGGACCCCAGGCAGCGTCTGTCCTGGCCAGACCTCTTACATCACCCCTTTATAGCTGGTCGTGTCACCAGTGAGTCCTTACGGTTCCCAGGGCTTTGGTACTTCCCCACGCTCTTCCCCATCTGCCCGCATTCCCCAGGGTCTCGAACTTTCTTCCTTGCCCTTTGCCTAATCTTTGCCACTCCCCTTGCAACCCCGCTCCCTCTTTGTCATGTTGTCAAATGGTCTCCTTCCACAGAAGCCTGAAGACACGGAAGTTGTCTCTGGCCAAGTGGAGATGGTGGCACAGCTCTAGTGTGATCACGTGTTCTTCTTTTTTCCTCCCTGCAGTAATAACTGAACCAGGAAGCCCAGATTTGGGCACCCCATTCACCAGTCGCCTACCACCAGAACTTCAGGTCCTCAAGGACCAACAGGTACATCGGCTGGCCCCCAAGGGCAATCGATCTCGCATCTTGCAACAAGCCTGTAAGCATATGGCTGAGGAGGCTAAGCAGAAGGTATGTGGGACGGAGGGGATGGGTGACATGAACAGGCTAGTAACTGGGGAGGTTGGAGAAGGAAGGTTAAGGAAGGACCACAAGTAGAATTTGTACTGCCCTATGGCAATCAAATAGTTTTGATTCAGTGTCTCCTGCCCACTTCCCACAGAAACACCAGAACACAGGACCTGCCCTTGAGCAAGAGGACAGGACCAGCAAGATGGCTTGTGGCACAGCCCCTCTGCCTAGACTAAGAGCCACTCCTCAGGAACCAGGCCTCTTGGCTGGGATCTTGGCCTCAGAAATGAAGAGCAGCTGGGCTGAGTGGGGGGCTGGAGAGGCCCCCCCTGCCCCTCGGTGAGGAGGGGATAGCTAGGGATTTATAGAGTAAAGTATCTTGCAGATCTTCGGCTTTAGCCAAAGCAAATACAACATGGTGCCTGTCACTAGCCAGCGCCTCATGGGGCAGGGCCCTGGGAGTCCAAGTCCTGGGTTCTTGAATTCTGATTCTGGATATTTTCCTGATTCATTGGGAATTGTGGGAATTTTCTTTTCTCTATGCCTCAGTTGTACATTAACTGAGAAAGAAGAAGGGAAGATTATTTGAGTTGAGAGCTACAGGTGGAAACTGCCAAGGTAGACTTGAGAGTAAGATCCAAAGTGGAAGGACAGTCAAGGACACGTGTGGAGTGGTCAACATCCTGTCCTGGCCATATCCTAGAAAAAAGCTCTCCCCACTCTGATCCTGTATGGCTTGTTCTTCATTCTTGCCTTGGACCCAGAGCGATGGACATGTTAATGAACCCTGAGCATCACGGGTCTGGGACTCCTCCTACTTGCTGTTCCTCTGGCAGGGAAAACCGGATTGCCCAGGACTGTGAACGAATTCTTCCAGAGCTGAGGCCAGAGGTGGTGGGCCAGAGGAGCATTGATGCAGTAGACCTAGAAAATGAGGTAAGCCCTAGGGGCTCCTCTTGGCCTTGACCCTGTCGTGGGATGTTGGGTCCGGGTAGATGTTTTTCTGGAACAGTGATTCCCAACTATCCCAGGTATGAGCTCCCCTTGTGTTAAAAATTTCTTTCTTATCATCAATTTGTAGATTGATAGGATAATTGCATAACATCTGAACATGTAATTAGCAAAACTTGGAACACATGGGTAAAAATGAAAGTCCCTTTTGAGCCTCACCCCAATGCCAGTGGTGTCTGCTGTTGCTAGGTTAAACTTTCTTCTTCTAAACTTGCTGAATTTTTATAGATACGTGTATGTACACACAGAAATCTGTAGTTTGGCCATTTTTTATCATTGAGTTCACACCGCAAGTACTGTTTTACATCGTGCCTCACTTATCATATGATCTATTTTGGAGATCCTTCTACATCTGAACATGTCATCTTTGGGGGGGTTTTACTGTTTTGTTTTGTAATAGTTTCAAACTATTATAATTGTGAGGATGCCACAAAGAATTCCTGTATACCCTTCATAATATTTCCTAAGATGGATGTGCCATGATTTCTTATTCCCTTACTGATTGGCCTTATGACATTTCCATTTTTTTAAAAAAATATTTTATTTATTTATTTGACAGACAGAGATCACAAGTAGGCAGAGAGGCAGGCAGAGAGAGAGGGGAGGAAGCAGGCTCCCTGTGGAGTAGAGAGCCCGATGCAGGGCTCGATCCTAGGACCCTGGGATCATGACCTGAGCTGAAGGCAGAGGCTTTAACCCACTGAGTCACCCAGGCGCCCCTCCATTTTTTTTTTTTTTTTTAATTATAAACCATGCTGCAATAGACCTGTCCGTAGGTATCTCTTCATGAACTTGTGCCCGTGTTCTCGGAGAGACTTTTCAAGACCCCTCTCATACTGCCAGCTCTTTTGAAACCAGTGGTTCAAATGAATACATCTGTGCTGGAGAACTCATTGGTTCTTGCATTTACTCCCTAATTCCCCAGGCTGGGCGCTACTGTCCTTGAACCTGACATGCTCCTGACCTCTTTCACCCCCCTATGCCTCAGGAGCCAGACAGCGATGATGAGTGGCAGCACCTACTAGAGACCGTGGAGCCAGTGCCTGTCCAGCTGAAGGCCCCGCTCACTCTGCTGTGCAATCCTGACTTCTGCCAGCGCATCCAAGGCCAGCTGCATGAGGCCGGGGGGCAGGTAATAGGCCCATATAATGGAATTTCAGACTATTGTGGTCACAGATGAGGCATTAAAAAACATAAGAAATAGAAAGTTTGTCCCTTTTCAGTTCTTTTTCAGTTTATCTATTTAATTCAAGATTTGCTGGCCTCCTTTAGTAACACATCAATCCTTAAGAAAAAGGGGCTCCTGGGAGGCTCAATCAGTTAAGTGTCCGGCTCTGGGTATCAGCTCAGGTCATGATCTCAGGATCGAGAGACTGAGTCCTGCCTCTAGTTTCACACTCAGTGGGGAGTCTGCTTCCCATTCTTTTCTCCCTCTCTGCTCCTCTACCCATGAGCATTCATGTTCTCTCTTTTGCTCTAATAAATAAATACATCTTTTTTTAAATAAAGATTCTATTTATTTGAGAGAGAGAGGGGTAGCAAGTGAGAGCACGAGCAAGGGGGCAGGCAGAGGGAGAAGCAGGCTTCCCGCTGAGCAGGGCTCCATCCCAGGACCCTAGGATCATGACCTGAGCCAAAGGCAGATGCCCAACTGACTCAGCCACCCAGGCGCCTGTAAGTAAATAAATCTTGCAAAAAGAAAGAAAGAAAACAGGCCTCGATTTTCTCTTTCTGAAGGGAAAGGCATTCATTTAAAGCAGGGGTTGGCAAACTCGGGTGGTAAACATTTTGGGCATTGAAGAGTAAAAGGCAAAAATGGAGGATATTATTGAATACTTCTATAATGAGAGAGAGCACTTTTCCACACAATTTTTATGGATGATGATGTGATCAGCACTGGGTATTATACACAATGAAAAATTACTGAACACTACATCTGAAATTAGTGATGTACAATATATTGGCTAATCAAATTTCAATAAAAAATTTTGTTGATGAAATTAAAAATGTAGACATAATAAATATATAGGCGCTTCTGATACAGGTGTACTAATGAGAAAAAAGATTCTTTTAAAAAGGGTAACATTTTACTTAATTGGTATTCATAATTAATGTTGTTTATTCATTCACCAGTTGATGGACATTTGAATTGTTTCCATTGTTTGGCTTTTATGAGTGATGTTGCCGTGAACATTCACATGGAAGTTTTTGTGTGGACATACGTTTTCATTTTTCTTTCTTGGGTATTTCGGAATTGCTGGGTTGTATGGTAATTTATATTTACCATTTTAAGAAGCTGCTAGACTATTTTCCAAAGTGGCTGCCTCATTTTGCATTCCCACCAGCACCGTGTGAGGATCTCGGTGTCCCCACATTCTTGCCAGCATGTATTGTCTGTTTTTATCACAGCCATTTCTAGTGAATGTGAAATCATGTCTTATTGTCATTTTAATTTGCATTTTGCTAATAACTCATGTGGAGCATCTTTTCATGTGCTTATTAGCCCTTTGTATTATCTTCTTTGGTGAAATATCTATTCAGTTCTTGTGCTTATTTTTAAATTGGGTTGTTTGTCCCCTTGAGTTGTTAGAGTTCTTTGTATATTCTGGATAGAAGACCTTTTTCACAATGTGGTTTGCAAATATTTTCTCCCAGTCTGTGATTTGTTCTTTTACTTTCATAAGAGTGTTTTTTGAAGCACAAAGGTTTTGAATGTTGATGACATCCAATTACCATTTTTTTCTTTTGTGGATGATGCTTCTGGTGTTATGTGGAAGAAATCTCTTCCAGACCCAAACCCAAAGTCCAGAAGATTTCCTCCTATGTTTTCTACTAAAAGCTTTTTAGTTGGAGCTCTACCATTTAGGTCTCTCACCATTTTGAGTTATTTTTTATATATAATGTGAGGTAGGGATCTAAGTTCATCTTTCTGCATGCGGCTCTACAGTCATCCCAGCACCCTTGGCCCAAGACTCTCTTTTCCCCATTGAATTGCCTTTGGACCTTGCCTCCCTTCTGGCCCTTCCATGCTGTCCTTGTAGCGGGGTGGTGGCATCAGTAGGGAGGTCGATGAAAATTCTGCCTCCAGGGTAAGTCTTGTGGATTCGGAATTCCAGCTGAACTACTCTTCAGCTGTGTGGTAATTGACCTTAACCTATCTAGAGGCTTTAGTCTTGTCTTCTGTAAAATGGGTAATTGTGTTTACTAGGCAGGATGGTTGTAAAGAGTAAATAAGCAAATAAGTGAAAAGATTTATTTATTTATTTATTTATTTATTTTAAAAAGATTTTATTTATTTATTTGACAGACAGAGATCACAAGTAGGCAGAGAGGCAGGCAGAGAGAGAGAGAGGGGAGAAAGCAGGCTCCCCGCTGAGCAGAGAGCCCGATGTGGGGCTCCATCCCAGGGCCCTGGGATCATGACCTGAGCCGAAGGCAGAGGCTTTAACCCACTGAGCCACACAGGCACCCCAAGTGAAA